>NC_064614.1:1040486431-1041694288 GCF_023898315.1 Schistocerca nitens
AAGAACTAAGACACTAATGAGGTTTTATTAAAAACTAAATACTGCATCACAAAAAGTATGAAGTGAATCAAATCATACAGCATATTGTGTATATAAGATGAATTATACATGTACATAAAGCCCGGGAACACTTTCAGTTATTTTTATTGCACAGGAACCAAACATTGTACAGATACCATACATATGTCATTTTGAAGAGAAACCCTGAAAGTTTTTTTATTCATGTATACCGCCACAGCATAGTTTGGTAATTTGCCGACAGTCAGCGCTAGTCGCAAACATGTTGAGTTCAGGTGCAGAGCGAGCTTTCTGTGTGTTGGAGTTCAACAAAAACAAGTGTGCTGCAGCTGTTCAATGGATGCTTAGAACCAAGTATGGTAAGAAGCCACCAACAAGGAAGGCCATTTACCACTGGCACAACAAATTTGTTAAGACGGGTTGCTTGTGCATGGCAAAGAGAAGCAGATGTCCCAGTGACAGTGAAGCGAATGTGGAGCACATACGAGAGACATTCATAAGCAGTCAGAAGAAATCGGTGCATCGTGCATCCCGTGAACTCGAAATTGCTCCAGTGACTGTGTGGAAAGTCCTGCAACAGAAGCTGTCTATGAAACCATTCAAATTGGAGCCAAGTGCAGAAGCCCAGTGATGACGACAAAGACAAGCATTTTGAGTTTTGTTTGCGGTTTCAACAATTGAATGAGGATGGGGATAACATTGTTGATCACTTAATTTTTAGTAACGAAGCCATTTTTCACATTAATGGGAAAGTGAACAGGCATAATTGTTGAATCTGGGGTACAAAGCATCCACATGAATGAATTGAATTTGAACGTGATTCCCCAAAGGTAAAAGTTTTTTTGTGCCTTGTCACGTCAAAAACTGTTTTGGCCATTCTTCTTCACCAAGAGCACTGGTCACTGGATACTCCTACTTGGACATGTTGCAGCAATGGCTGATGTATCAAATCCAACCAGACTTTCCATTCATCTCTCAGCAGGATGGGGCTGCACCCCATTTTCATTGTGAAGTTCGTGGGTACCTGAACACGGAGATGCCGCATTGATGGATCAGCGGTGCTACAGAGGGGGACAGCTATTTCATGAAATGGCCTCACCGATCACCAGATCTCACTCTGTGTTACTTTTTTCTGTGGGGACACATTAAAAATCTGGTGTATGTACTGCCTCTACCACATGATGTAGCAGAGCTCTGGGAGTAGGGTTGCCATACGCCACGGATTTCACGGACAGTCCGCGATTTTAGGGTAAATGAAAAAGTCCGGGCCGAAAAGGCAAATGTCCGCGATATTTGCTGGATTTGAAGTCAACTTCCGGTAATTTCAAAAATTGCTGTCAAAGAAGCATCAATATGTTATCTCTTTGCCTTCACATTATATAAAATCCAAGCAGAACGGAACAACTTTCGAGATATGGAAACAATGGGCAGTCAGGCTCAGGCGTACGGTACATCCTCTTCGATTTGCGAGATTGCGAGTTGTCGATACAGTGGGCGGTCGGTCATCTCTGGCAATGAAGAGTATTATCCTCTTTGATTAGCTTGTTGAATGTTCGCATGGTTTGTTGTGCTTGCGATTTCGTTGTGTTATATTGTATTAAATAGTTGTTATTATTTGCCTGGTGGTTTAATAATGTCGGCTAGAGGGAAGGTTAAGTACAGGGAGGAATATACTGAACAGTTTCCAAGTACAAAGCGAGGAAGAACTGAATACGAAGCTCAAATGATGACAACAGAACTTCGTGTACTGAATAATGTAATGCATATTCTTATTTTTTGTAATAAATGCTTTCTTAATGAAGCAGTCCTTCCTAAACTCTGGATCATTAATTAAATGCACATTTCCGTTAGCTTATGGGCATGAGGACTCCTTATTCCTCTTATTTCCTTCGATCGGCTACGGTGACCGTAAGTTTCGTCCTGGTTTTGGATTCCGAGATTATGGCAACCCTATCTGGGAGAGAATACAGGAAACGACTCCCACAGTCGATGATGCCATGCTGGGATGGGTAGGGCAAGATTCGATTACCATATTGACATCTGCCAGGTCACTCATGGTTCGCATATTGAATGTTTGTATTAAAAAAAAAAAAAAACACACTTTCAGAGTTTCTCTTCAAATTGCAATATGTATGACATCAGTACAATGTTTAGTTATTGTGCAATAAATAATGTTCAGCTGGGGTGAGGAACTGCCCTCAGGTTAAGTGAATCCACATGGCACGAATTGTGAAGCAGCCATTGAATTTGGACATGCTGCTGAACACTGCTTGGTCAACATTGCTTTTGGATACAGTTTGAGGTGCACTTTCATTCTAGTGGACAGATGATAGTCATGCTGTGTAGGTGTAACTCCTGAGTTATTGTGACTAGTTTCAGAGGTGACTCTGTGTTTGACGGAGCAGAATCTCCCAGTTGGTTATAATTAAACAGATGGTGTTCTGAATGCTGCAATGTGGGCTGTGTACAGCACAGGATGTTGGAACGTTGTAGGTATGTTCATTAATCAATGTGCTGATGGAGTATTATGAAAAAATTACAGTTCCAATTTCTGCCACCAGGAAAAATATGGCACTCTTAATCAGTCAAGATGTGTAATGTTTTCTGTTTTGACATCACTACACTGTTTGTCACTTGGAAACATGATGATTTCTTTTGTGGAGTAACTGTTAGTGTAAAGGGTTAAGGAGGCTGACTTTTCTCTACAAACTGCAGTGGCTACTGAGGAGAAAGATGTTGTATTACTGGTGAAGTTGTTTTATCAGAATGGCAGCAATAGCAGTGCAGCATTACGAAAATATTGCCAACAGGTTCTCCATATCAATAAATGGGCTACAGAATATGATCAAGAAATTTAAAGAAACCAGTAATTAAGTGGTACAGGAGGGAGAGGGAGGCAGTCCATTCCCATGACAGCTGTTCGTGATTTTGCAGTAGCTATAGCCAATCGTGCAGCACATTCTGCAGCCAGAGCTTGAGCTTTATCATGGAAATTTTCTCTCCGCTGGTCAACAATTCAAAAGATTTTGTGGCACATTTTACACTAGTGTTTCTACAAGATTCAGAATGTGCGCCCAATGAAGCCCCAACATAGACTGTAATGCAGTGACCTTGTACTTTGTTTCTTGGCACTTGTGGAAATGGATGACATGTGGCCAGGAAATATTCTTTGGACTAAAGAGGCAAATTTTACTATGCACGGTGCTGAAAATGCACAGAATTGTCACATACAGAGTTCTGCTCCCCCATATGTTACACAAGACATCCACTGCACGCAGTTTATGTGACTACATAGTGTGGTTCCACAAGCTCCTTCATTCTCGATTCATTTTCCTTTTAGGAGATAACGCCTCCCAGGCTTGTTAGGTTTATGGTGACATCTGGATGTTATAAATACCTCCTTAATCAACATGTGATTCCAGCTTTGCAAGAACACAACTTCATCCGTGCCACTATTTTCATGCAAGCTGGGGTGACACCATACACCATATGTCACTTGAAGGTGAAAGATTTGCTTCGAGAAATGTTTAGCGTTGACTGCATCGTCTCTACGCAGTTTCAAGATATGTGGCCTTCCAGATCCCCCAACCTAAATCCATGTGACATATGGTTGTGGGGATATCTGAAATATCTTTCTATTAGGGATGTATCTGAACTCTTGCTGATCTGAAGGAGAGCATATAATGACATGTCTCTCTGATTACACTGGATACACTGCTAGCAACTGTGGACCGTCCTGTGTTACAGATGCAGTGAGTTGCTGACTTGGGCGACCATATTGAATACGTGTTGTAACTTCTGATCATATCCCAATAAATGTGCCACAACCATTTAATCATGTGTTTGATTGTTCTTCTCCTTTCTGTGCACTCTCACTTGATTCTGACTGCTTACAGGGCCACATTTTCCCCTGGTGTCAGAAAGTGGAACTATTATTTTTTTCAGCACACCCCACAATCACACCAATTAATGATCATACCTACAATGTTTCAGGGTGCTGCGATGTATACAACCCACACTACAGCTCCTAGATTACCACCACTTTAATTAAGACCACCCAGTACCAGCAGCAAAGCAAAGCTCAGCATTCTAGCCCTAATGGGCCATTCGGAACATAGCGACTGCCATGTGATCCTCTGCCACTGGCGTAACTGTATTCAGTATGGGGGTGTATGGGCTCAGCACTACTCTCTGTTGGTCACTGGGGACTTAAATATTATGTTCTTGTTGTGTTCGTAGGGCAGGTCTTGCATGTGGATGCAACCCATGTGGCAAAACCTTAGGGATAACTACAGTATAAGGGTGGACCAGAATATTTTGTAGACGTGGTGGGTTGCGGGATAATACTTCGGGGAAAGGAGGATAGATTTTGAGAAGTGTGTCCCTCATTTCAGAGCCTGGTGGAGTTTAGTTGAAGCCTTGACGAGAACAACTTAATCCACCGCCCACCTCCTCCCCTTTATCCCCACCTCCCCCTGTCCTCATGTCTCACACTTAACTCCATTAATCTTCACCCACACTGCCCTCACCATGCTCTTGTTACTCTTCTGTTATATCTTCCCCGCCCCCCCCCCCCCCCCCCATTTACCTCTAACCAACTCTACCACACCATTGTGCATCCACTTAACACTTCCTGCGCTTGCAACAGGGCAGATGTGCTGGTGCTGCGTTCCTATCCTTCTCCCTTACTGCACCCTGATTTCCAACCATTCCACTTTTCCCTTCCATGACAATGTCAGAAAGCTTAGCAATAATGTAAATCTAGTTCATAAGCCTGTTGACTGATCAATGCCTCAATGATTGGTTACTTGTGCTCATCCATTGTTTGTAATCATTACTAAAATTAAGATCACAAAGTATTTGATAATTGCCTGAATTAATAATAAGAATATTCCTGTATTTCTGTCAGGAATATTGTTGCAGAGGTAAATGACATTTCAAATTAGTGGCTGTTCTGTACGAAATGTGCATTTTTGGGTTGTTAATTAAATGTAGTGTGTACTAGATTGTTGCTGCCAATATTTAATTGTTCATTCAGCTCACAGCAGCAATTTTTTACAGTGCCGCCGTCTGTTAATGTGTATGTCTCTCTCAATATCGGGATATAAAACACACACACAGACACACACCTGATCACAGTCTCTGCTTGCCAGGCTTCTGATGAAGGCCTGTTTGACCAAAAGCTTTGTTTGACAGTATTTTTTTGTGCTTATTTGTGACTCAGCATCTTCGCTATGTGTTGAGTAGCGACTATCATTTTTGTAATAGTGTAAGAAACAAAACACATGTAGTTCGTGTGACACACCTCAAGTAGAATACTACAAAGTGGTCATCAACTAAAAGAATTGTTCAGTAATGATAGAAGCAGAGGAAATGAATTAAAATTGAAACTCATATGTCTCAAGGAAAATGTAATTTAATTGGATTAAAGAATTGTGTAAACACTATGCATAATATTAAACTTTCATGCAAACTTATCTAGTCAACTGTTGGTATGAGGCCAGTATGTTTTGTGACACATAGTAGGCTGTGTGAGCCAGATTACTGTCAGTAGGAGAGAACTTCATGAAGCGTTTTAATAGAGGGTTCTAGTTGCAGAACAGTTCCAAATAACTCTGTGTGTGGATCCATCACCCTGAGTTGTTTGTAGTAAAAGTTGCCTTATTCAACCTTAACAGTTGCTTTCATGTATTTTCCTCCAGCTGTAGTCATGTTAAGCAGTGCCACTAATTTTGACACTGAATTTTATCTCCATATGCGGAAGATTGAGGGTTGTGAGAGAGCTCCTGCTTTCTAGCGACTCACTGTGAGATAACATAACCATGATTTAAAGAAGTCTTCTGTATTTAACTATTCTTGTAACTGTTACAACATAGAGTGAACAGATCGCTTGTTACAGTTTGCTTGTAGCTAGTCTCTACGTGAGACTCCATTGCATGATATATAGGTGGTGAGTCAATAAGTAAGCCCGAGATCATTTTGATAACCTTCTTTTGTTCCGGTGCGAAACCATTGTCAACCAGACCACGTCTTCCTTGGAGTGCACAGCATCCCCAAGCCACGACAGTAAAGTGTAAACAATTTCTCCTCCGAAAATCGTGTCTTGTTAATGCACTGTGCTCATATTTTTGTCTTCATATTTTCACATAAATCAAAAAATTGCACATGCGGTCTGCAGTTCACTACTTAATAGGTACTAAGATATTTTTTAGCTGCCACAAACATATTTCGTCAGCCTAAGGGGATAATAGCAGAACATGTTATTCCAGAAAATTTTGTGTTATGTACACTCCAACCAAATTCAGCATTGGACTATCACATTAATGAGAATACATGTAAGAAATAATAGTTGCTTCTCTTTTTATACTTTTGTGAAACTGGGTTAGCAAAGTTTCATACATGTCTTTGATATGTGTAGTGAAAATTTAAAGTTGTTTCAAGAAATATTTAAATTAATTAATTAAGTTAATGATTTGTTTCATGTGCTATCAGTTATCTAATCCCATTTTTTTTAATGCAGGTTTGTATTGTGGATTACAGCTCTGTGCGGGTGTTTGTGTGTATGTGCATGCATGCATGCACATACATGCTACAGTGCAGTTTTTCCTGATATCACTGTATTGTGTTTTTAAAAGTACCACTAGAGAAAAAAGGTTGTATTTAAGTATTTGTTAGCTGTGATCTGACATTGGATTTGCTGAATTTGGTGTATTTTAATTCCATTATGTATATGAAGCATTGTAGGGAGTTGTGTTGGTAGTGGATACAAAATACATGTCTTCAGAATTCCCCTCCCTACCCAGTGTTCTTTTACAGAGTGAAAGAAATGTGAAATATATGCATGTAATTTCTTTTTACAGGGTGCATCTAGTCCAGAGCCATCAACAGTTTATGTTGACCTACGAGCACTAAGAAATGATAGGGTCTCTCTAGTGGAGAGAGGGAGTCCTCATTCCCTGTGCTTGATGGAATCGGGTAAACTGTTGCCTGGAGTAAAAGTGATAATTGCCAACCCAGAAACAAAGGGTCAGTGTGGTGATTCCCATCTTGGAGAGGTAAGTATAATATACATGCTGATGAGAAAACAATAGAAAAAACATGCCTTACAACTGACTGTACCTAACATTTACCCCCCATCAATTTTCTGTTGACAATATAATATTCAGTAGCCAAAATTTTTGCGTTTTCTGTAATGATCACTAATTTATTGTACAGTACTTTCATATTCTATGAAACAAAAATGTAAAAGGATTACATAATAGTGATGTGATAAAAACTACACAAATAAAATGTCTGATACCTAATAAAAATGAACAGCAAAATTGCTACACTGGTTCTTACATACGTTTCTTTTTTGGAGTGATTAGTAATTACAGAAACCATAGTACAGTTGGTGAACATCATGTCACATGACATTCTTTTAGTAGACAAACAAAAACCAGAAGAATGTGGAAGACACTGTCCTTGATGATTAGTGTTGTCACTATTAATGGCTGCAGCTGCTTTGTGCTCCTACTATTAAGAGATGTTGATCACACTTTATTACATACAGGAATCTGTGAGAACAGTTTGTACATTTTTGTTTTGGTTAAAGAGTCACATCAATTCTAAATGAACTGCAGTGTTCAGCAACATAAAATTATCACTTACAAAGCCATAGTGCAGAAAGTGGAATAGATGGCTGTAAATCAATTGTAATTTTTAGGGGGTTCACTGTAATTTTATTTAATACAATTCAGGTTTTAGCCTATCAATCAAAAATTGAGATTAAAAAGGCACAGGTTTGTTCTTATGGCATAATTTTTGGTACAGTCACCATGTTCAACACGAGAGGTGAAAATTTATAAGAAAGGGGGCTGATTATATGCAAAACAGTTTCTTACTTTGTGCAATACACAGCAGAAATAATTGATTTGAGCTCATTCTGGTTAAGATTTAACAGTATAGATTAAATGTTTTATTATCTGATGCCTTTGACTTCAATGTAATCACTATTTAAAATTTGTTCTTTTTCATTGATGAAATAATGTAAACAGCCTTTTTGTGTGTTCTTCAAACTTTAGGTCATTTGTGTACTTCGCTTCCAGTGTGCGACGTGAAGTTCTTTATAGATGACACTGTCCATAAAAATCTGAAAGTATATGTTGAAAAATTCAATCATTGTTAATTTCTGTAACATATTTCTATCAAGTCATCAATGTGATTTTTTATGTGATGTATCTGGCAGATACAGCAGCTGATATTAAAACCATGAAAATCTCTTACCCACTAAAACTTGTGAATAAAAGCTGGTAGAATCATTAACTTTAAAATACATAAGTTCTTTCATTTCTGAAAAGAGGGGGAAAATTTCAATGGAAAATGGCTAGACAAGGATTTGAAAGTACTACCACAAGACCACAAGTTTAAAGAGAAACAAACAGAACTGTGCTGTTGTTTATTAAAATTTAAATTCATCCTGCATTTGCTTGATTGTAAATTCATTTTCAAGGCCCTTCTCTTTCTAAGTATATTGCTTGATGATTAAAATTTGGTAATAAAGAAATACAAATAATGAGATGAATTTTTTATAAAATGGTTTATTATTTAATTCCTTATTCCAGAATTTTGTTATGTTATAGATTTGGGTGCAGTCCAGCCACAATGCAAGTGGGTACTTCACAATTTATGGAGATGAGAGCGACTACGCAGACCATTTCAATGCTCGTTTGGTGACAGGCACCACAGGGGAGACGTATGCCCGTACTGGATATCTCGGCTTCCTAAGGAGAACAGAGTGCACTGGTCAGCAGCAGACAAGCACAGTGATCGGAAGCAGTATCGGAGAACAGACCTCAGCAGTGTTGGGCGCAGGAGTTGAGGGCTGTGACTCCCCTGCTCCTACACAGCCCCTGCTGGATGCTCCAGGTGCAGTGACACCCACTTAGCATGGGCACGCGCGTGCAGTCGCAGTTGCAGCACAAATCAAGATGGTTTAACACATCTGCTATTTATGCAGCAGTCTTGTCTCTGTGAATCAAACTCTAAGGTGAAGGAGAGGAGTTTGCTGTCATGTCTTCCTCACCGTGTTTTACTCAACGAGTCGAAATCTTTATATGTTTCATTTATTAAGCTGTTTTGTTTTATACTTTAGTAGTTCTTTATCTACTGGTATTTCACTGCGTGTTAACAAGCAGACTGGTCAGAAATTGCGAAACAAAACTCATTGTTATAATTATCCTTGTATTTGCGAAGGACAGATTATTGAGGATTGCACTCTTTAAAAACAAAATTATGTGGTTGTGTTCACCCCAACAAGTATAAGCAGTTTTGTCCCCCTTAGTGAGTGTTTATGTAGTTCCTCTTCAGATTACATTTTTCTATGAGGAGCGTTTGAAAAGTCCGTGCAAAGTCCGAGAGATGAGACCACCGACACGTATCGAGGTCATGTTTAGCTAGTAGCATGTTTGGAAAGAACGCACACCAAGTTTCAACCATATTGGTCTACTTCTTTGTGTTTGGCATTTGTCGAATCAAGGAAGTCAAGTGATTGTCAAAAAATGGACGAAAACGAATTTCATGTGGTGATTAAACATTACTTTATGAAAGGCAAAATGTGTCAGGAGACTAAAGAGAAGCTTGATAAAGATTACGGTGACTCTGCACCTTTGATTAGAACAATTTATAAGTGGTTTCAAAATTTTCAAGTGGCCATGTGGGCACAAGTAATGCTGACCATTCTGGACACCCTGTGGAGGTTACGACTCCAGAAATCATTGATTAAATCCATGATATGGTGATGAATGACAGAAGAGTTAAGGTGCGTGAGATTGCTAATGCTGCGGGCATCTCAAATGAATGGGTACATAATATTTTGCATAAACATTTGGACATGAGAAAGCTATCGGCAAGATGTATTCCGTGATTGCTCATGCTTGCCCGAAAACGGAATCATGTGAAGTGTTGCAAAGAAGGTTTGCAACTGTTCAGGAAGAATCATCAGGACTTTAAGCATCGTTTTGTCACTGTGGATGAAACATGGATACATTACTATACACCTGAGACCAAGCAACAGTCTAAACAATGTGTTACCAAGGGAGAATCTGCACCAAAAAACTGAAGACCATACCTTCAGCCGGAAAGGTTATGGTGACTGTCTTTTGGGATTTGCAAGGGATAATCCTCATCAACTATCTGGAAAAGAGTAAAACTATCACAGGTGCATATTATTCATCGTTATTGGACCGTTTGAATACCGAGCTGCAATAAAAATGCTGGTGATTGGACCGCAGAAAAGTCCTTTTCCATCACGACAATGCACCAGCACACACCTCAGCAGTTGCGGTTGCAAAATTAATGGAAATAGGATTCCAACTCATTTCACATCCCCTCTATTCTCCAGACTTGGCTCCCTCAGACCACTATTTGTTTCCTAATTTGAAGAAATGGCTGGCGGGACAAAGATTTTATTCAAACGAGGTGGTGATTGCAGCAACTAATAGCTGTTTTGCAGACTTGGACAATTCCTATTATTCGGAAGGGATCAACCAATTAGAAGAGCATTGGACGAAGTGTATAAGTCTAAAGGGAGACTGTGTTGAAAAATAAAAAAAAGTTAACCACAAACATGTAAGTAGTTTTTATTTTTGCACAGACTTTTCAAAGGCCCCTTGTATATCTGTCACTGTGTATTTCAGCTAAAGATCTACAACAAATGCGCCAACGCAGTAGTGTTGTTGTGGACCTGCTCTGTGCCTTGTGAGATACGTTGTTAGAGCACTTCCTAAATCTTATTGTACCTTTATGATATTTGCAACTTTTTTTAGCAGTTTGGTTTCCTGGCTGTGTCATTGTACTTTCCAGAGCATTAATAACACAAAGTGCAGTGAAGGACACTGGAAATTATTTTGCGTAACAAGAAACCAGGGAGAAATGTTGACAAGTAAGAGGCAAACATTGCCAGTAACACAAAAGATGTAATGAGACAATGAGAGATAGCAAGAAGATTAATAACCTGTCTCACAAAACTCGGAGTGGGTTCATTACAACAACAGTGGCATGGTACATTTGCTAGATGGCAACTGGAATTGATAGTAATAGAAGCACCAAAATGTAATACAGATTGGTTTTTCTAACACATTTTAGGTGACCCACTTGGACTACATTGACATCTGATGTGACATTCAACAACGTACCAACTAAAGAGAATTGGGTAGCCGTGTTGTTCACACTAAAATCTGAAAACAATGTTTAATGGTTATAGGATGAAAGAAACTAACTTGTTCCAGATAAGAACAATGCCCCCAGTTGAGTACTGTCTTTGCATATTGTTCATATGTCTTGCTATCATCAGAACATTGTTTGTATTCTGTCCAGGGCTTCTTATTACTGTATTAAAGTGTGCAGAAATTATTGCGATATTTCTGTAGGCTGATATGATTTTATTTTATTTGATATTTCATTTGTCTTCCCTGATGTCCACCACCCTGCCCCCCCCCCCCCCCCCCCCCAAATCCTCTGCGCCAACCCTTCTGCCCTTATGGCCGCCACACAATTTGAGACATGAAAACTTGATTTAAATAATAATTGAACAAATTCTGTGAAACTGTTTTTAATGAAATCACAAGTTTAACATTTTGCCCTATTCTGAGGTACAAATGTCATGAATCTGGAGACAGTAGTTGACTTACACTGGTTTTACACTTCATATGTTTTGATAATTGGTGCTTCTCAGTGTTTGTTATGATATGTGTCCAATGTAAAAATAGTTACCAATTTTGCCTGAAAGGAAACAATAAATTTAGCTTAAATGTGCATAAGACTCAACTGTTACTATTGGAAACTAACTGGTCATTGTCAAAAGTTTCAGATAAAACAGTATAATGGAGAAAAGAAATTTATCTTCAATAACTAATTGTTTCCAGACATGCTAATTTTTGTAATCATTTGTTTGTCGCTGCTTTGTTAGAATTAGGTGTGCACCAAACCCCTCCCTCTTTCAGTCTTCTTCTTTTCCCTAGTGTTTCCCCATCTAATGTGGGATACAATTTTTCAATGTTTGGCAGATTTTATTTTTTATTATTTAACTTCGTAACCAGATTCCTTCCTGATGGCACTGGCATAAAGGTAATCTATGGGAAGGAAGTTGTGTGCATCATGTGTCAATGAATAGTGTAAACCTTGTTCTGAATAGTGTAAACCTTGTTCTGTGTTTTATCATATTCCATCTGTTTGTGTATCATATTCTCTGAAGTGGAATTGGGGACAAGCCTAGCATTTGCTTAAACTGCTGTGAGACACCATCTAAGAAGTGCAAGAAGGCTGGCCAATGTAGCAGCCCACCATTTGATCAGGGTTGGGCTCACCACCTTGTCTTGTAAGCTAACACACTGCATATTATTCTATACAAGCAGATCTCACCAAACACACTTCTCACTACCTACTCTTATTTGCCTAATGTCGCTTCTTATCTCAGTCATCTTGTAAAGGTTTTTTTTCCGTAAATCAGATTTTCTTGAGCATGATGTAGCGCAGTATCCATCTGCATTGTTCATGGTGAATGTGCACATCCAGAATGTTCAGGTTTGTAAGTTGTGGACAGAAAATAATGGTTTTAGGACATCGGTTATTCAGCATTATGGTATGTACTTTCGAAAAACATTAGGTTTTTGTTACTCTAGGTGCCTTACTTCTGTTACTGATGAATCCAATAAACTATTGAGAACGTGTTGATATTAAATAGATTTTAAATATTCATTTTTGTACATTTGCACAATCCCCATTAATCATGCCTATTATTGAAGAAGAGCATTTTAAATAGGATTTATTTACATTTTGTTTGGCTGCTGCTAAATACAGTTCTCTAACATGTGTTACAACCATCTTGATTATGTGATAAATGGTATGGTGATTCATTTTGTACATACATTTGATGTTAGAACATGCTATGCAACATTTTGAATTTTTTTAGTGTGCTCTTTCCTTTTTAATTAAATATTCTGCACAATTCAGTTTCAGTGTTGGCATTTAATGAAAAATTGATATTTTGCAGCTTTATATTGCTATGCTTTGCATCTGCAGGAAAATTTATTTCACAAGTAGAATAGTTTAACAATTTAGTATTTTATACATGGTTATAAAAGTGATGTTTAATATAAAGCATGGCCCTCAGTAGTTTATGTGATGTTGCTGTCTTGTAGCTGATTGAATGGAGCAATAGGCTTATTCTTAATCTGAATATTTGCTGCTATTATCATGTATATGCTAATAATTAGTTTATCTGTGCAGCATTTAAGTCATTTGTAAGTTCCATTTAGTAGTCCCTAATGGTCTGACTGGTGATATGAGCTTTACATATTGTCCTAAAACACTGAAATCATTAATTAATTGCATGAACTCTGTCCCCCGTCTCTTCTAAAATCTCTAAAATCATTTAGTGGAATTCATAGTGACTTTATTAAACAAATAATAAGAATGAAAAGAGAGTTATTTTCACATATGTGGTCTTATTAGGTTCAGTGCTATGTGAACAAAATGCCAACTCTTCCGAAATTTGTATACATGTGAAGTGGAGAAATCCTCTCTTCCACGTAAAATGAATATCAGTGAGATTGAGGATCAGGATAAGAGTGAAATTTTCTTGTAATTTATTGTTGATTCCATTCTCCACTTCGAGAATTTGACAGTACCATAATGTTGCATAGTCAGTGTACAGTCAGATGAATCAGAAGTGATACAGTTAAGCTAATGGTCACACATCAGAACTAAGTGCTATTTTTGAAGACAGGCAATCATAATAATGCTTCTCTGTCTCACATTTTTAATAAGATTCAGACATGTGCACATTCTACACTGCCCTCTCATCTTCATTAAAAAAACAAAAAAAAGGCATAGCTCAGTCTCTCTGGAAATTTGCCTTTTCTCTACCCAAAATTCAATCAAAAACATTTCTGCAGCCCCTTTATGTATCCCTTATGATATAAATCACTATCTGTAACTTGCCACACATTCTTCCGCAACAGTATTTATTTTTTCTCTTACCCAAAATCCCTATTCTTCACCACCCTGATCCTACATAATTTTACTACCAGAGCAGAACATTAATGAATCACCTCTTCGCATTTCACAAGAGCCTTTTACCCTGTAATGACTGAGAGCCTTGCTCTCAAACAGCCTGAAGCAGATGAATCTTTCGTTCACTGAACTCCTCCTCCCCCCCCCCCCCCCCCGGCCCCCCCTCATGTGCACGTGCACACACAAGTTCTTGAATTATAGATTAAAATGATAATGAACTGAAATGTATGACAAATACCAAAAACTATGCAAAACTTCTCATTGTGTAAATGTAATGAACTGACTGGTTCCTAAGGGAATTAAGGGGAATTACAGCAATTACCCATTCACACATGCTGTATGAAGGCTAAATGATGGCCTGATAGCTTGCTGCTGGTATGTTTGATTTTATCACCAAGTCTCCTTGGTGATACATATGAAGTAACAGAAAACAGATTCTCAACAATTTAAGTCACACTGGATGTTCATAGCTACATTTTTGTACCCTCCAACCCTTTTACAGAATCGCTCGAAATTTAGTGCGGACTTCAATGCGAGACGCCTATAACAGTTTCCACAACGAAACTTTTGTCTTGAAACCTGGCAGAATGGGGTTACTATCGAAGACAGTGCTGCCAAAGCAGAGTTACTAAACACAGCCTTCCGAAATGCCTACACAAAAGAAGACAAAGTAAATATTCCAGAATTTGAATCGAGAACAGCTGCCAACATGAGTAACGTAGAAGTAAATATCCTCGGAGTAGTGAAGCAACTTAAATAACTTAATAAAAGCAAGTCTTCTGCTCCAGACTGTATACCAATTAGGTTCCTTTCGGCGTATGCTAATGCATTAGCTCCATACTTAACAATCATTTACAACCATTCACTCGACGAAAGATCCATACTTAAAGACTGGAAAGTTGCACAGGTCACACCGATATTCAAGAAAGGTAGTAGGAGTAATCCACTAAAATACAGGCCCATATTGTTAACATTGATATGCAGCAGAATTTTAGAACATATATTGTGTTCGAATATTATGAATTATCTCGAAGAAAACGGTCTATTGACACAGTGTCATCATGGGTTTAGAAAACATCGTTCCTGTGAAACACAACTATCTCTTTATTAACATGAAGTGTTCAGTGCTATTGACAAGGGATTTCAGATTGATTCCATATTTCTGGATTTCCAGAAGGCTTTTGACTCTGTATCACACAAGCATCTCGTAGTGAAATTGCATGCTTATGGAATATCATCTCAGTTAAGTGACTGGATTTGTGGTTTCCTGTCACAGAGGTCACAGTTCGTAGTAATTGATGGAAAGTCATCGAGTAAAACAGAAGTGATTTCTGGCGATCCCCAAGGTAGTGTTACAGGCCCTTGCTGTTCCTTATCTATATAAACAATTTGGGAGACAATCTGAGCAACCATCTTCGGTTGTTTTCAGATGACGCTCTCCTTTATAAACTAATAAAGTCATCAGAAGACCAAAACAAACTGAAAACTGAATTAGAAAAGATATCTGAATGGTTCGAAAAGTGGCAGTTGACCCTAAATAACAAAAAGTGTGAGGTCATCCACATGAGTGCTAAAAGGAACTCGTTAAACTTCGGTTACACGATAAATCAGTCTAATCTAAAAGCTGTAAATTCAACTAAGTACCTAATTATTACGAGTACGAACAACTTAAATTTGGAGGAACACACATAAAATGTTGTGGGGAAGGCTAACCAAAGACTGCATTATTGGCAGGACAGCAAGATAATGTAACAGACCTACTAAGGAGACAGCCTACACTACGCTTGTCCTTCCTCTTTTGGAATACTGCTGCATAGTGTGGGACCCTTACCAAGTAGGACTGACGGAGTACATTGACAAAAGTTCAAAGAAAGGCAGCATGTTTTGTATTATCGCGAAATATGAGAGAGAGTGCCACAGAAATTATACGGGATTTGGACTGGAAATCATTAAAAGAAAGGCATTTTTCGTTGCAACGGAATCTTCTCATAAAATTCCATTCACCAACTTTTCCACTGAATGCGAAAATATTTTGTTGGCATCGACCTATCACCACAATAAAATAAGGGAAATCAGAGCTCATACGGAAAGATATAGGTGTTCATTCTTTACGCACACTATAGGAGATTGGAATAATAGAGAATTGTGAAGGTGGTTCGATGAACCCTCTGCCAGGCACTTAAATGTGATTTGTAGAAAAAAGATAATTTTAAATGGCCATTCTCAGGAGACACTAACATATATATTGTGCAGTCTCCTATTGGAGCTTAATGAGCATCACAACTTTTGGAGTTGTTCTTTACAGATCCCAATTAGTGTAGCAACATTAACGAATGGGTCATGTGAATGTGAAATTATGTTTCCTCATATCATTGACGTGTATTCCACTCAGGATTTTTCATTATTGTACAGACTTACTGGGTCACATCTTATAAGATAGCATCTTTATGATTGTCTTCATATAGTCTCTTAGATCGTAGCAACAAAGTGTCATCTGGTTTAAACAGTCACTTTCAAGATCGGTGACATTTTCCCCACATGAGAAAGCTTTTTCATGTGAGTACACATTTTTTTAGAATATTCTGCAGCAAAGTGCTATCAATATTACCATGCAAAATGGACTGCTTCTTGAGAGATCTGCTAGAGGTCATGATTATGAGAAATACTGTATAAAATTCATCAAGTCTAGGTGCTTTGCTTCTTTGTAGAGATTTCAGTTGCTTTTTGTACCTGCATACAAATATCTGTACATCTTCCAGCTTGGCATCCATGTGGCATTTGTCCAAAGGAACTATAGCTTTATTTTCCTAAGCTTTTCAAGTCAATGGTCCCTTCTTCCGGCTGAAGGGTTAAAGAAAAGGAAGAAGTTGAAGGAAAAAGACTGGTGTGGTTTAGGAAATGGGGAGAATTCAGAAAAGTTGCCTTGAACCATGGGAGGGGAGACTTACCGGACATGATGAAGCCAGAAGGGGGAGCCACTGGCTCTGAGGGCTTGCAAATTCTAATATATATATATATATATATATATATATATATATATATATATATATATATATATATATATATATATAACAGAGGGAAACATTCCACGTGGAAAAAATATATCTAAAAAGAAACATGATGAGACTTACCAAACAAAAGCGCTGGCAGGTCGATAGACACACAAACAAACACAAATATACACACAAAATTCAAGCTTTCGCAACAAACTGTTGCCTCATCAGGAAAGAGGGAAGGAGAGGGAAAGACGAAAGGATGTGGGTTTTAAGGGAGAGGGTAAGGAGTCATTCCAATCCCGGGAGCGGAAAGACTTACCTTAGGGGGAAAAAAGGACAGGTATACACTCGCACACACACACATATCCATCCACACATACAGACACAAGCAGACAAATATGTCTGCTTGTGTCTGTATGTGTGGATGGATATGTGTGTGTGTGCGAGTGTATACCTGTCCTTTTTTCCCCCTAAGGTAAGTCTTTCCGCTCCCGGGATTGGAATGACTCCTTACCCTCTCCCTTAAAACCCACATCCTTTCGTCTTTCCCTCTCCTTCCCTCTTTCCTGATGAGGCAACAGTTTGTTGCGAAAGCTTGAATTTTGTGTGTATATTTGTGTTTGTTTGTGTGTCTATCGACCTGCCAGCGCTTTTGTTTTATATATATATATATATATATATGTGTGTGTTTGTGTGTGTGTGTGTGTGTGTTTGTGTTCTCCTGCCACCATTTTGTGAGCAGGTTTTGTATGTATCCATTTACTTTAATTTTCAGAAATTTATTATTTTCTTCATTGAGAGAGGTGTTTTGGAAGCTTTGTAAGTGAATAAGATGGGACTAAATGTCTTTATAACACACAAACCGGTAAGATGCATGATCTTATCTCAGTTCAGTTTCCTCTAGGCTTCATTTACCAGCACATAGCAGGGGAATGGGTTTAGCTCACCATGCTTGTGCTGTGGATTATTATGAAAAATGCTGTTACTACTTAATTTAATTTAATTTATCCCTATTGCAAGAGTACTTCCTTGTGTGTGTGCGCGTGCGTGTGAGTCTGAGTGTTAGTGTGCGTGTGCACCGGTGTGCGTGGGTGTTTCCACTTTAATTTGCTAAAATGAAATGTCTTTTACAGAGTTACATGATGCTGTGTTTGTGGTTGGTGCACTTGATGAGACTATTATGTTAAGAGGAATGCGGTATCACCCTATAGACATAGAAAATAGTGTCATGCGATGCCATAAAAAGATTGCTGAATGGTAAGATACCTCTCTGATTCACTTTTCACAATTTTTTGTAAAATGTGTGTTTGTAACTTCTGTAAGAGAAAGTAGTATCAGTTCATAAAATTTTTCAAGAGAATTTGCATGTTCATTTTTGTTTGATTTTTTTTTAACTAATCAAATTGTAAGGAGACATACAGTTGTTTGATTAACAAGCATTTCTTTTCAGTTTTACATATAGTTAGGGATCACATGCTAACCAGACTGCAGATATTTCAGATAACTTTCATTTTGGTTAAGAGATTGGTTTTAGAATCTATGGGTTCCATCTAACTCTGATTGTAGTATTTGATAAAAGGCACCTTACTGTAAGTGGTTCACAGACTTTTCAGTGTGGTGATGTTCTCCTTTCACTGAATGATGAGTGCCATTGTAACATTATTATGAAAAGGAAAGTTGCCACTCACCATATAGTGGAGATGCTGAGTCGCAGAGGCACAGCAAAAAGACTGTCACTATTAAAGCTTTCGGCCATTAAGGCCTTCATCAACAATAGACCTCACCCCCCCCCCCCCACACACACACACACACAAAATCACGTACATTACTGCAGTCTCAGACCACACACACACACACACACACACACACACACACACACACACAAAATCACATACATTACTGCAGTCTCAGGCAACAATTTGAGTGTGGTTTCATTGGCCTGAGACTGCAGTTGTGTGTGTGTGTGTGGGCCTTAATGGCTGAAAGCTTTATTTGTGATTGTCTTTTCATTGTGCCTTTCTGTGACTCACAATCTCCACAGTATGGTGAGTGGCAACTTTCCATTTCATAATCCTGTGTTTTCCATTGTTTGACCACTGTAAGAGTATGTTTTTGGGAGCCTACAAAGTCAGCATTACCAGTATATGAAATCATTAGTTTCTGACATTATTCAATTAGTCAAAATAAAAATTATTCATGACATGTGGAGTTGTATCAGCATACTAATTTTACAACTAAATCACACTCAGCAACAGATCTATGATATTTCCAAATCTGGGCAAAAAGTTGGTAGTGCCACCCCACCCCCAAATCGTTTGAGATAGGCCATCAAAAATTTAATAAATCAATTTTTCAAAAATATGTTCATTTTGTAGTGCACACCTTTCTGAAGTGTTTGATATACAAAACATATATGTTTGAGGAAATATGAGACATGTTATTTGATCTTAAATGTGCCAAAGTGCAGTGCCATGCCTCTTCACACAGCATTCTTCTGTTGTGCATAACTGTACCTCAGCTCTGTGGCATTCAAGTATGTATATTTTGTAATGGAAGCCACCAAAACTATATTCAGGACAATGGAATTTAAAATGTCCTGAGGAGTGAGGCAAGCAACACAGTACACATTTCGTCAGTCCTTACGACCCGGCATTCTTTTCTCTTTAATCTTGCTACAGCTTTACACAGCATGATTTCCTTTCTGCAAAAGAGTCAATTACCTCATCAGAGTTCATCAAATGTGGTGATATATGAAAAATCAAAATTTCAGTATGTAGTACTGATAAAGCTGTTAATACGAATAGTACACAAGACTGGTGTGGTTTCTCGATTTGACTACATCTATTTTGTTACTGTTTCCTAGATAAAATGAAACAGATCTTTCTAATATTGCACCAGTTGTAACACACGCCAAATAAGTGAAACTGTTTTTGCACAAATTGTCTTTTTTATGTATCTCATTTACACAAATAACACGACAGAATATATTCACGCTATTCACGCAGTGCCATCAGTGCCTATGTGGCTTCCTACAAGCAAAAAGTTTTATGTTAAGAAATAATTTTATGTTTCAATCAGACACTCCAGTCTCAAGCTTGAATCAAAAATTAGTAGTACAAAATATTCATATAAATTTGGAATCATAATATTCTCCCATATAATTTGTGTGATTTCCCTGTTTCTTCTTCTTCTTCCTCATTCTAACAAACAAAACTTATTCTCTGGTTAACTTCACTAACCCCAACCCTACCAGAATCACTGGTTCAGTTATCCTACATTTATTCTCTGTTTTCCATGCCATTCGGAGAACAGAATTTAGTCGCCTTCCAACCAGGGTCTGTACGATTGGCCCTCAGTAGTGTAGCCTTCTGGCAAAAATTTTATGTCAAAATTTCATTTTTTGGATACATCGAGAAGATGACATGTAATCTTTCTTACCTGTTATTTCTATAACTCATTTGTTTCCATTCTGGTAGACTGAATCTGTGGATTTTACTAATAATTATGACCATGCTGATCATTAGCACACCCAGTCAACTACATAAACAGAAATTGGCATTCACCTGTTTGGGCTCATATGGCTCAACTTGTATAGCCCCGTTTCCTTTTGTCTCCTGGTAAGTGTTTTTATTTATAGATTCGATGGGGATTTCCCCCAGCAGAGATATCATGTACACTATGCACGCATTCAAAAATCAACTTGTGATTCATTCAGAAATCATATGAATAATCAAACAGTGGAAAATACAGGATGGAATGCAACAGTATTATGAAAAGGAAAGTTGCTACTCACCATATAGCAGTGATGCTGAGTCACAGATAGGCATAACAAAAAGACTGTCACAAGTAAAGCTTTCGGTGAGTAAGATCTTTGTCAGAAATAGATGTCTCTCTCTCTCTCTCTCTCTCTCTCTCTCTCTCTCTCTCTCTCTCTCTCTCACACACACACACACACACACACACACACACACACACGTGCTAATATCATATGAATAATCGATAGACCAATGTTTGCTGAATGCTAGGCGCTTTGTGCAACAAGGTTTGTTTGCTTCAAAAATATGAATTTGGCACCCTCTGCAATTGCTGTCCAAGGGAGATACCCCAGTTGGTCCCCCCTCCCTCCACCCCCCTAGATCTGGGCCTGATCATACTTCTTATGTTACTGAAGTAACAACTTGCATTTAAAAAAATTCAATTTGTGAAAAACAAAACTTTAATTGAAACATCCATTAAAATTGGGAGAGCCAGTGCTCACTTTCAGGAAGCACAATGGCCAGCATATCCCACATAAGCAATCAAAATACAAACTATTCTTAGTTTTTGGAACTATAATGTAATTGGATAGGTAAAAAATCTACACATCAAGCAGCAGCAAGAGAACACACATACAAAGTTTTTAAAGTTTGCAAGCCATTGGAGCCAGTGTCTCCTTCTTCTGGCAGAAGGGTTGAAGTGTAAGGAAGAGGGGTGAAGGAAAAGGACTGGTGAGATTTAGGAAAAGGGATGGACTCAAGAAAAATTGCCCAGAACCTCGGGTCAGGGGAGATCACCAGATGGGATGAGAAGGAAAGACAGTCAATCAGGTTTCACCCTTCTTCCTTCCTCTTCAACCCTTCTGCCAGAAGGAGACACTGGCTCCAAAATCTTGCCTACTTTAATACCTGTGTGTGTGTCTCATGTCATCTCTTGTCACCAAATAAAATATGTTTAATCCTGAAAGCTATGGGTTTTCTTCTTCTTTGCTCTTCTTCTTCTTCTTCTTCTTCCATTTCACCCTACTTTGGGATATGTTAAACTATCCCCCATTCCATTTACCATGTCACGTGAATTGTTTTGAAGACATGCCACTTTATCTTTTTTTTTTCTGTGCAGAAATAAGCATGGAAATAACATAAAAATGTCATTTTTATTATGCTTGTTGGAAGCAATAAAATGTTTAGATACAAGCTGCCAGAATACAGCTTCAAAATATAATTTATATGAAAACATGTTCATGTAATACGTTTATGATTATTACATGCATAATCGTAATCATGTAGTACTTAAAGTATTAATTTTAGAATTTTAAATGATCATTCATTGTAAATATTAAATAGCAATAATTTAATTAAAGAATTTCATTTTCAGTGCTGTATTCACATGGACAAATTTACTGGTGGTGGTGGTTGAACTGGATGGGAATGAAAATGAAGCTCTCGATCTTGTTCCTCTCGTTACAAATACTGTTCTGGAGGAACACCATCTTGTCGTCGGAGTAGTGGTTGTTGTTGATCCAGGTGTAGTGCCAATTAACTCCCGTGGAGAGAAACAGCGCATGCATCTTAGAGATGGCTTCCTTGCTGATCAACTAGACCCCATATATGTAGCATACAATATGTGATGAGGTTCAGTGGTCTGTGGACCATTCCTGTGGAACTGTGAGACTGGCCATACCTGGAGAAATGATTCAGTTGTTGTGTGCGTCACAATTAGTCTGTGTATTCGAGAATACTTGTCATGACGACAGATTTGAAGACATTAGAAGTGTGTGAAATATTTTGATGCCTAGTATGAATTTATAACAGAAACGGTGTGACATTGTATGTTGCCACTTTCCGGCAAAGGTGGCAGACATCGACTGCATTGTGCCACTAATAGACATATGTTGATTTCATGCATAACTGAACTACCTAGAGAACCACTTTTGTACTTGTAATATTAGTGGTGGTTCTTTTAAAGTGTGTGATTCAAGCATCTGCTAAAGACTCTCAGTTGAGCAGCCTGTACGGTGCACTAATTTTGTGATTTTTTGTGACAGTTGTGAGTTTATGGACAAGCTGAGAATCAACACTATCTACAGTGGGTTTAAAATGTCTTAAAATTTGTTTTCTGTCAACGATATTTCCGTTGAATGGTGAACTGACTGTACTGTATATTTAATATAAAAAGCTACAAATGACTGTTACTTCATCTTTTTCCATCCAGAAGTGCAATGATTACTGCACACACTGAAGTCTGTGATCTGAGATTCTTTCCCATGTCCCTTTAACAGTGAGGATTAGTCAGTGATATTGCATGGATGTGAAAGAATCTGCCCAAAATTCATGAAGAAAAGAGAATACCGCAAACCTGAAGCCACAACTGTGAAAGTGTTTAGAATAGAGGGACCATTGGACATAGCTTGTACTTTTACCACTGTGATGTAACCAGATTTTCTTACAGGCATTGTAAGCCTTGGGCATTTGACTTCGCTCAAAGAAAATACCATTATCAAAGGCATCTGCACCTATGATTTTGAATAGTGTTAAACTTTTAGATTTTAATGTGAGACAGTACATAACTGATGATGTGGTGAAGAAAACTAAACTTCGAGCAGGATTTCTAGTATGGTTGGCTGTGTGATTATAGACTGCCCGATATTAAGTCATCATTATGCCTTCAGCTCATAAACATGTCTAGCGATACAACTCACCGTTAGGAATGTGTAAATGCATGTTCTGCATACATTACATAACAGAAATAAAGTAATTTTGTGTACATTTATGTAATATACTTTTAACAAATTTGTGTGAAATGTGACAACTAGCTCTGATTTTTTTTTTTCTGTCACACTTAATTTAAAAAAAGGTCCCTATAATAAGTGTTGCTATTATCGACACCAAGCGATTTAAAAATCTGTTGACTCTCTTTTTTAAAAAAATTACGTTCTAATTGATAATGCTTATGTATTTATGTAACAGACAAAGTGCTTCTTTGGCAGCTTACATTATTTTCTTTCATAGTAAGTCTTAAAGAAACATACACCCTGTTATCATCACCCATCATTGTCGTCATTGTCATCACCATCACCATCCGTCATCATCATCATCATCATCATCATCATCAACATCATCATTATTGTTATTTGAAGCACAATAACAACAATTTAGCAAAAGACAGAGCTGACTTCATGCATTTTGTGTGATACTCATGTAATACAAGCAACAATGCCATGTAAAGAATTGATGTCTCAGTTTCTGAGTATGATATTTTCTTTTTATATATATATATATAACTTGTTTTGCTTGTGCTGACTATTGTATTTACTATTTCTGTTAAAGCCTAGTGCAATACTGTTGTGAATTTGAAGGAATTGATTAATTCATGTATCTAGTCTCTGTTAATACTGGAACATAGATTATAGTCTTGCCACGATCACTGTGAGCCTTTTTCTTAGATACATTACTTGAAAATTAATGTAAGAATGGAATTATGTTCAAATGTATTTCACTTGTGCCAACACAGAAAGACAACACGAGTCATTTGTCCTTGCGTGAAAAATGATTTGATTCTTAAAGTATTAGACATATAAAAATGTCGTAAATCAAATGCTGGGTGGTGTTATAGTCTGCACAAAGCCTAGTATGTTCAAATACTCCCAGAAGAATCATTGCAAGACTGCATGAAAGGGAGGAAATTTACTGTTTTCATGGCCAATGTCTTTCATCATCTGGTAGCACAATATAAAAACTTTTGTTATAACTTTATGAAACAGTCTCACTATTGTTTGGTTAGTATACTACACAAATTTTAAACAGCAGTATTTGTTTTAAGAATATTTTCAAGCACAGATAAATTGAAATTGTTTGGCTTTGAAGTGGATTATCTTTATGATTGTTAGGTTTCTTTGTGATGACGATACTAGTGAACATTACTAATGTGAGTTCTTGAAGAAATTGTATTTGATGAATTGAGGAGGGAAAAAAGTGACTGAATGCTTTAACACAGACCATACCATATGGAGTAAGGCAATTTTGTAAATTTTTTATGGAAATGCTTTTATATTTTGTATTGTTTTGGTGAACTTCTTTTCAACAGATTTAGCTGTAGCTATTTTCATCACTGAGAAATACATTTCCAAAAGCCCAGTGTACTGAATATTCTTGTATTTCCAATGTCAATATTGCTGCATTGCTTCTGTACCTCATTTGATGAAGAGCCCTGATATAAAATTCTACTGCATCTGGATAATACACATTTGGTTAAAATATTAATTCATTGAATAGCAGTGCAAACTAGACAATTCATACAATAAATAGCATTTAATTGTGGAAGACTTGCAATATTTCAGTGATACATTAAAGAAAATTATGTTTTAACTTGTGTAACTGTGTGCAACATTACAACCATGTCCTTACTTCCAAATGTCGGGACTCTTCACTAAATGCATATGGAAGGGAACTTTGATATTTTTATATGAAGGTTGGTGACCTTTTCCTTACTTCATGTGGTGAGCTAAATAGGAACACTGTCACACATATTGATCAAAGTTCATTTATGTCTTGTCTAATCTCTGCACAAAAGGTGAATTACAACAAAGCATTGGTATTTTTAAGCCACTATACTGTTGTTTGATGTAGATTGTGTATTAAGTTTTAGCCATAAGTTAACTCCTTCAAGGGAGTTTCTTGTAAATAACCTACCAGAAAGGTTTACATCATTGCACATTAATCCTTCTTGTAACTCCTACTTAAAGTATATAAAGGTGTCTGTTATAAGATGCCATATGCTTTATATAGCTCTTTATCATGAAACATGGGCTACCATTAGTACTTGTTACTGATCTTTTCACTCTTCCCTAAGATGCATATTGCCTGTTAACCAAACACAAAGTAAACAGAAATGATTTCAGGCACAGCTGAAATGTGATAGTGCAAAAACTGCCTTCATTTTTGAATAAAAGATTATGTAAATTTTGCATTTTCATACATCAACGTACAAAATATCTAGATAATTTGAAAATTTACCGTCACTATCTAAAATATCACTTTGATGAAAATTATTAATCTTTTACTTTGTGGAAGGTTACTAAGAGCAATTTTTATGTAACTTGTCTGAAATGTGACAGATATATTTTTGTCAATTCAGTAAAATCATTTTGAGTATATCTGTAGAACATTGCCAACATAAACAAATCATCAGTAACATTCCGAAAGGGAGGAGGGGAGGCATTTTTGTTTTTGTATAGCCTTTTGTAAAATAAACTAAAACAAATGGAATTTATGTATACTTTAATTTATAATTAATTTATAATTTTTTATTTAATTTATAATTTTATTTAATGTTTCATTTGTGGGCATATACTTTGGCTTTACAAGGTCTCCCACAGTTTAATGTATCACATTCCTCTTGATATCACTTTCTCCTTGCTGGTTTAAAGCAATATTTATTCACTGCTACAATATACAGTGGTAAAAAAGAGATATCAGATTGGTTGGTGCCGTGTGTGTGTGTGTGTGTGTGTGTGTGTGTGTGTGTGTGTGTGTGCACCTGCGTGCGCGCCCGCAGTTGCATGTAAATGCACACGTACGCCATGCAGATGATTTTCTTTTGGTTGAACTAATAGTACTTACTGGGTCATGACTTCACTGACATTGACAGTATTTCTCCATATTCTTGTCTAAATGTTAGGTTTTCAAGAACAGTGTGAAAATGTCTTTTGGTGTTTTTATGACAAGCTGCACTGTCTAAAACAAAAATGCTGTATTTTGGTTACCACAGTGTGAACTTTAATATGAACTTTTTCATGAATTTTTTACTATCCATCTTATCATAGAACTCGCATGTCTTCAGTTTTGCATTATCTCCACCCGTGCCCCCGCCCCCCTGTGTGGATTGCTCCGCAGTGAGATGTTAACCATTGCTAATAAGTTTTGTATGCTGAAACAAGTCACTCTGCCGACAGTTTGTTTATGTGTGGATCAATGTTTTATAAGCGTATGAAGCAGGCATTTCATCATTAGTATACTGTTATCCTTCAGTATTTGAAATTGGTATAATTTTTGTGCCGTATTCCACCATGTCGGTATCTTTCCTTTTCTCATAACTTTACTAGATTCTATACATTACAGTGCAGCTGGCCATTTAATCTGCTACAACTTTGTTAACTGCAGTTGCAAGTGTACCGTCCTCTTGGCTTTTGTGCTTGATCTCGCAGTTCTTATTCTTTTGCAGTCACATGATAATTCTAGCATACACTGATAAGCCAAAACATTATGACCACTGCCCATAGTGACGTTGGATACCTCCAGGTGGTGTTGCAGGCATGTGATGCGGTAACAAAATTATATAAGCAGAACAGACATGGATGTGGAATCACCGTAGTGAAGATACAGGCTGCAAATGGGGAAAATCCATTGAGATAAGCGATTTTGACAAAGGGCAGATTGTTATTACACAGAGCCTGCGAACAAGTATCTCGAAAACAGTGAAGCCGCAACCAGCAGTGGAATGTTCACATGCTACCGTCTTGAGCATGTATGGAAAAAGGTAGGAGGACAGTGAAACTGTGACTAGGCGCTAAATGGTTGGATGTCCATGACTCGTCACAGATTGTGGGGTTGGAGGCTTGTCTGCTCTGTAAAGTAGGACAGATGGTGATCTGTGGCCAGTTTTGTGTACTGATGTGATCTGTGTGCCAGGAGAGCACAATGCTGATGCATGCACAAGTGTTTTGGAGTACACCATTCATTGTACATTTTTGAACATGTAGCTCCACAGCAGACCACCCCTACATGTTCACATGTTGACCCCACTACATCATCAATTACGATTGGATCTGGCAAGGGACTGTCGGGATTTGACCATCAATCAATGCAAACATGTTGGCTTTTCATGTGAATCACATTTTTGCTATTCTAGGTCGATGGTTGTCTACTAAAACGCCGCCATTGAGGTGAAAGGTGGCTTGAAACATGCAGTGTGCCATGGACGCAGGCTGGTGGGAGCAGTATTATGCTATGGGAGACACTCTCCTGTGCTTGCATGGGACCTATGGTAGTAATTGAAGACATGATGTCAGCTGCAAATCACCTGCATCCCGTCATGCTTGATGTCTTCCCTGACTGTGATGTCATCTTTCAGCAGTATAAAAGTCCATGTCTCAGAGCTAGAACTGTACTGCAGTGGTTTGAGGGGCATTACAGTGAACTCACATTGATGTCTCAGCAACCAAAATTCACCTGATATAAATCATTTGGTAACTGTCTGGGTCGCTATCAGGTGCAACCGTTGCATACGCAGATCAACAGTCTGTTATTTATGTGAATTAGATGACCTGTGCATAGGCATCTAATGTCGCACAACTCCACAATCCTACCAATAGACTGTCAGATCCCTAATATGCAGAATCAGTGATTTATATCGTTCCAAAGACAGACAGACAAGCTATTACATGTAGCTAGATAGTAATGTTTTGCCTTATCAGTGTATATGGTGGCACTGTGCAAATGTATTTGTAGATTGTTAGTTTTTTCACTGTCAGAAAATTGTTATCACACTTTAACCATCCACAGTGTGCCTCACATCACTTGTGAGGTTTTAATCTTAACTAACATTGCTTCACGCCTCCCTCTATTCAGTGCACACATTACTAATTCTTCAGCATAACTGAGTGTTCTGACTCCATGGCTCATGCTAGCTTAACTTAGTTTTGAAATACACACCATTGGTGCCCCAGGCACACTCTTCTGTTGTCCAGGCCTTAAGTATGGTGATTTGTAAACTGGGTTGTCCTTCGTTTGGTATAACAGATGGAGAACTTGTACTCAAGTTACTCCTGTCTCTCTCTAAAATACTGTATAATTTTAATGTTAATTCTAGTGAATGGAAGTAGTATTGGCTGCAGCCCACGGTCTGATCTACTTTAGCTATCAGATGTTACCATCATCATTGTGACAGCATAAAAAAGCACTCTGTAAGTACCTATATTTCATTTTGCGTACACTAACAGCACACATTACAAATACGTAAGTATATGGCTTGCTTCACACTATCTGGCAGCTATACATTCTGCACTACCATCTGTTGATAACAAAGTTGTTTTGGTTGTGTTTTAGGATATGAGTTCTAGTGCTTCCCTCACTGCTGTAATGAAACCTGGTATTCATTGCCAGGAATTTAAGTCAGACCAACTTCATAGTTTTCTCAGCTGTCTTCTGCCATTTTGATAAAGCAAGTTTATGTTTGGGCTTTGTGGTTAGGAAAATAACTACAGACATTCACTCAGTCACGCTTGTAGGACAACACTGATGCAACTGGATTTTTATCTCTCCAACATAAAGCCATGAATATTTTAATTTGTTGGAGCAGTGATGTGTTATGACATCAGGCAACCTCATTCTCAGTAGATTCTTAGAATACTCAGTTACCTACAAGTATAACTCTTCATTGGTAGCATTACCGTGTGGAATTCACACAATATTAGCCAACACAGTTCCATACAGAATGTACTCAGCATAACCTTTATATCTGCAAGTGAGTTTTGTTCTGAGTGATTCTTGCCTTTTCATATTCTTGTCACAAACTTCAGGACTTCTAGAAATTCGGGTTTATCTGGGTTCTTCTAGTTTATGAATAGCCAAGTAATAGTTTTGCCACACAGTGTGTCCACACTCTTGACAATAACATGAGAGATGATGATAAAAACTGCTAATATCAATGAAATTCTGTCCTGCTCCAGCACAGGCCTTCAGTTGTCACACTTTGCTGCATAAAGGCTTGTTTCAAATTTCTCTGCATATATTAAATGCAAGAGTGTTGTAAATGTTGGGTACACATCTTCCTGGTACCAGCCAGAACCAGCTGACATCAAGGCATTAACCAGGAAGTTCAAATATGATGATCAAGTACTGGCCTAGTAGTAATAGAAGATGTGATACAATCAATCATATGATACATTTCCATCGATTCATGGTCCAGTCTTGGCAATCCCATGCCCATTACAATCTCGATTGGTGATGTCATGAGATCAACATGGAAATGCAGGTGGAGCCTCATGTTCAATGTGCGATGAACAGTGTGCTCCAAAATACTTGTGTCTGTATCTGCATGGTACTTGGTAATCGGATCTGTTACAGATTAGTACCTATCCTGCTTCACAGAAGGTCATGACTCTGGCCTCCACATTTCACCAGGTGGTGCGGACATCCAACACCATGCCACCTACTTTTGGTTGCACCATCTTTTTACAACTTTCCATAGGTGCTAACGAAATTAGCACACAAACAGCCAACAGCTTTGCCATTTCAGAGAGGCTAGTTTTTAGCACAAGGCCATCACAATCTGTCAAATTTCAAAGTCGCTTATGTCAATAGATTTCCTCATTTGTGCACCCTATCATTGCTAGAATGGTTCCCCGTCAATCTCTGCATCACTGATATCTTGCGCTGAGCAGTGATCATCATGTAACGGTTTGTCAGTCCATCATGGAGTGCCCTTCCCATCGCAAACTGTTTTGCTTGATCAACTGTTCTATCTTTGGCCAAGGTAATGTGATGTCAGTGCAGAACTGTTTTTTAATATAAAAGCATTATCAAAAAAGTGAACATTTTCCCAGTTAGAAATGAATTCAGAGCATATGAGAGGCAACGAGTCATAGTAAACAAAATGACTACTCGTAGTAAACAAAATGACTGCTCAAAGTAAACAATGAACAACACAAAATGACTGATTAGCTGTTTCACAATAGACAACATTAGAAAGAATTTACAATGCATCAGTTGATTTGATGTGTATATTAAATTTCTAAATAATTTTTTTTATCTTTAATAATTGTTTCACATGCAAACAATATAACATCAGAGGAACCATGGGTAGTAAAGGAAGTAAAAACATTATGATCCAAGAAAAGGGATGTACACAAAACAGTTAGTAAAAGCATAGATAAAGATGTGTTCAGCTGCTTTTGGATTACTATTCTTGTTTAAAAAAAGTTATTAAAACTCAAAATATATGCATATGGTACCCTAAATTTATAATCTGAGGCTATAGTTAAAACCATATAGATGAAGGTCTAAGAGAAGCAGGAAAAACTGTCCAGCAGCAAGTTGATTTTTCTATTAAAGAAAATTACCATATGATGTACGGCTATGTCAGTAGTCTTTCAATTAAACATTTAGTATTCACTTCTTAAACATAACTGGGGTGCTGAAGTTTTAAAAAGAAACCATAGCGGTGTTTGCAACAAACATGCCACAACCAGTTGTTGGTTTGATTTCTTTAGGGGAAATTGTTTTTTATTAAAATCAAAGATCTTATGGGTTGATAACATTTGAAGCAAATATTACAATGTGTGACACAGAGGCTATTTTCAGTGAGATGTGTACTACATCACCTACATTAATTGTCTTCCTCAAAGGTGAAAGCAAGCTTGGATTAGTACATGGATTCAGATAGCTGATGATAATTATTTATTGACAAGTGTCACTTTTATTATCTTACTCTAAAGTTCTGGAAAATTATTGAATTTAACAATAGTTGGGAATATGTACAAACATAATATCCTTAGTTGGGCACGATTTGGAGTCCAAAATTACCATCTGTCATTTAACCATCTACACAAAATATTAAATGACAAAATATCACCAACTGGAATGTTGTTTAATCTGTTAAAAGTATTTGACTGGACAAAACACAGTATTATTTCCAAGCAACTTAAATGTTATGGCAGTATGGATGCTCATAACTGATTGACTAATAGAAAATGTAGAACTATCTTCAGCACTTAGCTCACTGAAGATAAAGAATCATAAATATTTCATGCATTTCATATTCCCAGATTGCCGAGTAATCTCATCCTTGTGTACCGTAGGTGTTAATTGTGTTATCCCACTATTACGTTCATCTTCAAGTGAGAAGAGTACATTTTAATACACTGCTTGACAAAAAAAGTGAAGCACCGAGAAGACATGGTTAGATGTCAGTGTATCTTTGTGTATGTACACACCATCGGTGGGTACCAATAAACGGTTAGAGTTTTTACACTCTGTGACAGGTAGAACAGCCACTAGAATGTGTTAATGTTGTTCGTGTTTAGTGTTGTTACCAAAGCGGGTATAGTGTATAAGGGGAACAAAATTTGTTAGATGTTGAATGATCACTGTGAAGGACACAGAGATGCCACATATTCATGAGAGAGAGTGTTATCAGCACCTGACAGGGTTTGAAAAGGGCCTCACTGTGGGTCTCCATTTGGTCACCTAGACTAGCTGCCCTACTAGATAATTACTATCCCATACATAGGCAATTGTTAACAGCAAAACACAAACTGCTGGTTTTGGAGTGGTGCCGTGACCAGGAAGTGTGGACAGCTGACGGATGGCGTCGCATTATTTCACGATGAATCACGGACCTGCACCACCCCGGACGACCGTCGGTGAGTGTGACGGCGATCTGGTGCTACTCCTGACATCATAGCATGGGGAGCCAGGTTTGTGGCAGGTTGTGTTTGAGGAAACTGTGACAACACAATGGTATGTCATGGACATACTGCATCATTGTGTGGTGCCAATTTCGGCTTGACTACGGTCATCCACATATGTCACATGTCTTTATGAGCTGCCTGCAGGAATTGAGGTCCTCCCATGGCCAGCAAGATAACTATTGTGTCCCTGAAAGAACAAGTACGGGACCAGATAAGATGTCAACTCTGTCCCAGTGCCAGTATCCAGGATATTACGGACCAGTACAACAGTTATGGGCCAGCTTGCCTTAGGAGAGGCTGCAATGGCTGTATGACACACTTCCCAGCTGAACCAGTGCGCGCATCCAGGCAAGAGAGGGTGCAACATATTACATGTGGGTTTATATTACCAAGTTATTTATTAATCTGGATCTATTTTGAAACCACCAAAGTAACATAAGATCCCCACCCCCTCTACATTTTATTTCCTCCTCTCGTTCTCGGTGCTTCACTTTTTGTCAAAATACAGGTGAAATTTTTACATAGCATTCACTATAGTTTCATGACAAAGCTTCATCTCACTAGAACAACCTATTGGAGTATTAATGACAGGTAGATGAATACATTCTTGTATATGGTGGTGGTGGTGGTGAACAGAAAACTAGGCAGAGGAGCGGCCTGCTTCCACTTGTAAACTTTTCTCACTGAAAGCCTTGGATCAAGGCGGCCACATAGATGCAGTGTTTCTCAATTTCCGAAAAACATTTGTCTTGGTACCACATCCACGCTTACTGCCAAAAAGATGATCTTATGAAGTATCAAGTGAAATTTGTGACTTGAGGATTTTTTGGTAGGGAGGATGCAGAAAGTTATCTTGGATGGAGAGTCAACAGATGAAGCTGTAATTTCACGTGTGCTCCTGGGAAGTGTGTTGGGTCCCTTCCTGTTCATGATGTATATTAATGACAATGCGAACAATGTTAATAGTAACCTCAGGCATTTTGCAGATGACACAGTTGTCTGAAATGAAGTAATGCCTGAAAGAAGCTGCATAAATATTCTGTCAGATCTTTATAAGATTTCAATGTGGTGTGATGATGGACAACTAGTTTCAAATCTTCAGAAATGTTAAATTGTGCCTTTCACAAAATTAAAAAATTTAGTGTGTCCTATAACTATAATATCAATGAGCTGCAGCTGGAATTGGCCAATTCATACACCAGGGATAGGAAATGGAATTATAACTTAGGCTCAGTCATGGGTAAATCGTGTGGCAGAATTTGGTTATTGGTTGAATATTCGGGAAATGGACTCGGTCTACAAAGGAGATTGCTTACAAATTCAATGTGTTGCCTCCTGATCCAGCTACACAACTTTGATTTTTACCACCGCCTTAAAGTCCAGTCAGAAAGTTTAGTTGTTGGAAAAATTGTAAAACCAAGTTTTACCAACAAACTTTGTCAGCTAAACTTTCTGTAGTCCAAAAACTTTGAAAATTTCATTATTTTATGAGTTTTTTTAAAAATTGAATTTCTTGTGTTCCCAGCACTATGACTTCTATTTCCTTTTAAAAAGGACACAAAACTCTCCTCAAATTTAATTATTACAACATTTTTCTGCACCCAATAGCAAGGGCAAACAGTTTGCCAAAAAACATAAATTTTTCAAATTTTGTGCAAAATGGCAAAACGCCTAGTTTTTGAACACTTTTATTTCAGTTTCCATTTATATATTACAAATATATTGTATACATCTACTGTGATTCATACATCACTAGTCAAAGTTAAGCTCCAAGGTATTTCAGCCCTGACTTGAGCATGCTTACTTCTGACAGTATACTGCAACCTTTGGTGCACCTCAGGTGGATTATGAGTCACTTCCAACATTTTGATTGGCCAGACTCCTCAGTTTCACCAGAAGTGCCTTGAGCAGAGTAGAATCAGGTTCCAGACCGACCTGTTCTTCCAACAGTGAATATGTTCTTCTAGCCCATTGATTCTGATGCCTGTTTCATCAATAATTTATATAAAATCTACTTGATCTTTGCTTTCTACATATCAAAATTTTGGCATGTTTTCGCAGTTAACTCCACTGCAGTTCTTGCAAATGGAAGAACATTTGAAACCTGCTTTTCTGCAGAAGCAGCTCTGCAATGGCTCGGTTTACATGAGCATGAAACAATGTGAAGGAAACAAACCTCTGACAGTGGATATTGTGAATATAGCCCCATTTCTTAGGTGGCTACCAGTTTCCCATCCAACTTTGGACTTGCTGGTTATGCCATTGCAAATAATGTTCCCTATCACCATTTTATGGCAGACTGGCAAACAGCTGGTAGTGCAAACTGTCTAGTGTCTTGGAACTGCTGACAACTCCACTATACAATGTGATAATGAACTGTTCTCCAGCTGTTACTATTTCTTTGTGGGTAGCACCTACTTTCTTGAAAATGCCAAGTGCTGAGTTTAGGTGCTGATGTTTATTAATAATGTTGCAAGAAACATTTTTCCTTGGCTGAAAATGCGGTTTGTTGTATGATGTCCACTAAAGGCATGAGTGAACAGAGTATTTTCGCTGTCAAATATGTAGGATGCAGTTTAGGTCAACATCATCTCTCACTATGATCACACTTCCAAAATATTTGGTTCTTGAAAAGACAGATGTTACAATCATGAAATCAGCATTATCTTGAGCCTGGTCCACCTCAATGATATACTCTCAAAATTTCTTTTTAAAAAGCATGATGTAGTGATTCTTGTTTCATTCACTGTACAAAACCTTGGTCTGAGGGACTTGGTTCATCATCTCTGATTCAACTGCAGCTTCAACTGAAGAATGTTTTGTATCCGTACAAATTCTACCAGCACCGTGTATGCTACAGTGCTCCGTCTTGCATGGGCACCCATCAGATACAGTAGCACACTGATAACCCAAAATGATGTTGCAGGTAAGAAACATAACTTTGGGCTATTGATTTGAAGGAAGCATTTGAAGGCTATTTTACTTTGTGTATAAACTATTCCTGTCAAAGACAAAAAATTTATTTGGTGCAGCTGAGTTCGGAACCTTCGCTGGAACAAAGTCATTGTAGAACCAAGATTTTGTTCTTTTTCACATGCCTTTTTTTAACAATAGAGACGTTAGTGTTATAATGTCAAGTTTAACAAATATATTTCAGAACGTCACAACACATATAAGTCACAGAGTAAGTTGACAAGCAAGACATGTGTACAAGTTAGCATTTGAATGAGCACTGAGTCCCAGTCTAGCGGCCGCTGCTCGGCTGGCCGCTTAGGTGGCGCAGCTGCTGCATGGCTGGCAGACAGCGCCGCACGTAGAAGATGCGCGTAATTGCGCAGCAGCGCTTTGAATGATCGGCGAGTCACAACACTTTTCCCCCCTTTGAAATTGTTGCACTGGTCTTGATGGAGGTGTCCTGGAGATGGCTAACGTCCATAGGCGTTGTTTGACTCGCCGTAAAGTCTCGAGGAGGAGGCTTCCCATATGGACGGAAGCGTCCCCAATGATAACGGGTCGAGATGACAGGAGACGTAGGGGTCAAATCTGCTGGGGCCCCATGCACCAATCTGCCCGTTGCGGCAAGTCCAGTTGATATGACAGGAGACATGGGCGATGTGTCGGCGTCCGTTGGAGGAGGAGGCGAGTAGATTTGCTCTGACAGAGGATGGTCATCCGGTTCCTGCATGGGCACATCTCCTGGTGGCGTCCGTTCTTGTGCTGGCATCGCGATGACGGTGAGAGGGCTGCGTTGTGAGTATTGAGAGATGCCAAGATCCCGAGCATCAGGTAGAGCCGAAGGTGGTGTAGTGGCATTCGGAACAGGCGTTAACGGCACACGAGGCCGAAGCTGGTCCGAATGACGCACTGCAACACCTGTGTCCGTCTGGATTTCATACAGGCGTCTGCCATGGTGTCGTAAGATGCGGCCCGGGCTCCATTTTGGCCGCTTGCCATATCCCCATACCCAGACGAGGTCGTTGGCGGTGAACCGGCCAAGTGAAGGCACCCGCGGCCGTGAGGTGGAAGGACGCAGAAGATGAAGTAGCGTGCGGGGCTGTCGGCCATGTAAGAGCTCAGCCGGGCTGTGGTCGCCCATGGGGGTGAAACGGTAAGACGCCAGAAACTGGAGAAGCGCATCAGCAGCAGCAGAAGAAGTCAGAAGTTTCCGCATCTGAGCCTTAAATGTGTGGACCAGTCGTTCAGCCTCACCGTTGGATTGTGGATGGAGCGGCGGGCCCGTGACATGCATAACGCCGTGACGAGCACAAAAATCCGCAAATTCGGAAGAGGCAAATTGCGGACCATTATCAGTAACAAGAGTAGAGGGGAGGCCTTCCAAAGAAAACATGCGGGCGAGAGCACTGGTGGTTGCCACGGTGGTAGGCGACGTGCAACGGACAATGAAAGGAAAGTTAGAGTAGGCGTCAATTACGAGGAGCCAATAAGTGCCTAAAAAGAGTCCCGCAAAGTCAGCATGAATGCGCTCCCAGGGCTTCTCAGGCGAAGGCCACGGTGACAAAGATGACTTCGGGGCAGCGGCCTGTGATGCACAAGGGCCGCAGGCAGCGACCATGTGTGCTATTTCAGAGTTGATGCGCCAGGCCAGTACACATGACGGCGCCCCAGAGATTTTGTGCGAGACACACCCCAGTGCCCTTGGTGAAGGAGGCGCAAGACAGAAGCACGCAAAGATGCAGGTACGACGACACGCGGCGAAGCATTGTCAGTGGAGAGAAGGATAACACCATCCCTAGCCGTGAGGCGGTAGCGCAAAGCGTAGTAGTTCTGCAACGGATCAGAAGTCTTATCGGACGGGCAATCTGGCCAACCCTTCTGAATACAGCGTAAAACCCGGGAGAGGGTAGGGTCAGAACTCGTAGCAGCCGCCAGCCTGTCCCCAGTGATGGGGAACCCGTCCACAACCCGCTGCTCGGCAACATCCAGGTGGAAACACAAAAGTTCGTCCCTATCGAATACCTGATCAGGACCCATGGGAAGGCGAGACAGAGCATCATCATTTGAATGTTGAGCCGTTGGCCGGAAATGAATCTCATAATTGAAACGAGACAAGTAAAGAGCCCAACGCTGGAGGCGGTGTGCAGCCTTGTCGGGAAGTGACGTTGATGGATGAAACAAGGAAACAAGTGGTTTGTGATCCGTAACAAGATGAAATTTTGAGCCATAGAGAAAAACACCAAACTTATGAAGAGCATAAATAATGGCCAAAGCTTCTTTTTCAATTTGAGAATACTTTTGCTGGGCATCCGTGAGCGTTTTGGAGGCATAAGCAGTGGGTTGTTCCGAACCGTCAGAAAAACGGTGCGCAAGGACTGCACCGACCCCGTATTGAGAGGCGTCTGTGGCAAGAACAAGATGTTGGCCAGGTCGATAAGTAGCCAAGCACGGGGCCTGTTTCAGCATAGTCTTCAATTTCTGGAAAGCCGCATCGCATGACGCGGACCAGTGAAATGGCACGTTTTTATGCAACAGGCAATGCAACGGCTTAGCCACTGAAGCCGCTGACAGTAAAAACTTGTGATGATATGCTATTTTCCCCAAGAAGGCCTGCAGTTCCTTAACAGATGTAGGGCGAGGAAGGGCATCAATTGCAGCGACAGTTTGCTGAAGCGGACGAATACCCTCTCGAGAGAGTTGAAACCCCAAGTACGAGATAGATGCCTGAAAAAATTGTGATTTCTGAAGATTACACTTAAGACCGGCAGTCTGTAAGACATGAAAAAGTGTGCGGAGATTTTGAAGATGTTCTTCAGTGGTGGAGCCAGTGACAACAATGTCGTCCATGTCATTGATACACCCAGGGACAGGGAGCAATAATTGTTCCAAGAATCGCTGAAAGAGAGCAGGGGCGCTAGCAACCACAAATGGCAATCGTTGGTATTGATAGAGGCTGAAAGGCGTGTTAAGGACCAGAAACTGCCGGGAAGCAGCATCGAGAGGAAGTTGATGATAAGCTTCTGACAGGTCAATTTTAGAAAAATACTGGCCTCCAGCAAGTTTAGTGAACAGTTCTTCAGGACGGGGCATAAGGTAAGTGTCTATGAGGCATTGAGCATTTACAGTGGCTTTGAAATTGCCACAGAGATGAATATCACCATTTGGCTTAGCAACAACAACGACAGGAGAGGACCACTCACTGGAAGTGACAGGAAGCAAGACCCCTGAAGTAGTGAGACGATCCAGCTCACATTTTACCCGATCACGAAGGGCCACAGGAATGGGCCGAGCCCGAAAAAACTTAGGCCGAGCAGTGTGTTTGAGCGTGATATGAGCTTCAAAGTCGTTTGCATGGCCTAACCCAGGAGAAAAAAGGGACGAAAATGTCGTTGACAAGGAATCCAGTTGAGCATAAGGAATAGCATCAGAGAGAATATTGACAGAGTCATCTATGGAGAACCCAAAAACGCGAAAGGCATCGAAACCAAAAAGATTTTCTGCGTTGCTCTGGTCGACCACAAATATGGGAACAGTGCGAACGACGGATTTGTGAGATACCTCAGCATTAAACTGTCGCAAGAGAGAAATCTTCTGTTTATTGTACGTCCGTAATTGCTGAGTGACAGGTGACAGGAGTGGAGAACCCAACTGAAGATACGTCTGAGAATTAATTATAGTGGCAGCAGAACCGGTATCCACTTGCATGCGAACATCTCAACCAAGGATTTGGACAGTGAGGAATAACTTCCCTGAAAGGGAAGAAGTTCAATTGACAGACAACACAGAATCAGAATCAGCGTCATGTTCATGAACATCATGTATGCGGTCGGATTTGCAAACGGAAGACACATGAACTTTCTTTTTGCAGTTGTGACACACAGCCCAACGTTGGGGACAATCCTCGCTTGAACGTTTCGTAAAACACCGCGGACATGAAAGAAGTTGCCGGGGGTTTTGCTGCAGTTTCTTAATGGGTTGTTTACGGCTAGGCCGAGGCTGCGCGTGGGAGCGCACTGCGGCCACGTCGGCCAGCGGGGACGCGCCGCACGCGTCGTCAACAGCGCACAGAGGTTGTATTTCCCCGACATCACCCCATGCCTCTATTTGCGCCCCAGCGGCGTGAGAAATTTCAAAAGACTGCGCAATGGAGAGAACTTCATCAAGAGTCGGATTCGCCAAGGGCACGTTGCCAAACTTCTTTGTCGGGCGCCGACCGGATAATAGCATCCCGTACCATGGAATCGGCATAGGATTCTTTGTGAATGTCAGTAACAAATTGACACTTTCGACTGGGGCCATGAAGTTCAGCAGCCAAAGCTCGATAGGATTGATGTGGCTGTTTTTGACAACGATAAAAGACAACACGAGAGGCTACCACATGCGTTTGCTTTCGAAAATAGACAGACAGAAGTGAGCACATTTCAAAAAAGGACAAAGACGCAGGATCCTTCAAAGGAGCCAATTGCGACAACAACCGATACATTTGAGGTGAAATCCAGGAAAGGAACAGAGACTTACATGGTTGTTCATCCGTGACATGAAATGCCAAGAAGTGCTGTCGAAGACGTTTTACATAATCAGACCAGTCTTCCGCCGTCTTGTCGTAAGGAGAAAAAGGAGGTACAGCCAACGACGAGAAACGCCCTGCATTTGACGCCGCGATGAAATCGCGAATCGCCGTTGTTAGAAGCGTTTGCTGTTCAAGGAGATTTTGCAATAGTTGTTTGACAGTAGCCATGGAACCCTGTGGGTCAACGCTGAAAAGGACAAATCCACTACCTCGTTGCCAATTGTTATAACGTCAAGTTTAACAAATATATTTCAGAACGTCACAACACATATAAGTCACAGAGTAAGTTGACAAGCAAGACATGTGTACACGTTAGCATTCAAATGAACACTGAGTCCCAGTCTAGCGGCCGCTGCTCGGCTGGCCGCTTAGGTGGCGCAGCTGCTGCATGGCTGGCAGACAGCGCCGCACGTGGAGGATGCGCGTAATTGCGCGGCAGCGCTTTGAATGATCGGCGAGTCACAACAGTTAGATAAAAGGTAGTTTCACATTTTGGAAGGGATTTTACTTCTTCATCACTTTGTTTCATGAAACAAATCCTTTAGAACAGAGTTAAAGGATCAAAAGGAGTAATTTTAGGATCCCCAGCTTTTATAACACTGATCGCAGAAAGGAGAAGCTCACCCTTCTTTTCTATGGATCTTTACAGTGTCAAAATTTTTAGCAACTACACTTTATCATACATTTTTCCCTCTCTGAGTGACACATAAGATGATTAACATTCTCTACTCCAGTGACATAACTGTTGATAGACATTATAATATCACTTTTGGGAACAGAAAGCTGCACTGAAAACCAGCTGTGCAGCTTATGCGAGTCCATACCATTGTGACTGCCATGACAAGTTATTGCATTTACATGCTATTCTGATGTTACACAATTCACTTCGCAGTATGAGTCAATTTTTACACAAATTTTCAGCATGTGACTGATTCCCAAAGACCATTTTGTTAATACGTTATCTATAATCACACAGCCAGAAGCAAGTCCTCTAGAATTCTTAATCGTTCCCATCGATGCCTGTTCTGTAGTCATGTCAGAAGGAATACAAAACCACCACTTTCCTGTTTGCTGTATGGTAAAATGCCCTTTGGTTGTGAACTTTTCATATTCCAATAGATGCATATTTTTCTTGACTCTCAACACATCCTGTAAATAGAGGTGTCCACTTTTAGCACACAAAAATTGTCCTGCTGAATGGAAGTAGGGAAGTATTTTTCAGACAATATCGAGATGGTGTTTCTATATGCCTGTTCAATCACTGCAATAAATTGTTTAAGAGAGTGACCATCCTATAGTACTGAACCTATAATTTTGCTGTGGGTCCCTTGCTTTCAATCATATTTTGCTGTGGGTTCCTTACTTTCAATCATATTCAGGGCATTTTCAATTTTTTTTTTTTTTTTTTTTTTTTTTTTTCAATTGCTTGCTTAATGGGAACACTTCAGTACTGGGCCACAGACAGTTGTGATGGTATACACTGTAGCCATGCTTCAAAGTGAGATTTTCATTTCCAGTGTGTAACATATTTCCACTATACCAACAGAAACTGAAATAAAAGTTCTCAAAAAATTGGTATTTTACTATTTTGCACAAGGTTTGAAAAATTATTATTTTTTCATGAACAGTAGTGCCCTTGGTATTAGGAGCAGAAAAAAGTCATAGTAAACAAATTTGTAGAGGATTTCATACTCTTTTAGAAAGAAAATAGACACCAAAGCTCTAAGAGCAAAAGAAACTGAGATTTTTCTGAAAAATTGAAGAAAAGTCCAAAATTTTTGAAGTTTTTGACAACAGAATGTTTAGCCAACATAAATTGTGTTGGCAAAACTTGTTTTTCCAAACTTTCAAACCGTATTAGGAAGTTAAAAAATAAAATCTTCTATCCCACCTTTTGCATGGTCTAGGCCTTTTTTCTAACACATTGACTGGGCTATTAATGGCAGTTAGAACAGGTTCCGGCCCAATAAATGAAGTGATTGTGCCTGTCCTGTCCGGTCTATGAGCTTGTTCATTGCCACTATTTCTGAATGAGCAGGGACCCACAGCAGATTTACATGTTTCTTTTCTCTAGTCTCACAAGGGCTTCATTGCATTCTACAATGATCTTAGAACTTATTGCAGGGGCTGACACAGATTTCGTATCTGCTTGGCTGTCAGAATACAAGTATATGTCTTGCTCCTTGTAGCACCTATGCAAATTTTCATTTGTTCACACTCTGACAGTGAATACTTACACCTAGAATACTGTGGCCCCCCCCTAGAGAGACTGCTCTCTGAAGTCTAGGCAGTACCTCGTATACTCCAGGCCCTGTGCTTCATATGTTTTCAACTTGCTAGGACACCAGACTATGTCGTCTTAACAGTGTTTTGGCTCATTCTTCCACTGCTCCCCTCTTCCAGTTGTTCCACTGAAAGGTTTATTGAAGCAGGCAGCTTGAAGTTATTGGATGGTCAGCTAGCATTTCCCCAACCATTTCTATATTTTCAACACACACTCTATATTGGTGTGAGATTCTGGAAATCTTAAAGCATGTCCCTGCTGCTGCCACCTCCACTGTAACCAAAATGTGTAATTGGAGCATGTTCAGCATGGGCTCCATTACAGCAGTGGGTGTGTTGCTAATTCCACCTGTTGTAGCTAAACAGGCCAACCAAGCTCCTTAGCAGCTACCTTCTGATACAGTTTATTCAACCATGCTGTAGCCCTGTTATCCTAGGTCTTATTACAGTGGCGTGTATTCATTAATACTCCTGTGGTTTAAACCTCAGTTTGTATCACAGGCCCTTGTAGTGCTCACAGGTTGTCTTTTGCCTTGCAACATGTATTATTTATATGAGGATCCATGATAGTGTGGCATCCAGGGTTACATCTACACACTTCACTACGCCTGTACCGGTGGAGGTCCATCGAAGAGCTTGAGATTCAAGCAAGTGTGCTGGATATGCTTCCTTGTAAATGGTACAACAGTTTTCTTGGTACTTACCCTTAGATCCCGTTTCCTGCATCAGTTTTGCACAGTGTCCAGTGCACATAGTGCCATTGTTCTAAAAGTACTAGCAAATTTGCCAAGTAAATACTATGACTAAATTGTCTGCATTGTTGTTGTCGTGGTCTTCAGTCCTGAGACTGGTTTGATGCAGCTCTCCATGCTACTCTATCCTGTGCAAGCTTCTTCATCTCCCAATACGTACTGCAGCCTACATCCTTCTGAATCTGTTTCGTGTATTCATCTCTTGGTCTCCCTCTATGATTTTTACCCTCCACACTGCCCTCCAATACTAAACTGGTGATCCCTTGATGCCTCAGAACATGTCCTACCAACCGATCCCTTCTTCTGGTCAAGTTGTGCCACAAACTCCTCTTCTCCCCAATCCTATTCAATACTTCCTCATTAGTTACGTGATCTACCCATCTAATCTTCAGCATTCTTCTGTAGCACCACATTTCAAAGGCTTCTATTCTCTTCTTGTCCAAACTATTTATCGTCCATGTTTCACTTCCATACATGGCTACACTCCAAATAAATACTTTCAGAAACGACTTCCTGACACTTAAATCTATACTCGATGTTAACAAATTTCTGTTCTTCAGAAACGCTTTCCTTGCCATTGCCAGTCTACATTTTATATTCTCTCATCAGTTATTTTGCTCCCCAAGTAGCAAAACTCCTTTACTACTTTAAGTGTCTCATTCCCTAATCTAATTCCCTCAGCATCACCCGATTTAATTTGACTACATTCCATTATCCTCGTTTTGCTTTTGTTGGTGTTCATCTTATATCCTCCTTTCAAGACACTGTCCATTCCGTTCAACTGCTCTTCCAAGTCCTTTGCTGTCTCTGACAAAATTACAATGTCATCGGCGAACCTCAGAGTTTTTATTACTTCACCATGGATTTTAATACCTACTCTGAATTTTTCTTTTGTTTCCTTTACTGCTTGCTCAATATACAGATTGAATAACATCGGGGAGAGGCTACAACCCCGTCTCACTCCCTTCCCAACCACTGCTTCCCTTTCATGTCCCTCGACTCTTATAACTGCCATCTGGTTTTTGTACAAATTGTAAATAGCCTTTCGCTCCCTGTATTTTACCCCTACCACCTTCAGAATTTGAAAGAGATTATTCCAGTCAACATTGTCAAAAGCTTTCTCCAAGTCTACAAATGCTAGAAACGTAGGTTTGCCTTTTCTTAATCTAGCTTCTAAGACCAGTTTATTGTCTGCATATCTTTGACAAAGTATTCTTGAGTATTTAAATCTTCTATGAGTTCATTCACAGTAGGTTCCACAGTAGTGGGGACAAAACTCCTCCTTTCAGATACATCCTGGTGCTGTTGATCACCATTTTCTCGTGTGTCATGTTGGTATCTACCTTTCTTTTACTTGGCATTGTCTTAATCCACCAGCTAAAAGCCTCCCTCTATATCCAAGAAGAATGTAGAGAGCAGTTTCCTGAAAGTGTAGAGCTTTTCCAACTTTCAAATAAGTTGGTGAAGTGCTGTTACACATGATCTGCCTGGTTGATATGCCTGTTGATTAACATAATGAGGAACCCTAACATGCATGTTACTCAGTTTTTCTAATGTCCATAGAAGAAGGGAGGACATACAATTTGGTCTCATACCCTTAGCCTTGATTTGATCAGTTCTTCATAGCTTCAGAATGAAAAGAACCCTTATCGCCAGCCGGAGTGGCCGTGCGGTTCTAGGTGCTACAGTCTGGAGCTGAGTGTCCTCTCCGGTCACAGGTTCGAATCCTGCCTCGGGCATGGATGTGTGTGATGTCCTTAGGTTAGTTAGGTTTAATTAGTTCTAAGTTCTAGGTGACTGATGACCTCAGAAGTTAAGTCACATAGTGTTCAGAGCCATTTGAACCAACCTTCATCACCCTCCAAGCACGTCAAATGATTCCTGCTCCGAAGCTGACCCCTGAACAATCCACAAGGGAATCTAATTAAACCCTGTCCTACTTGTTGCAGTTGAGCAGGCAAGATCCCACCAGGGCCTGGTGACTTGAATGGTTGAAATGTTCCCATCGTCCACCAGATTTTTTTAAAATCTGTACATTCTTTGACAAACTTCCAGTTTTCCATTTGATTACCTGGGTAAACCAGTGCCTCTCAGGGACTGATTCCTAGTCTGCTTTATCTACCAGAGTGCACTGACTCTTCAGGAGCATGTCAGGAGTCTCACTCGCTTTCCTTATATACCCACCATCCTCTTTCCTTAGAGTACCTCCTGAATTATTTGGTATTCTAGTGAGGTTTTTGTGAAGTCTAGTGCAAGTAGCTGTACCTTCCACTTCCTCACAGGATGCCTTCCAGGATAATACCTTTGCTTACCTGATTGTAAGGTTGTATTTTACAAGGGCCTCCCAGTATTTTGTGCATGATCCTTTCTTTCTTGCAAGGTTGAACAGCCTTCTTACCCGCTTCCTTTGCAGTTCCGTATCACTATCCCACCAAAGTATATTCCTGTTTGTGCACTTCTTGGCAATTGGTCATCTTTCTAAATATGATTGTAATGGCAGATGTTGCTGTGTCTGCCATTTCCTAAAAACTACTGAGTTCCTTATTGAAGTTCTGACTTCAGTTAACATGAGTTTTAGGTCTTTTCCACATGAGTCCCACTCTGTTTTTCTATGAGTCCTATAGGCCATGGCCTACTTGACACCCATTTCAACCTCAAACTTAAACAGATGCAAATGTGCAGTAGAGCGGACCCAAAAGTTATGTCAATTACGCCTCTTTTCTTCCATTCGTGAAGGTAGGTTCCCTACCCCTATTCAAGATTTACAAATTACTATCTAGCATATATTCAAGTAGGTGCTCACCTCTGCTGTTGGTGTTGCTGCTTCCCTGCACTGGGTTGTGGCACTGGCATCACAATCAAGCAACAGTTATTCATTCTGTTGTGAGCAGCTTTCTACGTGTCACCTCCCCTTTCCTGGGAGGGAAGACTACTGTCCTCGTAAAGGTGTGGTTTGGGAGAGAAAGGCGACTCATGCCAAAGCATATGGAGAAACACCGGCAAGTGTTTCATTGACTTTATTGCATTAAAGGTACACACCAGTCTTTCATTGACCCCGGTGAAGGCGCCGCGCGGCATGAATGTGTAGGTTGATGCCGTGCCAATGCCTGAAACTGTCGTGTCAGTGTCCAGTCACTAGCCTTGCAGACATAGTGCTGTGGCGATGTGGCCACCCCATCTGTTGTCTCCGATGGTAGCCCGCGGCATGACTGACTGCTCACTGAAGTTTAACTCATGGACCCCATGTAGAGTGCTGATGGATAACAGACATCTACCATCACTGTAGCTCTAGCCGTCTGCCTGGGCAGCTCAGTTGGTGGCCACAGACAGCTCTGCACCTGGGAGGCTGCGAGTTTGTGCCCCAGCCCTGCCCCTGCAGATGGCAGCTTGCAGTCTGCCAGACAATATAACTCAGAGACAGGGACCAGCAGTCCTCTCGCTCCTCTTGCCCGTGTAGCTCCAACATGTGGCCCGTCCATTCACAGCTGTGGCGCGCCCATGCAGCGGAGGTTAGTGCTAGTTTCAGTGGCCCGGGTGGCTACCGATATCCATCATCGTAGTTGGTCTGCAACTTAAACAATTGTCATTCTCTTTGGTTTTAGACGCAGACAGAATGGCGACTTGACTCCCTGATATGAGTCTCCCTTATTTACACATCTTTTCCCTGAGCCTGTGACGTAGTTCCTCTAGAGGGACATGTGGATTGTATAGATTTAATAGTTATAATGTCAGCTTTCCTCAGCCCTCTTTATCTCCTATACGCAGGTCACTAGGCACTGTTGCAATTGCAATATATGTGTTCTTCACAGAAGGTCAGTGCCCTGATTACTTCACATTTGTTGTACAGTGCCCGCCGGGCCGTGCCTTCTAGCCTGCAAGCAGTGTCGTAAACCTGCCTTGCAGAAATGTTCGCAAAATATCAATGTCACCCATGCGTGCCATCTGATGGGCCAACCAGTCCTTTAACTATTGCCTTCCAGGCACAGCTCTGAGAAATGTACAAGAATTCCCCAAAACCATGCCTGCATTTATTCCTGGTTCAGGGCCATTTCCAATTCCTGTCTTCTCAGAAGATGACTCAGGGTGGCAGTTGCCCCTTTGCTGTGTTGCAAGTTTATCTGTACACTTGCAGCCTCCAACTCAGCCTTTATCCTGACAGCCACCTGTGAGAACCCTAAGTACAATTTCAGATCCTGCTCTCACGTTTACCATCAGGGATTTTTCACCATTTTCCATCACAAGGGTTTGGGCGTTGATTATCTTCCAGTCCTGTGTCAAGACTTTCTGGTTCTGCACCTGTATATTCTCAGATAGAGTACTGGAGGAGTATCCTTAAGAAGTTTCAGTATCCAAATTAATATCATTACTGTCTTGAAGAGCTCAGCCACTCTTTTGACCAGCAGCTTAGCCTCCTCCCACAGAGATATTTTGAGCACCAGCTCCTTAAACCAATCTACTGTTCCCATCTTCTTGCATGCAATAATAAGAGCACCTTTGCCCAGAAACACCCTCCTGAATTTGGAACCTCAAGTTACATCCCCCCCAATCTTCTTAAATAAAAATGTCTGAACCATCTCCACCTGCCATGAGCCAATGCTGACCAGAGGATATCCCAACTGGATATTCACCATCCTGGAAACAGAGTCTGCAGCATTATAGGTCTGTCTCCCTATTTCTTGCCTCAGCTTTTTCTCGGTCCATTTATCCTGAGAAGCAGGAGTATTAAACTCTTCCCTTGTTCTCTTGTTTACTGTCTTAAATGTAGAGATCTGATTACCCCCTTCACTCTGAGACAGTCTGTTTTTGGAGGTCTTAAGTTCAAGACCTTGTAGTTCCCTCCTTTATGTTCTGAAAGCCATTCTTTTCTTTTTCTTCTTAGAGAAGTTTCCTACTCTGAGGCGCAGACAAGGGGGTAATCTTGACCTGGTCCAACTTCTCAGTGACAATTTCCACTTCTTGTACTGGAATATCACCCAATCCATTTGTAGAAACAGCTTCCATTGGCTGCGACTCCAATGCTTGGGTGTTTGAGGTCTCATCGACTCTCTCGGCTTTTGTTTTGTTGTGTGTCCTCCATTTAGTTCCCAAGAAAATAGAATATTTATTTGGTTGACACCATGAACTCCATGTGGTGCAAGGCTAGTTACTTGGGAAGATCAACCAGTATCACTGAGGCTCCATGAATGAAATATCTTTCCATGTGCCACATACCCCTTGACATGGATCACGTCACATCTTGGACTGGGAATCTGGGGAAGGACTATGGGAGTGGATATAGGAGGGATGGGGCATTGTGGTATACTCTTCGTCTAGTTCATCCATTGTGGCCTGTGTGGAATGGGAGACACCACCAGTAGCTGTGCTGCAGTGGCATAGCCTTCAGCTTCAAATGAACAAACAAGCCTATCTGCCCGAATGATAAGGCGGTGTCTCTTAGCAGTTATGGCAACTTGGCCATTTCTGCTGTTACTTAGAGCATTACTGCCACACTTGTAATTGATGGATCTTAAAGAGTAATACATTCTAGACAAAGGCCAAGCTTTAATATTTACTATAATTCTTCGATAGATCACAGATTTTAAAATAATGACAGAAAGTATAATTAACTTCACAAGAAAAAAAAGGCGAGGTGAGTTATTGAGAAAATTTCTTTTCCTCTTTAACCTCCAAAATTACTTCCTCACTCAACAAATGTGATGTATTTGTAGCAGAATTACAGAGAACTGCAGAACGTATTGAGTACATACAAAAATTATGTCAGTGATCATATCGGCTCAGACATTAATGACAGTAGCTATTATGTTCACTGTTTATTTCAAAATAATTCTAGGAATGAACAAAACAAGGCAGCACCAGTCAAGAGGCAGGTTGTGAGACTTCCGTACATTGTTGTTATATGAAATGTGTACAGTTTTAAAGCGACTGGTGGCTCACGTATCAATAAAATCGCCGCCCGACCTCTACTCGGGCGCAGTCTTCGTAACACAGTCGCGGCCAGAGCTGTGTTTGGGCTTGGTCTCCAAAGTGTTGATAAGGATATTCATGTAGGAAGTGCACAACACAAATGCTGACTTTAATGCAATTTATTTACAGACCAGTTTCAGTTCAGGGCCATATTCATGATAGTCAAATATGCAATTATAAAACCTACATTACATATTTGTTTTTCGAAAGACAAGGTACATGCTCATAATTTAAACCAAGCAGAACAATTCTGAACACAATAGCTGTTTGAAATGCAGGCATTAATCATTGCAAATGAAGACATTAAAGCAACTCAACATAGTCAACAACAGAATCACAAAGGATAACAATGTCATAGTGACTATGATTTTGTGATCATTTGTGGTTCTGTTGTTGACTATCTTGAGCCACTTTAATGTCTTCATTAGTGCCTGCACTCCACACAGTTATTGTATTCAGAATTGTTTTGCTTGACTTAAATTATGTACCATGGATTTTTTTAAAAAGTATATGATATATAATGTTGGTTTTATAATTACATACTTGACTACCATAAACTGGTTCTGGACTGAAACCGGTTGGTACATTATATGTATGCTGATACCTATACAGACAAGCTGTTTAAATAAGGATGTTTGCTAGTCTAGTCTCCACAGCTTCCTTGTAGAAACTATCCCAGTAACTGCAGGTGCGTGCCAGCATCTCTGTGCTGTTATATTGCATCAGATGACTCGTACCAAGGCTGGTTACAATCATGAATTTTCCCAGTTGTTGTAAGACTGTGTGACACTTATATCCCATACAGTGGTGTTCCACAGCCCTAACTGACAAATGTTTCCATCGCCACAACTGCACGGGATAAGGTAGACACCAGCCTTATGCCAGCTAAGATTGTCCTTCACAGAACTTGAAGCACCATAGTCTTAGATGGTGGTTCAAAACATGCTTCACATCATGTTTCCTCATAATACAATCAGTCCTGTTAAACCAAAAATGCTGTAGACATAGGTGCCACATTGTTTTCATCTCTCTCTGATTCATTGTTGCTCTATAGCTTAACACATATCTGATCTTCCTCACTGCACTTAATCTGGTGGAAGGTAACTTCAAGGTGGGCTTACTCAGCTGAAAGACTTTCAGGATCTGAGATGCCAAAGCCAATGAACGAAGTACCCCTACATACTGAGCCAGTTGGTGACGACTAGCTGCCTGAAGATAAAAATCAATGTGAGTCAGCTTCCTATAAATGGAGTGTTCCAGTTTTTCCATCTCCGTAGTGAAATGAAAATATGGGTGGATTGAACTGAAATGTTACAATATACTATGCATATTCTCACTGCCTTGAGACCAAATAACAAAGTTACCATTAAAAAAAAATTAACTTTTCAATGCTTTCAACTTAATGGTACATTCCTCAAAATATTGATTGGTAACAAATATTTTTAAATAAAGTAAAAGAAAACATAAAATAAAAACAGAAAACACTGTTCATTATTTTTTATGCGTAATGGCAACACATAACAGCTCACAAAAGGGAAGTGAAAAATCCATTTACCACCACAGTTTTAATACCACATAAAGGTGCCATGGCAATATGTGTACCACCATATTTTTTATCCTAAATCACAAAAATAAAATTATCAAAAAATAAATCTAGTCAGTTGATCACAATCCTAATAGGATAGCAAGAAGAAAGACCCGCAGTTACACATGTGAAAGGTCTCCCATTGCACCTCCATCTGTCTACTCATAGAATTTATCACTGAGTAGACTGCAAGTGGAAGTCAACACATGTTGAAACAGGTTAGATAATTCAACACCAAAGTAAACATCAACTAACCATAACAAGGTACTTTTCTTCAGGATGGTGCTAGTCTTTCTCTCAACTCTTTTTGATGGTTTATCACTGCATGCAGTGTACAGAATCAGGTAATAAACATTGCATTTTATGAATACAATCCCACTTGTCCAGCAAAACTGTGCATATTTTGCCCAGTATCTAACATCAGTGTCTGTAAAAGATGATCTTGGTTTGTATAAAAAGAGTGTCTACCATATTCCATACAGTTGTGGCATACTGCACATTGGTCAGCTCATCAGAACTGTGGAAGCTGGTGTACACAGCACACAGCATAAATGTTTACAACAGTCAAGGAAATCTGTGACTGCGGGACATGTATTGGTATCACAGACCAGGCAGTGGGTGATGTGTCAAAAGTGACAAGGTACTGGACGTATTCTTAACCCTTTCATGCACATATTTTTTGTAGAAACTCAATGAATATAATTATTTGCTATCCTATTAGGATTGTGATCAACTGACTACATTTATTTTTTGATAATTTTATTTTTGTGATTTAGGATAAAAAACATGGTGGTACACACATCACAACGTCACCTTTATGGGGTATTAGAACTGTGGTGGTAAATGGATTTTTCACTTCCCTTTTGTGAGCTTTTATGTGTTGCCATTACACACAAAAAATAATGAACAGTGTTTTCTGTTTTTATTTTCTGTTTTTATTTTCTGTTTTCTTTTAATTTATTTAAAAATATTTGTTACCGATGTTAAAGTTTACTTAACACAATGTGAAAACAACCCTTGAAACTCTATCACACAGTAAAAGTATGAGCTGATACAGGTCACTATAATGGATATTGCAGAAGTGAACCAGTGTGTTCTGACAACAGTAGTGATCCAATGACAAACAGAAACTGACTGTTGTAGCAGTTTTCGTACACCAGATGCAGTGTACCACCACAAAATGCCGGACAGAGACAGAGGTGATAAGATGTATTCCCAAAAGGTTTGGGAAAGCCCTAAGTTGGAGACTAGTATGCTTCCCAAGGACCACAAATGACAGATTAGTATTGTGGTAAGTATACTTCCCAAGCCTCTTCCAGAAACTATTTTGGTTGTAACCATACTTCCCAATAACCACTAAAACACTGTTGTTTGTTGGGATATATACTTCCCACAGCCCTAAACGCTACATTTCACAACAAATAGAAACTACAGCTGGTGCAGTAGACTGTCACTAGATGCCAGGAGACTGCAGAAGTGGTAACACTCATTCCATTAAACGCTGTATAGAAATACATTTAGTGGGAAGTATATCTTCCACAGCGTGCAAAAGGGTTGAGAGAGTTATTGGGATTAAACAAGCAAATGATGTTATAAATAAAGATGACGTTTTAAGGCTTAAATTCTGCCTGGAATTCTGCTGGTTGACATAGCCCCACAGGCCTTGCAAATGATGGAGTGCTCACCTGTCAAAATACCTTCAGCTGTTGATGGCATTACCTGGCTGCATTACTATAAGTTACTTAAACACCTCACTTCTTGCCTATCAAAAAGTTCAGTTCTGCTATAACTACTTTTGTTGTATGATTTAAATGAGCTATCTTACATTTTTAAAGTTAACAAAGTTTTTCATGGTCATGGTACAGGCATAATCATGAAATACATCAGTAATGCACCAGTGGAAGAAAATCCACATGTTTTTATTTATTTATTATATTTTTTTTAAAGGGAGAGTCCATTTACTGAAACTAGTCGGTTATTTGACTCAGAAAACACGTTAACACAGTTCTGTACAAGGCAAATTATAACTTCGACAATAGATGTCGTTGGACATGGGGGAAGATCAATGTGTGACTGTTTGTCCAAAATTCTGATGAGCATGACCATAAAACCTTAAAATGCCTGAAATTTAGTTTGATTTGTGTTCTTCATTCATTAATGTAATACACAATAATTCCCTGAAGCTGTTCTACACTTTACACATACAAATGTTCAACAAATATTACATGTGTTGTACATACTCCAGTAGATAAATATTTAAGCAGCTAAGCATCTCAATGAAAGTCTCACCACAGATTTACCTTCAGGAAACGTAGTTCTAGATAGAGGCAATATAAACTGTGATCAGGCACAGTAAATGAAGCATGAAAACAAGCCTCTTTCTACAGGGTTTATTGTAATGTGTAACAGCTTACAACTAATGGCAGTCAACAATACACGTAAGGGTAAACAGCAAGAGCCAAAGCATCTAAAGAATGTAAGATAACACACTTCAAAGAAAAATATTGTTGCTTCTATAATATTACATTAACATTGTACCATTAACAGAAATACAAAAATTGATAACTGTACTCCTGTCTTCTGAAAGACAGAGGATGAAAGAAGAAACGGTTAGAGGGGGGGGCAAAGGGACTTCTTATGGATGGAGGATGTGAGTTAACGAGCATTGCATTCTCATTTAATGGCCAAAAGAGTCACCCGAAGCGAACCCTGTCATCGAGGAACGTGTGCCACTAAGGGTGTAGATTCCACACGAGATGGGTAAATTCACAGCTGTCTATTGTCACCTAAGTGCTGTAGTGTTCAAGTAAGAGATAGGAGAATGTATATCATAGGGAAACCCAGTAGAAGCTGCTTGTAGCTGAGGAGACGTAGCAGTGTTAAATATGCCGGACCTAAGATCGGCTATAAAGGGAAACATTTATGGAAACCATTTAATTCTCTAGTAATGCAGGGAATTAAGCCACAGTTATTTTAGTCTACCATCCTTCATAAATTTTCATGATGGTCCCAATAAAACTTGAATATGGATCAGATCTATAATAGTTTAGGATTTACTGTTAAAGTTAAATTAACAATTTTTATAACAATGACCTGAATGCTAAAATCTGAATGCTTTAGTCAATCTTAACGATCAACATTTCATATACAAGTGCATCACTAAAATGACAAATGTTATAAATATCAACTCTGTAACTTCATTTGTTTAAAACATATAGTAAATTTAAATTATCAGCATTTTCAGTTAAACATCAGATCATCATTTCCTCCACACAAAACACATTGAACGATCACAGCATGACACCTTATTGTATCACTAGGTAATAGAATATTTGTTGTAAACTTTAGTGCATAATAATTACTTTTGTTCTTTATTTATTTATCAGAAAGCACATTGGTGCAAAGCCACTGGCTGTGACATTCAAAGTTAACAAGGAAATTGAATTGGTTTTATGTAAAAGAGTTTAACAATGGATATTATTGTTACTTTATTTAGAATGTGAAAGTGGTCAAGCTTTGATTATTTAAATATGTTAAAATGTAAAATAATGTAGAATAAGCTGTAGCCAATCAGATGGACGGCTTCAGGAAAGGGTACTGCACTAGTCAGTTGAGCGAGTATGTTCGGCGTGTGGGAAGCACGGCTGGGGATGGGCAGGGAGAGTGCTGGCGTAGAAGCGAAAGCAGACAGTTTGGCTAGAGACACCAAAGGAACAGTTCGGATGCAGACGCGAAAACAGATGGTCATTCTTTAGGCAGCTAGGAAGTTAAACGATTTCACGTTGTGTGGTATCGCAGGGCTTAGTCTCTGAGCAGTGAGCAGCCGTGCACCTGGTGTGAACTCTAACTCTTTGCGTAGATAACTTGTATTTCACGTTGAGATTGTGAATGATCGAACTGTGTCAAATGGATATGCGCTCGAGTGTAACAGTAACTCTAAACACAACCACTTTCACTATTTGTTTGCTTTCTGAATAAACATTATTCTAACCAAATCACAACTGTGTGGCCTATATCATTTATGGGTCTTTAATTTAGTTCCTGATATTATTATTACTTTTATTATATGTTATGTTAACTTTGAATTTCACATACTTTCCATCGGCCAGACAATTTAACCAAATGGTCACAAACGTGTAATATAGGCCGTGTAATGTGTCACGTGCAATTCAACACAAAGACAAGTTTGAGCCAAGACGTTTTGACGAAGAGGAACCACATGTGAGCCTGAACATCTATGGGATGTTAGCTTGCAATTGGGGGCTTGTCCAGGATAGGAATTTGGAAGGTGCTAGTGGAGGGATAAGAATGTTGCAAAGTGTTGAAACAGGATTGAACTTTGGAAAGTGTTAGTTGTGGAATATGAAGTCTGGAAAGTTTAGAATTGGATTTGAATTCTTCAAAGTGTTGCCAAAAGTATTATCTGAACTTCGATAGGCAGGACCTCTTGCAAAAGTTAAATGTCAGATTGGTTCAGGGCTGAATATTAGGTTTCTTTAATAGTTGTGAAATTACAAATGTAATTCTCACAGTTGATGACATTCTGTGACCTAGGTCTCAAGTCTGGCAGTTTAGGCAATTTGCATGGGGGCTCTGAACTACGAATTTTGCAAGAATTGTGTGCACCAAGTTTTAGCAGTGGTTAGGAGTGATAAAAAAGTAACACGGAAGAAGGGGCGACATCGAAAGCACATGGTTCCAGCCAGCAGCGGCATCTTCAACAGCGATTCATCAGGCAGCGGCAGTTGCAGTACCACAGCTGAGGCTACGATATCTTCAGCATCGGCTTCAACTGCAACATCAGCAGCAATACCATGGCAGAAGGATCCTGCATGACAAAGCTAAGTACCTGTGCTGATAGCGAGATTATGTATGATTCTGTAGTTCAATCGCCGATAATAGACGTCGCTAATATTAAGCAGTTGGCCAGTTTGTGAGGGTCCAAAAATATTAGCCAGCCGCTTAGCCCGAAGTTGGAGCAGGAGAGTGTGATCAGCGATGAATTTAGTAGGGCAAATAGTCCAAAATCAGGCAAGGGAGATGAATTTGGAGGAGAAATGTCATAATTAATGTAAATGATAAGAGGATTGGGATCCAAAATTGATATTGTTAAAACCGATTTGGGTGACGTAAATTTAAAAACTAATTTGGTTCAATCCAAAATACCTTCCGTTGTTAAACACGAAGTAGGTAAATTTGCTATTGGAATTGAGGAATTGATAGACGGAAAATTAAAAACCATTTGGGATGAAGTGGGCAAAATTTCTGATCAAGTCTGGGTACTTGGCTCTAAGGTAGATTAAGTGGAGAAAAATTTCAGTGGTAAGACAGAAGTTGTAGGCAGCTCTGGGAGGCAATGTAAGAAATTATATGAGTAAGCAAGATGCTCTAATGGCTGCGACGACAGAGGCTATTAGCAACTTATTCATTCGAATAGGTAAAGGGGAGAAAGAAGTAGATAGAAAAAGGAACAAATAGAATCTGGCATTAAAACTGAAAATAGTGAAGTTAAAAAACAAATCAATGAAATAAAAAGTGAATTGAATTCTTTAGCTGCACATCAAACCTCTACCATGATCAGTGTTCCGTGGATGAACTCTGGATCGGTCAAATGTTTTGGAGACAATGGGAAATATCACCTAGTAAATTTTCTAGCAGCATGCAGGGATGGTTTTATATGGTGACTGTCCGACAAGGTGAGGATAAAATTCGTGAAAAGAGATTCAGAAGGTGTGACATTATAAGATTATTTGGAGGGGTAATTTGCAATGTTTTTTAAAGTTTTAATAAAGCTAGTTTGTTGATAGTCGCGATAGTCGCATAAGGATTTTTTTGGGCACAAGGTCTGTGCAGTTATAAAGAGATAGTTTAGATGCACATGTGGGTGCGTGGAGGTCGAAGAACTCAATTACTTGGTGAACAGTACCAAGACAAAAATCAGTGCACAGTATGCATATAAATTATGTTTTTGGGGGTATATAAGAGATTTATTTATGTGTATGTATATGTTAGGCTTTAGTTTTTGGATGGTTTTATGTTTGTTAGAAGTTCCAAATTATAAGTTATGGTCACACCAATTTGGGTGCATGGAGGTCGGAGAAATTTGGAAAAATGAAAATTAATAATGCTTACCTAGGACGGCAGATGTATGTTTATCTACTTATCTGAGAATATTTTGGGGGAATAATTTATTGTTGTATGGAGTAACATTTCGTGTACACTGTATTGGTTTTATGTAAAAGAATTTAACAATGGATATTATTGTTACTTTATTTAGAATGTGAAAGTGGTCAAGCTTTGATTATTTAAATATGTTAAAATGCAAAATAATGTATAAGCTGTATCCAATCAGATGGACGGCTTCAGGAAAGGGAACTGCACTAGTCAGTTCAGTGAGTATGTTCGGTGCATGGGAAGTGTGGCCAGGGATGGGCAGGGAGTGTGCTGGCGTAGAAGCGAAAGCAGACAGTTTGGCTAGAGACACCAAAGGAACAGTTCGGATGCAGACGCGAAAACAGACGGTCGTTCTTTAGGCAGCTAGGAAGTGAAACGACTTAGAAAATTTTGCGTTGTGTGGTATCATGGGACTTCACCTCCAAGCGGTGAGCATCCGTGCACCTAGTGTGAACTCTAACTTTTGTGTAAGTAACAAGGTGGAGTGCCGAACTTGTGTTTTACGATGAGAATGTGAATGATCGAACTGTGTCAAATGGATATGCCCTCGAGTGTAACAGTAACTCTAATTATGACCACTTTTGCTATTAGTTTGCTTTCTGAATAAACATTATTCTAACCAAATTGAAATGTGTGTCCTGCGTCATTTCTGGGTCACTAATTTGGTTCCCGATATTATTATTGTTATTATTATTATTATTATTATTATTATTATTATTATTACTGTTATTATATGTTACGTTAACTTTGTATTTCGCAAACTTGCCATCAGCCAGACAATTTAACCAAACAGTCACAAATGTCTAATTTAGGGCATGTAATGCAACACGTGCGTTTCAACCCATAGACAAGTTTGAGCCAAGACATTTCAACAAAGAGGAACTGCATGTGAGCCTGAAAATGTATTGGATGTTAGCTCACAAGGAGGGATGAAGAGATAGGTCTCTAAGAATTTGCATTCTGGTCTGAGTTGCTGGAATGGTGGTCACGAGTGTGTGAGGTATGCTTGCTTTTGTGAATGCATATGCGTATGTGTTTTTCTTCCTTCTTCTGATAAGGCTGTGGTCAAAATTTATTGTGTAAGTGTCTTTTAATTGTGTCAGTCTGCAACTTAACTTGCCACTTTCACGGTAATTACCAATATATCTTTTCCTTACATTGTAGAATTCAGACTGAGAGTGATACATTTTGTATGAAGAAGAAGGGAGGTAAAGACAAACAAAAAGGCATATTCATCACCTGGGATCTGAGGCCAGCCTGTTCTTTCAGAGACTGGTGGAACTGGTGAAGACAGATAATTTGACTCGTAGCACCCAGTTGTGACAGCTGACTTGCATCTTCTTTCTGAGGAATAATGTGATCCTCTGGTCGGGAGTAGAGTAATAGAGGATTGCATATAAACCAGAGACTTTATTGGTTGTGTGACCAGCTCAACTGTAGATTTCTTGACATGTGCTTAGCATGGAATTTATATAGTTGCTCTGTATAGATCATGGGTTTATTAACACACTAAAATGGCTAATAAGTTACCACGAGTGTGCAGAATGTTCATGACAGGCTTTTTAGGTTAGGAGAGAAGGTGAGAGATTCATACGAAAACTCGCCATCTGACGAGTCCACCATTAAAGCCTAATTCATATCAAATACAGTGTTCAAGAATAAAGAAGTTCCAGTTATTAATTGCTACACTCACCTTTCTTTAAGTAAGCAAATGCTATCAAACACAAGACCTTTCAATGTGAAGATAAGTACTGGGAGGAGGTGTTGAATATTGCTCAATCTTTTGAAGTCTCCCATGCAGTGGGCCACCAAACTGAAGAGTGGGGGAATGGCACCATCATTGATAATGAACCACAAAGGTGCATAGCAATAGGCTCACTGAGGACGAGGAAGTCAGTGCCATGCAAATCCGAAAACCTGGCCACAACAACAATGATAACATGCAGCACTTCTCTCCTGTCCTTCTTGCTTTATGCAACGGGAGAGAATGGCATTCCCAGGCAATGGACAATGGGTCACAAGTGTTGCAGTAAAGACCACATTATATTGTTCTGTCTTTCTCAGCCTTCTTCTGAACAAATGGACATGGACATTCATTCTATTTCAGCATTATCCACAGATGAGAATAAGCTTTTTACTGCAGTGTCTGTGCTGCATAAAACATTGTTGCTGTAAGTGGATACCAGAGCAGCAGTTTCACTCCTTGGTTCTGAAACTTATGCATGTCTGGGTTACCATTAGCTCCCATTGACTGCCATCTGGTATGCTACAATAAACGGCATATTGTAATTCTTAGTCTATTTATGGCCACCATGGTTTACAAATCTGTAGTCCATCCTATCACATATTTGGTTATTAACAATCCCTGTACTGAGAATTTGTTTGGCTTAGATGCTTTCATTGCTATTGAAATTTCTATTGCTGGTTCTGTACATTTTGTGTTGGATCAGGTTTCATATCAAGCTCTATGTTCACCGTGCTCTGAATTTCCAGATTTGTTTTCTGAGGGTTTAGGGTGTGAGACTAATTTTACAGTACATATCATGCTTAAAACTTTGGCTTGGCCTCTTTTATCCTGGCACCCATACCTGTGTCTCTCTGTGACAAAGTTAAGTTTGAACTGAATTGGTGCCTTTCAACAAATTTCGATGCGTCAGTGGGCTATGCCATTAGTGATTGTAAAAAGGCCGCTGGGTCAGTTTCTACTTTGCGGCAGCTTTAAAGTTACCATAAATGCACACTCTGTTACTGACATGTACCCTTGCCTCATCCTGATGATTTACTTGTGAAATAGCCTTAGTTGAGGCCTACCTGCAGGTTCCATGGATGACATCTCGAAACAGTTTGTTTTTGTAACACACCTTTGATGTTTAATGTTTGGGATGACTAGTTCCCTGGCTGTACTTAAACACTTTTTGGAACAACTTAAGGCCAATATTCTTTGTTTAATCAACTATACTCATGATATTGTTGTCACTAGTACTATGATAGGAGAATGTTTACGTAACCTCTGTTCTCTCTTTCCTGTCTTGCGCACCACATGCCTTAAGTGTAATCTTAATTAACTCTCAATATTTTCAAGCCCCTATTGAGTGTCTTGGTCATGAACTTCCTGGCAGGGTGTTCCACCCCTGGAACAGCATGTCACCAATACCATGGCTTTGCCTCAACTGTCCAATTTGTGGGAACTTCAGGTATTTATGGGTAAGTTAGCCTGCTGTCACAGGTTTCTTCAGTTGCTGCTGCTCTGGCTGACTTCTGCACCAGCTGCTTAGTAAATTAGTAGTAATTAATTAGTAGTAGTTAGTAGAAAGCATTTGGGCAACTCTAAAATAAGTTTCGTTCCGTGTCTTGCCTTGTGGTCTTTCAACTTATTAAACATTTAGTCTTGGTCATAGACGTAGCCCATAATAGGGTGGGGGTGGTTCAGGCCATCATCATGTGGATGGCTCTGAGCAGCCTATCACTTTGGCATCCAAATCGATCAATGCACTCCAGGAGCACTATTTACAGGTTGAAAAAGTAGTCGCTGTGACTGTTTATGCTGTCACAAAATTTCACGTTTTCTTAAATAGCACAAAATTTCACTTTACCACAGATCACAAACCCTTAGTTTTCGTGTTTTGCCCTTCACCTGCTTTACTTGACAAAACCACTCATCGCCTTCAGCGTTGGACGTTATTTTTGTTGAGGTATAATTACAAGACCCATTTCCAACTTACATCACAGGATGTATTGTCTCAGCATGATACGTCATTTGATCAGGAATAACTGTTATGTTTCAATTTGACACAGAAGTGTGACAGACTGTTGATGGTTTCTCCATTACCAGTTCCAGGCCAGCAGCTGCAAACCCAGTGCTTTATCATGAAGTGCACATGATACAACATGGGTGGCCTGACCCACCAGGCTGGTCATCTAACGTGTTACAGAACTTCTACAATTTCTATCATCAGTTTTCTCTGTTGGATGGTGACATGCTCTTGTCAATGGAAGGATGTCCTCCCCAGCTTGCAATTCCTGTGCCACTTTGCAGGGAAGTTCTCAAGTTGTTATATCAAATTTAGAACCTCATGCTCTAAACAGCTGGTGTGCGTTATGGGCTGGTATTGTCCATGAGATGGAGTGCCAAGCTGTGGCCTGCCGCCAATGTTTGAATCAATGGGCAGGACCACATGCTGTTTTTCTCCTTGGCCAGTGTCCTCGCTACCTTGGGAACGAATCCATATAGATTTTGCAGGACTTTTTTGGACACTTTTTGTCAGTTGGTTACTGATACCTTTTCCAAGTTTCCTTTTGTTGTTAGTCGTCCATCTACCAAGACTGAAGCGATGGTCAAGGTGCTGTAAGTGATTTTTTTTATTTAATTATTATTATTATTATTTTTTACTTGCCTTGTACAGTGGCTTCAGACAATGGACTGCAGTTTGAGGCTCAATCCTTTAAATATTTTTACTCCCTCAATGTCATCTTCCATATCATGGTGCCACATTTTCATCTGCAATCCAATAGGCAGAACGCTCTTGTGGACCTTCAAAGTGCAAATGCACAAGTATGTCATTGAATTCCCAGTGAAAGAAGCCCTTAAGTTCTTCTGCAGTTCTTACAGGATGACTCTCGTTGGGGACAAGAGCCTGGCTGAACTCTTACAAGTCAGGCAGCTGTAGACACTGCTTCATCTCCTACTTTCGAACAGTAATCCTGCAGTGGCACCAACATCATGGTGGGCATCTGGCCCTGTGGGACAATACCCTTGTGGGCTTCCAGGCATCATACATAGCCAGCAAGAGTGCCGTGTATTCATGGTATGCATTGATGAGCGCCTTGTGGTACGCCGCTCCAATAGTGGCTTCCTCAGGTGGGCACTGACACCACATGGCAGCTACCAAGCTGACGCCTCAACCACCAGCATTGCTGTTCACTTTGGGCAGCAAATTTTGCAAGCACCTGCTGCCCCCCTATCAGCCCCTCCTGTGTTGTTTCTGGACCCCACAACTCCACATGATGCCTGCCCACCTTACTGACATAGTCTCTCAGCACTGCCCCAGTGACCTGGACACACAAAGGCAACACGCCTTGGCCTCCCGCTGCCATTGCAGTGCCAGCTCTTGTGGGGCAGATGCTAGGGCTTTATCAGCACACTCATAGGTCCTCCTGCACTGCTGTGGGCGCCTCCTCCACTGTGGTTGGCACTGCCTTCCCTGCCACCAGCACCTGCTGTCCCCTGTCAGCCCTCCCTGTGTTGTTTCTGGACACCACAACTCCACATTACCCTTGATGCTGCTTCTGGCGTTGACATGTCTGGTGCTTACAAAGAGCTGGAGTCCTCTGCCTGCTCTCTGGGAGGGAGAGGAAGATGTTCATGTCTGCACTTGTGGCACTTCTGATCCTAAGTGCGCGTTCACATGGACCAGGACCAGTGTGAACCTAGGATGACTGCGTCCAACACCAAGGACGTGTCAACCATCAGTGTGCCGTGTTGTGGAGCCAACATCTGGGTGCTCCTCCTCCCTCCCCCAAGGATGGGGGAATGTAGTAAAATACGTTACTGCACCTCTGCCCCCTGTGGACACAGAATTGGTCTCGTTCAAGTAGCATGCTGTTCAGCAGATCCAGGCAGTTACACCAGAGCCTGCCAAACACAGACTGCATCTGTCTCCTGCAGCAGGAATCTAACAGCCACTGGCAGGTAAATACTCTTTATAATGTCTTGCACTGGGTCTGGCCAGTCTCTCTTGTACATGTTACTAAACAATTACATTTGTCGTCATGTCATTACTCAAATAAATGCTATTGAATTCTTATAACTGCATTGCTTAATTCTGTCTGGTGTTAGAAAACTAAACACTGTGCCACCTCACTTAGTCATGACTGGTATTGTGGGCTAAGAATTATTTTATAGGGCTGCCAGATTCAGACACATTACTCATAGTCATTCAAATATACGCTAAGTTCAACAGCATGGGAACGTGTTAACACCAATGCGTCTGGAGCTGGTGACTTTAAATTTGCTTAGTATCAACTCGAAAAACAACACATGTGACAAACTGTCTTGTGAGGTAATACTGAACACATTATGCCTCAAACATATATACTTCAACTTCCTGCTCATGAAATAAATGTCCTATCCTGAGTCTTTTCAGGAGTATCATCATTGAGGCATAAAAAATACTGATGCTATAATAGCAACAATGGTCACCAACAGTAGAAGGTTTATCAATAAAGCTGTATTTATGTTTTACACAAGTGATAGTCAATAAAAACATTCTTAGAAGATGAATTGAAGACATTTACTTCAAATCTGACAATTGTAGAAAAACTGTGGTTAAAATTCAGAGACAATGTGGTCATGTGTGTGTGCGTGTGTGTCAGTCATCCATTTTTGACAAAGGCCTTGTTGGCTGAAAGCTTATTTTGTGACAAGTCTTTTGTTGTACATATCTGCAACTCAGCATCTCCACTACATGGGGAGTAGCAACTATCGTTTTCATAATATTGTTACATTCCATCCTGGTTTTTCCATTGTTTGTAATCTAGGTAAATACATATAAAATATTAAAAGACAGCAAAGATCTTCCTTAACTTAACTGTAACATTTTGCAAATGTTACAAAAAAGAAGACTGTTGCAGAAGAGAAAGTAGGATAGTGATAGAAATAAAAACTTAATGATAAATTGCACATCCATCGAAACCATGTTTGTGTGGTGTACAACTACTTCCAAAGTCAGATTCCAGTGAAGCACCTGTCAGAAAATTCTTACAGATTCTAGGACCATGTTGAGCAAATGAGGTTCAAACATTTTTGTCTGAACTACAGTGTGTTCCAAAATAATGTATACACTCTTTGAAACAGAATGTCTCTTTAATTAAAGGAGACAGGAATACAATTTGTATGGGTAATAATTTAGAAGGCAGCGAAAAACATAAAATGCTCTCTTTTGTTTCAGGATTGTCAGAAAACATGGCATTATTGTTACTGGAAAACAGAGAATGTGAGTGAGAATGCCGACATTGGAGAGTTGAATTTGGAACACCACCACCAACTAGAGTAACAATTGCAAGACTCAGAGATTAGTTTGAAGTCAAAGGAATGGTACACAACATGATGAAGGAACATATTGGATGAAAGACAAGCTCAACAGACAATGAGAGTGTTGGTGCAGTAATCCAGGCAAACACACGATCCCAGAAGAAATCTGTGAGGCAATACTCTCTTGAGACTGGGATCTGCAGAAGCAGTGTTCAGGACTTTAAGTCTTACATTCCAAGACTTCTCCATGCTCTTAATGAGGATGACCCTGATAGGTGAAGCGAATTTTGGGAGCGGTTCATTAACAGATGTGAAGGAGAGCAACATTTCCAAGATCGAATTCTTTGGTCAGATGAAACAACTTTTAAATTTGATGGAACAATTAACTGCCATAATTGTATGTACTGGGCCAGGGAGAATCCATACATAACCAAGCAAAGGCATGTTAAACTGCTAGGAGTAACAGTCTGGTGTGGTCTGTCTTCTAGAGGGTTAATTGTGCTGTACTTCTTTGACAACACTGTCACTAGTGACTTGTAGTTGTAAATGATAACTTCTGGTCTTAGCGTTGTGTTTGGAAATGAAGATTATTACTTTCAACAGCATGGGGCACCACCTCACTTTCACCTGGATGTGAGTGCATTTCTTAATTGCACATTCCCTGTCACATGGATAGGATGAAGAGGGAGTGTGGAGTATCCCGCTCGATCTCCAGATTTAACTCCTCTAGACTTCTTTCTGTAGGGGACTCTCACAAACACATTTTACACTGCGAGACCACAGACACGGGATGACCTTAGAGAGAAAATTGTAGAGAGCAAATCGAGCAAGCCTGTGGCGCTATTCCATTGGAAACAATGAAGTTGGCATGTTGCTCAGTCGCAAGTCACCGTCGACAGTGTATTGCAATCGATGGACACCAGTTTGAACATTTACCACCTTAAATCGGACCATGAGGCACCTAACACCACTAAAATTGTATTTCTAGCCCCGTTCATTAAAGAGATGTTCAGTTTCAAAGAGTGTATACATTATTTTGGGACACCCTGTATTGTAAATCAGTGTCATGTTAAAACTGAGCACAACAGACAGCAAGCCAAAATGTTATATATTACTTTTAAAATGCACTCACACATCAGGTTTCTTCTACAATGTCACTGTTTGACTTCTGTATGACCTCACTAATAGAGATAAGAAAACAACGAATTGAAAAACATTTAAAAACACTTAAAGCAAACAAGCCATCAGACCTTGATAGAATTCCTATTAGATGTCACATTTAACATTTATTAAGCTAGTTAGTTAGCTTCATGTACCATGGATCATTTTCAGGGCAAACTGTAATTTACATTCACATTGCACATCAATTTGCAAATGTGGCTACATACTAACCATTTAAAAAAAAAAAATACAGATGTGAATTAGTAATCCATCCCAGCCAACTTTTACACATTACAATAATAGAAATTCTCCTACAAAATAGGAGGAGTTGTCAAGGAAAACTACGTTCAGTTTGATTTCAAATTTATATCTCCGAAAAATAGCCGTTATATCTCCGAAAAATAGCCGTTATATCTCAGAAAAATAACCGTTATATGTCTGAAAAAAAGCTGTTATATGTCTGAAAAAAAGCCGTTATATCTCTGAAAACCAGCCGTTATATCTCTGAAAAATAGCCGTTGTATCTCGGAAATATAGCCGATGTACCTCAGAAAAATAGCCGTTGTATCTCTGAAAAATAGCCATTGTATCTCTGAAAAATAGCCGTTGTATCTCTGATAAATAGCCGCTGTATCTCTGAAAAATAGCCGTTGTATCTCTGAAAAATAGCCGTTGTATCTCTGAAAAATAACTGGTGTATCTCTGAAAAATAGCCGTTGTAACTCTGAAAACTAGCCGTTGTATCTCTGAAAAATAGCCGTTGTGTCTCTGAAAAATAGCCGTTGTGTCTCTGAAAAATAGCCGTTGTGTCTCTGAAAAATAGCCGATGTGTCTCTGAAAAATAGCCGTTGTGTCTCTGAAAAATAGCCGTTGTGTCTCTGAAAAATAGCCATTGTGTCTCTGAAAAATAGCCGTTGTGTCTCTGAAAAATAGCCGTTTATCTCCGAAAGATAGCCGTTACATCTCTGAAAAATAGCTGTTACATCTCCGAAAAATAGCCATTATATCTCCATAAAATAGCCGTTATATATATCCGAAAGTAGCCATTATATCTCCGAAAAGTAGCCATTATGTCTCCGAAAAATAGCCGTTACATCTCCGAAAAATAGCCGTTAAATAGCCGTTACATCTCCGAAAAATAGCCGTTATATCTCCGAAAAAAGCCGTTAAATAGCCGTTATATCTCCGAAAAATAGCCGTTATATCTCTGAAAAATGACTGTTATATCTCTGAAAAAAAGCTGATATATCTCTGAAAAATGGCCGTTATATCTCTGAAAAATGGCCGTTATATCTCTGAAAAATAGCCGTTGTATCTCTGAAAAATAGCCGTTGTATATCCGAAAAACATCCGTTGTATCTCTGAAAAATAGCCGATGTATCTCTGAAAAATAGCCGATGTATCTCTGAAAAATAGCCTATGTATCTCTGAAAAATAGCCGTTGTATCTCTGAAAAATAGCCGTTGTATCTCTGAAAAATAGGCGTTGTATCTCTGAAATATGACCATTGTATCTCTGAAAAATAGCCGTTGTATCTCTGAAAAATAGCCGTTGTACTTCTGAAAAATAGCCGTTATATCTCTTGAAAAATAGCCGTTGTTGTATCTCTGGAAAATAGCCGTTGTTTTATCTCTGAAAAATAGCCGTTGTGTCTCTGAAAAATAGCCGTTGTATCTCTGAAAAATAGCCGTTGTATCTCTGAAAAATAGCCGTTGTATCTCTGAAAAATAGCCGTTGTATCTCTGAAAAATAGCCGTTGTATCTCTGAAAAGTAGCCGTTGTAGCTCTGAAAATTAGCCATTGTATCTCTGAAAAATGGCCGTTGTGTCTCTGAAAAATAGCCGTTGTGTCTCCGAAAAATAGCCGTTGTATCTCTGAAAAATAGCTGTTGTATCTCTGAAAAATAGCCGTTGTATCTCTGAAAAATAGCTGTTATATCTCTGAAAAATAGCCGATATACCTCTGAAAAATAGCCGTTATATCTCTGAAAAATAGCCGTTATATCTCTGAAAAATAGCCGTTATAACTCTGAAAAATAGCCGTTGTATCTCTGAAAAATAGCCGTTGTATCTCTGAAAAATTGCCGTTTATCTCCGAAAAATAGCCGTTACATCTCTGAAAAATAGCCGTTACATCTCCGAAAAATAGCCATTATATCGCCATAAAATAGCTGTTACATATCCGAAAAGTAGCCGTTATGTCTCCGAAAAATAGCCGTTATATCTCCGAAAAATAGCCGTTATATCTCCGAAAAGTAGCCGTTATATCTCCGAAGAAAAGGCCGTTATATCTCCGAAAAATAGCCGTTATATCTCCGAAAAGTAGCCATTATTTCTCCGAAAAATAGACGTTATATCTCCGAAAAGTAGCCGTTATATCTCCGAAGAAAAGGCCGTTATATCTCCGAAAAATAGCCGTCATATTTCCGAAAAAAAGGCCGTTATATCTCCGAAAAAAAGGCCGTTATATCTCCGAGGAATAGCCGTTATATCTCCGAAAAAAAGGCCGTTATATCTCCGAAAAAAGGCCGTTATATCTCCGAAAAATAGCCGTTAGATCTCTGAAAAATAGCCGTTATATCTCCGAAAAATAGCCGTTATATCTCTGAAAAGATTACATTAACATTGTACCATTAACAGAAATACAAAAATTGATAACTGTACTCCTGTCTTCTGAAAGACAGAGGATAAAAGAAGAAACAGTTAGAGGGGGGGGGGCTGAAAGGGACGGGACGGGACGGGACGGGACTTCTTATGGATGGAGGATGTGAGTTAACGAGCATTACATTCTCATTTCATGGCCAAAAGAGTCAGCCGAAGTGAACCCTGTCATCGAGGAACGTGTGCCACAAAGGGTGTAGTTTCCACACGAGATGGGGAAATTCACAGCTGTCTATTGTCACCTAAGTGCTGTAGTATGCGAGTAAGAGATAGGAGAATGTATATCATAGGGAAACCCAGTAGAAGCTGCTTGTGGCTGAGGAGACGTAGCAGTGTTAAATATGCCGGACCTAAGATCGGCTATAAAGGGAAACATTTATGGAAACCATTTAATTCTCTAGTAATGCAGGGAATTAAGCCACAGTTATTTTAGTCTACCATCCTTCATAAATTTTCATGATGGTCCCAATGAAACTTGAATATGGATCAGATCTATAATAGTTTAGGATTTACTGTTAAAGTTAAATTAACAATTTTTAAAACAATGACCTGAATGCTAAAATCTGAATGCTTTAGTCAATCTTAACGATCAACATTTCATATACAAGTGCATCACTACAATGACAAATGTTATAAATATCAACTCTGTAACTTCATTTGTTTAAAACATATAGTAAATTTAAATTATCAGCATTTTCAGTTAAACATCAGATCATCATTTCCTCCACACAAAACACATTGAACGATCACAGCATGACACCTTATTGTATCACTAGGTAATAGAATATTTGTTGTAAACTTTAGTGCATAATAATTACTTTTGTTCTTTATTTATTTATCAGAAAGCACATTGGTGCAAAGCCACTGGCTGTAACATTCAAAGTTAAGGAGGAAATTGCATTGGTTTTATGTAAAAGAGTTTAACAATGGATATTATTGTTACTTTATTTAGAATGTGAAAGTGGTCAAGCTTTGATTATTTAAATATGTTAAAATGTAAAATAATGTAGAATAAGCTGTAGCCAATCAGATGGACGGCTTCAGGAAAGGGTACTGCACTAGTCAGTTGAGCGAGTTTGTTTGGCGCGTGGGAAACACGGCTGGGGATGGGCAGGGAGACTGCTGGCGTAGAAGCGAAAGCAGACAGTTTGGCTAGACACACCAAAGGAACAGTTCGGATGCGGACGTGAAAACAGACAGTCATTCTTTAGGCAGCTAGGAAGTGAAACAATTTCACGTTGTGTGGTATCGCGGGACTTTGTCTCTGAGCAGTGAGCAGCCGTGCGCCTGGTGTGAACTCTAACTCTTTGCGTAGATAACTTGTATTTCATGTTGAGATTGAGAATGATCGAACTGTGTCAAATGGATATCCACTCGAGTGTAACAGTAACTCTAAACACAACCACTTTCGCTATTTGTTTGCTTTCTGAATAAACATTATTCTAACCAAATCACAATTGTGTGGCCTATATCATTTATGGGTCTTTAATTTAGTTCCTGATATTATTATTACTGTTATTATGTGTTATGTTAACTTTGAATTTCACATACTTTCCATCAGCCAGACAATTTAACCAAATGGTCACAAATGTGTAATATAGGCCGTGTAATGGGACACGTGCAGTTCAACACCTAGACAAGTTTGAGCCAAGACGTTTCGATGAAGAGGAACCACATGTGAGCCTGAACATCTATGGGATGTTAGCTTGCAATTGGGGGCTTGTCCAGGATAGGAATTTGGAAGGTGTTAGTGGAGGGATAAGAATGTTGCAAAGTGTTGAAACAGGATTGAACTTTGGAAAGTGTTAGTTGTGGAATATGAAGTCTGGTAAGTTTAGAATTGGATTTGAATTCTTCAAAGTGTTGCCAAAAGTATTATCTGAACTTCGATAGGCAGGACCTCTTGCAAAAGTTAAATGTCAGATTGGTTCAGGGCTGAATATTAGGTTTCTTTAATAGTTGTGAAATTACAAATGTAATTCTCACAGTTAATGACGTTCTGTGACCTAGGTCTCAAGTCTGGCAGTTTAGGCAGTTTGCATGGGGGCTCTGAGCTACGAATTTTGCAAGAATTGTGTGCACCAAGTTTTAGCAGTGGTTAGGAGTGATAAAAAAGTAACACGGAAGAAGAGGCGACATCGAAAGCACATGGTTCCAGCCAGCAGCGGCATCTTCAACAGCGATTCATCAGGCAGCGGCAGTTGCAGTACCACAGCTGAGGCTACGATATCTTCAGCATCGGCTTCAACTGCAACATCAGCAGCAATACCATGGCAGAAGGATCCTGCATGACAAAGCTAAGTACCTGTGCTGATAGCGAGATTATGTATGATTCTGTAGTTCAATCGCCGATAATAGACGTCGCTAATATTAAGCAGTTGGCCAGTTTGTGAGGGTCCAAAAATATTAGCCAGCCGCTTAGCCCGAAGTTGGAGCAGGAGAGTGTGATCAGCGATGAATTTAGTAGGGCAAATAGTCCAAAATCAGGCAAGGGAGCTGAATTTGGAGGAGAAATGTCATAATTAATGTAAATGATAGGAGGATTGGGATCCAAAATTGATACTCTTAAAACCGATTTGGGTGACGTAAATTTAAAAACTAATTTGGTTCAATCCAAAATACCTTCCGTTGTTAAGCACGAAGTAGGTAAATTTGCTATTGGAATTGAGGAATTGATAGACGGAAAATTAAAAACCATTTGGGATGAAGTGGGCAAAATTTCTGATCAAGTCTGGGTACTTGGCTCTAAGGTAGATTAAGTGGAGAAAAATTTCAGTGGTAAGATGGAGAAGTTGTAGGCAGCTCTGGGAGGCAATGTAAGAAATTATATGAGTAAGCAAGATGCTCTAATGGCTGCGACGACAGAGGCTATTAGCAACTTATCCATTCGAATAGGTAAAGGGGAGAAAGAAGTAGAAGGAAAAAGGAACAAGTAGAATCTGGCATTAAAACTGAAAATAGTGAAGTTTAAAAACAAATCAATGAAATAAAAAGTGAATTGAATTCTTTAGCTGCACATCAAACCTCTACCGTGATCGGTGTTCCGTGGATGAACTCTGGATCGGTCAAATGTTTTGGAGACAATGGGAAATATCACCTAGTAAATTTTGTAGCAGCATGCAGGGATGGTTTTATATGGGGACTGTCTGACAAGATGAAGATAAAATTCGTGAAAAGAGATTCGGAAGGTGTGACATTATAAGATTATTTGGAGGGGTAATTTGCAATGTTTTTTAAGGATTTAATAAAGCTTGTTTGTTGATAGTCGCGATAGTCACATAAGGATTTTGTTGGGCACAAGGTCTGTGCAATTATAAAGAGATAGTTTAGATGCACATGTGGGTGCGTTGAGGTCGAAGAACTCAATTACCTGGTGAACAGTACCAAGACAAAAATCAGTGCACAGTATGCATATAAATTATGTTTTTGGGGGTATATAAGAGATTTATTTATGTGTAAGTATATGTTAGGCTTTAGTTTTTGGATGGTTTTATGTTTGTTAGAAGTTCCAAATTATAAGTTATGGTCACACCAATTTGGGTGCATGGAGGTCGGAGAAAATTTGGAAAAATGAAAATTAATAATGCTTACCTAGGACGACAGATGTATGTTTATCTACTTATCTGAGAATATTTTGGGGGAATAATTTATTGTTGTATGGAGTAACATTTTGTGTACACAGCTTCACTACACGGGATTAAACAAGGGGTAAGATTTGTTCATATTTGTTGTTAGTTTTGAGTCTAATGGGAATTATTTAAATTAAAAGAAAATATTAATTTGCTGATGAAATTGATTGGGAATCTGTCACGAGATGCATGTCTCTAGTGGGACCTGAATAATGTGTCAGAATCATTGAAGAATTTACAAGCATCTTGCAGACGCTGTAAATCAATTGTTTACTGCGTAGTTTAGATCTGTTTGTATCGATTCCACTGGGGGAAGCATTCAGTGCAGGTCCTGGGTGGTTTCAGAAACAGTTTGTTTTCTGGTATCTACACCCGATTTGAATTTCAACAGATTTGTTCCCAAAAAACATTGGCAATGGAATGCACAGCCATACAGAATTTTGGCAGGGTACTCGACTCCGAATCTGTGGAGCGCTGCTGGAGACTTCGTTGTGATGAAAAGGTTCTGTGAAAGTGAGCGCAGTGGTGCTGATATTTCTGCAGCATTTCAATAGACAGTCGATTTTGATAAGTGTAGAGTTTTATTTTACATTTAATTAATATGCCACTATTCGTAATTTATGTAGATAAAAGTTTCATAAATTTAAAGCCTGCTGCATCAACACCACAACAAATAATTACACTGTTGATCTGGCGTGTAGGGTATTTATGTTATTATATAATTAATTTATTTTGTATCTTGTAAATTTGGGTGCTACTTCATAACATATAAGGCACGCCAACATGTTTATGGAGTGGAGGTGTGTGAGTTAATGAGCATTGCACTCACATTTAGATATATGGCCGAAAGAATCAGCCTACAGGAATTGTGAAACGAACCCTGTCATCGAGTACTGTGTGCCACAAAGGGTGCCCATTCACAACGAGATGGGGAATTTCACAAGTGTCTATTGTCTATTGAGGGGTAAGTACTGTAGTGTGCGCATAAGACAGACAAGAACCTATGTCATAGGGAAACCCAGTAGAAGCCATTTGTGGCTGAGGCGACACAGCAGTGTTAAATATGCCGGGCCTAAGATCGGCTATAAAGGGAAACATTTATGGAAACCATTTAATTCTGTAGTAATGCAGGGAATTAAGCCACAGTTATTTTAATCTACCATCCTTCATAAATTTTCATGGTGAGCCCAATAAAACTTGAATATTGATCATATCTATAATAGTTTAGGATTTAATGTTAAAGTGAAATTAACAAGTTTTATAACAAAGACCTGAATGCTAAAATCTGAATGTTTTAGGCAATCTTAACGTTCAACATTTCATATTGAAGCGCATCATTAAAATGACAAATGTTGTAAGTATCAACTCTGTAACTTCATTTGTTTGAAAGATACAGTAAATTTAAATTATCAGTATTTTCAGTTAAACATCAGATCATCATTTCCTCCACACAAAACACATTGAACGATGACAGCATGACACCTTATTCAATCATTAGGTAATAGAATATTTGTTGTAAAGTTTAGTGCATAATAATTACTTTTGTTCTTTATTTATGTATCAGAGAGCACATTGGTGCAAGGCTACTGGCCACGACATTTAAAGTTAAGAAGGAAACTGTATTGGTTTTATGTAAAAGAATTTAACAATGGATATTATTGTTACTTTATTTAGAATGTGAGTGGTCAAACTTTGATTATTTAAATATGTTAAAATGCAAAATAATGTATAAGCTGTATCCAATCAGATGGACGGCTTCAGGAAAGAGTACTGCACTAGTCAGTTCAGTGAGTATGTTCGGCGCGTGGGAAGCACGGCTGGGGATGGGCAGGGAGACTGCTGGCGTAGAAGCGAAAGCAGACAGTTTGGCTAGAGACACCAAAGGAACAGTTCGGATGCAGATGCGAAAACAGTCAGTCGTTCTTTAGGCAGCTAGGAAGTGAAACGACTTAAAAAATTTTGCATTGTGTGGTATCATGGGACTTCATCTCCGAGCGGTGAGCATCCATGCACCTAGTGTGAACTCTAACTTTTGTGTAAGTGACAAGGTGGAGTGCCGAACTTGTGTTTCACGATGAGAATGTGAATGATCGAACTTTGTCAAATGGATATGCCCTCGAGTTTAACAGTAACTCTAAATATGACCACTTTTGCTATTAGTTTGCTTTCTGAATAAACATTATTCTAACCAAATTGCAATGTGTGTCCTGCATCATTTCTGGGTCACTAATTTAGTTCCCGATATTATTATTGTTATTATTACTATTATTATTATTATTATTATTATTGTTTTTGTTGTGGTCTTCAGTCCTGAGACTGGTTTGATGCAGCTCTCCATGCTACTCTATCCTGTGCAAGCTTCTTCATCTCCCAGTACCTACTGCAACCTACATCCTTCTGAATCTGCTTAGTGTATTGATCTCTTGGTCTCCCTCTACGATTTTTACCCTCCACGCTGCCCTCCAATGCTAAACTTGTGATCCCTTGATGCCTCAAAACATGTCCTACCAACCGATCCCTTCTTCTAGTCAAGTTGTGCCACAAACTTCTCTTCTCCCCAATCCTATTCAATACCTCCTCATTAGTTATGTGATCTACCCACCTTATCTTCAGCATTCTTCTGTAGCACCACATTTCGAAAGCTTCTATTCTCTTCTTGTCCAAACTGGTTATCATCCATGTTTCACTTCCATACATGGCTACACTCCATACAAATACTTTCAGAAACGACTTCCTGACACTTAAATCTATACTCGATGTTAACAAATTTCTCTTCTTCAGAAACGATTTCCTTGCCATTGCCAGTCTACATTTTATATCCTCTCTACTTCAATCATCATCAGTTATTTTACTCCCTAAATAGCAAAACTCCTTTACTACTTTAAGTGTCTCATTTTCTAATCTAATTACCTCAGCATCACCCGATTTAATTTGACTACATTCCATTATCCTCGTTTTGCTTTTGTTGATGTTCATCTTATATCCTCCTTTCAAGACACTGTCCATTCCGTTCAACTGCTCTTCCAACCCCTTCGCTGTCTCTGACAGAATTACAATGTCATCGGCAAACCTCAAAGTTTTTACTTCTTCTCCATTAATTTTAATACCTACTCCAAATTTTTCTTTTGTTTCCTTTACTGCTTGCTCGATATACAGATTGAATAACATCGGGGAGAGGCTACAACCCTGTCTCACTCCTTTTCCAACCACTGCTTCCCTTTCATGCCCCTCGACTCTTATAACTGCCATCTGGTTTCTGTACAAATTGTAAATAGCCTTTCGCTCCCTGTATTTTACCCCTGCCACCTTCAGAATTTGAAAGAGAGTATTCCAGTTAACATTGTCAAAAGCTTTCTCTAAGTCTACAAATGCTAGAAACGTAGGTTTGCCTTTTCTTAATCTTTCTTCTAAGATAAGTCATAAGGTTAGTATTGCCTCACGTGTTCCAACATTTCTACGGAATCCAAACTGATCTTCCCCGAGGTCCGCTTCTACCAGTTTTTCCATTCGTCTGTAAAGAATTCGCGTTAGTATTTTGCAGCTGTGACTTATTAAACTGATAGTTCGGTAATTTTCACATCTGTCAACACCTGCTTTCTTTGGGATTGGAATTATTATTATTATTACTGTTATTATATATTATGTTAACTTTGTATTTTGCAAACTTGCCATCAGCCAGACAATTTAACCAAACGGTCACAATTGTCTAATTTAGGGCATGTAATGCGACACGTGCGTTTCAACCCATAGACAAGTTTGAGCCAAGACATTTCAACAAAGAGGAACTGCATGTGGGCCTGAAAATGTATGGGATGTTAGCTCACAAGGAGGGATGAAGAGATAGGTCTCTAAGAATTGGCATTCTGGTCTGAGTTGCTGGAATGGTGGTCACGAGTGTATGAGGTATGCTTGCTTGTGTGAATGCATATGCGTATGTGTTTTTCTTCCTTCTTCTGATAAGGCTGTGGTCGAAATTTATTGTGTAAGTGTCTTTTAATTGTGCCAGTCTGCAACTTAACTTGCCACTTTCACGGTAATTACCAATATATCTTTTCCTTACATTGTAGAATTCAGACTGAGAGTGATACATTTTGTATGAAGAAGAAGGGAGGTAAAGACAAACAAAAAGGTATATTCATCACCTGGGATCTGAGGCCAGCCTGTTCTTTCAGAGACTGGTGGAACTGGTGAAGACAGATAATTTGATTCGTAGCACCCAGTTGTGACTGCTGACTTGCATCTTCTTTCTAAGGAATAATGTGTTCCTCTGGTCTGGAGTAGAGTAATAGAGGATTGCATATAAACCAGAGACTTTATTGGTTGTACGACCAGATCAGCTGTAGATTTCTTGACATGTGCTTAGCATGGAATTTATACAGTTGCTCTGTATAGATCATGGGTTTATTAACACACTAAAATGGCTAATAAGTTACCACGAATGTGCAGAATGTTCATGACAGGCTTTTTAGGTTAGGAGAGAAGGTGAGAGATTCATAGGAAAACTTGCCATCTGACGAGTCCACCATTAAAGCCTAATTCATATCAAATACAGTGTGCAAGAATAAAGAAGTTCCAGTTATTAATTGCTACACACACACCTTTCTTTAAGTAAGCAAATGCTATCACATTATGTGACGGGCTGAAATTAGGTTGAAACTTTAAAAAAGAAAATACGGAGGTATATTCAGAAAGAAATGATATGGGTATTGAACAGATAACTTGGTCTTGGCAGGAGGAAGAGTGCATATAGCAGCATGTAAAAACATTGCATCTAGCAAGGACCAATATAACCCAACTGAAAATATAGTGGACAAGAGTAACTGGTATTAAAAAGGAGGAGGGAAGATAAGGAATTAATATCTAAATGACATCAAAATCATTAGAGATGGAGCATAAGCTTGGACTGTTTCAAGGGTGGTGAAGGAAATTGGCTGCACCCTTCCAAAGAAACCATCCTAGCATTTGCTTGGAGCAATTTAGGAAATTGTAGAAAACTTAAATCTGGATGACTGGATGCAGCTTTGAACAATCGTCTTTATTACAACTCCACCACCAAGGCTGCAGTGTGCATCTCATTCAAGCAGTGCCACCATTCAACAGCTCCAGGCAGTTCCACCAGAGGCTGCTGACTGTGAACGGCACCTCAGTCACCTGCAGAACGAAGCTAGTGGCCCCTGGCGGGCGAAAGCTCTTTATATTGTCTTGCACCAGCTCTTGCTGGTCTCTCTTGCACATGTTATTTAAAGATTATGTTCTGTGTTTGTTACGCTGTCATGCCATGACTCAAATAATGGTTGTCAGTTTGTTATAACTGTGCGTGTTACCGTGTTCAGAGTTAGAGCACAAGCAGTGATGAGAAGAACTTTTGTGTGCTCAACTTCAATGACAACTTTTTTGTGTAATTTCTCCATGGAGGCAGCACTTCAATCACTTCTCCACCACCAACAACTTATTACAACCATTTTGGAAAAACTCATGGCTATGTTGTTGGTTCAGGCTCCACCATCTTAGGTGCACCCGCCACCGTCTCCACTGTATGATGCCTCTGCTGAAGATGATGAAAAATAACTCCACCAGCACTTAGTTGCGTTTAGGGTACAGAACCAGAACTTTTTAAGGCATTGTTTTTGGCCTCGATTCCTCCTCTCACATACCAGTTGTGTCAGTTGACCCACGTGCAGGAACCAATCTCTTTTTTTCTTTGATGAACTGTGTAGTTTGTTATCTTCTTATCACTGCTCATGTACAGTTTTACCAATGCTGCAAGAAACCACATCATTCAAAGCAGTCTTGGACAGTGGAGCTCCAGGGTCCAAGACATAAGTGTCACTTTACTTCTAAGAATTCTGAAGACTCCTATGCCAAGGTCGATGTTCACAACACAATCATCTGCCTCACACAAACAAGGAAGTTCATCACAAGACCTTTCAATGTGAAGATAAGTACTGGGAGGAGGTGTTGAATATTGCTCAATCTTTTGAAGTCTCCCATGCAGTGGGCCACCAAACTGAAGAGTGGGGGAATGGCACCATCATTGATAATGAACCACAAAGGTGCATAGCAATAGGCTCACTGAGGACGAGGAAGTCAGTGCCATGCAAATCCGAAAACCTGGCCACAACAACAATGATAACATGCAGCACTTCTCTCCTGTCCTTCTTGCTTTATGCAACGGGAGAGAATGGCATGACCAGGCAGTGGACAATGAGTCACAAGTGTCGCAGTAAAGACCACATTGTATTGTTCTGTCTTTCTCAGCCTTCTTCTGAACTAATGGACACGGACATTCATTCTATTTCAGCATTATCCACAGATGAGAATAAGCTTTTTACTTCAGTGTCTGTGCTGCATAAAACATTGTTGCTGTAAGTGGATACCAGAGCAGCTGTTTCACTCCTTGGTTCTGAAACTTATGCATGTCTGGGTTACCATTGGCTCCCATGGACTTCCATCTGGTACGCTACAATAAATGGCATCTTGTAATTCTTAGTCTATTTATGGCCACCATGGTTTACAAATCTGTAGTCCATCCTATCACATATTTGGTTATTAACAATCCCTGTACTGAGAATTTGTTTGGCTTAGATGCTTTCATTGTTATTGAAATTTCTATTGCTGGTTCTGTACATTTTGTGTTGGATTAGGTTCCATATCAAGCTCTATGTTCACCATGCTCTGAATTTCCAGATTTTGTTTTCTGAGGGTTTAGGGTGTGAGACTAATTTTACGGTACATATCATGCTTAAAACTTTGGCTTGGCCTCTTTTATCCTGGCACCCATACCTGTGTCTCTCTGTGACAAAGTTAAGTTTGATCTGAATTGATTTACGTCATTAGGTGCCGTTCAACAAATTTCGATGCGTCAGTGGGCTATGCCATTAGTGATTGTAAAAAGGCCGCTGGGTCAGTTTCTACTTTGCGGCAGCTTTAAAGTTACCATAAATGCACACTCTGTTACTGACATGTACCCTTGCCTCATCCTGATGATTTACTTGTGAAATAGCCTTAGTTGAGGCCTACCTGCAGGTTCCATGGATGACATCTCGAAACAGTTTGTTTTTGTAACACACCTTTGATGTTTAATTTTTGGGATGACTAGTTCCCTGGCTGTACTTAAACACTTTTTGGAACAACTTAAGGCCAATATTCTTTGTTTAATCAACTATACTCATGATATTGTTGTCACTAGTACTATGATAGGAGAATGTTTACGTACCTCTGTTCTCTCTTTCCTGTCTTGCGCACCACATGCCTTAAGTGTAATCTTAATTAACTCTCAATATTTTCAACCCCCTATTGAGTGTCTTGGTCATGAACTTCCTGGCAGGGTGTTCCACCCCTGGAACAGCATTTCACCGATACCATGGCTTTGCCTCAACTGTCCAATTTGTGGGAACTTCAGAAATTTATGGGTAAGTTAGCCTGCTGTCACAGGTTTCTTCAGCTGCTGCTGCTCTGGCTGACTTCTGCACCAGCTGCTTAGTAAATTAGTAGTAATTAATTAGTAGTAATTAGTAGAAAGCATTTGGGCAACTCTAAAACAAGTTACATTCCGTGTCTTGCCTTGTGGTCTTTCAACTTATTAAACATTTAGTCTTGGCCATAGACGTAGCCCATAATAGGGTCGGGGTGGTTCAGGCCATCATCATGTGGATGGCTCTGAGCAACCTATCGCTTTGGCATCCAAATCGATCAATGCACTCCAGCAGCACTATTTACAGGTTGAAAAAGTAGTCGCTGTGACTGTTTATGCTGTCAAAATTTCACGTTTTCTTAAAAAGTACAAAATTTCACTTTGCCACAGATTACAAACCCTTAGTTTTCGTGTTTTGCCCTTCACCTGCTTTACTTGACAAAACCACTCATTGCCTTCAGCGTTGGACGTTATTTTTGTTGAGGTATAATTACAAGACTCATTTCCAACTTACATCACAGGATGTATTGTCTCAGCTGCCCATACAGCCTGATACGTCATTTGATCAGGAATAACTGTTATGTTTCAATTTGACACAGAAGTATGACAGACTGTTGATGGTTTCTCCATTACCAGTTCCAGGCCAGCAGCTGCAAACCCAGTGCTTTATCAGGTTGTGCACATGATACAACATGGGTGGCCTGACCCACCAGGCTGGCCATCTATAGTGTTACAGAACTTCTACAATTTCTATCATCAGTTTTCTCTGTTGGACGGTGACATGTCCTCCCCAGCTTGCAATTCCTGTGCCACTTTGCAGGGAAGTTCTCATGTTGTTATATCTAAACAGCTGGTGTGCGTTATGGGCTGGTATTGTCCATGAGATGGAGTGCCAAGTTGTGGCCTGCCGCCAATGTTTGAATCAATGGCGAGGACCACATGCTGTTTTTCTCCTTGGCCAGTGTCCTCACTACCTTGGGAACGAATCCATATAGATTTTGCAGGACTTTTTTGGACACTTTTTGTCAGTTGGTTACTGATACCTTTTCCAAGTTTCCTTTTGTTGTCAGTTGTCCCATCTACCAAGACAGAAGCGATGGTCAAGGTGCTGTAAGTGATTTTTTTTATTTATTTATTATTATTATTTATTTATTTTTTTTTACTTGCCTTGTACAGTGGCTTCAGACAATGGACTGCAGTTTGAGGCTCAATCCTTTAAATATTTTTACTCCCTCAATGTCATCTTCCATATCATGGTGCCACATTTTCATCTGCAATCCAATAGGCAGAACGCTCTTGCGGACCTTCAAAATGCAAATGCACAAGTATGTCATTGAATTCCCAGTGGAAGAAGCCCTTAAGTTCTTCTGCAGTTCTTACAGGATGACTCTCGTTGGGGACAAGAGCCTGGCTGAACTCTTACAAGTCAGGCAGCTGTAGACACTGCTTCATCTCCTATTTTCGAACAGTAATCCTGCAGTGGCACCAACATCATGGTGTGCATCTGGCCCTGTGGGACAATACCCTTGTGGGCTTCCAGGCATCATACATAGCCAGCAAGAGTGCCGTGTATTCACGGTATGCATTGATGAGCGCCTTGTGGTACGCCGCTCCAACAGTGGCTTCCTCAGGTGGGCACTGACACCACATGGCAGCTACCAAGCTGACGCCTCAACCACCAGCATTGCTGTTCACTTTGGGCAGCAAATTTTGCAAGCACCTGCTGCCCCCCTATCAGCCCCTCCTGTGTTGTTTCTGGACCCCACAACTCCACAGGATGCCTGCCCACCCTACAGACATAGTCTCTCAGCACTGCTCCAGTGACCTGGACACACAAAGGCAACATGACTTGGCCTCCCGCTGCCATTGCAGTGCCAGCTCTTGTGGGGCAGATGCTAGGGCTTTATCAGCACACTCATAGGTCCTCCTGCACTGCTGTGGGCGCCTCCTCCACTGTGGTTGGCACTGCCTTCCCTGCCACCAGCACCTGCTGTCCCCTGTCAGCCCTTCCTGTGTTCCTGTGTTGTTTCTGGACACCACAACTCCACATTACCCTTGATGCTGCTTCTGGCGTTGACATGTCTGGTGCTTACAAAGAGCTGGAGTCCTCTGCCCGCTCTCTGGGAGGGAGAGGAAGATGTTCATGTCTGCACTTGCGGCACTTCTGATCCTAAGTGCACGTTCACATGGACCAGGACCAGTGTGAACCTAGGATGACTGCGTCCAACACCATGGACGTGTCAACCATCAGTGTGCTGTGTTGTGGAGCCAACATCTCGGTGCTCCTCCTCCCTCCCCCAAGGATGGGGGAATGTAGTAAAATACGTTACTGCACCTCTGCCCCCTGTGGACACAGAATACGTCTCATTCAAGTAGCATGCTGTTCAGCAGATCCAGGCAGTTACACCAGAGCCTGCCAAACACAGACTGCATCTGTCTCCTGCAGCAGGAATCTAACAGCCACTGGCAGGTAAATACTCTTTATAATGTCTTGCACTGGGTCTGGCCAGTCTCTCTTGTACATGATACTAAACAATTACATTTGTCGTCATGTCATTACTCAAATAAATGCTATTGATTTCTTATAACTGTATTGCTTAATTCTGTCTGGTGTTAGAAAACTAAACACTGTGCCACCTCACTTAGTCATGACTGGTATTGTGGGCTAAGAATTATTTTATAGGGCTGCCAGATTCAGACACATTACTCATAGTCATTCAAATATACGCTAAGTTCAACAGCATGGGAATGTGTTAACACCAATGCGTCTGGAGCTGGTGACTTTAAATTTGCTTAGTATCAACTCGAAAAACAACACATGTGACAAACTGTCTTGTGAGGTAATACTGAACACATTATGCCTCAAACATATATACTTCAACTTCCTGCTCATGAAATAAATGTCCTATCCTGAGTCTTTTCAGGAGTATCATCATTGAGGCATAAAAAATACTGATGCTATAATAGCAACAATGGTCACCAACAGTAGAAGGTTTATCAATAAAGCTGTATTTATGTTTTACACAAGTGATAGTCAATAAAAACATTCTTAGAAGATGAATTGAAGACATTTACTTCAAATCTGACAATTGTAGAAAAACTGTGGTTAAAATTCAGAGACAATGTGGTCATGTGTGTGTGCGTGTGTGTCAGTCATCCATTTTTGACAAAGGCCTTGTTGGCTGAAAGCTTATTTTGTGACAAGTCTTTTGTTGTACATATCTGCAACTCAGCATCTCCACTACATGGGGAGTAGCAACTATCGTTTTCATAATATTGTTACATTCCATCCTGGTTTTTCCATTGTTTGTAATCTAGGTAAATACATATAAAATATTAAAAGACAGCAAAGATCTTCCTTAACTTAACTGTAACATTTTGCAAATGTTACAAAAAAGAAGACTGTTGCAGAAGAGAAAGTAGGATAGTGATAGAAATAAAAACTTAATGATAAATTGCACATCCATCGAAACCATGTTTGTGTGGTGTACAACTACTTCCAAAGTCAGATTCCAGTGAAGCACCTGTCAGAAAATTCTTACAGATTCGAGGACCATGTTGAGCAAATGAGGTTCAAACATTTTTGTCTGAACTACAGTGTGTTCCAAAATAATGTATACACTCTTTGAAACAGAATGTCTCTTTAATTAAAGGAGACAGGAATACAATTTGTATGGGTAATAATTTAGAAGGCAGCGAAAAACATAAAATGCTCTCTTTTGTTTCAGGATTGTCAGAAAACATGGCATTATTGTTACTGGAAAACAGAGAATGTGAGTGAGAATGCCGACATTGGAGAGTTGAATTTGGAACACCACCACCAACTAGAGTAACAATTGCAAGACTCAGAGATTAGTTTGAAGTCAAAGGAATGGTACATAACATGATGAAAGGAACATATCAGATGAAAGACAAGCTCAACAGACAATGAGAGTGTTGGTACAGTAATCCAGGCAAACACACGATCCCAGAAGAAATCTGTGAGGCAATGCTCTCTTGAGACTGGGATCTGCAGAAGCAGTGTTCAGAACTATAAGTCTTACATTCCAAGACTTCTCCATGCTCTTAATGAGGATGACCCTGATAGGTGAAGCGAATTTTGGGAGCGGTTCATTAACAGATGTGAAGGAGAGCAACATTTCCAAGATCGAATTCTTTGGTCAGATGAAACAACTTTTAAACTTGATGGAACAATTAACTGGGCCAGGGAGAATCCATACGTAACCAAGCAAAGGCATGTTAAACTGCTAGGAGTAACAGTCTGGTGTGGTCTGTCTTCTAGAGGGTTAATTGTGCTGTACTTCTTTGACAACACTGTCACTAGTGACTTGTAGTTGTAAATGATAACTTCTGGTCTTACTGTTGTGTTTGGAAATGAAGATTATTACTTTCAACAGCATGGGGCACCACCTCACTTTCACCTGGATGTGAGTGCATTTCTTAATTGCACATTCCCTGTCACATGGATAGGATGAAGAGGGAGTGTGGAGTATCCCGCTCGATCTCCAGATTTAACTCCTCTAGACTTCTTTCTCTAGGGGACTCTCACAAACACAGTTTACACTGCGAGACCACAGACACGGGGTGACCTTAGAGAGCAAATTGTAGAGAGCAAATCGAGCAAGCCTGTGGTGCTATTCCATTGGAAACAATGAAGTTGGCAAGTTGCTCAGTCGCAAGTCACCGTCGACAGTGTATTGCAATTGATAGACACCAGTTTGAACATTTACCACCTTAAATCGGACCATGACGCACCTAACACCACTAAAATTGTATTTCTAGCCCCGTTCATTAAAGAGATGTTCAGTTTCAAAGAGTGTATACATTATTTTGGAACACCCTGTATCGTAAATCAGTGTCATGTTAAAACTGAGCACAACAGACAGCAAGCCAAAATGTTATATATTACTTTTAAAATGCACTCACACATCAGGTTTCTTCTACAATGTCACTGTTTGACTTCTGTATGACCTCACTAATAGATATAAGAAAACAATGAATTGAAAAACATTTAAAAACACTTAAAGCAAACAAGCCATCAGACCTTGATAGAATTCCTATTAGATGTCACAGTTAACATTTATTAAGCTAGTTAGTTAGCTTCATGTACCATGGATCATTTTCAGGGCAAACTGTAATTTACATTCACATTGCACATTAATTTGCAAATGTGGCTACAAGCTAACCATTAAAAAAAATACAGATGTGATTTACTAATCCATACCAGCCATCTTTTATACATTACAATAATAGAAATTCTTCTACAGAATAGGAGGAGTTGTCGAGGAAAACTGCGTTCAGTTGGATTTCAAATTTATATCTCCGAAAAATAGCCGTTATATCTCCGAAAAAAAGGCCTTTATATCTCCGAAAAATAGACGTTATATCTCCGAAAAATGGCCGTTATATCTCCGAAAAATGGCCGTTATATCTCCGAAAAATAGCCGTTATATCTCCGAAAAGTAGCCGTTAAATAGCCGTTATATCTCCGAAAAGTAGCCGTTAAATAGCCGTTATATCTCCGAAAAATAGCCGTTATATCTCCGAAAAATTGCCGTTATATCTCTGAAAAATAGCTGTTATATCTCCGAAAAAAACACCGTTATATCTCCGATAAATAGCCGTTATTATGTCTAAAAAATAGCCGTTGTATCTCTGAACAATAGCCGTTAAATCTCCGAAAAATAGCCGTTATATCTCTGAAAAATAGCCGTTCTATCTCTGAAAAATAGCCGTTGTATCTCTAAAAATAGCCGTTGTATCTCCGAAAAATAGCCGTTGTATCTCCGTAAAATAGCCGGTGTAGCTCTGAAAAATAGCCGTTCCATCTCAAGAATAGCCGTTGTATCTCTGAAAAATAGCTGTTGTATCTCTGAATAATAGCCGTTGTATCTCTGAAAAATAGCCGTTGTATCTCTGAAAAATAGACATTCTATCTCTGAAAAATAGACGTTGTATCTCTGAAAAATAGCCGTTGTATCTGTGAAAAATATCCTTTGTATCTCTGAAAAATAGCCGTTGTATCTCTGAAAAATAGCAGTTGTATCCCTGGAAAATAGCCGTTGTATCTCTGAGAAATAGATGTTGTATATCTGAAATATAGCCATTTTATCTCTGAAAAATAGTTGTTGTAGCTCTGAAAATTAGCCATTGTATCTCTGAAAAATAGCCGTTGTATCTCTGAAAAATAGCCGTTATATCTCTGAAAAATAGCCGTTATATCTCTGAAAAATAGCCGTTATATCTCTGAAAAATAGCCGTTATATCTCTGAAAAATAGCCGTTATATCTCTGAAAAATAGCCGTTATATCTCTGAAAAATAGCCGTTAAATCTCTGAAAAATAGTCGTTGCATCTCTGAGAAATAGCCGTTGTATCTCTGAAAAATAGGCGTTGTATCTGTGAAAAATAGCCGTTGTATCTGTGAAAAATAGCCGTTGCATCTCTGAAAAATAGCCGTTGTAGCTCTTAAAATTAGCCGTTGTATCTCTGAAAAATAACAGTTGTATCCCTGGAAAATAGCCGTTGTATCTCTGAGAAATAGACGTTGTATCTCTGAAAAATAGACGTTGTATCTCTGAAAAATAGACGTTGTATCTCTGAAATATAGCCATTGTATCTCTGAAAAATAGTTATTGTAGCTCTGAAAATTAGCCGTTGTATCTCTGAAAAATAGCTGTTGTATCTCTGAAAAATAGCCGTTGTATCTCTGAAAAATAGCCGTTTTATCTCTGAAAAATAGCCGTTATATCTCTGAAAAATAGCCGTTGTGTCTCTGAAAAATAGCTGTTGTATCTCTGAAAAATAGCAGTTGTATCTCTGAAAAATAGCCGTTGTATCTCTGAAAAATAGCCGTTATAACTGTGAAAAATAGCCGTTATATCTCGTAATAACAGCCGTTATATCTCTGAAAAATAGGCGTTATATCTCTGAAAAATAGCCGTTATATCTGCATAAAATATCCGTTATGTCTCCGAAAAGTACAGGTTATGTCTCCGAAAAATAGCCGTTATATCTCTGAAAAATAGCCGTTGTACCTCTGAAAAATAGCCGTTGTACCTCTGAAAAATAGCTGTTATATCTCTGAAAAATAGCCGTTATATCTCTGAAAAATAGCCGTTATATCTCCGAAAAATAGCCGTTATATCTGCATAAAACAGCCGTTATATCTGTGAAAAAACCGTTATATCTCTGAAAAATAGCCGTTATATCTCTGAGGAGGAGGAGGAGGAGATTAGTGTTTAACGTCCCGTCGACAACGAGGTCATTAGAGACGGAGCGCAAGCTCGGGTGAGGGAAGGATGGGGAAGGAAAAGCGGCCGTGCCCTTTCAAAGGAACCATCCCGGCATTTGCCTGAAGCGATTTAGGGAAATCATGGAAAACCTAAATCAGGATGGCCGGAGACGGGATTGAACCGTCGTCCTCCTGAATGCGAGTCCAGTGTGCTAACCACTGCGCCACCTCGCTATCTCTGAAAAAAAGCCGTTATATCTCTGAAAAGATTACATTAACATTGTACCATTAACAGAAATACAAAAATTGATAACTGTCCTCCTGTCTTCTGAAAGTCAGAGGATGAAAGAAGAAACAGTTAGGGGGGGGGGAGGGGGAAGGGGGAAGGGAAGGGACTTATTATGGTTGGAGGATGTGAGTTAATGAGCATTACATTCTCATTTAATGGCCGAAAGAGTCATCCGAAGTGAACCCTGTCATCGAGGAACGTGTGCCACAAAGGGTGTAGTTTCCACATGAGATGGGGAAATTCACAGCTGTCTGTTGTCACCTAAGTGCTGTAGTGTGCGAGTAAGAGATAGGAGAATGTATATCATAGGGAAACCCAGTAGAAGCTGCTTGTGGCTGAGGAGATGTAGCAGTGTTAAATATGCCGGACCTAAGATCAGCTATTAAGGGAAACATTTATGGAAACCATTTAATTCTCTAGTAATGCAGGGAATTAAGCCACAGTTATTTTAGTCTACTATACTTAATAAATTTTCATGATATTCCCAATAAAACTTGAATATGGATCAGATCTATAATAGTTTAGGATTTACTGTTAAAGTTAAATTAACAATTTTTATAACAACGACCTGAATGCTAAAATCTGAATGCTTTAGTCAATCTTAACGATCAACATTTCATATACAAGCGCATCACTAAAATGACAAATGTTATAAATATCAACTCTGTAACTTCATTTGTTTAAAACATATAGTAAATTTAAATTATCAGCATTTTCAGTTAAACATCAGATCATCATTTCCTCCACACAAAACACATTGAACAATCACAGCATGACACCTTATTGTATCACTAGGTAATAGAATATTTGTTGTAAACTTTAGTGCATAATAATTAGTTTTGTTCTTTATTTATTTATCAGAAAGCACATTGGTGCAAAGCCACTGGCTGTAACATTCAAAGTTAAGAAGGAAATTGCATTGGTTTTATGTAAAAGAGTTTAACAATGGACATTATTGTTACTTTATTTAGAATGTGAAAGTGGTCAAGCTTTGATTATTTAAATATTTTAAAATGTAAAATAATGTAGAATAAGCTGTAGCCAATTAGATGGACGGCTTCAGGAAAGGGTACTGCACTAGTCAGTTGAGCGAGTTTGTTTGGCGCGTGGGAAACACGGCTGGGGATGGGCAGGGAGACTGCTGGCGTAGAAGCGAAAGCAGACAGTTTGGCTAGACACACCAAAGGAACAGTTCGGATGCAGACGTGAAAACAGACGGTCATTCTTTAGGCAGCTAGGAAGTGAAATGATTTCACGTTGTGTGGTATCGCAGGACTTAGTCTCTGAGCAGTGAGCAGCCGTGCACCTGGTGTGAACTCTAACTCTTTGCGTAGATAACTTGTATTTCATGTTGAGATTGTGAATGATCGAACTGTGTCAAATGGATATGCACTCGAGTGTAACAGTAACTCTAAACACAACCACTTTCACTATTTGTTTGCTTTCTGAATAAACATTATTCTAACCAAATCACAATTATGTGGCCTATATCATTTATGGGTCTTTAATTTAGTTCCTGATATTATTATTACTATTATTATATGTTAAGTTAACTTTGAATTTCACATACTTTCCATCAGCCAGACAATTTAACCAAATGGTCACAAATGTGTAATATAGGCCGTGTAATGGGACACGTGCAGTTCAACACCTAGACAAGTTTGAGCCAAGACGTTTCGACGAAGAGGAACCACATGTGAGCCTGAACATCTATGGGATGTTAGCTTGCAATTGGGGGCTTGTCCAGGATAGGAATTTGGAAGGTGTTAGTGGAGGGATAAGAATGTTGCAAAGTGTTGAAACAGGATTGAACTTTGGAAAGTGTTAGTTATGGAATATGAAGTCTGGAAAGTTTAGAATTGGATTTGAATTCTTCAAAGTGTTGCCAAAAGTATTATCTGAACTTCGATAGGCAGAACCTCTTGCAAAAGTTAAATGTCAGATTGGTTCAGGGCTGAATATTAGGTTTCTTTAATAGTTGTGAAATTACAAATGTAATTCTCACAGTTAATGACGTTCTGTGACCTAGGTCTCAAGTCTGGCAGTTTAGGCAGTTTGCATGGGGGCTCTGAGCTACGAATTTTGCAAGAATTGTATGCACCAAGTTTTAGCAGTGGTTAGGAGTGATAAAAAAGTAACACGGAAGAAGAGGCGACATCGAAAGCACATGGTTCCAGCCAGCAGCGGCATCTTCAACAGCGATTCATCAGGCAGTGGCAGTTGCAGTACCACAGCTGAGGCTACGATATCTTCAGCATCGGCTTCAACTGCAACATCTGCAGCAATACCATGACAAAGCTAAGTACCTGTGCTGATAGCGAGATTATGTATGATTCTGTAGTTCAATCGCCAATAATAGACGTCGCTAATATTAAGCAGTTGGCCAGTTTGTGAGGGTCCAAAAATATTAGCCAGCCGCTTAGCCCGAAGTTGGAGCAGGAGAGTGTGATCAGCGATGAATTTAGTAGGGCAAATAGTCCAAAATCTGGCAAGGGAGATTAATTTGGAGGAGACATGTCATAATTAATGTATATGATAAGAGGATTGGGATCCAAAATTGATACTGTTAAAACCGATTTGGGTGACGTAAATTTAAAAACTAATTTGGTTCAATCCAAAATACCTTCTGTTGTTAAGCACGAAGTAGGTAAATTTGCTATTGGAATTGAGGAATTGATAGACGGAAAATTAAAAACCATTTGGGATGAAGTGGGCAAAATTTCTGATCAAGTCGGGGTACTTGGCTTTAAGGTAGATCAAGTGGAGAAAATTTTTAGTGGTAAGATGGAGAAGTTGTAGGCAGCTCTGGGAGGCAATGTAAGAAATTGTATGAGTAAGCAAGATGCTCTAATGGCTGCGACGACAGAGGCTATTAGCAACTTATCCATTCGAATAGGTAAAGGGGAGAAAGAAGTAGAAGGAAAAAGGAACAAGTAGAATCTGGCATTAAAACTGAAAATAGTGAAGTTAAAAAACAAATCAATGACATAAAAAGTGAATTGAATTCTTTAGCTGCACATCAAACCTCTACCGTGATCGGTGTTCCGTGGATGAACTCTGGATCGGTCAAATGTTTTGGAGACAATGGGAAATATCACCTAGTAAATTTTCTGGCAGCATGCAGGGATGGTTTTATATGGGGACTGTCCGACAAGATGAAGATAAAATTCGTGAAAAGAGATTCGGAAGGTGTGACATTATAAGATTATTTGGAGGGGTAATTTGCAATGTTTTTTAAGGATTTAATAAAGCTTGTTTGTTGATAGTCGCGATAGTCACATAAGGAGATAGTTTAGATGCACATGTGGGTGCGTGGAGGTCGAAGAACTCAATTACCTGGTGAACAGTACCAAGACAAAAATCAGTGCACAGTATGCATATAAATTATGTTTTTGGGGGTATATAAGAGATTTATTTATGTGTAAGTATATGTTAGGCTTTAGTTTTTGGATGGTTTTATGTTTGTTAGAAGTTCCAAATTATAAGTTATGGTCACACCAATTTGGGTGCATGGAGGTCGGAGAAAATTTGGAAAAATGAAAATTAATAATGCTTACCTAGGACGACATATGTATGTTTATCTACTTATCTGAGAATATTTTGGGGGAATAATTTATTGTTGTATGGAGTAACATTTTGTGTACACAGCTTCACTGCACGGGATTAAACAAGGGGTAAGATTTGTTCATATTTGTTGTTAGTTTTGAGTCTAATGGGAATTATTTAAATTAAAAGAAAATATTAATTTGCTGATGAAATTGATTGGGAATCTGTCACGAGATGCATGTCTCTAGTGGGTCCTGAATAATGTGTCAGAATCATTGAAGAATTTACAAGCATCTTGCAGACGCTGTAAATCAATTGTTTACTGCGTAGTTTAGATCTGTTTGTATCGATTCCACTGGGGGAAGCATTCAGTGCAGGTCCTGGGTGGTTTCAGAAATAGTTTGTTTTCTGGTATCTACACCCAATTTGAATTTCAACAGATTTGTTCCCAAAAAACATTGGCAATGGAATGCAGAGCCATACAGAATTTTGGCAGGGTACTCAGCTCCGAATCTGTGGAGCGCTGCTGGAGACTTCGTTGTGATGAAAAGGTTCTGTGAAAGTGAGCGCAGTGGTGCTGATATTTCCGCAGCATTTCAATAGACAGTCGATTTTGATAAATGTAGAGTTTTATTTTACATTTAATTAATATGCCACTATTCGTAATTTATGTAGATAAAAGTTTCATAAATTTAAAGCCTGCTGCATCAACACCACAACAAATAATTACACTGTTGATCTGGCGTGTAGGGTATTTATGTTATTATATAATGAATTTATTTTGTATCTTGTAAATTTGGGTGCTACTTCATAACATATAAGGCACGCCAAGATGTTTATGGAGTGGAGGTGTGTGAGTTAATGAGCATTGCACTCACATTTAGATATATGGCCGAAAGAATCAGCCTACAGGAATTGCGAAACAAACCCTGTCATCGAGTACTGTGTGCCACAAAGGGTGCCCATTCACCACGAGATGGGGAATTTCACAAGTGTCTATTGTCTATTGAGGTGTAAGTGCTGTAGTGTGCGCATAAGACAGACAAGAACCTATGTCATAGGGAAACCCAGTAGAAGCCGTTTGTGGCTGAGGCGACACAGCAGTGTTAAATATGCCGAACCTAAGATCGGCTGTAAAGGGAAACATTTATGGAAACCATTTAATTCTGTAGTAATGCAGGGAATTAAGCCACAGTTATTTTAATCTACCATCCTTCATAAATTTTCATGGTGAGCCCAATAAAACTTGAATATTGATCATATCTATAATAGTTTAGGATTTAATGTTAAAGTGAAATTAACAAGTTTTATAACAAAGACCTGAATGCTAAAATCTGAATGTTTTAGGCAATCTTAACGTTCAACATTTCATATTGAAGCGCATCATTAAAATGACAAATGTTGTAAGTATCAACTCTGTAACTTCATTTGTTTGAAAGATACAGTAAATGTAAATTATCAGTATTTTCAGTTAAACATCAGATCATCATTTCCTCCACACAAAACACATTGAATGATGACAGCATGACACCTTATTCAATCATTAGGTAATAGAATATTTGTTGTAAAGTTTAGTGCATAATAATTAGTTTTGTTCTTTATTTATTTATCAGAGAGCACATTGGTGCAAGGCTACTGGCCACGACATTCAAAGTTAAGAAGGAAACTGTATTGGTTTTATGTAAAAGAATTTAACAATGGATATTATTGTTACTTTATTTAGAATGTGAGTGGTCAAACTTTGATTATTTAAATATGTTAAAATGCAAAATAATGTATAAGCTGTATCCAATCAGATGGACGGCTTCAGGAAAGAGAACTGCACTAGTCAGTTCAGTGAGTATGTTCGGCGCGTGGGAAGCACGGCTGGGGATGGGCAGGGAGACTGCTGGCGTAGAAGCGAAAGCAGACAGTTTGGCTAGAGACACCAAAGGAACAGTTCGGATGCAGACGCGAAAACAGTCAGTCGTTCTTTAGGCAGCTAGGAAGTGAAACGACTTAGAAAATTTTGCGTTGTGTGGTATCATGGGACTTCATCTCTGAGCGGTGAGCATCCGTGCACCTAGTGTGAACTCTAACTTTTGTGTAAGTGACAAGGTGGAGTGCCGAACTTGTGTTTCACGATGAGAATGTGAATGATCGAACTGTGTCAAATGGATATGCCCTCGAGTTTAACAGTAACTCTAAATATGACCACTTTCACTATTAGTTTGCTTTCTGAATAAACATTATTCTAACCAAATTGCAATGTGTGTCCTGCATCATTTCTGGGTCACTAATTTAGTTCCCGGTATTATTATTATTATTATTATTGTTGTTGTTTTTGTTGTGGTCTTCAGTCCTGCGACTGGTTTGATGCAGCTCTCCATGCTACTCTATCCTGTGCAAGCTTCTTCATCTCCCAGTACCTACTGCAACCTACATCCTTCTGAATCTGCTTAGTGTATTGATCTCTTGGTCTCCCTCTACGATTTTTACCCTCCACGCTGCCCTCCAATGCTAAACTTGTGATCCCTTGATGCCTCAAAACATGTCCTACCAACCGATCCCTTCTTCTAGTCAAGTTGTGCCACAAACTTCTCTTCTCCCCAATCCTATTCAATACCTCCTCATTAGTTACGTGATCTACCCACCTTATCTTCAGCATTCTTCTGTAGCACCACATTTCGAAAGCTTCTATTCTCTTCTTGTCCAAACTGGTTATCGTCCATGTTTCACTTCCATACATGGCTACACTCCATACAAACACTTTCAGAAACGACTTCCTGACTCTTAAATCTATACTCAATTTTAACAAATTTCTCTTCTTCAGAAACGATTTCCTTGCCATTGCTAGTCTACATTTTATATCCTCTCTACTTCGATCATCATCAGTTATTTTACTCCCTAAATAGCAAAACTCCTTTACTACTTTAAGTGTCTCATTTCCTAATCTAATCCCCTCAGCATCACCCGATTTAATTTGACGACATTCCATTATCCTCGTTTTGCTTTTGTTGATGTTCATCTTATATCCTCCTTTCAAGACACTGTCCATTCCGTTCAACCGCTCTTCCAAGTCCTTTGTTGTCTCTGACAGAATTACAATGTCATCGGCGAACCTCAAAGTTTTTACTTCTTCTCCATTAATTTTAATACCTACTCCAAATTTTTCTTTTGTTTCCTTTACTGCTTGCTCGATATACAGATTGAATAACATCGGGGAGAGGCTACAACCCTGTTTCACTCCTTTCCCAACCACTGCTTCCCTTTCATGCCCCTCGACTCTTATAACTGCCATCTGGTTTCTGTACAAATTGTAAATAGCCTTTCGCTCCCTGTATTTTACCCCTGCCACCTTCAGAATTTGAAAGAGAGTATTCCAGTTAACATTATCAAAAGCTTTCTCTAAGTCTACAAATGCTAGAAACGTAGGTTTGCCTTTTATTAATCTTTCTTCTAAGATAAGTCGTAAGGTTAGTATTGCCTCACATGTTCCAACATTTCTACGGAATCCAAACTGATCTTCCCTGAGGTCCGCTTCTACCAGTTTTTCCATTCGTCTGTAAAGAATTCGCGTTAGTATTTTGCAGCTGTGACTTATTAAACTGATAGTTCGGTAATTTTCACATCTGTCAACACCTGCTTTCTCTGGGATTGGAATTATTATTATTATTATTATTATTACTGTTATTATATATTATGTTAACTTTGTATTTCGCAAACTTGCCATCAGCCAGACAATTTAACCAAACAGTCACAATTGACTAATTTAGGGCATGTAATGCGACACATGTGTTTCAACCCATAGACAAGTTTGAGCCAAGACATTTCAACAAAGAGGAACTGCATGTGGGCCTGAAAATGTATGGGATGTTAGCTCACAAGGAGGGATGAAGAGATAGGTCTCTAAGAATTGGCATTCTGGTCTGAGTTGCTGGAATGGTGGTCACGAGTGTATGAGGTATGCTTGCTTGTGTGAATGCATATCCGTATATGTTTTTCTTCCTTCTTCTGATAAGGCTGTGGTCGAAATTTATTGTGTAAGTGTCTTTTAATTGTGCCAGTCTGCAACTTAACTTGCCACTTTCACAGTAATTACCAATATATCTTTTCCTTACATTGTAGAATTCAGACTGAGAGTGATACATTTTGTATGAAGAAGAAGGGAGGTAAAGACAAACAAAAAGGTATATTCATCACCTGGGATCTGAGGCCAGCCTGTTCTTTCAGAGACTGGTGGAACTGGTGAAGACAGATAATTTGATTTGTAGCACCCAGTTGTGACAGCTGACTTGCATCTTCTTTCTAAGGAATAATGTGTTCCTCTGGTCTGGAGTAGAGTAATAGAGGATTGCACATAAACCAGAGACTTTATTGGTTGTATGACCAGATCAGCTGTAGATTTCTTGACATATGCTTAGCATGGAATTTATACAGTTGCTCTGTATAGATCATGGGTTTATTAACACACTAAAATGGCTAATAAGTTACCACGAGTGTGCAGAATGTTCATGACAGGCTTTTTAGGTTAGGAGAGAAGGTGAGAGATTCATATGAAAACTCGCCATCTGACGAGTCCACCATTAAAGCCTAATTCATATCAAATACAGTGTGCAAGAATAAAGAAATTCCAGTTATTAATTGCTACACTCACCTTTCTTTAAGTAAGCAAATGCTGTCACATTATATGAGGGGCTGAAATTAGGTTGAAACTTTAAAAAAGAAAATACGGAAGTATATTCAGAAAGAAATGATATGGGTATTGAACAGATAACTTGGTCTTGGCAGGAGGAAGAGTGCATATAGCAGCATATAAAAACATTGCATCTAGCAAGGACCAATATAACCCAACTGAAAATATAGTGGACAAGAGTAACTGGTATTAAAAAGGAGGAGGGAAGATAAGGAATTAATATCTAAATGACATCAAAATCATTAGAGATGGAGCATAAGCTTGGACTGTTTCAAGGGTGGTGAAGGAAATTGGCTGCACCCTTCCAAAGAAACCATCCTAGCATTTGCTTGGAGCAATTTAGGAAATTGTAGAAAACTTAAATCTGGATGACTGGATGCAGCTTTGAACAATCGTCTTTATTACAACTCCACCACCAAGGCTGCAGTGTGCATCTCATTCAAGCAGTGCCACCATTCAACAGCTCCAGGCAGTTCCACCAGAGGCTGCTGACTGTGAACGGCACCTCAGTCACCTGCAGAACGAAGCTAGTGGCCCCTGGCGGGCGAAAGCTCTTTATATTGTCTTGCACCAGCTCTTGCTGGTCTCTCTTGCACATGTTATTTAAAGATTATGTTCTGTGTTTGTTACGCTGTCATGCCATGACTCAAATAATGGTTGTCAGTTTGTTATAACTGTGCTTGTTACCGTGTTCAGAGTTAGAGCACAAGCAGTGATGAGAAGAACTTTTGTGTGCTCAACTTCAATGACAACTTTTTTGTGTAATTTCTGCATGGAGGCAGCACTTCAATCACTTCTCCACCACCAACAACTTATTACAACCATTTTGGAAAAACTCATAGCTATGTTGTTGGTTCAGGCTCCACCATCTTAGGTGCACCCGCCACCGTCTCCACTGTATGATGCCTCTGCTGAAGATGATGAAAAATAACTCCACCAGCACTTAGTTGCATTTAGGGTACAGAACCGGGACTTTTTAAGGCATTGTTTTTGGCCTCGATTCCTCCTCTCACATACCAGTTGTGTCAGTTGACCCACGTGCAGGAACCAATCTCTTTTTTCTTTGATGAACTGTGTAGTTTGTTATCCTCTTATCACTGCTCATGTACAGTTTTACCAATGCTGCAAGAAACCACATCATTCAAAGCAGTCTTGGACAGTGGAGCTCCAGGGTCCAAGACATAAGTGTCACTTTACTTCTAAGAATTCTGAAGACTCCTATGCCAAGGTCGATGTTCACAACACAATCATCTGCCTCACACAAACGAGGAAGTTCATCACAAGACCTTTCAATGCGAAGATAAGTACTGGGAGGAGGTGTTGAATATTGCTCAATCTTTTGAAGTCTCCCATGCAGTGGGCCACCAAACTGAAGAGTGGGGGAATGGCACCATCATTGATAATGAACCACAAAGGTGCATAGCAATAGGCTCACTGAGGACGAGGAAGTCAGTGCCATGCAAATCCGAAAACCTGGCCACAACAACAATGATAACATGCAGCACTTCTCTCCTGTCCTTCTTGCTTTATGCAACGGGAGAGAATGGCATTATCCACAGATGAGAATAAGCTTTTTACTGCAGTGTCTGTGCTGCATAAAACATCGTTGCTGTAAGTGGATACCAGAGCAGCTGTTTCACTACTTGGTTCTGAAACTTATGCATGTCTGGGTTACCATTGGCTCCCATTGACTGCCATCTGGTACGCTACAATAAACGGCATATTGTAATTCTTAATCTATTTATGGCCACCATGGTTTCAAATCTGTAGTCCATCCTATCACATATTTGGTTATTAACAATCCCTGTACTGAGAATTTGTTTGGCTTAGATGCTTTCATTGCTATTGAAATTTCTATTGCTGGTTCTGTGCATTTTGTGTTGGATCAGGTTCCATATCAAGCTCTATGTTCACCATGCTCTGAATTTCCAGATTTGTTTTCTGAGGGTTTAGGGTGTGAGACTAATTTTACGGTACATATCATGCTTAAAACTTTGGCTTGGCCTCTTTTATCCTGGCACCCATACCTGTGTCTCTCTGTGACAAAGTTAAGTTTGAACTGAATTGATTGACGTCATTCGGTGCCGTTCAACAAATTTCGATGCGTCAGTGGGCTATGCCATTAGTGATTGTAAAAAGGCCGCTGGGTCAGTTTCTACTTTGCGGCAGCTTTAAAGTTACCATAAATGCACACTCTGTTACTGACACGTACCCTTGCCTCATCCTGATGATTTACTTGTGAAATAGCCTTAGTTGAGGCCTACCTGCAGGTTCCATGGATGACATCTCGAAACAGTTTGTTTTTGTAACACACCTTTGATGTTTAATATTTGGGATGACTAGTTCCCTGGCTGTACTTAAACACTTTTTGGAACAACTTAAGGCTAATATTCTTTGTTTAATCAACTATACTCATGATATTGTTGTCACTAGTACTATGATAGGAGAATGTTTACGTAACCTCTGTTCTCTCTTTCCTGTCTTGCGCACCACATGCCTTAAGTGTAATCTTAATTAACTCTCAATATTTTCAACCCCCTACTGAGTGTCTTGGTCATGAACTTCCTGGCAGGGTGTTCCACCCCTGGAACCGCATGTCACCAATACCATGGCTTTGCCTCAACTGTCCAATTTGTGGGAACTTCAGATATTTATGGGTAAGTTAGCCTGCTGTCACAGGTTTCTTCAGCTGCTGCTGCTCTGGCTGACTTCTGCACCAGCTGCTTAGTAAATTAGTAGTAATTAATTAGTAGTAGTTAGTAGAAAGCATTTGGGCAACTCTAAAACAAGTTACGTTCCGTGTCTTGCCTTGTGGTCTTTCAACTTATTAAACATTTAGTCTTGGCCATAGACGTAGCCCATAATAGGGTGGGGGTGGTTCAGGCCATCATCATGTGGATGGCTCTGAGCAACCTATCACTTTGGCATCCAAATTGATCAATGCACTCCAGCAGCACTATTTACAGGTTGAAAAAGTAGTCGCTGTGACTGTTTATGCTGTCACAAAATTTCACGTTTTCTTAAGTAGTACAAAATTTCACTTTACCACAGATCACAAACCCTTAGTTTTCGTGTTTTGCCCTTCACCTGCTTTACTTGACAAAACCACTCATCGCCTTCAGTGTTGGACGTTATTTTTGTTGAGGTATAATTACAAGACCCATTTCCAACTTACATCACAGGATGTATTGTCTCAGCCTGATACGTCATTTGATCAGGAATAACTGTTATGTTTCAATTTGACACAGAAGTATGACAGACTGTTGATGGTTTCTCCATTACCAGTTCCAGGCCAGCAGCTGCAAACCCAGTGCTTTATCATGAAGTGCACATGATACAACATGGGTGGCCTGACCCACCAGGCTGGTCATCTAACGTGTTACAGAACTTCTACAATTTCTATCATCAGTTTTCTCTGTTGGATGGTGACATGCTCTTGTCAATGGAAGGATGTCCTCCCCAGCTTGCAATTCCTGTGCCACTTTGCAGGGAAGTTCTCATGTTGTTATATCAAATTTAGAGATGGAGTGCCAAGTTGTGGCCTGCCGTCAATGTTTGAATCAATGGGCAGGACCACATGCTGTTTTTCTCCTTGGCCAGTGTCCTCGCTACCTTGGGAACAAATCCATATAGATTTTGCAGGACTTTTTTGGACACTTTTTGTCAGTTGGTTACTGATACCTTTTCCAAGTTTCCTTTTGTTGTTAGTTGTCCATCTGCCAAGACAGAAGCGATGGTCAAGGTGCTGTAAGTGATTTTTATTTATTTATTATTATTATTATTATTTTTTTTACTTGCCTTGTACAGTGGCTTCAGACAATGGACTGCAGTTTGAGGCTCAATCCTTTAAATATTTTTACTCCCTCAATGTCATCTTCCATATCATGGTGCCACATTTTCATCTGCAATCCAGTAGGCAGAACGCTCTTGCGGACCTTCAAAATGCAAATGCACAAGTATGTCATTGAATTCCCAGTGAAAGAAGCCCTTAAGTTCTTCTGCAGTTCTTACAGGATGACTCTCGTTGGGGACAAGAGCCTGGCTGAACTCTTACAAGTCAGGCAGCTGTAGACACTGCTTCATCTCCTACTTTCGAACAGTAATCCTGCAGTGGCACCAACATCATGGTGTGCATCTGGCCCTGTGGGACAATACCCTTGTGGTCTTCCAGGCATCATACATAGCCAGCAAGAGTGCCATGTATTCATGGTATGCATTGATGAGCGCCTTGTGGTACGCCGCTCCAACAGTGGCTTCCTCAGGTGGGCACTGATACCACATGGCAGCTACCAAGCTGACGCCTCAACCACCAGCATTGCTGTTCACTTTGGGCAGCAAATTTTGCAAGCACCTGCTGCCCCCCTATCAGCCCCTCCTGTGTTGTTTCTGGACCCCACAACTCCACAGGATGCCTGCCCACCCTACTGACATAGTCTCTCAGCACTGCTCCAGTGATCTGGACACACAAAGGCAACATGCCTTGGCCTCCCGCTGCCATTGCAGTGCCAGCTCTTGTGGGGCAGATGCTAGGGCTTTATCAGCACACTCATAGGTCCTCCTGCACTGCTGTGGGCGCCTCCTCCACTGTGGTTGGCACTGCCTTCCCTGCCACCAGCACCTGCTGTCCCCTGTCAGCCCTTCCTGTGTTGTTTCTGGACACCACAACTCCACATTACCCTTGATGCTGCTTCTGGCGTTGACATGTCTGGTGCTTACAAAGAGCTGGAGTCCTCTGCCTGCTCTCTGGGAGGGAGAGGAAGATGTCCATGTCTGCACTTGTGGCACTTCTGATCCTAAGTGCGCGTTCACATGGACCAGGACCAGTGTGAACCTAGGATGACTGCGTCCAACACCATGGACGTGTCAACCATCAGTGTGCCGTGTTGTAGAGCCAACATCTGGGTGCTCCTCCTCCCTCCCCCAAGGATGGGGGAATGTAGTAAAATACGTTACTGCACCTCTGCCCCCTGTGGACACAGAATACGTCTCATTCAAGTAGCATGCTGTTCAGCAGATCCAGGCAGTTACACCAGAGCCTGCCAAACACAGACTGCATCTGTCTCCTGCAGCAGGAATCTAGCAGCCACTGGCAGGTGAATACTCTTTATAATGTCTTGCACTGGGTCTGGCCGGTCTCTCTTGTACATGTTACTAAACAATTACATTTGTCGTCATGTCATTACTCAAATAAATGCTATTGATTTCTTATAACTGTATTGCTTAATTCTGTCTGGTGTTAGAAAACTAGACACTGTTCCACGTCATTTAGTCATGACTGGTATTGTGGGCTAAGAATTATTTTATAGGGCTGCCAGATTCAGACACATTACTCATAGTCATTCAAATATACGCTAAGTTCAACAGCATGGGAATGTGTTAACACCAATGCGTCTGGAGCTGGTGACTTTAAATTTGCTTAGTATCAAGTCGAAAAACAACACATGTGACAAACTGTCTTGTGAGGTAATACTGAACACATTATGCCTCAAACATATATACTTCAACCTCCTGCTCATGAAATAAATGTCCTATCCTGAGTCTTTTCAGGAGTGTCATCATTGAGGCATAAAAAATACTGATGCTGTTATAGCAACAATGGTCACCAACAGTAGAAGGTTTATCAATAAAGCCATATTTATGTTTTACACAAGTGATAGCCAATAAAAACATTCTTAGAAGATGAATTGAAGACATTTACTTCAAATCTGACAATTGTAGAAAAACTGTGGTTAAAATTCAGAGACAATGTGGTCGTGTGTGTGTGTGTGTGTGTGTGTGTGTGTGTGTGTGTGTCAGTCATCCATTTTTGACAAAGGCCTTATTGGCTGAAAGCTTATTTTGTGACAAGTCTTTTGTTGTACATATCTGCAATTCAGCATCTCCACTACATGGTGAGTAGCAACTATCGTTTTCATAATATTGTTACATTCCATCCTGGTTTTTCCATTGTTTGTAATCTAGGTAAATACATATAAAGTACTAAAAGACAGCAAAGATCTTCCTTAACTTAACTGTAATATTTTGCAAATGTTACAAAAAAGAAGACTGTTGCAGAAGAGAAAGTAGGATAGTGATAGAAATAAAAACTTAATGATAAATTGCACATCCATTGAAACCATGTTTGTGTGGTGTACAACTACTTCCAAAGTCAGATTCCAGTGAAGCACCTGTCAGAAAATTCTTACAGATTCGAGGACCATGTTGAGCAAATGAGGTTCGAACTTTTTTGTCTGAACTACAGTGTGTTCCAAAATAATGTATACACTCTTTGAAACAGAATGTCTCTTTAATTAAACGAGACAGGAGTACAATTTGTATGGGTAATAATTTAGAAGGCAGTGAAAAACATAAAATGCTCTCTTTTGTTTCAGGATTGTCAGAAAACATGGCATTATTGTTACTGGAAAACAGAGAATGTGAGTGCGAATGCCGACATTGGAGAGTTGAATTTGGAACACCACCACCAACTAGAGTAACAATTGCAAGACTCAGAGATTAGTTTGAAGTCGAAGTAATGGTACACAACATGATGAAGGAACATATCGGATGAAAGACAAGCTCAACAGACAATGAGAGTGTTGGTGCAGTAATCCAGGCAAACACACAATCCCAGAAGAAATCTGTGAGGCAATACTCTCTTGAGACTGGGATCTGCAGAAGCAGTGTTCAGAACTTTAAGTCTTACATTCCAAGACTTCTCCATGCTCTTAATGAGGATGACCCTGATAGGTGAAGCGAATTTTGGGAGCGGTTTATTAACAGATGTGAAGAAGAGCAACATTTCCAAGATTGAATTCTTTGGTCAGATGAAACAACTTTTAAACTTGATGGAACAATTAACTGCCATAATTGTATGTACTGGGCCAGGGAGAATCCATATGTAACCAAGCAAAGGCATGTTAAACTGCTAGGAGTAACAGTCTGGTGTGGTCTGTCTTCTAGAGGGTTAATTGTGCTGTACTTCTTTTACAACACTGTCACTAGTGACTTGTAGTTGTAAATGATAATTTCTGGTCTTAGCGTTGTGTTTGGAAATGAAGATTATTACTTTCAACAGCATGGGGCACCACCTCACTTTCACCTGGATGTGAGTGCATTTCTTAATTGCACATTCCCTGTCACATGGATAGGATGAAGAGGGAGTGTGGAGTATCCCGCTCGATCTCCAGATTTAACTCCTCTAGACTTCTTTCTGTAGGGGACTCTCACAAACACAGTTTACACTGCGAGACCACAGACACAGGATGACCTTAGAGAGAAAATTGTAGAGAGCAAATCGAGCAAGCCTGTGGTGCTATTCCATTGGAAACAATGAAGTTGGCATGTTGCTCAGTCGCAAGTCACCGTCGACAGTGTATTACAATCGATGGACACCAGTTTGAACATTTACCACCTTAAGTCAGACCATGAGGCACCTAACACCACTAAAATTGTATTTCTAGCCCCGTTCATTAAAGAGATGTTCAGTTTCAAAGAGTGTATACATTATTTTGGGACACACTGTATTGTAAATCAGTGTCATGTTAAAACTGAGCACAACAGACAGTAAGCCAAAATGTTATATATCACATTTAAAATGCACTCACACATCAGGTTTCTTCTACGATGTCACTGTTTGACTTCTGTATGACCTCACTAATAGAGATAAGAAAACAATGAATTGAAAAACATTTAAAAACACTTAAAGCAAACAAGCCATCAGACCTTGATAGAATTCCTATTAGATGTCACATTTAACATTTATTGAGCTAGTTAGTTAGCTTCATGTACCATGGATCATTTTCAGGGCAAATTGTAATTTACATTCACATTGCACATCAATTTGCAAATGTGGCTACATGCTAACCATTTAAAAAAAAAAATACAGATGTGAATTAGTAATCCATACCAGCCATCTTTTACACATTACAATAATAGAAATTCTCCTACAGAATAGGAGGAGTTGTCAAGGAAAACTACGTTCAGTTTGTTTTCAAATTTTACTTGCAGCATTGTGCACTACTTTCTCAAGAAGAACTATTTTCTATTTGTTTTCAATTTTACTTTGCTGTCTCTCAGACTTTTACTTGCAGCATTGTGCAATCTTAATGTGGAGTTATGTATGTCATTTCTCCTTCTAATATTGTAATTATGTGCATCATTGTCCCTTTTGAACTGCAGTGGATTATTTACAATAGACTTCATGAGGGAATGAATATACTGTAAAGCAGTAGTTAGAATGCCCAACTCCTTGAACAAATGTCTACAAGATGACTAAAGAGGAACACAGCATATTATTCTGACAAGATGTTTTTGACCAGAGAAGACTTTCTTTCTTAAAGATGAGTTATCCCAGGCCATTATTCCATATGACATTATTGAATGAAAATATACTAAATAAGTGAACGTATTGATTTATCTCTCCAAAGATTTGCAATTACTCTAAAAGTGCTAATGTGGCTGAAATAAGTTGTTTTAGGAGTTCTAAAATGTGCTTTCTCCAGTGTAAATTCTCAGCAATATGGACATCTAAAAGTTTTGAAGTTTCCATCCTACTTATTACTTTGTCACCATGTGTCACATTTCCCACTGGTGCAGTACCCCAAGAGAATTGCTCATATAGTTAACAGTCTTTTGTGACTGGCAGAGTTCACATCATTTGTGTTTTCAAAAAGCATACAAGAATTGATGTACAAAATTACAGACCAAACTTACAAATGATCTGTTGGCAGTATCCTAAAAATATTCTAAGTTCAAACATTACTAACTCCTGGAAGAAATGAAGCTTCTTTAAAAAAAAAATCAGCATTGCTCGATGAAATATTAATGGTGAGAAATGAAGTTTGCTTTAAACACACAATATATTTTAGAAAATTAAAAACTGATGAACAGGTAGTTCCCTCTTCCTAGATTTTCGAGAGACTTTTGACATCATATCAATATATATATAATGAATATAGGATCTTACAGATTATTTTCAAAAGTACATGATTAACATAAACAGTTGAGAGGAAATGCAGATGCCAACAAACTGTGAGTAATTACTTATTTACATTAAAAAAACATGGTGTGAACTGTTTGATAATCTAAAAATAACAAAACAGTATCATTCTAGATCCCACTGAAGATGCCTTAGAGTAAGAAAAAGGAGAATTGCACCTGGGAAAAATAAGTTACGTTGCAGCAAGAAAAGACAGTTTTATTTACAAAACAAGTAAAACACACAGAATGATTTATGAGACAGGATCAGCACCACTGTCTGACAGTTTGCTAATGATGCTATTGTCTACAAGAAAGTATGATCAGAAGGAAATGCACAATAACTTGGACAAATTTTCCATTCTATGAAATAGATGTCACTGCAGTTTTAATTGTGGATAAATGCAAGATAATGCCCATAACAAGATAATGCCCATAACAAAGAAAAAGAATCTAGTACTACCTGGTTACAAGGCTGCTGGTAAATTTCCAGAGACAGTCATATAACTAAAATATTTAGGGACAAAGTGATATAAAAAGAGGTCAAATATGTGAAATTACTAGCATAGAATTTGGATTTAAGATAGATTTGTTGGGAGTCTTTTGGGAAAATGTGCTGCCTGTAACAAAATTCACATATATGATGTTAGTGCTCCAGCACTGTTAAAGACACCAAATGAATTCAAAGACATGCTGTTAGACAGGGCTGACAACAGGTGGGACCCTCTCATCCTTAGGTATAAGTAACAGGTCCTGGCTCTTTAACCTTTCCCAATCTATTACTCACCTCCTCAAGCAAAGAACTATTCGTTCAACAAGCTGGGATAGTGTATATATTTTTATATATGTCTACTGGCAGTACCGACATTTTTCGTGAACTTAAGCACAGACAAGCAATTCTGTCTTCTAATTTTATAGTTTTCTGGAAGTTAATGTATGTGAAAAATTTTCAGCAATAGAATATCTGAATTAATTATAACTAGCGAATTTTTCGTACTGCATGTAACTCGAATTTTACCTCATTCTAGCCAGAATTCTTCATTTTTACACCCTAGAACTTAAAAGCGTCCTGCTGCATTGTCACCACATTCAGTTGTCTGGTAACATGCTCCCTACCACAATTTCAGTGGTCTATGCACTTCTGATTTCCTACAATCCTTCAATGATTTCATGTCGTGACATAGAATTATAGAAGATGGACAACTTTGCTTCCGCCGTTTTTTCCCCAGCATTTGAAGCTTTAATGAAACAAATTGGTTACACATGTATCATTCAAAGTTCTTTCCATCGCTGGCCACTACTTTCTCCCATCTTTCGGGCAGTGCACGAATCCTGCATCGAAAAAACTGTTCGTCTTTTCAAGTGATCCACGAATCGATTCAATTTGTGACTTCTTCATGAGATCGGAAGTATTGGTCAGCCAGGCCATGCACCATTGATCTAAACAGGTGATAGTCAGAGGGAGCAATGTCTGGAGAATACGGCAGGTGGGGTAGGACTTCCCATTTTAACGTTTCCAAGTATGTTTTGACCTCTTTTTGCAACTTGGTTTCGAGCATTGTCGTGCTGCAAAATCACTTTATCATGCCTCTCGCTGTATTGCGGCCATTTGTCTTCTAATGCTCTACTCAAACGCATTAATTGCATTCGTTAATGAGCACCTGTGATTGTTTCACTTGGTTTTAACACCTCACAGTACATGACACCGAGCTGATCCCACCAAATGAAGAGCATGATCTTGGAGCCATGAATATTCGGTTTGGCCATCGTTGACATGGAAGCATGGCTGGGATATCCCCATGAGTTTTTGTATTTAGGGTTATTGTAATGACAGGGTGTATACAGGGACAAGGAAAAAAAATCCCGGATTTCCCAATTAAAAGTACACTTTCTCCCGGGTGAAAATACACATTTTCCCCATTTAAGTGACAGTAAACTTTCCCTCGGAACTATAAAACTTATCAATCTTTGAATGGTTTAGGTTTTACAGACTGGTGTAGAACTTCCGGGTACTTTAGAAAATGAACACACACCAAAAAATAAAAAACCACACCAGCATGTTTTAGATTAGATTAGATTAGTACTTGTTCCACAGATCATGAATACGACACTTCGTAATGATGTGGAACGTGTCAGGTTAATAAAAGGTGTCTATACAAGATATTACATTCCACAAAATATTACATGACACTTAATACCTTTTTTTGTGGTGGTTGGAGAAATTACTCACTTATTATATCCAAAATTTCATCTAATGAGTAGAAGGAGTTGCCATTAAGAAATTCTCTTAATTTCCTTTTAAATGCTATATGGCTATCTGTCAGACTTTTGATGCTAGTAGGTAAGTCACCAAAGACTTCTGTGGCAGCCTAATTTACCCCCTTCTGAGCCAAAGTTAGATTTAACCTTCAGTAGTGAAGATCATCCTTTCTCCTAGTGTTGTAGCCATGTACACTGCTAGTACTTTTGAATTCGTTCAGATTGTTAATAACAAATTTCATAAGTGAATATATATAGTGTGAGGCTACAATGAAGATCTCTAGCTCTTTAAATAAGTGTCAGCAGGATGATCTTGGATGAGCTCCAGCAATTACTCTGATTACATGCTTTTGTGCAATGAACACTCTTTTACTCATTGATGAGTTACCCCAGAATATGATGCCATATGAAAGCAGAGAATGAAAATAGGCGTGGTAAGCTAATTTACTGAGATGTATATCGCCAAAATTTGCAATGACCCTAATAGTATAAGTAGCTGAACTCAAACGTTTCAGCAGATCTTCAGTGTGTTTTTTCCAGTTCAACCCCTCATCAGTGCATACACCTAGAAATTTTGAATATTCTACCTTAGCTACCGATTTCGGATCCAGATATATATTTATTAATGGTGCCATTCCATTTACTGTGTGGAACTGTACGTATTGTGTTTTGTCAAAGTTAAATGAAAGCCCATTTGCAGAGAACCACTTAATGATTTTCTGAAAAACATAGTTTACAATTTCACCAGTTAATTCTTGTATGTTGGGTGTGATAGCTATACTTGTATCATCGGCAAAAATTACCAGCTTTGCATCTCCGTGAATATAGAATGGCAAGTCATAAATATATATTAAGAACAGCAGAGGACCCAAGACCGAACCTTGCGGCACCCCATTCTTGATTGTTCCCCAGTTTGAGAAATCACCTGTTTTTTGCATATTATGTGAACTGCTTATTTCAACTTTCTGCACTCTTCCAGTTAGGTATGATTTAAACAATTTGAGCACTATCCCATTCATACCACAGTACTTGAGCTTATCTAGAAGTATTCCATGATTTATACAATCAAAAGCCTTTGATAATCACAAAAAATCCGAACGGGTGACTTCCAGTTACTCAGAGCATTTAATATTTCATTATTGAAAGTATATATAGCATTTTCCATTGAAAAACCCTTCTGGAAACCAAACTGACATTTTGTTAAAGCTTTACTTTTACAAAGGTGTGAAGCTACTCTACAATACATTACTTTTTCAAGAATTTTGGATAAGGCAGTCAGAAGAGAGATTGGGCGGTAGTTGTTGACATCAGACGTATCCTCTTTTTTATGCAGTGGTTTAACAATGGCATACTTCAGTCTATCTGGGAAAATACCCTGCTTCAGAGAGCTATTACGTATGTGGCTAAGAATCCCACTTATTTCTTGGGAACAAGCTTTTATTATCCCCATGGAAATGCTATCAATTCTATGTGAGCTTTTATTCTTGAGAGAGTTTATTATCTTCCTAATTTCAGAAGGAGAGGTGGGTGGAATTTCAATTGTATCAAATGGTGTGGGTAAGGCCTCTTCCATTAACTGCCTTGCTTCTTCTAATGAACATTTGGATCCTATTTTCTCTACAACATTTAAAAAATGATTATTCAAAATGTTTTCAACTTCCGGCTTGTTGTTTATCAAGTTCCCATTCACTTTGATGGTGATGCTGTCATCCTGTACTCTTGGTTGCCCTGTCTCCCTTGTAATAATATTCCAAATTGTTTTGATTTTGTTATCAGAGGTATTAATCTCAGACATGATGCACATGCTTCTGGACTTTTTAATAACCTTTCTTAATGTAGCACAGTAGTTTTTATAATATTTGGCTGTTTCTGGGTCATTACTCTTTCTTGTTGTTGGATACAGTTCCCTTTTGTGGTTACAAGATATTTTTATTCCTTTAGCAAGCCAAGGTTTTCTGCATGGTTTCTTATAATTAGATTTAACCTATTTCTTGGGGGAAACAGTTTTCAAATTCTCTTGCAAGTGTATCATGAAATAAGTTATATTTTAAATTAGCATCGGGTTCATTGTACACCTCATCCCAGTGTAACTGCTGAAGATTTTCTCTGGAATTTCTAATTGTTGAGTCATTAATTGAACACACAACTTGGGAGGGTAGTTTTGAATTACTGAATGGAGTTATGCCATATACTAGCTGAGCATCATGATCAGAAAGGCCATTCTCAATGGGACAAGAATTTACGTTTTTAAACCTATCTTGGTCTATAAAAGTGTTATCTATCAATGTGCTGCTGTCCTTTACTACACGAGTAGGAAAATTAATGACAGATGTCAAATTGAAAGAACCGAGCAAGACTTCCAGGTCATTCTTCCTATTACACTCTTAGAGTGAATCAACATTGAAGTCCCCACAAATAATAATTTGCTTTCCCCTATCTGACAGATAGCACAACAAGGCATCCAAGTTTTCCAGGAATAAATGAAAGTTTCCTGAAGGGGACCTATATACTGTTATAATTATAAAAGAGCCCTCCTTCAGTTTAAATTGACAGGCACATGCTTCTATATGTTGCTCTAGACAAAACTTTTTTGTATCTAAGCTTTCTACACAGTGATAACTTTTGACATATATGGCAACTCCTCCTTTCACCTTATTCTCTCTACTCATATGTGCTGCTAGTTTATAACCACTGATATTTTGCCTTTTCCATATCAGACACAATGTGATGCTCAGACAGGCATTGTATATCTATTACATTAAAAGATTCAATGTCATCTAAACAAACCAAGAGCTCATCTACTTTATTCTTCAATCCAGGGATATTTTGGTGCAAATAATTACATTATTTTAACTTTACTTCTGTGAGAATCTGCTTTTTTCTTTAATCCACCAATATTTTGGTTAAATATGGTTACATTATTATTTAATTTCCTGTTGTGACAGTTTTTTGAGTTTTGGACCTCTTTAGCACCTGCCTGCCTGCCTGAACTTCTCATTGGACACTGACATTAGTCTAAAAAAGAGGTACATCCATGAGTACTAGTGTCCCCCCCTTATGGATTTCGCTAACAACCCTGCCAGTTTACCCTTCCCTTTCCTATTGAGATGTAGGTCATGCCTTGTGAAATCCCCCCTATCAATAGCCTCGACAGGAACCAATCCAATGTCTGACAGAGTGGCCGCCCTACGCAACTGATCCAACTCCATATTTACCCCCCTGACAGAGCGGTTCAACTGGGGCTGATCATGCCACACGAAAGCAGGCACCAGCCCAACACTGGTATGGGTCGTTGCCGAGGCTGATTTCACCAGGTCACACTCAATACTGCAGCCCCGATCCCTATCAATACTGTTTTGGGACAAGTTCTATGTGCAGCAACATGTACGCTGCCTATTTTCGTATTACGAAAGTACATATTCGAGTTCAACCAATCACAGCACTTTAGTGAAATCGAGATAGCGATGCTTTTGTACGCCAGTCACAGCCCATAACACGTCATCTCGCTGCCGGTAACAGCAGATCTTCAGAGGAGAGGGCACGTGTTGTAGTCAGCCAATAGCAACATCACTATTATGAAGCGTTAACACACAAATAGGAAACATTAATGCAGGCTGTTCCAGCTCGTCGGCTCCGTTGTGAGCCGCGGAGCTCTCCCTGCTCCAGGGAGCCGCGTCGCTCGCTGTGACCAGTCAAGTGGGCCGGCACGCCGGCACGTGGCACGGCTGGCTGAGGCAGGCGGCAGGCAAGCGTTTTGAGGTGCCGGCTGCGTCTTACAATATCGACTACCTCATACTCTTAGCTGCTAAGATGTGGTGACATGCTACACCAGGAAATACCATGTTCAGGAAACAAATAAGAAGCAACTGTTTTACAAGAAATTGCTTACTAAACTTATTGGGCCTCTGTAGCTTGACACTTTCTTTTCATTACAAGATCGGAAATATCAGGCGTCAAAGTGTTCCCAGCGGAGATGGCATTCATTGTTGCATCCTGAAGAAACGATCGTTCCTTACAACGCATTTCTTCCCCTTTCATTTCGAGAAAAAGGGATATTTCCTCACGAATGGCAAAGAAAACATCAAGAACTTTTCGCCGACTCAGCCAACGAACTGTACTGTGGTAAGGTATATCCCCATACTCCGTTTCCATATCTTTCAGGAATCCTTTGAATTGGCGATGATTCATACCGTGACGCCGCACAAAATTCACTCACTTCACGACATCTTTCATTACGCCACCTAGCTCTACTGTTTCAGCACACAGTGCCTCTTGGTGAATAAAACAATGAAGAGTCAAAATGTCTTTCCCGAATTCGTCCCTGAGTTTATTTTTCAAACGAGAAGCAAAACCTTGGTGACGCCCGATCGTTTGTGGTGCACCGTCTGTCGCTACAGAATGGAGCTTATCCACTGATTCACAAACAGCTTCAAAAATGTCACGTCCTGTTGCGGACGTCTCCTGGTATGTCGTTCTTAAGCCTGGCTACCAGATCTCTGCGTGCAACGCCTTCTACCTGATAGTGCGCTGCGTGAAGACATGTATAATGTCGTTGTATATTGTACCTCTCCGCAGAATTAAATACTTTATGACATACAAGACACTGCGGACGACCATCCCTCTCAACGAATAGAAAGGTATCCTCCAGTAGAGGTACAGGGCTCCGGCGGCTAGTCATAGCTGTCATTGAATACGGATTATTGCGTCAGTTGCGGCTGCATGCGGCCAGGGGGCAGTGAGTTCGTTTCCCCCCTCCACGCTGGCTCCGAGCTGCCACACTGAGCGCTCCGGCTCCCTGGGGCTCGGTTGGAACAGCCTGCATTAATGGTTTAAATTAATGTACATAGTGTAGCTACAAGAAAAGCTAAGCTTTCACATCTAGTATTTGTCTACTTTGCGTTTTACACTTTAAGATACATCAGTCAAATGTGCCAGTAAGATTTTAAATAATGACGTAAATGTTAAATTCAAAGTGTTAAGCTTTAAACGAGAGTCAAACGCTCTGCGATTTAAGAAATTAAAGACATTCTCGTACCGTACGTAACATAATTCACCTTGCATAAAATTAAATTTACTTAGAAAGTAATACTTTTCAAACCACCATTCACAATATCTTCCCACGACCTGTTAGGATTCGTTTCACCAATTATCAGACAACATCAGAGAACAGGTGTTACTGCTCAAGCGCAACTACGATGACGTAGGAAGACCGTATGTTCATATGTATAAAGCATTTACAGATCTTGCATAGCACTAAGAGATCTTTCATTACGTCATAAACGAAACAGGACATCATATAATACTCCGAAAACATCGGGATTTCGTAAATAATACTATCTATCTATCTATATCCAGGTCCCGCTCCAGCTACTGCCGGGTCTAGGTGCTGACGAGTCCCCGTTTGGCTCGGTCCTCCCGTAAATAATACTAAAATACATAATTCTGCTTCAAGTGTGTCCTGATTCACAAAGATGTAGGCCCCAACCTGATTTAAAGTTTTCGCGATGCAAATTTTCTTGGAGTACCGGGACTGTCTTATCTCATGTTTGGTTCTTTATTATGGCGCTATGCTATACGTGCCGGAAGATGAGTACGTGCATTTGGAATTTAGCAAATAGTTTAAACTAGCCAGCGGTGTGGAATGAAACACGTTACAAATAAATTTACTGCCTCTGCGAAAAAGACTACTATAAGGTAAATTTCTTTAGCAGATCGACAAAAATATATTCATTGTTCTGCAAGGCGATTAATGCTTGACTGCCAAAAACGTGGAAATAAAATAAAATCAGAAAACTGAAACTAATAACATATTTTAGCCTTCCGTAATTATGTGAATTATTTTAATTCACTTGATAGCTCCCGGCCACAGAATCGTATTTTGTTTTCATTTAACATGAGAGCCGTAAATAAAGAGTAAAATAGCAAAATCACTAAAAGTGGAGACTACTCCTCCTCCCCACTACAACTCAGACTGCTCTGCGCACGTGCTCCGTGCACAGCTTGGGTTCGCCATAAAAAATTTTTCCGGGTAGCATCTGGCTGCTTGTTGGTACTGCTGATACAGCGAACACTCCTAACAGTCCTTCAAGCAGGCAGAAGCGGTAGAAGGTACTGCTCATACGCGACTTAACAGCGCACGCGCAAGAGCCCGCTAGCAACTCTTCAAACGAACCTAATGTGGACAGTTGTGACGTCACGGTCATCGGAAGCAGTTTTTTGTTATGAAGAATTGTGTAGTCTTCGTCCTATAGCCTTTGACACGTTTCGCTGTTGGCCATGGAGGTTATACCTCCATGCTGTTGGCGGACGCTTGTGTGTGGCCTGTGTTTCATTTTTGTAAATGGCGCATTTCCTTCGCAACTTAAGTTTTATTTTAATTTTTTTGTCTCGTTTATGTTTTATGGCAGCAGTATTGTTCTTCACTGGCGGGATACAATAAAATTCTTTGTCAGCGTGTCAGTTCTTACCTGTTAAACCCTGACGGGGGTGTATATGCGGACAAGGAAAAAAATTCCCGGATTTCCCGGTTAAAAATACACTTTCTCCAGGGTGAAAACACACTTTTTCCGTGTTAAGTGACAGTATATTTTCTCGCTGAACCGCAAAACTTATCAATCCTTTTAATTGTTATGGTTTTAAACACGGGCGTAGAATTACCCGGCACTTTAGAAAACGAAACTCGGGGAAAAAAGACAAGTTTTGGAAATATCTTTGATGTGCAGCAACATGTACGCTGCGTATTTTCGTATCACTAAAGTATACATTGGAATTCCACCGAACACAGCATGTTACTCTCCGAATCATTGAAATCGAGATTCCGGTGCGCTTTAGTAAGCCAGTCATAGCTCATGTCAAGTGATCTCGCCAGCCGATGACAGCGGATATTCAGAGCATAGGACACGTGATGTAGTCAGCCAACAGCAACACCACTCTTAAGTGGCACGAACACACAAACACGGAAAGTTAATAGTTAAAATTAATATACATAGTGTTGCTACAAGAAAAGCAAAACTTTCACATATAATATTGGTCTCTAAGGTTAATAAGCTGCAAGAGATGCTAAGCTTTCGCATATAATGTTGATCTTTTTTGCGCGTGTTACACTTTAAGATATATCACACAAATGTGCCAGTAAAATTTTTAATCATGACATAAATGTCGGATCTTCAGGGTTCGAAATTCTTCTAAATGGCTCGTCATCAAAGAGTTGATTTTTAAATGAGAGTCAAACCCTCTGTGATTTAAGGAATTCATGGTACATTCTCGCATATAGTTCAACTTACGTAAAAGGATATTTACTTTGAAAGTAACGCTTTTCAAACTACCATTCGCAATATTTTCCCGTGGCCTGTTAGAAATAGCTTTGTTTCAGCAGTCGCCAGAAAGCGCAGACAAAACCGGCGACACCGCGCTTCCGCAGCTATCATGACGTAGGAAGTCCGTATGCACGTACGTGTGAAACACTGGAAGATCATACATTGTGTCATAAAATAAACAAGACATCAGAGGATACTCCAAGAGCGTCGGAATTTCGTGAACCATACTACAATGTTCACATTTAAAGTGCATACTTAAAGTTCACATTCGTATGTCCAGATTCCCAATGAAGTAGACCTCGACCTGATGTTAAGGCTTTCAGTGTGGTTTTTGGGATGTAAATTTTCTTGGAGCACCAGTACTGTATTATATCATGTTTGGTTCTTTATTGTGGCATAACGCCATACGTCCTAGAAGATGAAAACGTGCACTTGAAGTGCAGTGAACAGTTGAAACTAGCCAATAGTGTGGAATTAAACAGTTCGTTTGAAACAAACTGGCTGGCTCACCGGAAAAGATAAATAAAAGTCAAATTTCTTTAGCAAACAGACAAAAATAACTTCATTGTTCTGCAAGGCGATTAATGTTTGACTGTCAGAAAGATGGAAGTAAAATAAAATCTGAAACTAGTAACATATTTTAGCCTTCCGTAATTATGTGAATGTATTTTAATTTACTTGATAGCTCCCGGCCACAGATATCCGTTTTGTTTTCATTTGACGTGAGAGTAAACGAAAGGGAAACAGCAAAATCACTAAATGTAAACAAGGATCACGTGGAGACTACACACTTCCCCACTATAACTCAGACTGCTCTGCGCATCAGCCCCGGATCTACGATATTTGCTTATCAGGTCGAATTTTCAAAAATATGTTCATGTTGTAGCGCACATCTTTCTGAAAAGCCTGAAACAGAAACATATGTGTTCGAAGAAATATAAGACATGTTATTTGGTCGTTAGTGTGACAAAGTGCAGTGCCACCCCTCTTCATACAGCATTCCTCCATTGCAAGACACTGTACTTCGCTCTGTGGAATTGAAACATGTATATTTTGTAATGGATGCTATCAAACTATATTCAGTGGAAACTGAAATGACCTGTGGTGACTCTCCTGCTCCCAGTCGGTCGATTTGACAGCTTGCCTCTCTTTTTAAAAAAATCTCGCAATTAATAGCGAATGGGATTATTTGTAATCGGGAGAACAAGAACTCTTCAGAAAATTTGCACTCTTTATTGCCTGTTAGCTAATAACTTGCTGTTTTTGTGACATAAAATTACATATAGGATACATTAAACCAATAAATACAAGAGACAAGGAAAAAAGTACACATTTCATCAATCCTTAGCTCATAGCTTTTTTTTCTCTCTAATCTTACTACAGCTTTACATGGTGTGCTTTCTTTTCTGTGAAAGAATCTATTACCGCATCAAAGTTCATCAAACGTTTTGCTACATGAAAAATCGAAATGTCGTTATCTAATACTGAAAAAGCTGTTAATAAAAATAATACCCAAGACTGGTGTGGTTTCTCGGTCTGATTACGTCTTTTTTGTCACTGCTAGATAAAACAAAATAGGCCTTTCTAATACTGTACCAATTTTGTAACACACACCAAATAAACGAGACTGTTTTGGCACAAATGGTCATTTTTATAACACGACAGAATATAATTCACGAAATACCCATAGCAAATGCCTATAAGGCCTACTACAAGCAAAAAGCTTTTTTAGTAAATAGTTTCACATTTCATTCATACACACCAGTTTCTCAAGCATGAGATCGAAAAGTAGTCTTATGAAATTTTTATATAAATTTGGAATCGTCTTACTCTTCCATAATTTGTGTGATGTCCCGTTTTTTCTCCTTCTCGTTCTAACAAACAATCTTGTCATGACCAATTCTCTAGCTATTCCTGCCATTGTCAAAATTTGTTCACTAACCCTGCCAGAATCACAGGTTTAGTTATCCCGCGATTATTTTCCGGTTAGGCGTTGTTACATGCAAGACGTTTTCCGCGTTACTTCCAGAATAGAACTTAAGCGGCTGCTAGCCGAGGACTGTACAACTGGTCCTTTCATTTTCGTGGATTTACCGGTACTGAGAAGATAATACGTAATATTTATCACCTGTTATTCCTGTTAGTCGTTTATTTCCATTCAGGTAGTCTGAATCTATGGATTTCGCTAGTAATTATAACAACGCTGATCATTCGCTAACCCAATCAACCACTTAATCAGACAGCGATTGGCATTCATCCGTCCGGCTTTACTCCGCTCAGCTCGTATAGCCCCGACCCCTTTTTTTCTGCGGAAAGTTTATTTCTAGATGCGACGAGGTTTCACCCGATAGAGACATCACAACAAAAAATCAACTTTTGATTCATTCGGAAATCAGCTTAAAATGAGTTCAAAAATCAACAGGGATGCGTTTCAAAATAATGTGAACAATCGATAGACCACGTGCGTTGGATGCTAGGCGCTTTGCAAAACAAGGTTTTTTTTTTCCCCCTCAAGAATATGAATTTGGCGCCCCCCCTTTTCCCGGTAGCATCTTGCTGCTTGCTGCGACTGCTTGCACAGCCAACAGCCACATTCCTGTAGACAGAAACGGGAGAATCTACTACTCAAACGCGACTCAACAGCGCATGCGCATCAGCCCGCTCGTAACTGCTAAAACGAATCTAATGTTAACAGTTGTGACTTCACGCAAATCGGAGGCAATTTGTTATTAAGCATTGCGTAGTCTTCCTAAAGCCTTTGACACATTTTGCTGTAGGCAGATGCTTGCATGAGCACTGTTTGTCGTCGTCGTATACGGCGCATTTCCTTTGCAATGTAGGTTATTGTCATTTTTTTTTCTCTCGTTTATGTTTTATTGTTGAAGTATTATTCTGCAATAGCGGGATACAAAAATATCCTTTGTTAGAGCATCGGTTCGTAGCAGTCAAAATTACAAAATTTAACAGAAAACTAAAACAATGAAAAATACCCGGGTTTTTTCCGGATGAAAGAACTCCCGATCTCCCGGTTCGTATACACCCTGATATATTTATATAAAAAATGAGATTTGTAATATGTCTTAAGTTAATATTAAACTTCGTATGTCTACTTATTTTTATAAGTAAAAAGAGTCTTAAGAGATTCCTTTACCTAGCAGCATACTCAGAAGTAGTGAAAGAGTGTTTGCAGCAGCAGGCTAGTCAGCAAGGAAGGTCGGCCGAGCTTCTCAAGTAAGTCATCTCGTAAAAGAAGTGGAAGTTTGGGTATCTACTTTACATTTAAGTCGTCGTCCAAAGCCGTTAGAGTACTGTGTATCTTTATTGCATCACCACAGTTGGTGCCTGGATCTCTTATAATGATGACAAATATTATGTGCTAATGTTTGTTCTCAGAGCTCCCACAAATGACTACATCCACCAGGATGATGTATGATATACCAGGTCTCATCTGAAAAAAACACCACCATCGGCACTGGACTCACCACTGTCAGTGACCCCACCTCTGCTGCCACATCAAGAGATTCCACAACAATGGTTGCCTTGCTGTGATTATGTGGTGCTCCACACAGCACACTTTCTGTGAGGATTCTTTCATTGCTGTAAACAAGCACATTTCCTGATTCGAAACTTGATATTTCTGTACAATGCTACATGGCTGAGAAAGATGGGCCCTCATTGTGTGGAGTCATTGAGATTCTGATTATGGCCCTGCTGAATCCATTTGTTACATATTCCCATGACAATGTGGGAACTCAACTGACAAGAACAGTGAATTCAGTGGACAATAAACCACATTCTTAATAGGCCATGATTCTGCTGTGGTAATTTTCTCCTACTTACTTGAAGTGTAACAAGATCTCTTCATGGACAAGCAACATTCAAATACAATTTCTACACAAGAAACCTGCTCATAAGCTTTCATTATATACACTGGGGTGCAAAACTTTCACATGATGTGTCATGGCTAAATATCACAGGTTCATGGAACTTGGACCTTACACAGAAAGAACTGCTAGAGTTTAGTACAGAAGGTAACTGATACAGATAGGAAGAGAAACGACACTTTTATTCACAGACACTGAAGTCGCTGCAACTTATGATAGTCCCCTGGATATGAAAAAAGACGGAACTGGGTTCTTAACAGGGTGTGTGAGCCTCACAGATGATAATGCAACATGCTCCCCTGTTGGCCATAAGGTTGGGAAGGAGTGATTGTGGTATGGTGTTTCACTCCACCAGTGTGGTTGACGACTGCTAGATGGCCATGGGAGCATGTGGACATGCTTACTACACATCTTCCTAATGCTTCCCACACATACTCGATGGGACTTGCAGGAGTAGGGGGGGGGGGGGGCAGTTAGGCCAGTCCATTCATCAAATATCCTCTCATTCCAAAAGCTCCTTGATCTGCACAGTTCGATGTGGTCATGCAAGTTAAGGTACCACTATCATGTGCAACCTACATAGAAATTAAGTTGGGGCCAAATGTACTCCTGAAGAGACACAAATGGGAAAGGAGTACAGAGTCACAATAATGTTGACAAGTGAGTGTACCGTGTTCAGAAATATGGAGGTCAGTATGTCCATGCAACATTATGCCTCACCGCATTGTAATACCTGCACCACCAAAACGATCTTGTTCAACAGCCTGGATGCATTACATGTTCCAATCTCTCATCTTATGAGGGTACAAAATGCAGCAGGAACATTGTCGAACATGATCCTTTTGGTGGTCCTAATGTTAATGGTGTGGGGAGGCATAATGTTGAGTGGGTGAACTGCCCTCAAGTATTTGAACACTTTACACTGACTGGTCAACATTATTGTTACACCGTATTCCTTCCAAATGTGTTCCTTTTCAGGGGTGCATTCAACCCTGACTCCATTTTTACAGATGACAATACAATACCACATCGAGCTGTGCAGCAGGAGGAGCTCTTGAAATGAGAGATAGTCATTAAAATTTACTGGCCTGCCCATTTCTCCTGACTTAAATCCCACCCAGTAGGTGTGGGATAAATTAGGGAGACTTATCCCAACATGTCCAGATGCACCAACGACTGTCCATCTGTTGTCAAAGGTGGTGGAGGAATCAAACGTTCTGCCACAAGAAGTGCTCACCAATCTTGTGGCCTGCAAAGGAGCACACTGCAGAACACACACTGCCATCCACAGTGACATACACTCTGTTAAGAACCATGTCCCATCTTTTTGTAATGTCTAGGGGACCATCACAAATCACAGTGGCTTCACCGTAATTACTATCTTTGACAAAAGTGTCATTTGTGTTCGTCTCACTGCATATTTCTTTAAGTTACCTTCATACTTAAGTTTTGCACACCAGTGCATACATTGTTGGTGATCTTACTGCTAACTTCTTTGTGCAACTCCACTGAAATAAAAATCATTTGTACATCCAAATATGCAGTAAATTTCTTACCAGTTGCATACCGTCTTCATACTGTTGCGAATTAATGACCAGAGTTGTATTTGTATGGAGACCATCTGAATTCCTTATTTGTATAATTTTCTTAATGATTTGAGGATAAAATATTGTGGGTTATGAAAACTTTCACACCACAGATTGAGCACTTTGTAACGAGAGAGATACTGTCAGAAGGGGTTATTTGCAAGAGATTTCAAGTATGTTTTTACATGAGATTGTCAGGTTGGGAGACCGAGAGGGGAGGGGAACAGAAAGAGTGGGAGGGGGAAAGGGAAGGAGGGAGGGGGGGGGGAGAGATGGTACAGAGCTGTTGCAAAATGATTGATGCAGCCTTCCTCAACCTAATGGCATCCTCATCTCCATACTTACTGTGCAAACCACCAAATGGTGCATGACTGAGTGTGCCTTGTACCAGTGCTAGTCTTTTCGTTTCCTGTTCCATTCACAAATACAGCAAGAGAAAACAACTGTCTATATGCCTCTGTAAATGCCCTAAATTCCCTATCTTCATGGTCCTTATGCAAACCATACATTGGCGAGAGTATAACTGTTCTGCAGTCAGCTTCAAGTGCCAGTTCTCTACATTTTGTCAACAGCATTTCATAAAAAGACATCTTCTCTCCAGAGATTCCCATTTGGTTTCAGAAGCATCACCATAATACTTGTCTGTTGATTGAACCTACCAGTAACAGATCTACCAACATACTCTGAATTACTTTGATGAAATATGTACTGTACAAACCAAACTCTTTAACAATTGCAGAAAAATTTAGAAAAAAAAAAAAAAAAAAAATGTCACATTGTTGTCCTTCCAGGTGTGATTTACTTTGTGAGAACTGTGCTTGAGCAAAAACTATTTTCACAAAGTTAACAGGAAGGAAATAATACATAGAAGCTTTGAATTCTGTTATTTTCAATACAGGATCCTTTTCTCCCATTTCTATCACAATTCAGTGGCACCTTAAACTAAGTATGACTTCAGTATATCATTGTTTGCCCTGTTCTGAGAGTTAACAACACACGAAACTTCATCTGCTGAGTATACAGAATGCTCTTCAACACTCATCATGTAGCCCTCATTTTTGACAGTGGTCACCTTTCTGGGTAATAGCTTTCAAAGTAGCCTCCCATGACGTATCCCCTTCTTAAAGTCTGTGGCTGCCTAATCTGACCATGTTACTGGTATTTGGGAGCATATTCTACTCCTGATAAAACCAAGCCCTCTTTGAAGCATTTCATGCAATCTTTGCATTCATAATGAGATACTGCTGTTGCTAACTTGTTCATCTGTCACTTCCATGAACAAATACTTCTTCCACAAGGATGTTGAGATTTTGTTTTACTAGGCAATTTTTTTCCCTCATCAGGAGCTTTTGTCTTTTCTGCAAAATAACTCTGTTAATCATCAATATTCTGCTTAATTTTTTGTGTCATGGCATGGGTTATATTTCTCTATGGGACAACTGATGTACTAACAATGCAAAATAGTTACACCTGTATGCTGGATCTTTTGAGGTGGAAGGTTGCAGCAGACGAAGGATCCAGAAATTAACGTAACAGTTCAAGACAACATTTTAACACACCACTAGCCAACAATTACAAATGGGGTGCAGTAAGTTTGCGAGGCAGCTGCTAGAAGAAAACACAGGGCAACAATTCAGGCAAGCTGTGGGTGCCCCTTTTTGCCTATACAGCTTCATGGATGTAAAAAAGAGGCGAAGGAAGGTAGGTAGGTTAAGTGTCACTTAGTAACCTCATGTAAAGGTATGGCTGTATTACGTAACCTTTTAATGCTGGAGTGGAGAGAACTGTTGAGAAAATTATTTTCATCTGAAATATATGTGCCACCATTTCAACCAGCAAATTTTATAAATGGGTGAATACACAAAAGTTATGGAAAGAAAAAGAACAAGTATTAATCTTTAATTTCTTCCTTTTATTAAAAAATGTTTTCAAAAGCTTGAGTACACAGATTTTAGTAAAAAAAAATTAAAAAAGTTCATTGCCTCCTCTTATAATTACTTGAGCAACAACAATACACTGTGCAACAACAGTAACAACAAATCTTTTCACAGAATGATAACAGTGAAAAACACACTTCACTTCAAACTGCTGGCAAAATCTTTAGCAAAAGGTTTTTATCCATATGGTTTATTGGTAACATTTGGGAATGAAAACTAGACGTGCAAAGAAGAACACTCATGAGATATATTCAGATTTGGAGATAAAGGGATATCATGTAAACTGCTGCTAATGTCGGTCAGTTTGAGCAACAACTGTGTTCTTTATCCAGTCATTTGATTTTAAGGATAGTTTGTTTGTTATTTTTTTTTTTTTGACATAAGGTCAGTACAGTAAACATCAACTGAGATTCCTTTTGTTGCAGAAATGAATCATTATTTACAGCCTTGTGCATAGCATTAAAAAGAAAATGGACTCCAAATAAGCACCGAGGGATCACAAATCATGTTTTCCCTAAGTGAAATAAAACTTGTTATCATCTTCAGTTTCCACTTACTGGTATACACACTTCAAATGACAGTGCTGCGGTTGTGGCCTCTGTGGAAGTACCTCTCTATAGCTAGCAGTACTGAACTGATAGTATCAAACACTCCACCACGCATTGCTAAACGTTCCAGAAAGGGTCGACAGAATAATCTGTTCGCCTCCTTCTTTTCGTGAATCGTCACGTATCGATCATCCAGGTGAATCAGGTGAGGAAACCAGGATATTACAAACAATCTGTCAAGAGAGTAACAAACAATTCATTAAGACTCAACATTTCAACTTTCTCCACAAACTATGCAAGAAAATGTCTAGCACTTTGGAGGCCGATAATCACAGATGATGTTCCAGACATTTATAACAAATGCTGCAATAGGTATTAAAGCAAGCATGCAAACATATCCTACATAAAATGACACAGCATCATGCAGCAATAAACAAATGTAAATAACGAATATGCACTGTGCTGTTGCATTACTAATAAAAGCGAAAGATTAATTATGAAAAGTACTTCTGCCATTAAAAATTTAGTGCATGTATAAATGCTGCATTAACAACTTTACACACTATTAGGTTTTATCTCTGAAAGAGGAAAGAACATATGCTCCACTTTTGGAAAAAGCTGACTTACAGCCATCTGCAAAGAAGTCTGCAGTAACGGAGTCTGTTTTGTCTCTAGTTAAAATCAAATGTCACATCACTGAAACAGGCTCCTTTTATTCAGAGAAGTGACCTATGAAAGGGCTATCATATTCTGCAATGGTAAGCCTCATCCAGTCTTAACTACAACTGTCATGATTAACTGCAACTGTGAACAATATGAAGATGACAGCTGCTACCGTCCACAGCAAACAGGACACAGTGCAGGGTTATCATTTGTCATTTCAACAATGGATCACAATGGCAAACTACATACAATAATGAATTATTTCCAAATTATAAGATACACAACCCACTGTCCCATATGGATACTTCTGTGGACTGTGAGGTGGGGTTAATAAAGATGGGCATGGACATTTGTGTGTGTGTACGTGCGCATGCCATGGGTGTTTCAAAAAGCACAATACGCAGGTGCCATGTTCACCTCCATCTCGCTTGAGAGCTGTGCATCATACCAAGTCTGCCAGATTGTGTTGAGAGCGGTTTAACATTCCACAGACCTGAGAGTAAAGATGTAGATTTTACCACTAATAGGGATGGAGTAGGAACTGCCCAAATTTTTCTTTGCCAGTTGGCTCCCTAGTCCTTCACTGAAAAGACTCTAGATCCGAAGAAGAGTACATGCATTTGCAACTGCCAATACCAAAACACTGTTTTTAATTATACAATGTCTGGGGTAATTGAGCATCATGCGTTTGGTGTGGAGGAGGTACACTCGTAACAGTGGTTCTGTGATTAGTACTGAGGGAGCATTTCATATTCAGTTCAAACTTTGCTCACATGATTTCTGTTCCTTATATAAAAACTACTGGAGTTTGGGTATCAAACTTCAGAGCATAAGGTTCTGCGATGAAAAGAAAATCTACTGGCCAATCCTGGAGTGTAACAATGCTAGAAAATGTGTCACATGCGAGAGGGACTGTTCAGCTATCTCCAAAGCATTCAGCATTTAAACATGTAGCTGCCCTATGACTCGCTGACAGGATTGTACGAAAAATACTGCACAGAGATCTTCACACACATCCATACAAAATTATGGTTAACCAAGAGTTACATGAGAGAGATTCTGAAACTTGTAGAGCTGTGTGCGAGGCAAATCTTCAGAATATTCCCCCTGCTGTTGTTTTGGTTTCTTCTGGCGATGCCCAGTTCCACTAGCCAGGTATTGTAAATAAACAAACTTCCCACTTCTTGGCATCAGAAAACCTTGAGGAAGTTCACCAATGACCATCTCACAGCCATCGTGTGACAGTTTCACGCACTGAAACTTCCTGGCAGATTAAAACTGTGTGCCCGACCGAGACTCGAACTCGGGACCTTTGCCTTTTGCGGGCAAGTGCTCTACCAACTGAGCTACCGAAGCACGACTCACGCCCGATACTCACAGCTTTACTTCTGCCAGTATCTCGTCTCCTACCTTCCAAACTTTACAGAAGCTCTGGAAGGTAGGAGACGAGATACTGGCAGAAGTAAAGCTGTGAGTACCGGGCGTGAGTCGTGCTTCGGTAGCTCAGTTGGTAGAGCACTTGCCTGCGAAAGGCAAAGGTCCCGAGTTCGAGTCTCGGTCGGGCACACAGTTTTAATCTGCCAGGAAGTTTCATATCAGCGTACACTCCGCTGCAGAGTGAAAATCTCATTCTAGTTTCACGCACTGTTGCTGAATCTGATGTGTGAGGTCCATATTTTTTCGAAGAAGATGGTGTAAAGGCACAGCTGCCAACCTCGAGAAGAGGACGTCAGTAATCATGTGGAGAAGGGTCCAGTTACAGCCCCCTCCCCTCCCTCCAACAACTTTAAAAATTAGAAGCCTGATTCATGCCTTTAAACACTACATATCACACATTTTCTGACCCTAAATAAATAAGATACATTTAATTGATCATAGCTTTATTTTCGTATTAAAATTAATCCCAATTATCATTTTTTGATGCTGTTGCAGCAGTATTGAGGTAATGAGAGACTTATTTTTTTATCTACATCAGTACTGCTGGTGCAAAGTAACACAACATTTTTTTTTGTAAGGAGTCTTACAATTGTTTAGTATTTTTATAACTATGACTTCGAACATTCCAGAGGCACTCCTCTGCCTCATAGAATGTGACAAGTTAGTACATTTTGCTTCTTGTCAACTCCATTTTGTAAAGGAACATGTGTAAAGTCTACAAGCAACACCACAGACAGGGCAAAAAGAAACACAAGCACAACATAGCAGCATTTAGTGATAGCAGGACAGGAACAATGTTCCTCTGATCTGCACCAACACATCCAAGGAACACTGGTTTTGTGTTCTTTACACAGTCCAATCTAGCCATGGTCATTAATGCCCCTCTCCTGTGCTTGCCATTAAAACCCATTCCAGAAACCTGTCTCTCCAATTCAACAGTGAGTAATACATGAAAGACCCCGTATGTTGGAACTATAGTTGGAGTCATGAATGGCGGTGGTCAAGTTTAGGCTTGTTCTGCACACCTACGTCACACATTCTCCGAAAGCCACTGAGCATTCAGTAACATTGTGAATGTTCTGCAGTTAATGCCGTACCAATGCAATCACTGAATGTGATCGTAGCAAGTTGTTTGGAGAATTTCTATTCCATTTTTTGCAACTTGACACCGCTGATGGTGGTGCTATGTGATATATTCTGCAGAAGCAAGTGAGAGAGACAATTTTCAGGATACGTGCTTTCTCCAAGTGGAAATCACGTGCATGTGCATACTGCAACTCTCATTTGGAATCGTCAACAATACAGTTCTCAACTGTGCCTCGACATGCGCGAACTGCCATCATTCTTGGCTCAGACTATAGCAGTTTGATGCGCAGAAGAATACTGTTCGTTGTTGTTGTTGTTGTTGTGGTCTTCAGTCCTGAGACTGGTTTGATGCAGCTCTCCATGCTACTCTATCCTGTGCAAGCTTCTTCATCTCCCAGTACCTACTGCAACCTACATCCTTCTCAATCTGCTTAGTGTATTCATCTCTTGGTCTCCCTCTACGATTTTTACCCTCCACGCTGCCCTCCAATGCTAAATTTGTGATCCCTTGATGCCACAGAACATGTCCTACCAACTGATCCCTTCTTCTGGTCAAGTTGTGCCGCAAACTTCTCTTCTCCCCAATCCTATTCAATACTTCCTCATTAGTTATGTGATCTACCCATCTAATCTTCAACATTCTTCTGTAGCACCACATTTCGAAAGCTTCTATTCTCTTCTTGTCCAAACTATTTATCGTCCATGTTTCACTTCCATACACTCCATACAAATACTTTCAGAAATGACTTCCTGACACTTAAATCTATACTCGATGTAAACAAATTTCTCTTCTTCAGAACACTTTCCTTGGCATTGCCAGTCTACATTTTATATCCTCTCTACTTCGACCATCATCAGTTATTTTGCTCCCCAAATAGCAAAACTCCTTTACTACTTTAAGTGTCTCATTTCCTAATCTAATTCCCTCAGCATCACCCGACTAAATTAGACTACATTCCATTATTCTCGTTTTGCTTTTATTGATGTTCATACTATGGTATATCCTCCTTTCAAGGCACTGTCCATTCCATTCCATTCAACTGCTCTTCCAGGTCCTTTGCTGTCTCTGACAGAATTACAATGTCGTCAGCGAACCTCAAAGTTTTTATTTCTTCTCCATGGATTTTAATACCTACTTCGAATTTTTCTTTTGTTTTCTTTACTGCTTGCTCAATATACAGATTGAATAACATCGGGGAGAGGCTACAACCCTGTCTCACTCCCTTCCCAACCACTGCTTCCCTTTCGTGCCCCTCAACTCTTATAACTGACATCAGGTTTCTGTACAAATTGTAAATAGCCTTTCGCTCCCTGTATTTTACCCCTGCCACCTTTAGAATTTGAAAGAGAGTATTCCAATCAACATTGTCAAAAGCTTTCTCCAAGTCTACAAATGCTAGAAATGTAGGTTTGCCTTTCCTTAATCTTTCTTCTAAGATAAGTCGTAAGGTCAGTATTGCCTCACGTGTTCCAGTATTTCTACGGAATCCAAACTGATCTTCCCCGAGGTTGGCTTCTACTAGTTTTTCCTTTCGTCTGTAAAGAATTCGTGTTAGTATTTTGCAGCTGTGGCTTATTAAACTGATTGTTCGGTAATTTTCACATCTGTCAACACCTGCTTTACTGTTTAAGTTGATAAAATACTAGTTCTATTTGATGTTACAATGTAACATACATTTCACACATATGTTTAAGTTGAGTGTAAAAGCTTATGCTCTAATTTTGAGTCTATCAATGTACTGAAAGCACAATACAAAACTAAAAAACACATTACTCACCTGTATTGAATATGTTCATACACTGTTCCACCATTCAAGTAACTTGGAGCAGCAGGATTTCCCATCATACTAAGAAATCTCAGATTAGGGCAGCTTCTCTGTAGATTTCGTATGAATGGGAATAATTCATCTACCTAAAAAGTACCAACTAGTCCTTATTGCTTGTACATATTATGTCAGATAGACCCTATTTTATTAAATTCAACAACACTAGCTTCACAGGATTTAAGTTTTTAAAATAAATATTTTTCCTCTTCATGATATGATGGCTGTACTAAGGTCCATCTTAAATGGAATGTGCCATACATTATAGAACTGTGCCAGGCATATTCAGTTATTATTATTACACAAGCAACAAAAGTTCGGGATAAAAAGGAATGAATGCAACAGAGCTATAAAGAAGATCACAGACATAAAGAAATGGCCTTTGAGGCACACCCTGGACTACAGTAGCTATTTCCTAGAAAGGAAGGAGTCAAAGCAAACAACCACATGCACTTGTCTTGGAACAGCTCGATTCACAGCATCATGGCAAATATGGGAAAAAGACAACAGCATATTCACACTATTGATCATCAATGTTTAGTGAAAACGCACATTTCAAACTTAAGATGGCATACTGAGAAAACAAATGTTGAACATACAGCATTTGCAAAGTATTCTTTCATGTGAGAACACGAAAAGGGTCACTGGGGTAATAATTTCTCCTTGTTATTGGAAACTATAACGTTGCACAATGCTGCTCGAAGTATCACCCAAGAAACCAATGCAACATCTTGCACAAAAGCAGTTATGTTAAAGCAGGCCTGACCAAATAGCACTCCGTGAGTGAGACTGCTCTGTCGATGCTCCAGCCTAGTGCTCAGAGCACAGCAGCGAGTGAAAAAGGGTGGGGGAAATGAAGGCTGCAGCCAGACACCGCTTGAGCAAATCAGTTTGCTGACAATACTACTTCTGTTATATCAGATTTACGTTCTGCATTAGGAATACTCTGGTGTATATGCACTTGTCCCAAAAAAGAAAACGTCGGAAAGCCAAATCGTTCAATGTAATGCCAAACGAGAATTGCATTGCTTTTCGTATTGTTTAAAGACCACGCAAAGCACTTAATATGCCATCGCACTATTATGAGCTGGAAAAACACTTATTGGAACATCATTTCACCACCAGCCAAAAAGACAATATCAATAGAACAAAAAACCAGACTAAGTTGCAAAATATTTTATTTTTCATTCGATGACTTTTCAAATCAACCTATAGGACAGAAAACCAAATTTACACTCATACATAATACAGTTACTACCAAATTATTAAGCACATGTCAAAGATACACAAGATATCGTTTTAAACTTATGTAACAAAGCTGAAAATGGCAATTCCAAAGACGTCAAAAAATGTGTAATGTACATTTACAGTGCACACAGATAACTGGCAGTTTACTCCTCCTTCTGTCGTAAGGAAACCTCAGGAAAGGCGGTGCCCTATCAAAATGTAGGAAATCTTTTTATTTATTAAAATGTTCTCCAATCATCAACAATAGAACAATTCTTACAATAACCGTACAAGCAATAATCGTACAACATCGCAATAAAATTAATACTTTCAAAAATCTTTACCAAAAAGAGTCAAATACTTAAAACCACTGACCAGTAATACACAGCAGCACTATATACGACGCATATTACAAAATTGTATGCCATATCGACATATAAAAATCGTAAGTGTGAACAGCAATTAATTATTAAAGAAGTATTAAAAGAAACCAAAACAATAGGACGACTTTTTAAAATCTTTGTCAAAAAGAGTCTCACACGTAAAATTAGTGACCAGTAATACACAGCAGTGCCGCATACGGCACATGTTATGAAGATGTATGCCATGTTGGCACATAAAAATCATTTAAGTGTGAAACTGTGCAAGTCAACAACAAAATTATTACTTTTTAAATCAATTACCAAAAACTGTAAAAAAACTTTACTTAAAACCACTGAATAATAAAACAAAACAGCACCATTTATGGCATCTATTACAAAGTTGTATGCCAAATAGGAACATAAAAATCCCTAAAACTGAACAGTAATGTTAGTATTAAAAGGAAACAATAGGAGATTAAAATCCTCATCGCTTTCTACCATTTACAAGCATAACAATTTTTATCACACCAAACTTTACAAATTTAATTTTATGCACATTTTGCAGCTTGACAAATTCCATGCAGATAAAACAACCTTTTCATAATATGTCCCACATAAAAAAATGAACATTAAACCACAAGCAGTCTTTTCAAGGCACCAAAAATGCACTTGCCATCCAGAGGAAGACATAACATAACCATACTCGAGGGCATGTAAGGTGGGAGTGCAGTTGTAGGGGGAGGATGGGGAGGGGGGAGACGACAGGGGGAAGATGGACGGCTGGGGAACAGGGAAGAGCAAGAAGATGAAGCAGCCAAAAAACGAGGTGGTTAAATGGACAGCACGACATGAACGTAAATATATTATCAGGAGAAATAATGCCTACTTGGCACACAACTTTGTAATACATGCCGTAGATGGTGCTATTTTGTTTCACTGTTCAGTGGTTTTAAATAGTTGATAGTTGTTGGTAATAAAGGAATAATTTTATTACTGACTTGTACAGTTGCACACTTAATGATTTTTACATGCCAACATGACATACAATTTTGTAATATGTACCATATGTGGTGCTGCTGTGTACTACCGGTCAGTGATTTGAAGTATTTGATTATTTTTGGTAAAGATTTTAAAAAAATTATTAATTTGATTGTGAACTTGTACAGTTATTCAAACAATGGAAAATCCAGGAATGTACTGCAGGTGTGTGTGTGTGTGTGTGTGTGTGTGTGTGTGTGTGTGTGTGTGTGTGTGTGTGTGTACTGCTGATGAAGGCCTTAATGGTTGAAAGCTTTAATCGTAAGTCTTTTTGTTGCTGCTATCTGCGACTCAGCATCTTCGCTACACGATGTGTAGCAACTTTGCTTCTTGTAGAATTATTGTATTGTTGATGACTGGAGAATGTTTTAATAAATAAAAAGGTTTCTTATAGTCCGACAGAGTGCCCTATCCCATTCCCGAGGTTTCCTTACGACAGAGAAAGGAGTAAACTGCCAGTTATCTGTATGCACTGTAAATGTACATTACACACGGTTTGACATCTTTGGAAATGCCATTTTCGACTTTGTTATGTAAGTTTGAAATGACATGTTCTGTACCTTTGGCATATGCTCAGGAATTTGGTAATAACTGTATTATGCATGAGTGTAAATTTGGTTTTCAGACCTGTAGGCGGATTTGAAAATGGATCTTGGTCTGAAACTTGTCATCAAATGAAAAATAAGATATTTGGAACTTGAACTGGTTTTTCGTTCTATTGATTAACAGAAGTTGCTGACCCAGGCTACTCCAGCAAGCTGGAAGTTCACAAAGACAATGTGATAAACTCACTTTATGACGAACGACAGTGAATGCTGGCTGCGCTGAAGGTGGCCATTAGCAAAAAAGTTTATGGCACATCACCAATTATTTGAATTAATTAAGTAGCTTATGGTATGGGGATAATCATTTGGTGACAGCTATGGCAGATAAGACTGATGCTATCAAACACAAAGTAAACCTACAGAAAATCACCCGAAAAATACTCTTACAGAAAATCTCCTTCCAGTTCATGATGTGGAACATTTCCCATAACTCCAAGCAGTCATTTGTGGCCCAGACACGACTGACTGACTACGTTTTAGTAATTGAAACATTTCATTACAAGTTCTCAAAGAGATTCCAAGACATTGCATGACTGATGACAGATGTCGATTTACTTGTCAAACCATTCTCCCTTTTGGCTGATAATGTATCTCATTACTTCCTACATGAGCTGACAAACTTACAGTGAAAATCCCAGCTCAATGACCAATTTGTCCAATCCAGAAATTTACAAGACTTTTATAAAATATTACTCTAAGAGCAATACCCCCAACTGCACAGAGAAGCCACAAAAGTTATTTCAGTGTTTGTTTCAACATTTGTACAAACATTTCATTTTGTTACAAAATTGATGAAGTCACGCAAATGTTCAGGTTTAACTCATTTTAATCGCATAACTCTATGTGTGTGACTGTATCACGATGTTCCAGATGTATTACATATTCCAAAATCAAAATGTATATAAATTTACAAACATCACAACTTAATGTTAAATGCCCATATGTAAAGCTTTTGTAATTTTGCTCACTGGATTAGCACTATCTAATGTATTTATTTAAAAAAGTAATAAAATTATTGTGTTGGTAAAAAATAAGGAGCTGAAATTAAACACATGAGATAAACTGCACCTTTTAAAAGTACACCGTAACATTTGTCCCTTAGAAGTAGTTGCACTGTGTTGCTAACACTTCTTCCCAGGCTTATTTCGTGTGCAGCTTTCAGCATATAGCCATCTCATTCATACACTTGCTCGTAATAGCGTGGTTGTAGGGGAAGCAAGAGTGCTGAGCAGACTTGGCTGGTTTTGAAGTATTTATTATTGGCTGACTGGACCACAAGCTGCAGACTAGTTAGGAATGAGCTGTGGTAGATGTGCAGTGTTTCACAAGATATGAGCTTGAATGTAACAGCAGTTGCAAATGAACAAAGAAGCAAACATATTTCCTTACTTGTACTAAGTCCTCCCTCCCCCCTCTTGGCATCAGCAGTGGGAATCTGGCATCAGACAGTAGATTCAAACAAAGAATACTTACACACAAAAGAATACAAGGTAATAGAGGGATTATCTACTGTATACAGAGAAAGAGGTACTGTGATAATATAATAAATTCATGTTCAGAATAAACAGAACACCTTGAATGAACAGAGATAGGAAGTTCATATCTACAGGACATGTATATTAGAATGTTCTGCAGAACTGATTAGCATTCCAGTCACCTCAGTTCAGCATTTGTACTGCTGCCCAGTACGCACAGGATCCACCATGGGCCCTGATAAGTTGTTCCTTTGATGCGTATAAGGCTTGAATGGCATCCTTGTGGTATGGCCATCCAGGCTGCAGTCACCTGGTTCCAAAGTTCATCTGTGGTGGTTGGCATTGGGTCACAGTGCTGTGCCCGTCGTTTCAACACATCCCACACATTTTCAACTGGCGATAAGTCTGGTAATTTGGCGAGCCAGAGCAAAAGACTTGACATCTTGTGACACCAAGAAGGCAAGTGTTTGTGCTGCAACATGTGGCCATACATTGTCTTGCTGAAAAGTGCCGTCTGGGGTGTTGTGCAGAAAGGGTATGGCTATGGGTTGAAGGATATCATTCACAAAGGTCACAGCATCCTGGACACACACTAAGTGTGATTTGTGGTTGTATCAAAGAGCACCCCACAGCCTTGAGCTGGCACTGTACGTCTTGCATGAATCCAATCAGTGTGATGCTGCTCCCCCCTGTCTGCAGTGAACCAAACAGAATCTGATTCATCCGAAAAACACTATATCTGATGCAACTCCTGTCCCCAGTGATGTCTTTCCATACACCATTGTCATCTAGTATGTTTCTGCACATTTGTCAAAGGTAGACAGGGAAGTGTATGATGCGCAAGTAACCCATGTCGTAATAAATGGCAACAGACTGTCACCCCTGATAGTGTAAGATGTGTTCCACTGTTGAGCCAGAACTGAAGGGGACGCAAATCTGTCCCACAATGCCATTCGCATGAGGTGACGAGCTTCTTGTGGTGGGTGGTCTGGGTGGTGCAACCTGACCCATCGTCTTGTGTTCTATGACCTTCCATGAACCACTCTGCACGTGCCCGTTGCACTACCGAAATACTTTGTCCCACACGAGCAACAATTTCCCAGATTGATGCATCACATTCTCTCACGCAAATAATGCACCCTCTTTCACACTCACAAATTTCACGGTATGGGTCTTGCATACATCTGCGAGGCAACTGTACATCAGCTCAAGTCGCACTGATCCATTATCTTCAGTTTACAGTGACAATGGGAGCCACAGATACATTTTACCAGCAGTAGTGTTGTGCCACAATATTGATGTTGAACTTGGACCCACAGGGCCAACATGGCGCAAATGCTAATCATTTCTGCAGAACATGCTAATGTACATGTCCTGTGATTATGAACGTCCTATCTCTAGTCATTCAAGATGTTCTGGTTTTTTCCCCCCTGAATATGAGTTTATCAGTAACAGCAAAACCACTCTTATATATGAGGTTAATTGAACATTATCAACTGAATCTGGATAGCTGTAATCAAATTTTCAAAATTACCTTATTATAATTCAGCCAAAGAAGCTGGAGATTTGGCAGATGTGGAAGTATAGTTTCTGAATCCAGCTCATTACGGTCCAAGATCAAAGAGGTAAGGTTAGGGAATTCTGACAAGAAGTCCAGATTCCTGTTGATAACACAGATCCATTTCATTAAATGCACTAATTTATTTAAAGTAAGATAAAGTAGGTAGCAAATTCACATTTAAAATGACACACAAATCAGTTTTCACACAACTAATGAGGGATGTACTGAAGAACACAATACAGCCCATCGGCTTTGACAATTGGTGGGAAGGAATGCATTTTCAATTAAAAGTATGAGGCTTTTCTTTGGGACACAAATATACCTATGGCATGTGTAATGCATACACAAAAAGACTTATGATATGTGTGTTGGCTTCACCAATACTCAACTGAAATATGATCTTGTAACCTAAAGTAGACCTCAGGATACATTACAAATCAGTCTTGTCACCACAACCTTTTATATATGCTGACAGTGATGTAACTGTTCAAAAACACAGAAGTAGTATTGTGATTTTCAATAGTCTCACTAATTTGTATGCACAAATTCTGTCATTCTATTTTGAGTATATTTTGTATGCACTCTGATACATAATGTACCGTACTTACACAACTATACATTGTTTGGTGGCCTGTGGACTAAAGATGTACACAATGAACACATTTCATCCGTCATTAGGTCAAATTATGGTTGTACGTGGACTTTTCAGTCATCTGGTCCTCTGACAACCTGCAGAAGCAATTTAGTGTTGGTGTGTCAGAAAACCTGCAGAAGAAAAATGCTACAAATATTTATTCTTACTTTCCTTTGCAAACAATATGCTGCTGAATAATTGGCCATGTCTTGAAATAAATAAAGGAGAAACAAAGAATGCACAAATGTGCAGGATGCACATACTGAGCAATAATGTTGGCTCTGTTCACTGTTTAACTGACTGCAAAACAACACTGGCACAAAAGTTGATAAAAAAAATCTTTTGATGTAGCAACACACTGATCCCCAGTGTAGCCCAGTGTATGGGTTGGACTGAAAGGTGACAGTCCGGTGGTGAATTGGCAAAGTGTTACTGAACGCTTCAGTTAATCCCAAAAGTCAGTGAGTAACCCCAACACGGAGCACAACCAACATTCTTGCTAACCATCCAGATTTAAGGTAACCTAGCAGTTTGTCATAATAACGTGCAAACTGAAACCCACATGACTGGCAGCCTCAAAAAGTGTGCATTTTGTATCATAATAGGAAAACTTGGAAAAATAATATAGGTTTTCCTTTTAATAAATTGAATGGCATCTGACTATTTTCTTGGGAAAATGTTAACTTTACCCAGGCATACAGTTTCACTATTCTTAATTTTCAATATGATTCATGACAAAGTATATTCTCATATTAAAATTACAGGCACAATTTGATAAAATGTATATTTTTGAGTTGGGTTTACCTGTAATAACATGTGACAAAATAAAGATTTTGGATGAAGTTTTCTGCACTGGCTGCAGAATACTTTTTATTAAAAGTCGCAACAGGCTTTCCTTCAACTGAAGATGCATCTTCAAGTGATAAAGAATCTTTTTAAAATGTCATTGCCGAAAGGTATCTGCAGTCGGTACTACCTTGCCTGCTGCCACTCAACTACCTTCCTGCTTGTGGCATGATTTTGCTATATCCTTCCTTTTAAATATGGACTACTGTTTTTAGTGCAGTATTTCTTTACAACTTTTTGTGGAAGATAATGAGTGGCTCTAAGACAGTTACGTTTCAGTGATACTTTTCAAAAGATTCTTTATCGCCTGAGGACACGTCTTCAATTGATGCAAAATCAACAATGACTGAGTAAAAAGCATGTGGATCATTTCATTCAAAATTGGAAATTTAGCTAGGGTTGCCAGCAATTTAAAATAATCTGCTCAAAATTAAGATTATTCATTTGTTTTGCTTTACTCAGTCTGAAATAGGAAGATGTATTTTGTAATCCACACTTAGATCAGCAAAATGCACACCTACACCCATCCACCTGCCCCCCCCCCCCCCCCCCCCACACACACACACACACACAGAGAGAGAGAGAGAGAGAGAGAGAGAGAGAGAGAGAGAGAGAGAGAGAGAGGCAGGCATTCTCAGAATTCATATTCTTAGAAGTCTCCTACCACAGTATACCTGTTTGATTTCCTCTGAGAGCAAGATTAATGGTTCAGTAATAACCTTCGCTCAAGAAATAAACAATTAAGCTACTATCTCGATTTTGAGGTGCAGAAGGGAGAGCAATTGACCATTTACTCCCAGGTATTTCCTACACTCAGCTACATAGGAATACACATTACCTACAGAGGCACATAAGGTGTTTTCCTGTTGTCGTGGTTAAAACAGCACCTCTCCATGGGTCAGGAAGTAGCCCTGTCACACAGACAGCAAAAATCTGAGGGATATTCTTGGCATTGCCTGTCAGATCATCAACATTCTGTAATGGACCCTGTCATGAGCTACAGGAAGACACTGCTAGGGGCATGCTACACATAACAGGATAAGAAGAGTGATAATCTAAAGCAAGGACCTCTCACTCACACCTTTGCCTAGGTTTTCCAGGAAAATACTTGTTCCGTGTAATAATTAACCTTTCTCTGGATCAAAAGTTTGCATCCAATCACTTATTCAGTCTGATTCCAAGATGCCACAACAAAAGTAAGGCAGAAATATCACATTCTGTGCATCTACACGGGATGATTGATCTGTGTGAAGTAGTCCAAGATGGTACCACACACATAAATGGAAAATATGCATATACGCACACCTTGCATTTAAATGCAGTGTAAGTTACTGAAACTAAATTAGGTGCCAATCATTGAAGTTGCATTTCATACTACATACACTACAGAATCAGTATTTTTAATACATTACATTTATCGTGAGGCACACGTGCAACAAATAGTCCTAAAATTAGGGGAGAGTATAAGGCATTCCTTTGTAAGTACACAGGAATAAAGTTCTGAAATGTATTCCAAGTTTGAATGACACGTCCATGAAAAGAAAATCTTCTTTAAACAGTCATCTTGCATTTAGAAAGGATCACAGGTGTAAAACATCTTCCTCTTTTCATACATGGTGGCCTGTGAAGCAGGAGCATATGTGGACTGTGAGCAGATGGATTCTGTCTTCTTGGCTTTTTAAAACTATTTAAGATTCTCATACAAATTAAGTTTAAGAACACAGAAGACAAACATTCAATGGCATAACAACCTTAATCATTATAACCTCACATTCATTTTATCTACTATTTCCTCCGAGTCTTTACTTTAACACAAAATTAATTTGATTAATGCTAGAAAACTGTAACAGGTGCAAGCTGAAAACATTAACTTTAGTCCTTTAAAAATGGAGTTCAGTTGCAAAATATGAATAACTTAGTAGAAAAAACACTATAAAGTGACTGAAGCTGATTTATCACCCACATCAAAGACTCTTTCCTAAGAGTTAAGAGTCATATAGGCCCATGAACAAAAGTTTTGGTAAGAGTGGAAGACTGGAATCTAACCACACATGTTAAACCCATCGATAACAGATGTCAGCTTTGATCCATGACTTTTTTTTGCTTCCAATTATTTTCTGGAAAGTAGGTTGCAGTGACATATCAATCTATAGTGTAGCGTATGGTCAAGTTAAGGATAAAAGTGAGACAGAGTTGGCAAACCCAGAGAATATGAAATCTTAGTTGTTGTGAACGTAGATTTTGATGAGTGGTCTATGTTTTGCACTTTGAGACTCTCATGGGTCAAAGCAGGTAATGGTATAAACAGATTTAAATACTTTCCTATTAACTTTACTCATTTTATAACAAAAAGAACAAAAATATTTTTCAATGAAGTTCATTAACTATTTTATTACCTTGTATCTGGTACAAATATTACACTTAGGCTTCAATACTCACTTGAATTTATTTCGAGTAAGATCAAGAATCTTCAAAAGTATTCCATAACTGTCAACCACATTATAGGGCATATGTGACAGGTTTTCATCAACAAGTGACAACCGTTCATTCTCATATGGTGTTATATCAGCATTATCTCGCTGATCCACATAAACATGGCTTGTTAACGATGTCATATCTTACTGAAACAGAAAACTAAGGTTAGACAATATGGTAAATAATATGCCAAAGTTATTCAAATCATACAAGTTGTAAAATTAACAATGTCTCAAGGGTCACCCATTAATTTCTGCCTATAATTGTTGTAGAGAGAATCTGGACTGAGGTAAGAAATGAATTATTGATTCTATGTGACAAGGAAGCTTTGTGCCAGACTGGTATTCAAACATGGATCCTTGCTTTTTGCAGGCAGTGGGATACCAATTAATGTCATCTCAGCATAACTTATTAACTTTCACAGAACTTTAACTTGCTACTTGTTTCTCCTCTTTCCATTCAAACTCTGCACATAGTCTCCTATGGTGCTGAGACTAGTGACTCTGACAGAAAGGATGGAGAGAGCTTAGTTTATCTACAGCAGCAGGGAAGAGTCAGTGACAAGCATTGCATCAATCTGTGAGGTTTGATCCAATGGCATAGTTAATGTCCCACAGCTGGGTAAAGGCAGGACTACAGGTTTGAAATCCAGTCCATCACATTGTTTTGTGACTACCACCTCATTTCTTTTGGCATTTGCACTGTTTAGTCAATTTAGCTCCCTCAGAGTTATTGCATTTACTAAAAAAGACAATGAACTACACAGTGATTTATTGTTGTGGTAGCAGTGCTTTCTCAACGTTGCCCTCTCAGAGTCAGTGGCATTTGCAAAGAAATCATTAGCCTGTGCAGAGCCCACTGGATTTCTTGCCGGATGGTGTAATGTGCGCCAAAAAAATTGTTACATAAAATAATCAAAGCAAATACTTTTCTTAAGAGTATTTGTCAGCAACTTGCTGAAATCTGTTTAAATATTTTGCACCTGGACAAATCACAAGTATTAAAATTTTATATGCTGACTGTAATTGTACAGTAGCATGCCTCTGATATAATGAATATTTCTCAGTTCATCATAAAAGAGGCTTCACACATTCTTTTAACATAAGACAGTAGTCTTCAGTGATGGGCAAAAATCAATGGAGAGTGCATGGAATTTGAAGCTACATATTAAATTACAGGAGAGGCTTCACTAGTTCAGCCGTCAGAGTACAGTATAAATGAGAAAGAGAGCACGAAACACTCAACTACAGAAAGACGACGAACACAACAACTGAATTTTACACTATACATGTGCATAACAACACTTACAAATAGTCAGGGAATTCTGAGTAAGCAAGGCAGCAGCACTATTTAATAACACATATGCCAATGACACAGATAAAGAAACTCATTTATTACTTTTGCAGCGGATTATTCTGGAACAAATCTGTCGAATTCAATTACAAATGTGAAGTCACATTATGTCAATATTCGCAAAAATTGCTGTACAAATGTGCGCTGATGATCAGAGCTAAACTTGGGGAACTACAAACTAACTGTATCATAGCCACGATACATTTTTATTGTAGCTCATTCGGCTTAGACCGAATAAGAACAACTCAAACACAGAAATATGTAACACTGGTGTCATACTTTACAATCCACTGTCAACACATACCTGGTAGCAGGTGTACTAACATTCAAACAAATTTCAGGCTTGCAGCCGATCATGGTCTAATTCATAGCACAATATTTCAACTGGGCACCTGCCAGTCATCTTCAGGTGAGACATCAGAAGCTGATGAAGACTTGCTCTGTTCCACAATATATAGCACACTGTGAGTATTCCTCGCAGGCATCAAAGTCAGGTTGACAGATGGACCACAGTTCATGGTGGTAGCGCCCTTGCTGGTGGAACAGCGGAATTCAGCTGTACTCTGCATTACTGTTTGCCATGACTGTGGGTGCACTCTGTTGTCTTTGATCACAACACACTGCAGAGACTATGAGGTCCCACGTACCGTCCAGCTGGTAGCCAACTTTTCCACCAGGGATGGATTCTTTAATAATGGAGTTTCAGAAAATGTTGCTGTTGTCACGATCATAGTTCTATCATACGCCACTGAACATGCCATGGAAATAGAGCTTTCAGCAGTAGTGGACTTACCTGGTTGCAAAGGCGAGTGCAACATTTACGTTCAGTGCGATGTTCTTTCACAGTGCGTGTGGTGTGTCCTACGTAAACCATTCGACTTTAACAACCATATTAACAGCAAATTCCAGCCATCTGCAATAACAAATTGTCCTTCACCGATTCCAGAAGGTCTACGATCTTAGATGGTGGACAGAAAATCACTTTCACCGGAAATTTACAGAGGGTTCTTGCTATTTTAAACAAAATGTTGCCCACAAAGGGAAGAAAAGCTAACGATTTTGCTGGCTTGTTCTCTTTTTTTATCCGCTTCCTGATACTCGATTTTAACTGACAGTGCCCTGTTAATCTGCCGGATAGAATATCCTTTTTTTTTTTCTGAACACTATCTTTAAGTGAGCTCTTTAGGCAGGCTCTGTAGCTGAGACAGTGTGAGCTCTATGTGTGAGTGTTTTAAGCATGCTCGTAGTTTGCTAGGACTCGAACCTCCGGCGGGAGGGGCCACGCAATCCGTCACATGGTGCCTCAAATCTCACAGCCACTCCGCGCAGCGTCAAAGAATCTGTGTGAGGGGCCTCTGTTAAAAGGGATGACATCAGAGCTAACCAAATGGTCAGAACTGTAGAATCTTGGGCACTAATTGAAAAAAGTTTCAGGTGGACTTCATTGCTTTGTTTTGGCATGCTCCATGCTCAACCCACTTTGTGTCCAACCTTTTTATGGAGGAATTCACAGAGCGGGCGGTTGAATCAGCTGCCCTTAAACCAACTATATTTTGGAGGTATGTGGATGATCTTTCATAGTGTGGCCACATGGAGGAGATAAATTGACAGAGTTTTTTCACCACCTCAACTCCGTTCACATCATCATTCAGTTCACTATGGAAATAGGGAAAGCTGTCTTGGTTTGATGAGAGAATGAAATAGCTCTCTGGGGCATTCAGTTTATCATAGGCCCCCTCACACAGATCACTATTTGCAAGTGTAAAGTTATCATCACTCGTTGCAAACTATGTATGTGCTTAAAATGCTCATACACTCTCATATCTGGATAGTCTGCCTGAAGAGTTCACCAACCTAAAGACAGTGTCTGGAAACGAAGAATCAGGAAGTGGATAAAGAGGTGAAGATGCTATCAAAATCGTTAGCTTTTCTTCCTTTTGTGGGCAATATTTCATTTAAAATAGCAAGAATCCTCCGTAAATTTCAGGGAAGGAAAGGAAGATTGGGTTTAATGTCCCACTGACATCGAGGTCAATAGAGATGGAGCACAAGCTTGATTGTGTCAGGTACGGGGAAGGAAATCGGCCATCCCCTTTTAATGGAACCATGTCGGCATTTGCCTGGAGCGATTTTGGGAAATCACAAAAACCCACTACACCACCTTACTCAGTAAATTTCAGGTGAAAGTGACTTTCCACCCATCCTCTACAATTGTAGACTTTTTGGGATCAGTGAAGGACAACTTGTTATTACAGAAGGCTGGAATTTACAAAATACCTTGTCAGTGTGGTATGGCATATACAGGACACACCACACATTGTTAAAGAATGCTGCACTGAACACCAATATTACACTTGCGTTTAGCAACCAAGCAAGACTACTACTGCCGAAAACTGTATTTCCACTAAACATTCAGTGGAGCACGATAGAATTATGATTCTGACCACAGCAACATCTTTTTGGGATCCCATTATTAAAGAATCCATGGAGGTACACCTGGTGGAAAAGCTGGTGAACTGAGATAGAGGCTACAAGTTTGACAGTGCATGGAACCCTGTCATCTCCACAGTTTGTTCTAATCGAAGATGACAGAATGCGCCAACAGTTGTGGCAAGCAGTAATGCAGAGGACAGCTGACATCCACATTTCCACCAGTGACAGTGTGGTCCATTTGCAAACTTGATTTTGACACATGCACAGAGTACTTGCATTGCACTTTATATAGCAAAATGGAGCAAGTCTTCCTCAGTCTTTGATGGCTCACCTGGAGATGATTGGCAGGTACCTAGTCAAAATACTGTGTATGAATTAGATGACGACCGGAAGCGCAAGATTTTTTTTTGGTTGAATATAAATTCACTGAAAAAATTTTAAAATTCACACCAGGTGTACTATCTTTAGTATGTGTGTTTTTGCACCAGAATGTTTCCGCTGTTTATCTGATTTTGCTGTTTCTGATGCAATTCCAAAGCACCACCACACAAAGGCACTCAATCCAAGAATAGTTAAGCAGGAAATAGTTTTTGCTGGTGCTCGTGTATTAATATTTCTCAAATGTGTAATGCAACTAAGCTTTGTGTTTCAGTAACATTACTGTCTGTGGTTCTTGTACATGCTCTAGGTCCATGTGGTTTGATTGCTAGTTTCCTTTTCACATGAATTCCACTTGAGGTGGCACGATATTAAGGAAATTAAGTAAGAGTGCATTTGAACCCCCATCCAGCCATCCTGATTTGAATTTTGTACGGTTTCTTCAAGTTGCTGAGATGAACGCTGGAATGGTTTCATTGAAAAGACCATGGCCAATTTCCTGCACCATACTCCTCAAAATCCAATCCAAGCTTGTGTACATTTTATATACGTCAATTATATCTGTAATGCATCTTAAATGTTCTGTTGTGCTGAATTCTTAAATGACAAACAAATGGAAATTGAAATGAAGTCCCATGCTGCTTGACAGAGCCTAGGGGAATGATGCGGGAGACCCGCAATGCCGTACTAGGCAATGTCCTAATGGAGGTGGTTTGCCGTTACCTTCCTATGACCGTACTGGGGAGTGATGATGATGATGATGATGAAGGCGACACAACAACAAAAAAAATGGTTCAAATGGCTCTGAGCACTATGGGACTCAACTGCTGTGGTCATCAGTCCCCTACAACTTAGAACTACTTAGACCTAACTAACCTAAGAACATCACACACACCCATGCCCGAGGCAGGATTCGAACCTGCGACCGTAGCAGCAGCGCGGCTCCGGACTGGAGCGCCTAGAACCGCACGGCCACCACGGCCGGCTACACAACAACACCCAGTCAACTAAGGGCAGGTGAAAATCCTTGACCCCACTGGGAATTGAACCTGGGACCCATTGCTTGGGAAGCAAGAATGCTACCATGAGATCATGAGCGGCGGATGCCAAACAAATAAATATAGAAACTATTTATACAATTACACAGCTTTATGAAAGCTTTGGCTTTGTTTTGGATAAATTTTTCTGATTAGGCACACAGTCTCGCAGTTGATATAAATTCAAAATTTTAACAAAATTTGGATAAAAATTTCAGATTACTAGACAGTAGTGGAACAGCATAAATGCTGGATTTTTGAACGATACAAGTTATCACTTGGAATTATAGCTAGTGGTAGGGAGAACATCTCTCTCTATGAACTACTTTGCTACTTGATGCCTGAATGACAAAAACCAGCGAAGCTCTAAAATAATTTTTATATGACCTTTTTGGCAATAATTAGGTAGTGGCCACACATGCATTTTCCACAGATGGTGTACGATTTCAATGCGACTGTATCACAAGAAACAAAATTAGCAATGTTTTACATGCTGTTGCACACAGCCTTCACTGGCCATCTGAAACGTCGGTAGAGTATTGTACATGACAATGACACACACAAGAGAATTGTATTGAGATGGACTCCAATCATGGACATCTACACTCTTCTGCTAATGTATGATGAATGCACATAAAATGAGCAAAAACACTTTTTTAAAATTTTTTATGATGATGGTGTTATATGAACACACAAATTTGGATATACTACAGTACAACCTACTAAAATATTTATCTCGAATTCATATCCTTAAGCTTTGCCACTTTGTAACCAAATTATAATGTTCCAATTTAACCTAGACCTCAGGCTATCAGGCCATGTTATGGGTGGGATTTAAGTCTACCAGTAGCTATCAGACCATGTTATGGGGAGCATTTAAGTCTATCAGTACCACCAAGGGTGGTTTTCTTTTTATTTATTTATTTATTTTTTTTTTTGGGGGGGGGGGGGAGGGGGGGTGTTACAACGCTCTAGTCAAACTTCTGACAGGCCTTTGATTCAGACAGTCTGTTGAGTAATGTCTGCCGGATAACTAGATAACTAAAGTGCTGTACTGTATGATACCCTTAGATTATTATGGACTGTTAATAAGTAGCTTATCTATCAGTTTATTTAGCTTGTGAATTTCTTATTAAGTGTTGTTGTAAACCCAATTATAAACTGCAACAGTGTCTACTTCCCCATTTTTTAATTTGTCATATAAATCTCTTTTTCAGTACATATAGGCTACTGTACACGAGATTTTGGATATAAAACCTTTTTAGCTGTTGGTTTTTCAATCATCAAACACGCTTCATTAAAATTTTTTACAACAAATTGGATGAATATGGTGAGTAATTACAAAGCTGACTGAAATAGTATATACTTACAATTTTTTTACAATTGAAAGTGTCGATTACCCTTTTTTATGCATAAGATATTGTGGGATTCAATTGTAGCAGCTTTGCAGTAGGTAGGCAGTCACAGACTTTTTAAAGTTTTGTAGTTCAGAAAGAGATTTTACATCTTGGTAATCTGTTGTACAGTTTCATTCATACATGATATACACTGTTTTTGCATAGTGTGATGTTGCAGTGACTCACATGTACATTACTGTTTCAAGTTCCGGTACAGTAAACATGGCCAATTTAGTTTTCAGGAAATAGGTTTCAAATCTCAGTATACGTTTTTTCTGGCATAGGCTAACTACTTCCAACAGATAAATGCAGGGATGGGGTAACATATTTCATACCTTCAAGGATCGGTTTACCTGATTTTCTGCCGCTTGTTTGTTTCATTATTTCTTATAACTGCCTTCTGTTTTCTGGAAACTGTTTTGGTCTGGTGTACATTTCCCCAGCAGACAGAATTAAGGCTAGAATCAACTGACAAGTTTCACACCTGGATAACTAAATTACAAATAATTACTAGTTCACACACCAATCATAATTTAAAGTCGTGTTATGAATATAGAGTTATTTTCTCTTTACATATTTTCTGTGTGTTTTTCGTTCTGAATTTTCCTCCTGAAAATGTCTTTGAATTTTTGTATTAATTCTTGTCCATAATGAGCATACATTGCTAATACAGTTGTTTCAACTAATTACACACATAGGCTCTCTTTTGTCTGGATCACAATCCACGAAACAGTGTTACATGCAAAACATAAGAGCACTTAAAAGGGGACCTGTTACGGGTAACAATAATAAACAACTTAAAAGCTTCTTCTAGTCAGTCATAATTTGTTTTCTTACAAGTTTACGTTATACGAGTCATTTAGGGGACGACAGACTTTTACCAAATGCGGATATTCCATGTTTTTATCGTATTAACGAAATTTCTGTACATACTTTTTAACTCCGAGCCACACCATTCTATGAAAAAAAACGTCATTTATTTTCGACGGTAAGTCAAACTGGTAACTACGAAAATGTGGTGAGCCTGTTTAAAAAATTGTTGTCCAATGCAGTTGACGTAGTTGATGCATTCGTTTTCATTGGCACTCAGTGCTCACCCCGTCTGTCACATTCCTATAAATTAGTTCATTAGTACAGTATCGAATGTTCCCCTCTAGCGCAAAAGCTTTTCCATAATATTAATTTACAGTATGATACTTTGTTACTATTTAATCACTCAGATACAAAATTTTTGAGAACAATGGAAAGCAGACGTTCATGTGTAATTCGCTCAGACGTTTTCAGCAAATGTCAAATATTTGCGATTATGGCGGGATCTGTTATCTAATTATATTTCATTTGTGAACTGTAACAATATTAGTTACCTCTTATCGTTTCACCTACTGTCTTTGTTTCAGAACAATGTCACGTCGAAATGTAGTTGCTGCAAAGTTGTGCAAATTACCTAAAAACTATTTATCTGGCTAGGTACATACAACTCCTACGAAACCTTCAATCCTTCATGTGACATTTTGCCATCTACATAACAGGCAGCAAAGTTTCTCCCTCCCAGACGGTGGAATGGGTGGAGGGGAAACAGGCACTTGAATCGCTGCAGACAGGAGGGGGTACTAACCTACACAGTACACACACAACAATAGCAGACTGTTCCGTGAGCAATTTCTGCCCTAGTCCATCCACGCCAGCTGCGACGTCACGTCGTCTACCTCGTTGCTCCACACGCACTTGTAGCCGTGCGCCACCGGTTCCGCGGGACCACTTCCGCCGCGCACGGTAAGAACACAGCTCTAATACGATTTCCTACACATGCTACTAAATCCAGTACTCCAAATAGCCTGTAGTGTACGGTATTACGACGTAAGCGTAGATGCCTGCGTCAGTGTTTTGTTTTTGTTGTGACGCTAGCTAGAGGTGACAAATAACGTAACTGTTAGAAATAACCGGTTATTGAGAAGTAGCAGTTACTGTGATAACCTCTCATTTGATACTAACTGTTATTTCAATAACAGGCGACAGTCCCTCGCGGCATCTGTTTACCGAAGATTATACTACGCTTTCGCGTCAACTCATCTGAGATCTCAGATCTGGCTACGATGGAGAGGGATAGACCACCAGGAATGTTGATAGAACTGTCTCGTGCGCTCTCTCTACTTTCAGCACTAACAAATAAAGTTAATGTCAGAGCGGTGGCTGATAGAGGCGACCGTAAAGACTAAAGACATTGCATTAACGGGCTACCACTACGGGTAATCTGGAAGCTGGTATCTGTGTTCCCGACTCCAGTTAAAGGTCGTGGAACCTAGTGATATTTCCAGAGAGAATGGTTACTGGAGTGAACAAAATATTTTCGTACCGCTACGGAAATAACCGCTGGCCATCGGGGGTTCCAGAGTGTTGACAAGTAACGGGACTATGCTCTCTCCATTTCTTGTGGTTCCGGAACAGGTGTCACACTCTTTCTGTCTTTGTTTGCGTTAGGCCGATATTACACTATCATATTTCTTCGTCAAAGAAATTTGATGGTGTAATAGAGAAATTTGTCAAACATCACCTATCAGCTACTCAATATGATCAAATTTGATGACAGTGTAAAGGCCCGTCCACACGCAACGATCTGTCTGTGCAAATGTCTGCGCACATAACTTCTGCGCAGACAGATCGTTACGTGTGGACAGAAGATTTGCACCAACCTGAGGTGTGTGCAAACCTGGAAGTTGGAGTTGGAGGTTTGAGCGAAACCTCTCAAATCTGTGGGTTCAAACCACATCTGCGCAGACAAGTTGGAGCGTGTGGACAGGAGATCGCCGTAAATCTGGCGCGAAACAGATGTTTGCTCAGTCTGTGTTTGTATTTGTGCGCACAGGGCATTAAAATGGCTGTTACTCGTCAGTGTTCTCGAGAGTTTGTTAGTGAATTCATCGAAATATATAGAAACCACCCATGTATATGGAAGATTAAAAGTAAAGATTATAGTGACCGAGATAAAAAGACAGCACTATACAATGCTCTAATTGAAAAATTGCGGGCAGTTGACGCCTCGGCAAACAGTGAAACAGTAATAAAAAAATAATAACATTCGCTGCGAACTGTTTACCGAAAAGTTTCGCCCTGCAAATCTCGCAGTAAATTTACGTGATAAAACTGCTTTCGCTTTAGCAGCCACTGTCTACACCATTTTGACTGCTTTCTGTTTCCTGTGGTTGGTCTGAACGTTTTTTGCAACACACGTTGTGAACACAGACCACAACAGAACTTCCTCCATTTCTATATTTCAAAATAACTGAATTAAATTTTTGACGTTTACGGCGAGCGTAGTCGCTTGCCACTGACATTTCTTTTCTACACCGACAGATGGCGGGCGAGTAGTAGATTGGGGTTTGTGTCGTGTGAACACACCACATTTGCAGCGATCTTTTGCATGTACAGACATCTGCGCCAATGTCTGCGCAGACAGATCGTTGCGTGTGGACCGGTCTTAATACCCCTTCTAGCGCTACGTCAAAGATCTTTGTCAAAAATACTTGACGGAATATTTGATCACATCTTTGATCAAATCTTTGACAAAGAAATTTGATAGTGTAATACCGGCCTAACCACATGGAGCGCTGGCGTCGATACAGCTATTTGACGTCTCTGTAAGTCTGTAGTATGTTTGGAAACATGGCTTCAAATTTCTCGTGTTCCTTCGACTTTTTTAAATTTGCTTCGACTGGGGTGGAGAGATTGGGCGTGGAGCATGCTATTAATTGTGTGATAATAGGCAGGTGAAATATGCTGCAGGCAGAATCACAGCTATAGCCATCCACCTCTACATCTGGAAACATCCAGTCAGCTTTTCAGCAAGCCAGAATAGAAGATGTGGCCACACTCTAAATTAAAAATTCTTTCCTAGCTTTCCATTCTACTTTGCCTGTTTTTGAACTCTGGCTGCCACAAGTTAAAAAACACTTCATCTGTTTCGTACTTTTTATTAATTTTGTAGCTGTTGGAACATTGCATTATTTAAATTATTGAAAAGTAAAAATAGTTGTTATTGTCCACATAGTGTACTAAACATTTATGTACTTTCATATATTCCTCCTTTAGAACCTTAAAAATCGCTTCACACGTTTCTGGAATTATTTTGGTTAATATGCAATGTGATATCCGAATGCTGTGTTGTAAACTAGAATAGGTCTGTCCTGTTTTACTAAGAGAAAAATGAGTTTTCTCTATTTGTACACAACCATTGCAAATGGACTTTTTTATTTAATTAGTTTCTGGCTTTCAAATATTTTCTGCATAGCATTGAGCACATCAATTTTATACAGGAAAATTGTATAATGGAATATTTACACTTCAGCCACATGTGTGGTAAATTAACCATTTGATGGAGGCATATTTGAAATGAATACAGGTATGCTTACAACAACAATCATGTTGGATAGTTTGTCAGAGGCATTTAAATAAAAGTATGGATTTTCTTATATCAGGGCCTGCTAGTATGTATGCATACTACATGATTGTTTTTAAATAACATATGCATTTTTTATTTTTCAAAGAGCTCAAGTCAGTTCATTTTCTATTACATTAAGCAACACTAAAAAACTGTCAGATGCACTGATTGCTATGTTAAGTTTCTGTTACATGCAAAACTTAACCCTTCATTTTGAGTACTCATCTGTCTCGTTTATGAATTAATCTGTTAGATAGTCAGACAGTTAACTGCCATGATATTAAATTGTAAGAAGAAAAAAACCCGTCAAAATAGGCAGGTGGCATTGATAGATGAAGTGTTTATTATTGCCTAATATGTGTGACAGAAAGGGGGGGGGGCGGCAAAACATGGGATGGATACTTAAAATATTCCTCAGGACAGGAAATTTTGTTATTGAGAAATTTCTGAAAACTTACGCAAATTTGTATGCCCAACATCAATACTATTATTTCAGACATACATAATCTGGATATTCAAAGAAGAATTAGATCAACAGAATAAACAAGGTACTGTAATGACTTGTGAGGCATTTAAATCTGTAATTCCAATCCCAAAGAAAGCAGGTGTTGGCAGATGTGAAAATTACCGAACTATCTGTTTAATAAGTCACAGCTGCAAAATACAAACACGAATTCTTTACAGACGATTGGAAAAACTGGTAGAAGCCAACCTCGGGGAAGATCAGTTTGGATTCCATAAAAATACTGGAACACGTATGGCAATACTGACCCTACATCTTATCTTAGAAAATAGATTAAGGCAAGGCAAACCTACATTTCTAGCATTTGTAGACTTAGAGAAAGCTTTTGGCAATGTTGAATGGAATACTCTCTTTCAAATTGTGAAGATGGCAGGGGTAAAATACAGGGAGTGAAAGACTATTTACAATTTGTACAGAAACCAGAGGGCAGTCATGAGAGTCGAGGGACATGAAAGGGAAGTAGTGGTTCGGAAGGGAGTGAGACATGGTTGTAGCCTCTCCCCGATGTTATTCAATCTGTATATTGGGCAAGCAGTGAAGGAAAACAAAGAAAAATTCGGAGTAGGTATTAAAATCCAAGGAGAAGAAATAAAAACTTTGAGGTTCGCCGATGACATTGTAATTTTGTCAGAGACAGCAAAGGACATGGAAGTGCAGTTGAACGGATTGGACAGTGTCTTGCAAGGAGGATATAAGATGAACACCAACAAAAGCAAAACGAGGATAATGGAATGTAGTCGAATTAAGTCGGGTGATGCTGAGGGAATTAGATTAGGAAATGAGACACTTACAGTGGTAAAGGAGTTTTGCTATTTGGGGACTGATGATGTTCAAAGTAGAGAGGATATAAAATGTAGACTGGCAATGGCAAGGAAGCGTTTCTGAAGAAGAGAAATTTGTTAGGACCGAGTATAGATTTAAGTGTCAGGAAGTCGTTTCTGAAAGTATTTGTATGGAGTGTAGCCATGTATGGAAGTGAAACATGGACGATAAATAGTTTGGACAAGAAGAGTATATAAGCTTTTGAAATGCGGTGCTACAGAAGAATGCTGAAGTTTAGTTGGGTAGATCACATAACTAATGAGGAGCTATTGGGGAGGAGAGGAGTTTGTGGCACAACTTGACTAGAAGAAGGGATCGGTTGGTAGGACATGTTGGTCTGAGGCATCACGGGATCACCAATTTAGTATTGGAGGGCAGTGTGGAGGGTAAAAATCATAGAGGGAGACCAAGAGATTAATACACTAAGCAGATTCAGAAGGATGTAGGTTGCGGTAGGTATTGGGAATGAAGAAGCTTGCACAGGATAGAGTAGCATGGAGAGCTGTATCAAACAAGTCTCAGGACTGAAGACAACAACAAAGTGAAGGCTAGGAGAAATGTAATTATTCATTCTCCCATCCAAAAAGTTAAGACCCTCATAGTAGCTGAAGAAACCGAGCATTTTTCCAAATATCACATAAAACTTGACTTAGTGTACTCACACTTTCCTCAAATGCACTCTCTCGTACATGTGAAAAAGAATCTTGCGTGATACGTATACTTCTGTCTTGTATTACAACTTACTCTATTAAGCAAACAGCTCAAGAAATTAAGCTTCGAATTTTACCTATAATATTCAGCTTACGTATTAGTTCATACTTTAAAAAGCACGTTTTTAACATTACATTTACACAGTGCTGTGGCGAAGTTCTGCATACTTTCTGTTGCAGCTGCATGGATAATATTTCTAATAGCGACCGATAATCTACATACATATAATATGAAACACCAATAACTGTCCAAACATAAACTGAAATGTATGGGACATTTAATTAGCTAAGGTTATGACATGATTCATAAGATGTTCCTGCCACTTTGCTCTACTCACAGTTATACCACAGTATTATGTTAGATTGTGGTTATGCTGATAACTAAACTGATGGATTGAACCTACTTTGTTATTTAACTGTAAACCAATCTGGAGTATTTGGTCGTGAAAAATGACTGACATTTATTTATAACCATTAAAAATAACTGTAACTGTGACAACGGTTACTCCAAAATAACCGACTGGCCCACCTCTATCGCTAGCACCGTCTATCACAAACTGTCCGAACAGGTGCTACTTAAGAAAAATATGAACGAAGAGGGTGATGTATCCAGTGTAGTTCCTGTAGCAATATAAAATTTCCAGATATGTCTAGAGTTCCTAACAGTTTTGTGCCCTGGAATATTTAATTTAAACACTTCTTAATACTGGTAGGCATCAGCAAAAGGAAATAACAGAAATCCAAGCAACTATCGGCTTTAAGTCAAGTTGATCAAAATATATAAATCTATCAATAATATTTCGTATATTAAATAAACTTTGGAAGGAAAAAAGAAATAAACTTAATTGTACGGAAAATGCAATAACCTCTAAACTGTAATAATACACCATTATGGTTAATCTGCCAGAAGTGCCTCAGTAGAGGTTTTGGAAGTCAAAGATGAAGTAAAATTATTGACATCTCTACTGAAAAAGTCTGAAATTATGAAAATGTAATATAAAAACAGTAAGACACAAAAGTGAATAATAAAGAATGTATAAAGCATTAGGAAAACCATAAAAATTAAACAGAAATAATAAAGGAAAGATGGAAACCAAAATTTATAATGTTAACTTTGTTATAGATGAAGGCTACATAATTTAGAAAACTTAATAGATGTATTGTATACAGGTTCCCATAAATAATGGCAATAATTTCATAAATAATGTCATTCTCTTGAACAGTTACATGTCTACTTCAATTAAATGTAGCTAAATAAGCGACACACAAGATAGTGTGAAATCTACAGGGACAACACTAGTCTTAACGATTGTGCTTGGACTTAAGACATGCTACAGATAAATATGTAAAATGCCTGTATTAGTTTGATATACCAGCTATACGAACTATAGTTAAATCAAGCAACAATACAGTGTTACATTCAGTGATGTGTAATGTGCTTATTGAGGATGTCTGTGAGCTCCACACTAAATTAATGACATTTATTTTCATTTTTTCTTTCATCTCTACAGGATTTATTGTGGGAGCCCTATCTGGCTACTCGTTAAGAATAACATATTATAGGACGAGCCCTGTGAGATCGAGTATTCTCATAGCATGTTTCAACGACTTGAGGACATTCATGAAATGTCATTCCTACAGACCTGTGCCTTTAAGCCGTGTACAGATGAGGACACATCTTGTGCCACTAATGGTGCAATAAGATGGTACAACTTCCTGTTCCAAGCGCTTGCATGCCATCTGGTAGCTGTGTTTGTTCATATAATGACTGCAGATGGCGTAACATTATTTTATAAAATAGATGATGATGAACTGAGAGTGGCAGCTGCTGCTTTTGCAGTCGTTATTGCAGTTATATCTTGGGGACATTGACGAAGAAATTTACGTTGGCGTGATAGAAGGTGTTGGTTGGTTGGTTGTTTTTTTTTTTTTTTTTTTTTTTGGGAAGGAGACCAGACAGCGAGGTCGTCGGTCTCATCGGGTTAGGGAAGGACGGGTAAGAAAGTCGGCCGTACCCTTTCAAAGGAACCATCCTGGCATTTGCCTGGAGCAATTTAGGGAAATCACGGAAAACCTAAATCAGGATGGCCGGACGCAGGATTGAGCTGTCGTCCTGCCGAATGTGAGTCTAGTGTCTAACCACTGCACCACCTCGTTCATAGAAGCTGTTGCAGTCATTAATGCAGTAATTTCGCAATGACGACAAAGAAAGATAGAAGATGGTGGAGTAGGCCTCGGATTTTAAGATGTGACAGTGGCGTTCGGGAATTGCTCTGCCTATTACATAATCAACTGAGCTTGGAGGGCAGGGAATCATATAAAAATTTTCTGAGAATGCATGAGACAGAATTCTTCGAACTGCTTCGTTCATTAAGTCCAAGAATAACGAAGCAAAACACAGTTATGCGAGAATGTATCTCAGCTTCAAAGATGTCAGTAGGTACCTTTATATAAGTCTAGTATTACTAGGCTGCTCTACATACTGTGCATACTTGCAAGCTGTAACTAATTCCTTGATTTTCATTAGGTTAATTCTAACACTGAGATTTCTAGCTACTGGATAAAGCTACAGAAGCCTTACGTTTTCATTCAGAATACTAGTAAGAATTATATCCCCATTATTCCTGAATCTTGAGACACAATTTACCAGTGCTTGAAGGGTTTATATATGGAGGTACGTTGATTTTGTTAAATTTCATAAGAACATGTGCAAAGTAAGCTAATGTAATAACACACTTAAATGATCTAAGAAGTATAATTAGGGAACAATTTTTGTTCAGTTGTCTTCTCTCAACAAGAATCATATTTCAGGGTTGGTGTATATTCTGAGTGCCTCTGCCACAACTTTTTGATGCAGTTTTATTTCTTATGTTTAGTTAGTTGGCAAACCCCTAGCATTTTCTTTATTCTTTAAAGTGGAATTCTTAACAATTTCAAATTTTGGGGGAAGGATGTATCTCTGATCCAAGCTTTACCTGTGCCTGTGTCCAGGCATTATCACATACCTTTATAGTTTGGCAATTACATTCAAAATATAGCCTTCATTGTAAAAGTTTATGTCTAGAATTGAACCTTACAGTCTCTAGGCCAAAACTACCTGAGGAATTTTTCAGACAAAATCAGTTCACTTCGTAATTCATCATTTTCATTTGCTAGGGGAAAATGTGCTTCCAGACTTATTTCTCAGTTCATGTGTAAGAAAATCACACTGACATATTCACATCCCATTTTCTGTCTTTCAGATGCCATTGTCTTAGTGCTTTAGACAGGAAGCGTGTGGAATTCCGACCACCAAGATGAATGGGATCATACTACCACAATTACAAAGGAGGTAACAGCATTGTGTTACTGGCACTTGTTGATGCACAGTATAAATTTACATGTAGATTGTAGTGGGAAGATTAGTGATGGAGGAATGTTCCAGAACAGTCCACTCTGTGAAACTCTTACTGGTGCTGAAAATTTAATTAACATTCCTACACCAGAGATATTATCAGGAACTCAAACTGCAGTGCCTTCAATAGTTGTAGCTGACGATGCTTTTCCTTTACCAGAGCATATAATGAAACCATCTCGCACAGCAACAGAAAATATTTAATTACTCTTTGAGCAGGCATGAAGAACTAATGAAAATGTGTTTGGAATATGGAGCAATAGGTTCAGAATCTTCCTTAAGAAAATGGAGCTACCTGTTGAAGCTGTAGAGAAAATCACACTGTCTACTTGTGTGCTACATAATTTTTCACTGGGCACTTGTGGGAAGAGTTATGTTGGACAACTGGAAAAGAAAGAGGACGCAAATCACTGTGTTATCATTCTGGAAGAATGGCAGCAAAATAATCTGAGGAGCATAGGAAGATTAGGTCAACACAAGTCAGTTAAAGAAGCTAGGACAGTGAGGGACACTCTTCAGGAATATTTCAACACTACCAGTACTGGGTATGTACAGTGGCAGTGGGAACCTGCAAAAATATTTCAGTACTGCCACAATGCCAAATCTTGAAAATAAGTAATGTAAATTATGACTAAAAAGTGAATATGGTAAACAGGAGAGTGTATGATATTCATAAATTAATTTAGTTGGTATTATCAATACATTTTGTAATTTGAATTTGCTATAATTACAATCCGCATTCAAGGTAAAGCACTGCATTCAACCTTTTTTTATATTTATTTTATAGGTATTAAGCAATTAAATTGTAATGAAAATAAATAAATAAATAAACTTGTTACTCAAAGAAATAAACAGTCGTGTTACTTCAAATAAACAAATAAGAAGTCTTGTTATACAAAATAAACAAGTAAACGGTCTTGTCACTCAAAATAAACAGTCATGTTGCTCAAAATAAACACATAAACAGTCTTGTTACTCATTATTGCCCAAGTCTTCCTCTTATACAGTACAAAGTATGTAAAATATCTCTCTCTTAGCTTCCATCACCAGAGCTTTACTTTTAATTTGCTGTAGAGAAGCAGTTACATATGAAACAAATGCCTCAACATTAGTCGGAGCAGTTCTTGGTTTATTTAAGCTGGTCACTATATTGTCAGTTCTTTTCAGAATAGCTCTTTCTTCTTTGCTGTAAGCCTTCTCCCTATTTCACTTGGACTGCTGTAAGATGATGACGATGATAATGTTTGAAATGGCTGGCCATGTGCAGCTTCACATTTCTCTAAAACTATGGAATACTCATTAACATCAATGAGAGAGACTGGAATTTCACTGACAAGGCAGCCATCCTGGAAAATAATGATAACAATTGTACACTGCTTGCACTTTGTTCTTTATACTTTCTGTGATTGGATATTTATGGCCAGCACGAGACACTGTGCATGATCATGGGCCATGAACTCAGCTTCACAATGTATTTAAGTTACAAAGGAAAAAAGAATAAGGGCACTAGTGTGACTTGAAACCACAATCTTCGAATAGTAAACTAAATGCATCAGTCAACTGAGCTATTCATTCACAACACAAATTCATTAGTATAATGTGTCTTGTGATGTTGCCAAGACAAACCAGTTATCAGCTTAGTTTTTTCACTTACTGTACAAACTGCAGAGGAAACTGAAGGGTAAAAAAAGTACTTACTGTGATGTTACTGTATCTAGCGTAGTCCATGCTTTCTTGTGCAAATTCTGTGCTGCAAGTTCCTTTCCTTTGCCTGAACGTGGTCTCGCAAAACTAAAGTTTCTTAAAATACCACACTGCGGGATCATAAACGTCAGCAGATCCCCTACCACTCTTTGTTGAAGCTTTTATTTTATAAGTTCTGACACAAACATTGTGCGTTAACTTTTCAACTTCACTATAATTTCAGCGTGAGATGAACACCTAACCTCCTTCAATGAATCAACTGTTTTGTCGAGTGAATATTTCCTGGTGTGTTTGTTATGATATGTGAGGGATTTTGTGACTTAAAGAAATGTTTCGTGTCTGTATGCCTCAATAAGAATTTCTATAGCTTCCTTATACCACTCAATTATCACACAGTGCACTATTGATTGTAAAAGCAAACAGATGTATGTACTCAAATGGCAGCCATAGGGCACAGAATATAGCTTTCTTTGGCTGCATGCCATTTATTAGCAATGCGACATCAGGCCACTAATTGGCACGCTAGGTAGCTGTTCACATGAAACAATTTATTCGTTATGCAAGTCATGGCGCAAGAGATATCTCCATCTGTACTGGGGCTTTAGAGTTCCACGTAGTTCTGTTCACCTACAGTGCCCGTATTGCTTTCATGGATGTCTGATATATGATAATGGTTTTGGCTTCTGCCAGATCTGCTCTCATTTTGCTAACTAAACCAGGGCACATACATGAAAATCACTGACTCCAACAATTATGCAAACAGAATTCAAAGCACTGCCCTACAGAAGAGAAAAATAGCTGGAATTTTCGGTCTCCTACAGCTGCTGGACTGGAGATGTGCTAATGCCACAATGGCGGATGATGGACATGCCACAATGGCGGATGATGGACAGCATCCTGCCAGAGAGGGATTGTCTGCCTCAACTTGTCTTTGAACCTTTGAACAAAGAAAACATCTTGTTACTCTCAGAACTTTCCGTTGATACCTTGCCCCTATCTTGTTCGAACCAGTCTGTACAGGTTCCTATGCCTCATCACAAAGGATATCTTGTGAATGAATGGAGCGTTTTGATAGGCTCTTACTGAATTTACCCATCAAACTGCTGCTGCTGCTGCCAGAGTGGAAGCCCTGTCTGCCATTTTTTTTTTTTTGTGCAGGCGAGACTTTCAGTGGCAAAATTATTTTGTGCAGACCGCCTTATTGCAGTAACAGTTAAACCCTGCAAAAGTGATCTACACATCATGAAATATGGGAAGACACTTCCTCAATTACACTGTTCTGCAATTTATGAGCAAAGCTTGAATTTTTCCATATGAAACCTGCCAAACTATTGCTGCTGATTTGGAAGCACTGTGCATCATTTTCTGCAGATGAGTTTTCAGTGACAAAACTGTTTTGCTCAGATCAGCATATTGCACTGAAAGTTAAACCCAGAAAAAGTCATCTACAGATCATGAAATACAAAAAGGCACTTTCTCAATTACATTGCTCTACAACTGTCAAGATAAGTTTGAATTTATCAGTGTGTAGCTGGTCTCCAATCCGGCTGTATCACCACATTACATATCAATGTGGTAAACACACAGTTCGTATCCAGCACCATACAAAATCACCACTCCTGCATTCTGCATGTAGCTGTCAACCACCAGACACTTGTACATGTACCACAAAGACAGACAGCATAAGCACATTCACCTCATGAACTCCTTGCAGCATAGATATTTTCCATGATGTCGTGCAGTCATCCACTACAGCCAACAGCCACAAGTCATCTGCCCCTGTACTGGCGCGATGTGTGACCAGAGAACCCTCAGTGGACCGAGGTGTCACTCTCCAGACTATTGTACAAAGGCGTTACTGTTTTTAACCTCGACCTGCTTGCTTGCTAGCTTTCTACACCCACCTCCGGACTCTTGGGATTACAACAACATATCTCTTTCAACATGATTTACCAGAATATCGTACCATTTACGTGATACTTGTCGATATCAAGCTCATAGTAATATCGACTGCATAGCAGTATTGCTTGCACAGTATATTTCCGAAGATATAGACTGGAAATTATTTCTCCAGCAACCCAAAACTCTGGGGGTGGAACATGCTGTAAACCATGGAAAACCAGAAACTTATCGTGTCTGCAAAGACTTTCACATGGAAACTCGAAAAAGTAGAGGAAACTGATAATTCCACTCGCTAATACCGATGTCAGTGATGTAACAGATTCCAAATCATCCTTATGATTTACATAGTCGACTAAGGTGTTTCTCATGTCTAGAGAAACAGAAAACGTGTCTTCCACCCGTCTTTCACCAGCTAGATGCACACAACACAATCGATGTTCTCCCAAACAAATAACGACTGGAAATCCACAGAAGCACTCAACTTTACAATTTACATGGGAGGGAATAACGCTCCAGTCAAACATACGTCCATAATGATACTCTAAAATTTCCATGGAGGACACAAGCGTTCATGAAGGCTTCATGACACATACTGAGTATTAATTCGCTATTCATTCGTCTAGAGGGAGACATGGATAGGTCAGCTACATTCCTGTCCTGTTTGGATGGCTGCTGCTGTAAGCCAGAAACATTTATCGTCCCTGTCACAGGCCAACACCTCTGCGCGCCATGCACCCACAGACAGAATCGTCCTACGAAACCGGCAGTCTCAATCGCACGACATTCGACGATGATCGAAGTATCGGAAGTACACCCTCCTGATGACTGTGGTTCTGGAAATATAAATATCTGTACCATTCTTACGTCTTGACATAATTTTCTAAGTAAAAAAAAAAAAAATTTCTCATTCGCTCTGCGGCTATCGCAATATTCCATGTCAAATCCATACCTTCTGTTATAATGGGAGATATCCACATTTTTTTGCACGTGTCAGAACACACACACACACTCATACCTTATAAGCCTGATGCTCAAGGCTAATCCATCATGCATCCCCTACTACTAAGTATAATACTTCGCCCATAACTGGATCCTGGCGATACGAAACAATACTGAGCCAAAATCAGCAATGGGTGGACATGTCTCGTTAAGTTTCTCTTGCACGTGACACGACTGTCATAGAAAGAGAGGAATAATCGTCTTACAAGCGGTCATATGTTAAAAACACGATGCTACTCACAAGTATCGCTAACGATATCCATGTTAACAACCATAAAAGCCTTATAAATCGAAGTTTGACATTACCTCCGAATGAAGTTGGTTTTCCACACAAATACGGCAACACTGAATATTGACAGTGATCGCCAGAGTGTATATTAACATACCACCAGTGCAGTTACACGTTGACAATGGTGTAAGCTCGTAGTAAAATCACCGAATTCAGAAAATGCTGTGGCTAAGGAACTTGGTATGAAGCTGGTATTTGCAACTCCATGATGCCGCCTCTAGATATTTCTCCAGTGTTTGTTACACAGTCTGTCTCGATGCCAGGTCAGAAGTTCTGTAATATATCCACTGGGTTATAGGCAATGGCTGATTGAGAATGATCAGATACAGTAGATGGTGTGCTGATTGAGGTCATAAGAAACGTACACTGGCTTTTCAGATCTCTAGAGTTACACATCCCAGTAGAAATGCTGTCTGTGATTTGAAATCAAGTCTTCCCTTTCAACCACATACCTGCATTGGATCCTATGGAGAAGTCTTTTAATGATTACAGCCACTAGTGAAACATATTTGTGGCACTCTCATATCATGAAACGAGTCACCTTTTTCGAACCTGTCTGTTACAGTAAAATTCCAACGTGTTTTTAAATAGTCCTTGTGCATCTTGTAACTGTTCCTCAGACTCTGCCCTGCCATCCCTGTGCATCTTTGTGCATGTGATCATTCCAATTTAAGTCAGAACTGAGCGGAAGTCGGAGAGAGCTATATCTACCACATTCTGCTACCCGTGTAGAATAAGGCTAGGCTGGGTTACTGACACAAGACCGTGTTTTGACCATTCGGTGGAAATGGGAACATGTTTTAGTGATTCTGCCAACTGTGTATGATGTGTAAGGACAGTGCCAAACGAGCCAACTTCTACAACATGAAGTAGTATATAAGACAGTAAGGGAACAGGGAAAAGGATGAGGATTTTGCTACTACGTTGCGGTGCGTCTCGAAACTACATACAGGTACTGCAGTCCGAAACAGATCCGTGTCCCTCAGGGTCCATTCACGTCTATCACTCCAACGTTATATTATCGTTATTTTGTACCATGCAACAGAGAAAAATTACGAACTATAAAAGCTCCGCTAACGTCATCTGACAGAGAACTCGATAAGATTTTTGCTGCATCTCTCTCTTCCGATATATCAAAAACAAATACCGAAAACAAATAACATATATAACCAGACAGTGATCTACATATTTCTAGCACTTCAAGCGTAGTGCGTAATTTATGATCATTCTCTATGTGGATGGAATTCACGGGGGATTCTTGTATTCTTAGGATAAAAATCTCCTTGCATTGTCTTTGACCAACCCGCCCTGCAGCACTATCACCCATTTCATCTGCAACTGACCAAAAGTAGACCATCACGTCGCACATCTCGTAAAGGAATGGAGCATGATAAAGCCATAGCTTTGCAACAACCGTTCGAAATTAACGTACTCCTAAAATAGCGTCAACACCTCGAACTAATTTATGAGCATAACATGATGTCATAGGAGCATAATCTGTTACCAAAAAATCATCATCCATAAAATACTTGAAAATGACCTAAGACCGAAATTGTACAATCGTACAGAAAATGGCAGCTGAAGCCTTCAAGAAATCATTCAAAAAATTCATCACAGCTGCGGACCCTAACGCATTGAAAATCAACTATGCTATCAATTCTGAAGTACTGTTCTACTCTCGGTGATCAGTACCAAGAAGGTATTGGTAAGAGAGAACATAAACATATCCCCTCCTAAGGCTACACAATTCTGCGCTTAAAACAGGCTATAATGTTAGAGAGTTGCAGTTTCTGACCTATTAGTCATATGGAATGCAATACTGTTTATATTCCTATGTAAGAAATATATTTCCGGCGCATGACATACATCGTTTTTGCAGATTTCTGTGCGATAAACTATGGTGACAAACTATAAAATGAAAAAAAACTGCTTCCTTAAAACATCGATTCTGTGTGATACATGATCAATATAGCTTTCCAGAGGTTCACTGTTCACATCCGCACATGGTACGGAAATTATACTATGCTTGCCTCAGTCTTATAGAAAATGATCGTTAGTAACGGAGAATACCTCTTATACAAGGAAACAGATAAACACATAGCAGTAGCGTTTGACATGTGAAATTACATGTCATGCCACCACTAAGTCTGCAAACAGGACATCTGTCAAGCAGACGTATAAACGGGGATTGCAGTGCCTCACAAACACATGTCACAAACTTAGAATCACCTTATTTATGAGACTGAAGTCTCGTTTTTATGTTCAAGATGCGACAGGGGAATCGACTACGTCGCATAAATCTTCGATTGTTGAGAGGAATGTGTCGAAACATGATGGTCACGTTTCATCACACATGAGGTGGAAGTCGTCTGATGACCGAGTGGTTTGCTGTTAACGATCACAAGTAGACTGTGCACTAAGTCACACACAGAACACTCGGCTGTGTATGAGTCGAATGCAAGCTACGTCACACAACTGATGCATACTCACAGAACAATGAAAAAATAAGGTGAAATAAGCTACAGCAGCATCTCCCTCTCTCTCTGGAATGCATCATCAGTCTACCATTAAATGGTACCTCATTAAACTCCATCACAACGGATCACTCCATCCAGTCTCTGCCATCCTTTAACGCAGATGCAATAAGTTTAGAGTCAAATGGTTCTTTGTTTTTCCAAGAAAGCATCGAAGACAGTAGTCAGCTTTTCTGTATCACTAATACCTCAATAGACATACAGTAGAATGCTGCCTCGACGAACAAAAATGACTGTTTCCCTGGTTCCTGGTGCTTCCATGTCAACATTTTTTCGTTTTCCTCTTGCTGTCGCATACTCGTTCCCATGTACAAGAATTGTTCTACGTCAAGCAGAAGACACACAAGTACTTCCTCGATTTCACCGCATTTCGATGTATTTTCCCTCAATTTATACGTATTTTTCGTCATTTTTTGCAATTTTATCGATTTTATGTCGAGATCTCTTGCAACAAGTCACAGAAAAAATCAGCAAAACTCTAGCCTGTGTTTATAGTCCGCCACAGGGTTTAGGTCTTGGACAGGGTGGAAACTAAATACATGCTGGCCGTCATCCCTCAGAACCTCCCAGACTAACCGATGAGTGACCCCCATGTCATGTCCACCCGCTCAAGAACTTGTCATAGGTGTTCCTCGAACAGTCTCTTCAAATGCAGCTTCCCGTCATGTTCGAGGTCTTTGAGCGTCACCATGATATCCCGCTAACAAGCCTGTTTCGCCAAGTCACCAGCGAATTGCTGTAATCCTTTGCGGGTGTGGGTGGCACCTTGCTGGGTGCCGTTCCTCACACAACCGTCGAGCTTCATGCACATTACCGTCAGCTGGTCCATGAAAAAAAGTTGTACTGTACTGTATGACTAAATTGCAGGTGATGTGTGTCTGCTCTGAAGCAAAGCTTACGTGTGACTGCTTCTGACATGAGGTAGTGACAAAAAGCAAGACCTATTCGACATGTGTGCATATCACATTGGGATAGCGATGGGGCGAGGGACGTTTCTTTGTGTGAACCAACAACCATAGCACTGCCCGTCAACAGGGCAATCCCATGGCCAATCTAAGTGTGTGGCGCCAAGTTTCCATAGTTTAGGCTTTGTAGATTGTCCACCTACATAACATTAGTAATTTTGGTTCCTACTGGCATCAGCTATCCAGGGTTAAAATTTCGTGACACAATTTTTCTCGATCATGTGTATATAGCTGGTTTCCTAGGACGATTCTGTCTGGGGGTGTGTGGCGGGAATGATTCACATTCCCAGTTAATGGCAGGAGCCGTCCAAATGGAGAGACTGGTTGGGGCACAGGAATATAGCTGATTTAACTGTCGACCTCTAGACAGCTGAGTAGAGAACTAATACTCAGTATGTGTAGGGCAGCCTATGTGATCACGTGTGTTCTCCGTGGAAATTTGAGAAGATTCAATTGGACGTTTGTTTACGCTGGAACATTTACTCCCATGTAAACTGTCTGGTTGAGCGCTTCTGTGCATTGGGAAATGGTTGACAGAATATCGGTTATGGTGTGTGTTGTGTGCGTCTAGCAGGTGAAAGATGGGTGGAAGAAATGTTTACTGTTTCTGTAGACATGAGAAACACCTTAGTTGACTTTGTAAATTATGAGGATGATTTGGAATCGGTTATATCACCCATATCGGTATTGGCGAGTGAAATTATCAGTTTCCTCTACTTTTTCGAGTTTTCTCATAAAAGTCCTTGCCGACAAGATAAGTTTCTTTGCCGGCCGTAGTGGCCGAGCGGTTCTAGGCGCTACAGTCTGGAACCGCGCGACCGCTACGGTCGCAGGTTCGAATCCTGCCTCGGGCATGGATATGTGTGATGTCTTATGTTAGTTAGCTTTAAGTAGTTCTAAGTTCTATGGGACTGATGACCTCAGAAGTTAAGTCCCATAGTGCTCAGAGCCATTTGAACCATTTTTTTAAGTTCTTGTTCTCCATGGTTTACAGCATGTTCCACCTCGTTGCACCCCCCGAAAGATTCGGGATGTAGAGAAATAATTTCCAGTCTATATCTTCGGAATTATACTGTGCAAGCGATACTGCTATGCAGTCGATATTGTTATGTGCTTGACATTGACAAGTATTGCGTAAATGGTATGATATTCTGGTAAATCATGTGAAAATACATATGTTGTTGTAATATCAGAGTTTGGAGGTAGGTGTAGAAAACTAGCAAACAAGCAGGTTGGGGCCAGAAACAGTAACGGCTTTGTGCCAAGGGCAATCGACCGAGCCTTTGTACAATAGTTTGCAGAGTGACCTCGGTCCACTAAGCCTGCTCTGGTCATGCATGGGGTCAGGGTGTGCCATCGGGCAGATGACGTGTGACTGTCGGCTGCGGTGGATGACTGCCTGACCTTGAGAAAAATGTCTACTGCTCTGAGGAGTATATACGGTCCATGTGCTTATGCTGCCTGTCTTCACAGTATATGTACGAGTGTCTGATGGTCGATAGGTATATGCAGGATGCAGAAGTGATGGTTTTGTATGGTGCAGGATACAAATTGTGTGTTCATTACATCGATACAGTATGTGGTGATATAGCCAGGTTGGAGAGTGGTTTCATCCTGAAATATTCAAGCTTTCGTTGACAGTAGCAGAGCAATATAATTGAGGACGTGTCTTCCTGTATTTCACGATCTTAAGATCACGTGTTCAGGGTCTAACTGTCAGTGTGATATGGCGATCTGTAGAAAATACTTTTGTTGCTGAAAGTCTTGTCTGCAGAGAAAAATCGTAGACAGTGCTCCCACACTGGCAGCATCACTAATTTGGCAGGTGAATTCAGTAAGAGCCTATCAAATCACTCCATTCACTCACAAGACATTATTTATGATGGGGCATAGGAACCTATACAGACTGGTTCAAACAATATGGGGACGAGGTATCTATGAAAAGTTCTGAGAGTAACAGGATGTCTTCTTTGTTCAAGTGTTCAAAGACAAGTTGAGGCAGACTATCCATCTCTGGCAGGATGCTGTGCATCATCTGCCATTGTGGCATTAGCACATCTCCAGACCAACAGCTGTAGGAGACTGAAAATTTCAGCTATTTTTCTCTTCTGTAGGGCAGTGCTTTGAATTCTGTTTGCATAATTGTTCTGATTTTCTTGTCTGTACTTAGACAGTCCTCTCTTTCGAGACAACAAGAATGCCTTTATGATTAATGGTATTTTCGCAAGCATGCACATACATGAAGAAGGCTGTTAGCAGTGAGAACGTTTACCATTTCTGAGACGTGTGTTGAAAGCAGGACTTTACGATTTCTGGGAAGGATAACACATCATGGGTGGGGTGCATCGTTAGGACCAACAGGGAGAATGCTATCGCTGTTATTCTGAGTTATTTTCGTAAACAGGTCCTGTTAGGACAAGAATTTCCATGCAGACAAGCTGAGACGTCACGAAAACTCCTACAACAACAAAAGCGACCATTAACTATTTCTGTGATACTTTACGATTTCTGGGAAGGGTCAATATGTAATGGACCGGCCGTTCCGTTAGGATTGATAGGTAGAATGGATCATGTGTTATTCGGGGATATAGTTGTATACAGTTTCTGAAAGCATTTCAATAGATTTCTATAGTGCGTCGAGAGGGAGACTTCGCTGTTATTTACATAGACATGTGACATTGGTATAACACAGACAACCTTTTAGCTGCGCTTGCACAGTGGAGCCGCTATGCAAACATCTCACTACACCTGCAGGTACAAAGGCTATGCTTAAGCCACTGTGGGTAGGTAAACACGTGTTTCGACAGGAATTTCTCAGGTGTCAAGTATGAAAGCGATGCCAATACCTCATGTTTGCATGATCCAAATAGACACCTGCACATGGCATGGGAGCTGACGACCACGTCGTCGCTTTGCGGGGCAGGCCGCACCGGCATGTGCATGCATTGGACCTCTGGAGGGAGCAATCTGCTAATATGTTGCGGTCAAATTTCTTAACGATTGTTTGAAAGCTTTTTATGTGCATTGAGTGTTTGTGTATTACATTATTTTCCTCTGTTTAAGCGTCGTGAGCGGGTTTTGCAATTGACAATTTACGAGTTGCTTGCGTGTCTCTACATTAGTGTACTGCATTAATTCAGTAGTTTGCGAATAGTTTGCAGGTCTGTCGGCTATGTATTGTGATCCCAAGCACATCAGGATGAGTGTTTTATATCAGCATAATAAATAAACTACGTGAATTCCATCCCTAAATAAGTTGTTCCAACTTCCAACTGAAAATAAAGTAGACTTCTTCCTCTCCAGCAGCCCAGCACAGACTGAGTCCTTTTCCCGCAAATTCCAGCGAAGAGGTGGTGGTTGGATGACTTAGATTAGTAGAGGTAGCCCAAGTGACCTAGTTTCCTGCCAAAATTTTCCCATCATTTTCTTAGATTAATGGAGGAAGTCCAATTGACCTTTCTTCCCGCCATTTTCTGGTGGAGGGTGAGAGGGGGGAGGGTTTTAGGTTAGTGGGGGAAGTCCAGTTGACCTGTTTTCCCACCAAAATTTCAACTCCGCGCCATGATGACAGTGAAATGCTGCTACATCTATCGCCGACATATTGGATCCGCCATCTCGAATAAATTTGACAACAATGCAATGTGGAGCTGTGCTCTCTTTGTTCTATTACTCCAGTCATCATTCCACCTTGGACCTCCGTAGGGAACAGATCACTGATACATCACTGTCAAATTTCTTGACAATGGTTCGAAAGTGTTTTATATGCAGTGAGTGTTCGTGCACTGCATTATTTCGGCTGTTTAAGCGTCGTGAGCGAGTTTTCAGAGCGTTTCACATGCATTATTTTGACAATTTTACGCATAGTGAAAGTGTCTGTACATCAGTGTACTGCGTTATTTTGTGAACATGTCTGTAGGCTGTGAAATGCATTATTTAGACAGTTTACAATTAGTGAGCGTGTTTGCAGAGCGTTTTACTTGCATTATTTAGACAATTTAAGAGTTGTTTGCATGTCTGTACATCAGTGTACTGCATTATTTCGGTAATTTACGAGAAGTTTGCAGGTCTGTAGGCTATTTATTGTGACCCCAAACATGTCAGGGCGTGTGTTTTGTATCAACGTAATAAATAAACTACATAAAATCCATCCCTAAATAAATTGTTCCAACTTCCCACTGAAAATAAATAAAGTACACTCCTTCCTCTCCAGCAGCTGGACACAGACTCAGTCCTTTTCCCACCATTTTTCCCCAAATCGCCATTCTGGGTTACATCACGGGAGGGATGACGGTGCCCTCTGGTAGCAGTACTGTGTACTAGGTCAGTTGGACTTCAGACCTTATGGTGAACGCACTGGATGGAGCTACTGCGTATGACAACTCAAATTGTTTAAATAAACAATGCATGCAAAATAAGAAGTTACATCCATCCTATCCAGCAACCTAGCACAGACTGAGTCCTTTTCCCGCCAATTCCAAGGAAGAGGTGGTGGCTAGATGACTTAGGTTAGTGGAGGTAGCCTGATTGATCCATTTTCTCGCCATGACGTCATTGTGACATTTCCACATCTGTGGTCATCATCTTGGATCCGCCATCTTGAATAAACCTGGCAACACTGCAGAGTTGGGTGACACTCTCTTCGTCCCACTCCTCCTGGTAGCGGCGTATAAATACGATATTACAGTGCCTGTGTTATTCTGAATTACGATGCAAAGGTCCTTTGCACATGCATCCATATCTGTAGGAACTGGCAAGGCAGCGACTACAGATGTTGTGAAATACATTAAATGCATTTACAGTTGCAAATATGGCCTACCATCAGGTGTACAATGGAATGAAGACAATGAACATTTGTGCTGGACCAGGACTCGAACTCGGATTTCCCGCTTATCACGAGCGGTCGCCTTACAATTATGCTATACGAGCATGATTCACGGCCAGAGCCAAATTTCCATATGTTGTCCTCCATATGTGTACAACCTGTACTTGTACATCCATTATGTATATTCCCGTACAGGGGAGATATTTTACTTGAACGTCACTTGCGACTTTGCATCGTAATTCTGAATACTACAGGCACTACATTATCACAAATGTATTTTAATCTGAAATCAAGACATAAACATTAACCTGGGAAGCTGACATTAAAATATATAGAAATCTTTCAAAAAAAAAAAAAAATGGCTCTGAGCACTATGGGACTTAACATCTGAGGGCATCAGTCCCCTAGAACTACTTAAACCTAGCTAACCTAAGGACATCACACACATCCATGCCCGAGGCAGGATTCGAACCTGCGACCGTAGTGGTCGCGCGGTTCCAGACTGAAGCGCCTAGAACCGCTCGGCCACACCGGCCGGCTAGAAATCTTTCTGTCCAGACATTATTCGAAAAAGTCATCATTAGAGACCGGATTATATGCATCATAAAAACCATAAAATATACACGAAAAATGCTTAAGATGCTTGAAAAGTGTCGAAATACGCAAGATCAAATATTAAAAAGCGTGGTAGTTACTGCGTGGCTATGCATATCAATTACGAGGATGAGTGCCAGCCACATGAAAAATCTGTACATTTAGAACGCTGATATTTTCTGAATACTTTCTGGTAAAGGTTAGAAAGGGGGCCTTTCTGGGATTGTTTTCTAATAATTTGCAAAATTTTTACGCATACAGTGTTTCAAGAATTGTTCCTTCTTTGCTAGTGTTCTCAGTTACAAACGGATGCGAAGCGAGTGAGTCACAGCAATACATCGATTGTAAATGATGCTTTGGTCCAATATTATTTTTTGCGCGTGCCCGTTTCCGTGAGATCTATCTCGAAGTTGGTGCTGTATATATCGATTATATACAGCACCAACTTCGAGATAAATCTCACGGAAAGGGGCACGCGCAAAAAACAATATTGGACCAAAGCATCATTTACAATTTACTTTACATTTTTCTACTATTGTAAACATAAAAGACAAAATGTTCGATAGTAAGATTATGTCTTCGATCACTCAAAACATTTTTATAAGCAGGAAAGGACCGTTCTACATCAACTGAGGTAACTAGGCAATATTTGAATTTCTGTACTTTGTTGACACTTATTATTTCCGGTAAAAGTTCCCCCGTCCCATAAATAAAACTATCAATTTGGCACAGGGGTTGTTTTCAAACATTTCTTTAAGTTTTCTTGGGTATATCTCCGGCAATGAGGAATTCACTAGAATAATTGTGTTCAATAACTTAATAGACACATTCAAGGCCTGAGTTTCAAGCTTTTTAGTATTTGCAGGTATATGGGAAAAATGAGTACTAATCACAGCGGCGTCTTTTTTAATAAGGAATCATTAAAAGCTGCCTTGCACTGGCAAACTGCCAAACCCTCTGCACTATCGAAGTCGTTTACCTCGCTTCTAATGGCCTCGAAATGTTCATTGTAAAACAATATAGCTTCGACTGCTGTACCTCAATGAGTTACCTTTGGTTCGAGAGGTAAAGCCACATTCCAAAGTTTTTCTTTGTAGGTCTTGATGCGAGCAGAAGCCTTTAGAAACACTGTCTTTGTGGGTGAAATCAGTTTATTTACATTCACAAACATGGAATGCACTTCTTCAGAAAATCACGTCACATGAATCAAATTGGGATAAAATACTCGGAGGGCTTTTCCTGTTTTTTTTTCTTTTATTTATTTATTTATTAACATTACAGCATAACATCTTTACAACGATACATGAACAGAAATGTAATTGTGAGTAGCAGGTCAATATTATACGGACTCGAAATCCTTTAAAGAAAACAGAATGAAGACAAAAACAACTGAAACGTGTGAAAAGTTATCACAGAGTGCTTTCGGTAACAATCCTAAAATACATGTGTATGAATTGTGAAATTTAAACAAATTGAAATAAGCGTATCACGTAATAACGTAAAAAAAATGGAAAACTAATGAAAAATGGGGAACAAATGGATACTTCTAGCAAAGATATCACTGTAACTGAAACATCCTCTGATAACCATACAATAACGCAACTGATAAACTGTTGGCAAAATGTTCGCTGTACTTCGGTGAACGGTGCAGTCGTTGATGACCTTCCCACAGGCAGCCCATGTACTGCACGGCGTCACTCTGTTGTAACTCAAAGATAGCGTAGGCAGTGTGTCCCAGTAGCCAGGCCACGGCGTTGCTCTTTGTTCTTGCAGTTTAAAGTCAGGAAAGAGAATCCACGTTGGTGTCACACTGGAAGGTGCAGTTTGGTTGATAAACCTCACCATCAATCGGCATAACTCCCATACTTTCCACACGTAACGGCACTCTATACGGTGGTCTCTGGTGTCGGCATCTCCACACTGGCTGCATTCGTTCGTCTGACCAAGGTGAATGTCTGCTAGGTGCAGCTTAGTCGGAAAGGTGTCATTGACTACTCTGTACCACAGCGAACTGATGTCGGATTGGCCCGCATCTCGTGGTCGTGCGGTAGCGTTCTCGCTTCCCACGCCCGGGTTCCCGGGTTCGATTCCCGGCGGGGTCAGGGATTTTCTCTGCCTCGTGATGGCTGGGTGTTGTGTGCTGTCCTTAGGTTAGTTAGGTTTAAGTAGTTCTAAGTTCTAGGGGACTTATGACCACAGCAGTTGAGTTCCATAGTGCTCAGAGCCATTTTTGATGTCCGATGGCAGGAATGGGTTGTTAATATTAGCCCATACCTGCTTCCAGACGGCCGTTGGCATCCCTATTTCCAGTCTGTGCGCTGGTGGACAGCCTAGGAGAGCTTCATAGATCCGTCGAGCCGACGTATTCCGATCTGTGGCCGCCTCCGAGACGTAACTGCGTGCCCACTATTGAAATTGGAGCGCATTGTGATTGAGGCCGGTATCGATCCAATGTGGCTGCTGTCGTCCCATTCGGATGGTCGGTTTGTAGCTTCGTTGTTCGGTGGATGAGGAGTGCTGTGCACTTCCGTCGAAAGTCGATCAATCCCGTCTTCCAAGTGATCAATCGAGGACGCAGGTGGTGGTTCGCACTTTGAAGATGGAGTGTCTCCACAGCATCCAGTACACTGCTTTCATGATCGAATTACCCAGAAGTTTCGGGGCAGTCAGCAGCTGGGCGACATACCACGCCTTGGCGAGTATCGTCGTGTTAATGACCGACACCGCCTGGTGAAGGTTCAGACGTCTGTTGGTATGACAACAGCACAATCTTCTGACGGTGTTGAGGAGTCGTCTCCACGTGAGTGTTTTGCATTTTCTGAGGGCAGGCACACACCTGCAGTCCCAAAATTTTGTGCTCCTGGCGTCCGTCATCAGTAAGGTGGAGACCGAGTGGAAGCAGGGCAGTTTTACAATGGTTAATTGCAGCTCCAGATGCAAGTTCACAGATGTTTAACACTTGGCGTGTGGATTCTATGTCTCTCGTGTCGGTCAGAAAGACGCCGACGTCGTCCGCGTAGGCGACGCAGCGATGAGTGATGTTGTGAAGAGGTACTCCACTGACTGCATTTCCTAAGGCCGTCAGTAGCGGGTCAATAGCCAGAACAAAGAAGAACATCGATAACGGGCATCCCTGACGTGCAGAGCGACGTATCGGCATAGAAGGGGTACAGCATCCATTTATTGCCACCGCGGAATTGGCACCTGTGAGTATATTCCTGACTACACTGATAAAATGTAGTCCAAATCCCATTCTTTCCATGACACGAAACAGGTATTCGTGACTAAGCGGTCAAAGGCACTAGCGAAGTCAACCGAGAGTATTCCAATCTGTAGTCTGTGCACTGCCGCCGAAGTAACGATGTCTCTGTACGCCGATGCTGCGTTGAAGATGGTCCTTCGAGCAACTCCGCACGACTGGTATGGGCTGATCACTTTGTTCATGATTGCTCTTAGTTTGAAGGCCACACACTTCGCCACGAGCTTGTAGTCGGCGTTTAACAATAGGGAGCAGCATCTGAAATAAACATAAACACCCTTTCATCTGTAGAAGAATCCGGAAATATTTTTCTAATACTCTCATTCACAGATCTGGCGGTCGTAGGATTATTTACTTTTTCAAGTTCTTTCAGGCCGCTAAATAGGAAGAAGAAGGTTCTTCTTTTATAGCACCAACAATTACATTTGCAATGTAACGGCCGCAAGTGTCTGTAGTTTCGTCAGATGAAATCCAGATAATGCCATTGCGTAGTTCTTCCAGAACATTTACGTAAATTTTCGGTATGTAATTTTTACGCAATGTTGATTCATCTGGTATATTTTGATTTCATCAATATTTGCGCAGGAAGCCTTTCAGGACAGGGTTTGTAAGTTTGTGAAGAGGAATATTGCTTCTTTTTTTGGTTACCGTTGGACAAAACCCTGCTACTGCAACTTGCTGTTGTCAGAAGTTGTTGGGACTGATGACCCCAACCAACTAAGCAGAAGTTGTCGTCGTGGTACTTTCTTCTGCATTCCTGCGATATGACATGCTGGGCTATTGGATGCTTTTTTTTTTTTTTTGCACGAAACGTTTTCCTCGCAAGCTCGGCAATATAAAGCGATTCCGTCATATGTAAATGTTCCATGATGGTCAGCTATCCACGAAACGACATCTCGTTTTTCGGGCGGCATGATGCACAACACGTTATACACTACATGTTGTAAACACGTTCAACTGTGTACAAGTAAATAGAAAGCTAAACTGAAACAATGGACGTGCGACCTGCGTAGCTTAATTTAATTGTTGCCGACGCGTACACTATGACAGCAGAGGGGATACCCTGGGGCGCGGCCGCAGGAGCATTGCTGTCTCTGTTCCTGTTCCTCTTCTGTAATGGTTTCGCTAGGCTGTGGCCTCTCGGTTAGTGAGTGCAAGCAGTTCTAGGTCGCGATCAATCTGTGAGACATCAAAACTAGATCGAGCTAGAGATCGCCAGTGTAAATTTTTAAATTATTGTAAACACGGAGCGAAAATATGCATTGTCACTAGTTTTTAGTTAAAATATGCAATAACCGGTGAAAAGGAGCCAGATATGCAAATGCATTTGCAACATGCAAAGGCGTATAACTCGGTTCTAGTTATGAGATATGTATTAGTTATGAGATCTTTCTTCCAAGCATAGCAAACTAGTATTTCATAGACAGACACTAAACAACAGACAGCTCTTATGCACAGCCGTCTAAAGCCTGAGTTCCCGGTTTTTCAGACAGGCCTACTCGTGACCAAGTTGTCAAGCTAGTAGCTCTAGTGTATGAATAAGAAACGATTCTCAGGAACTCTTAATATTGGCTGCATCGTCCTATAATGATGAGCTTCGACACCAAATATCGCACATGCCCTGCGTTGTCTGTCGACTAGATGTTGAATTTCATCTTTCTTCCTTTTCTGTGCTAATGGCTACGGTAAAGCTCGTGGTTACATCGCATGAATTATTCTGCAGCTGAATATTAAACACATTCATAAAGTTTATGAAGCATTATTAATGAACAGATAAATTACTGGATATATTTTACGAGTAGAGAGCCTATCACAAGTATCGGCGACAATGAAAAACTAAGTAAGGTTCATGGCTGAAACTAAGAAAGCATGTCCAAAGTAAGAAACTGACGACACTTATGGGAAATATGCTAACCAACCGCATTCCACTTAAACAGCAGAATTGCAAACCAATAGCTCAACGTGAGCGTCTGTGAACAGATGATTAAACACAATTTCGAGTCTAAATATCTTGGTGTCACACTCGATTGGTCTCTAACATATAAAAGACTCCTGGCAAATACTAACAAGAGCTGAAAACCAGAAATGTTATAAAGAAACTGAATGGCACAACCTGTGGGTCTGAAGCACTCACTCTAGGGACTACAGCTTACGGAATACGTAGTTGCCGAATACTATGATCTAGATTGGCAACACAGCGCTCATACAAGGAAACTGAATGAATCAATGATAGTTATTGCGTTTACACTAAAACCCACATCGATCCCTTGGCTTCACACTATTAGTAATATTCCATCATCTGAATTGCGACGCCAAGATGCAACCAATCGACAACGGAGGAAGCTGCATCACTCCGACTACCCCAGGACTTTCCAATTCATACGATCTTAAATGACGCTCCTTCAGACCGCCTGATATCAAGCGCTCCACTGTGGCATAATGGAAGAAATAATAAGAGGTTCTACATTAACTAAGAGTGGTGGAAGAGATGAAATGCTATAACAATAAAAGTCAAGGTGTTCAAGATCCACCTGCCAGAATACCAAGATTTGATCTGAAGAGAGTCGACAGGCCAACACCGAGCAGGGTAAGGTCCACTCACGCTAGGTGCAAATGATGCATAAATGGGGGCTTCAAAACTCTCCAGACTGTCACTGTGGAATCCAAGAACCAAACTTTCAGCATATTGTCAGAAACTGTCGTCTGAGAAATTATGCATGAGCATTCAGTGACTTTAATTAATACTCCCTCTGCTATCAAATGGCCTCTTTCATTAGATGTTGAACTGATTAAAGGTATCTTCCTGAATTAACAGTTCTAATTTTCCTCTTAGTATTATTGAACTATTAATTTTCCGAATTTAAACATATTAGCTTTGTACCAAAACCCTTAAATGTATAATTGTAAACTACATGTATTTCTTAATATATGCTGTTGTCGCACGCGATAAACAAGTAAGTAAGTAACGAACAGTCGCTAATAACTGCCTCGAAAGTGTTCCACAAACTGCCCAGCTGTAGAACAACGTGCTATTGTTAACAGAGTTTTACGGCTGCTGGACTATCTTACAGCTTCCGTTATCTGTCTTCGTTCTATGATTAAGATCCCCTGTGTGCTTTGATGGGCTGACGTACTGTCTAGCCCATGACGTATCTCCTGCAGCACATGTACTACGGAAAGTCATGCAGAAAAAAACTACCTAAATGCTCATTTTTTTAACACACCTAAATCCACAGCTCACTGTTCAACTACCTATATCTACTTGAACTTGTTTACTGGTTTGAGTCTTGGTCTCCCTCTGCAGTTTTTATCTCCAACATTTCTTTCCATTATCAATTTCACAATACTCCTTGACGCCAAAGGATGTATACAGTCAATCGATGGCTTTTTCATGTCAGATAGTGTTATCAATTCATCTCCTCATTAGCTATCTAATCTACCAATCTGACCCTCAGCATTCTTCTATAGCACCACATTTCAAAGCTATTCTCCTTGCCTGAACTGTTTATTGCCCATGTTTCACCCCATACAAATATATTTCTAAGCAAACATCCTAAAACTTAGATTTATATTCGAAATTAGTAAATTTCTCTTTTTCAGAAACGCTTTTCTCGCTATTTTATATCTTCTCTACTACGGCATTCTTCAATTATTTTGCTGCCCAAGTAGCAAAACTAATTTACTTTTTTCTTATTTCCTACTCTAATTCCCCCAGAATAACCTGATATAATTCCACAACGTTCCATTCCCTTGATTTACTTTTCCTGATGCCCATTTTATAACCTCTTTTCAGGACACAATCCATTCCTTTCAACTGCTCTCCCTATTTCTTTTCTGCCTGAATCACAAAGTCATCATCAAATCTCAGAGCTTTTATTTCTTCTTCCTGAACTTTTATTCCCTTTCCAAATTTCTGCTTGGTTTCTTTTACTGTTTAATCAGAGTACAGATTTAACAGATTCATGGATAACTTACCGCTCTGCCTAACCCCGTTCTCAATCACTAGTTTCCCTTCAGGTCCTCGCAGTCTAATTGTTGCAGTCTGCTTTCTGTGAAAGTTGCAGATAACCTTCCGCTCCCTGTGTTTTAGTCGTTGGTATCTTCAGAGTTTCAAACTGTATTCCACTCAAAATTGCCAAGAGCTTCCTCTAGATCTACAAATGCTATAAATATAGATTTTGTCTTTCTTGAACATATCTACTATGAAAGACTTATGGTCAGTATTGCCTCCCACGTTTCTGCGGAATCCACACATACCTTCCCCGAGGTCGCCTACTACCTGTTTTCCCATTCTTCTGAAAGAAATTCCTGTCAGTATTTTGTAACGACAACTTATTAAACTGACTAGCTGGTAAACCAGGCATTGCACGGGTATTCATTTTGCCAATTTTCTATTACGAACGAATGCAAAACTATCGACAAAATTTCCTTTCCATGTGTTCCTGAGAGCAGCTTTGAAATTATGAAACAGTTTCTTTACAACGGGCGCAGTTGCTTCACGTGTATACAATGCGATTTTGTAGACGTCTCTATGGCACCGCCTCTACATAGCTCTCTACAGATGGCTCCTGTTTGCGCCTGCAGCCGTTTTCGCTTCGCAGCTGAAAGGTGCCAAAAGCGCTGTCCGGGTTTTCCTTAAGTTGACTCGATTGAAAGAGTGTCTTTGTAGTAAAGGATAAATGTATTCAAACTTCATGTATGATGCGGCATTTTTGGCGCATCTCTATGTTTATCACATCATATCTTTGAACTATGCGTCGTACAAAGATACGAGGTGTGGCTAGAAAAAAACCGGACTAGTACTGGTGAAACAATAAAACGAATGCAATAAGGCTGAAAGTCGCGTGGCCTGTCACGTGACTCTCGCTCCGCCTACTGCTCGAGTTTCATCTGCCTCCTGCACTCAGTCTGCCCGTGGCGTCTGTTTTAAGTAGTTGACGTTTTGTCTGTGCGTCGGAAAATGTTGAGTGTACAGAAAGAACAGCGTGTTAACATCAAATTTTCTTTCAAACTAGGAAAATCTGCAAGTGAAACGTTTGTAATGTTACAACAAGTGTACGGCGATGATTGTTTATCGCGAACACAAGTGTTTGAGTGGTTTAAACGATTTAAAGATGGCCGCGAAGACACCAGTGATGACACTCGCACTGGCAGACCATTGTCAGCAAAAACTGATGCAAACATTGAAAAAATCGGTAAACTTGTTCGACAAGATCGCCGTTTAACAATCAGAGCAGTGTCTGAGTTAACAGGAGTTTCCAGGATGTCAGAACAAATCATTCTTCGGCGTTCCTTCTGTTCAATTGTGAGACACTTTGGAACCATTTTTGAACACACTTTGTTCATGTTGAAACTTTCATGAAGAATCTGCCTAACACTTTCCTTGTCAACTCCTGTTAACTCAGACACTGCTCTGATTGTTAAACGGCGATCTTGTCGAACAAGTTTACCGATTTTTTCAATGTTTGCATCAGTTTTTGCTGACAATGGTCTGCCAGTGCGAGTGTCATCACTGGTGTCTTCGCGGCCATCTTTAAATCGTTTAAACCACTCAAACACTTGTGTTCGCGATAAACAATCATCGCCGTACACTTGTTGCAACATTACAAACGTTTCACTTGCAGATTTTCCTAGTTTGAAAGAAAATTTGATGTTAACACGCTGTTCTTTCTGTACACTCAACATTTTCCGACGCACAGACAAAACGTCAACTACTTAAAACAGACGCCACGGGCAGACTGAGTGCAGGAGGCAGATGAAACTCGAGCAGTAGGCGGAGCGAGAGTCACGTGACAGGCCACGCGACTTTCAGCCTTATTGCATTCGTTTTATTGTTTCACCAGTACTAGTCCGATTTTTTTCTAGCCACACCTCGTATATTTGTGTAGGTACAATCAGCGGCACATCTGGATCTTGTCTGCGAAATATGCTGGGAGTAGTCAGTTCAAAACCATCGTACAATATGCATTAGATGAGTATGTGCCAAGCAAGATCGTAAGAGATGGTAAAGAGCCACCGTGGTACAACAACCGAGTTAGAAAACTGCTACGGAAGCAAAGGGAACTTCACAGCAAACATAAACATAGCCAAAGCCTTGCTGACAAACAAAAATTACACGAAGCGAAATGTAGTGCGAGGAGGGGTATGCGAGAGGCGTTCAACGAATTCGAAAGTAAAGTTCTATGTACTGACTTGGCAGAAAATTCTAAGAAATTTTGGTCTTATGTCAAAGCGGTATGTGGATCAAAACAAAATGTTCAGACACTCTGTGACCAAAATGGTACTGAAACAGAGGATGACAGACTAAAGGCCGAAATACTAAATGTCTTTTCCAAAGCTGTTTCACAGAGGAAGAGTGCACTGTAGTTCCTTCTCTAGATTGTCGCACAGATGACAAAATGGTAGATATCGAAATAGACAGAGGGATAGAGAAACAATTAAAATAGCTCAAAAGAGGAAAGGCCGCTGGACATGATGCGATACCAGTTCGATTTTACACAGAGTACGCGAAGGAACTTGCCCCCCTTCTTGCAGCGGTGTACCGTAGGTCTCTAGAAGAGCGTAGCGTTCCAAAGGATTGGAAAAGGGCACAGGTCATCCCCGTTTTCAACAGATGTGCAGACTATAGACCTATATCTCTAACGTCGATCAGTTGTAGAATTTTGGAACACGTATTATGTTCGAGTATAATGACTTTTCTGAAGACTGGAAATCTACTCTGTAGGGATCAGCATGGGTTTCGAAAAAGACGATCGTGTGAAACCCAGCTCGCGCTATTCGGCCACGAGACTCAGAGGGCCATAGACACGGGTTCCCAGGTAGATGCCGTGTTTCTTGACTTCCGCAAGGCGTTCGATACAGTTCCCCACAATCGTTTAATGAACAAATTAAGAACATATGGACTATCAGACCAATTGTGTGACTGGATTGAAGAGTTCCTAGATAACAGAACGCAGCATGTCATTCTCAATGGAGAGAAGTCTTCCGAAATAATAGTTATTTCGGGTGTGCCGCAGGGGAGTGTCGTAGGACCGTTGCTGTTCACAATATATATAAATGACCTTGTGGATAACACCGAAAGTTCACTGAGCCTTTTTGCGGATGATGCTGTAGTATATCGAGAGGTTGTAACAATGGAAAATTGTACTGAAATGCAGGAGGATCTGCAACGAGTTGACGCATGGTGCAGGAAAGGGCCATTGAATCTCAATGTAGACAAGTGTAATGTGCTGCGAATACATAGAAATAAAGATCCTTTATCATTTAGCTACAATATAGCAGGTCAGCAACTGGAAGCAGTTAATTCCATAAATTATTTGGGAGCAGGCATTAGGAGTGATTTAAAATTGAATGACCATATAAAATTAATCGTCGGTAAAGCAGATGCCGGACTGAGACTCATTGGAAGAATCCTAAGGAAATGCAATCCGAAAACAAAGGAAGTAGGTTATAGTACATTTGTTCGCCCACTGCTTGAATACTGCTCACCGGTGTGGGATCCGTTCCAGATAGGGTTGATAGAAGAGATAGAGAAGATCCAACGGAGAGCAGCGCGCTAGTTAACAGGATCATTTAGTAATCGCGAAAGCGTTACGGAGATGACAGATAAACTCCAGTGGAAGACTCTGCAGGGGAGACGCTCAGTAGCTCGGCACGGGCTTTTGTTGAAGTTTCGAGAACATACCTTCACCGAGGAGTCAAGCAGTATATTGCTCCCTCCTACGTATATCTCGCGAAGGGACCATGAGGATAAAATCAGAGAGATTAGAGCCCACACAGAGGCATACCGACAATCTTTCTTTCCACGAACAATACGAGACTGGAATAGAAGGGAGAACCGATAGAGGTACTCAAGGTACCCTCCGCCACACACCATCAGGTGGCCTGCGGAATATGGATGTAGATGTAGATGTAGCACGGAAGTAATAAATTTAAAAGTAATGCATGATGCAGTGTTTTTCATGCATCTCATTGTTTATGACGTCGTATCTCCCGAACTACACTACTGGCCAATAAAATTGCTATACCACGAAGATGACGTGCTAGAGACGCGAAATTTAACCGACAGGAAGAAGATGCTGTGATATGCACATCATTAGCTTTCCAGAACATTCACACAAGGTTGGCACCGGTAGCGACACCTACAACGTGCTGACATGAGGAAAGTTTCCAACCAATTTCTCATACACAAACAGCAGTTGACCGGTGAAACGTTGTTGTGATGCCTCGTGTAAGGAGGAGAAATGCGTACCATCACAATTCCGACTTTGATAAAGGTCGGATTGTGGCCTATCGCGATTGCAGTTTATCGTATCGCGACATTGCTGCTCGCGTTGGTCGAAATCCAATGACTGTTAGCAGATTATGGAATCGGTGGGTTCAGGAGGGTAATACGGAATGCCGTGCTGGATCTCAACGGCCTCGTATCACTAGCAGTCGAGATGACAGGCATCTTATCCGCATGGCTGTAACGGATCGTGCAGCCACGTCTCGATCCCTGAGTCAACAGATGGGGACGTTTGCAAGACAACAACCATCTGCACGAACAGTTTGACGACATTTGCAGCAGCATGGACTATCAACTCGGAGACCATGGCTGTGGTTACCCTTGACGCTGCATCACAGATAGGAGTGCCTGCGATGGTGTACTCAATGACGAACCTGGGTGCAAGAATGGCAAAACGTCATGTTTTTGGATGAATCCATGTTCTGTTTACAGCATCATGATAGCCGCATCTGTGTTTGGCGACATCGCGGTGAACGCACATTGGAAGCGTGTATTCGTCATCGCCGTACTGGCGTATCACCCGGAGTGATGGTATGGGGTGCCATTGGTTATACATCTCAGTCACCTATTGTTCGCATTGACAGCACTTTGAACAGTGGACGTTACATTTCAGATGTGTTATGACCCGTGGCTCTGCCCTTCATTCGATCCCTGCGAAACCCTACATTTCAGCAGGATAATGCACTACCGCATGTTGCATGTACTGTACGGGCCTTTCTGGATACAGAAAATGTTCGACTGCGCCCTGGCCAGCACATTCTCCAGATCTCTCACCAATTGAAAACGTCTGGTCAATGGTGGACGAGCAACTGGCTCGTCACAATACGCCAGTCACTATTCTAGATGAACTGTGGTATCGTGTTGAAGCTGCATTGGCAGCTGTACCTGTGCACACCATCCAAGCTCTGTTTGAGCCAATGCACAGGCGTATCAAGGCCGTTATTAGGGCCAGAGGTGGTTGTTTTGGGTACTGATTTCTCAGGATCTATGCACCCAAACTGCGTGAAAATGTAATCACATGTCAATTCTAGTATAATACAGGGTGATTCAAAAAGAATACCACAACTTTAAAAATGTGTATTTAATGAAAGAAGCATAATATAACCTTCTGTTATACATCATTACAAAGAGTATTTAAAAAGGTTTTTTTTTCACTCAAAAGCAAGTTCAGAGATGTTCAATATGGCCCCCTCCAGACACACGAGCAATATCAACCCGATACTCCAACTCGTTCCACACTCTCTGTAGCATATCAGGCGTAACAGTTTGGATAGCTGCTGTTATTTCTCGTTTCAAATCATCAATGGTGGCTGGGAGAGGTGGCCGAAACACCATATCCTTAACATACCCCCATAATAAAAAATCGCAGGGGGTAAGATCAGGGCTTCTTGGAGGCCAGTGATGAAGTGCTCTGTCACGGGCTGCCTGGCGGCCGATCCATCGCCTCGGGTAGTTGACGTTCAGGTTTCATAACTGACCTTTTTCCTAGGACTCTCCATACAGTTGATTGTGGAATTTGCAGCTCTCTGCTAGCTCTGCGAGTCGATTTTCCTGGGCTGCGAACAAATGCTTGCTGGATGCGTGCTACATTTTCATCACTCGTTCTCGGCCGTCCAGAACTTTTCCCTTTGCACAAACACCCATTCTCTGTAAACTGTTTATACCAACGTTTAATACACCACCTATCAGGAGGTTTAACACCATACTTCGTTCGAAATGCACGCTGAACAACTGTCGTCGATTCACTTCTGCCGTACTCAATAACACAAAAAGCTTTCTGTTGAGAGGTCGCCATCTTAGCATCAACTGACTCTGACGCCTAGTCAACAGCGCCTCAAGCGAACAAATGTACAACTGAATTAAACTTTATTGCTCCCTTAATTCGCCGACAGATAGTGCTTAGCTCTGCCTTTTGTCGTTGCAGAGTTTTAAATTCCTAAAGTTGTGGTATTCTTTTTGAATCACCCTGTATATTTGTCCAATGAATACCCGTATATCATCTGCATTTCTTCTTGGTGTAGCAATTTTAATGGCCAGTACTGTATGTTAGGTAAGTTGTTGTTACCCCCAAAGTGATTGTTGCCTGATGCTAAGGGATACGTGCACGAAATTTGGTTGACATAAGTAGAGTGGTTTAGGAGGAGATGTGGACACACACACACACACAAGTACAACAGACCAAATCTAAAACGCAGAGGATTGGTTGTTAACGTTGTGGTATCACCCATAGATCGCGGTGCTGTAACAAAGTCAGTGCCTCGCGTCGACGCCACAGAAGATACCGATGGCTCGCTGCACACTGCGATGACGAATGCAAGGCGCTGGCGGTGACACGCCCTCTCTCAGCCTCGCGCTAGTCACCGCACCGAGAAGCCGCTATACAGCCGAGCAGAGGAACATCCTGATCGACGATTAAGACGACAGATAGGGCATGTATATATACTACGAGTTCTGCTGAACTTTAACAGCGAACGTCAAGTCTACGCACTTCACGTGAAGAGTCTTGTAAATTTGTCTGTATCTAGTGATCCTTTAGTTACATTTTGAACATTTCTGTGGAAATGGATCATAAAAAGTTAAGTAAATCTTCATATGTATCTTCTAAAAAAGTGAACCAATATTTTTCACCCTCTAGTTTCCACTCGTTCTCCTCTCGCAGCAAGTAAAGAACCCACCGTCGTAATGACGATTGTATAAGGGACGTTCAAAAAGAAACGAGCCGGAGTACCTGCATGTTAGAAGAATTGACCCAGGCTGTTGAGACACCTGTCCCACTGTGAAACAAGGTGGTGAATGGCTGTCTCATAAAATTCCCGGCCGTGCGGAGTGCCTGCGTGGTTCGAGGCTCCGTGTCACGGATTGCGCGTCCCCTCCCGCCGGAGGTTCGAGTCCTCCCTCGCGCATGGGTGTGTGTGTTGTTCTTGGCATAAGTTAGTTTAGGTAGTGTGTAAGTCTAGGGACCGATGACCTCAGCAGTTTGGTCCCTTAGGAATTCACACACATCTGAAATTTTTTTAATGTTTGATGTTAACCAGTTCCACATGTACAGCTGGACGTCATCGTCCGAGGTCAATCGTTTGCCCCTCAGAGCCTTTTTTAAGGGGACCAAAAACGGCGTAATCACAGGGAGAGATGTCTGGACTGTACGGAGGTTGGCCGAGAACCTCCTATTTGAATTTCTTCAGGAGTGCCGCGACTGTGTTGGCCGTTTGCCGTGGAGCAGAATGACCCCACGGGTGAGATTACCTGGTCGTTTTGATTTGATCGATTGGTGAAGAGTGGTCAAGGTTTGCGAGTAACGCTGGGCATTCACTATTGTCCTGTGCTGCAGGAAGTGAATCAGGAGGGGGCCATCTTGGTCAAAGAAGAACGTAAGCATTACCTTTCCTGCTCTTACGAATGGCAGCGTTGGACCATTGATGCATGCTGCTGCTAGCTCTGTATAGTCACGTGACGGGCACGCGTGCCATCTAGCGACAGGCTGTGAACTTCCACGCTCTGGTCGGAACCACACCTCGTTACACACGCCATGATATTGCCCTCCTGTCACCGGTTTGCGCATTCGAGACTCCGCCTGGTTTCTCTTTGAACGCTCCTTATATTTTCGTCAGGGACGACAAGCGTGATTTAAGATTACGGTTCGTAAAAGATAGACCGTCGAAGATTTTGCAGATCGATTTGCACGCGATCCTCGTAGCAGCGAAACAAATTATCGCGCATAAGAAAAGTTCCTTCTCCAGATTAATTTGGCAACGGATAACCAGACCTACCAAGGAGGCGCACACAACCAGTAACAGATGGGAGTGACGCAAATAGTGTTGCGGAGTCTTGTTGAATCTGTCGAGGTCGAATAGGAGGTGCAGTTTCCAAGCAGTCATTTCAGAAACAGCGGGGCCAATAATGACGGATGGCCTCGTCAGCTAGACGACCGCGTGAATTGACTGCAGGGCAGACATGCGCAAACCGAACTTTGACAAATCCAAACACAATGGAGGAATATCCAACCGGGCACTGTAATATGATAAAGCGATGTGTGGTGTGCATACTGTAAGACCTTCGGTACACACAAAATCAGATTATTTGATTTGTCACTCTAACGAAGTAGGCAAGTGTCAGCAATATGTCTCGTGGTCTTATCGTGGTGTGTTTACCTTCTGCCGTTAGGTCAGACGATAGAAATGCCCCTAGCACGCTTAGAGTAGCAGATTGACGGTGACCAACTTTAAACAGAACTTGTTTAATATTGACATACATTTGTTAAAATAATAAAAAGCATGGACATTACGTAACTTGACTCTGGATGCTATTTACAATTGACAATCTGAAGTTCCTTTGGTCTTGGTACGTTAATCTTATTCTCACATATCTCTCATACTTGACAAAGTATCTATTCATTTATCTTCATGGCTACGTACAGGAATATGGTAATCTTATTAGGTGCAGGCTGGTGCAGACAAATGCAGACTCGTACAGACTAATTAAGACTGACTAATCGGAGGTCTGTACACTCGTTTAATACCTCGCACGTTCATGTATCACTGCGCGAGTGTGATCCGCGAGGAGAAAAGGTTCTACGTTAGCAGCAATCTCATTGGCTGCGTTACATATTAATACGTGGATCGGCGGAAGCAGAATTTGGTCCGTCTCTAAGGCAATGCCGTCTCGTAGTGCGGAGATGGACGAGCTCTGCGCCTGCGCTGTTGTGCTTAGCGGGGCGCGCTCTAGTGGGAAAGTTGTGTACGCACTGACTACGCGGAACTATGTACACAACACTATGTTTCACAGATAGTAACACGTAAACCACGAAGTAACCTTGTGGGGTGCCCCTAAGCCGCACAACCTGTAGAGGATGAACGTCAATGGCGGCAGTTTAATATTTTCTGCGATGACTGTGGTTGGCATATCTGCAACTTAATTTTTCGATACTGCACAGTGGATAGAGTCGTATGCCTACAGCCATTCCAGCAGGATATATTCCGATGAATTTATAACGCAGACAAACTGATGGAGGTATTTGCAGCAAAGCACCTACTTCCAGGTTATTCTCATACTGTCGGTGATTGCCAAGCCGCGCATTTGAACGTCGTTGGACGCTTTGCGCCGCACCACTATGCTGTCCTCCACAGTTTTCAAAATTAAGTGGTTCCGTCATCTTCAAAAAAATGGCTCTGAGCACTATGGGACTCAACTGCTGAGGTCATTAGTCCCCTAGAACTTAGAACTAGTTAAACCTAACTAACCTAAGGACATCACAAACATCCATGCCCGAGGCAGGATTCGAACCTGCGACCGTAGCGGTCGTGCGGTTCCAGACTGCAGCGCCTTTAACCGCACGGCCACTTCGGCCGGCCGTCATCTTCGGAATCAAATCAGAGTCACAAGGACTTAAGTCCGGGGAGTATGGTGGATGGTACAGTACTTCCCAGTCCCATCGACCGAACAGAGCAGCCACAGCTGGCGCTGTATGCGCCCGCACATTGTCGTGCAAAATGATGGGTGTGTTGCGCAGAAAGTGTCGCCGCTTCTTTCGCAAAGCTGGTCGCAGGTGATGCTCCAAAACCGAACAGTAATATTGTGCATTTGATTCCGAAGATGAAGGAACCACTTCGCGGCATTCGCTTCAGAACTGTTCCAGAGATTCGACAGGCAGTAGACCGCTCCACTCACACCATCAACACAAAAGGCTCTGCTAACGGTATACTATGCTTTCCACATTGCTGGCAACGGGTTCTACACAACGCTGGTGACTACTTTGAAGGGCAGTAAGAGGTGAAAACGTGTAACTCTTTTGTATCGGTTGTGAATAAATAGTTGCCACTGTTTAAGTTCCAAACCTCGTAGTTGCATACTGCGTATATATGCCGGCCGGAGTGGCCGAGCGCTTCTAGGCGCTACAGTCTGGAACCGCGCGACCGCTACGGTCACAGGTTCGAAACCTGCCTCGGGCATGGATGTGTGTGATGTCCTTAGGTTAGTTAGGTTTAAGTAGGTCTAAGTTCTAGGGGACTGATGACCTCAGATGTTGAGTCCCATAGTGTTCAAAGCCATTTAACCATTTGCGTATATATCTTGAGGCAGTGTTAACTCATGGCGCGCAAATCACACAGAATACATTCATCTAATAGTTGAGAATGTGAGCAGTTTGCGACTTACTAGATAGTTTACACACAGTTTCAGACCTTTTCAAAACTTTTTTTCCGCTGACCCAGCAACTAAATGATGAAAGAAACAATGTTTAACGCTTACTTCACTATATTTTCGCTGTTCATGCAGTAAAACTTCATTAGGGATGCCAATTTAATTTCATTACTACTATCTCCATTCTCAACACATTTTGGTGACAGTATGCACACATACCGCCAACGGCTTTGCCGCAGTGGTGGTAGCACCGGTTCCCGTCAGATCACTGAAGTTAAGCGCTGTCGGGCTGGGCTAGCACTTGGATGGGTGTCCATCAGGGCTGCCGAGCGCTGTTGGCAAGCGGGGTGCATTCAGCCCTAGTGAGTCAAACTGAGGAGCTACTTGATTGAGGAGTAGCGGCTCCGGTCTCGTGAACTGACCTACGGTCGGGAGAGCGGTGTGCTGACAACATGCCCTTCCGTATCCGTATCCAGTGACGCCTGAGGGCTGAGGATGACACGGCGGCCGGCCGGTACTGCTGGGCCTTCCAAGGCGGATAGTATGCACGCATACCAATAAATTTACACACAAAATTTTATCACTGTACGACGTACAGTTCAGGAGATACAACGTCATAATCACGGAGGTGTGTGAAAGACTAGCTTTTGCTTGGAATGGAAGGCAAATTACGCAGCCGTTACGCATCACTTACATGAACGTATAAAGGAGTATCATTTTCTTGGTTTACCAGTTTTGGTCTTCAATTTGTCATTAGTCTAGGGGTGAATAATCAAGAAGTAATAAAAGTAACATAATTACGTTTTAAAATGGATTACAAACAGCCTTGACTGCAATAAAATATTTATTTACAGTGGACACCCGTATCGGTCAGATAATTTATACTGTAATATGAATAATGAGTGCATGCTCGTACGTATTTAACATCCAGCGCTGTCGCTGCTCTGAAATTATCTTCCGTTGGACGAAGCATATTGATGCGTCAGCGCCGTCTCCATGGGAACTACATGAGTCGCTTTGCTGGAATACGACCTACACCGCCGTCGCCTACCATCATGGGTATAATTTCTTCTTTTCATTTTTGTCATACATCAGGTATTTCATATGTTACCACTATTGTCAGACTTCCATCTAAATCCATTCGGTATTCATATTACAGTATGAATGGTTTGAATGCGGTCACCTTCTGACCGAAACCGATAACCGCTGTCAATAATATTTTACTGCGGGCAAGACTGTTTATAATATATTCTTAAAGTATTTTAGTCACACCGCTGTTTTCTTTCCACGAGAATCTATCTCCATAATTATGGTTTGGTGTCTTCAGCCTTAAAGTTTTTACGTGTATAATGTTAAACATTTAAAACGTAAACTAATCTGTAAAGCATTAAGACGTTGAAGATGCTTTATACCGGGTGATCAAAAAGTCAGTATAAATTTGAAAACTTAATAAACCACGGAATAATGTAGATAGAGAGGTAAAAATTGACACACATGCTTGGAATAACATGGGGTTTTATTAGAACAACAACAAAAAAAAGTTCACAAAATGTCCGCGTGAAAGATCTCTTGCGCGCGTCGTTTGGTGATGATCGTGTGCTCAGCCGTCACGTTCGTCATGCGTGGCCTCCCAGATCCCCAGATATCAGTCCGTGCGATTATTGGCTTTGGGGTTACCTGAAGTCGCAAGTGTATCGTGATCGACCGACGTCTCTAGGGATGCTGAAAGACAACATCCGACGCCAATGCGTCACCATAACTCCGGAAATGCTTTACAGTGCTGTTCACAACATTATTCGTCGACTACAGCTATTGTTCAGGAATGATGGTAGATATCTTGATCATTTCCTGTAAAGAACATCATCTTTGCTTTGTCTTAATTTGTTATGCTAATTATTGCTATTCTGATCAGATGAAGCGCCATCTGTCGGACATTTTTTGAAATTTTGTATTTTTTTGGTTCTAATAAAACCCCATGTCATTCCAAGCATGTGTGTCAATTTGTACCTCTCTATCTACATTATTCCGTGATTTATTCAGTTTTCAAATTTATACTGACTTTTGGATCACCCGGTATATGGGAGTTAGATTCTTTACACATTAGGACGTAGTGGTTTTAGTACTTCATATCCTAACCGAAAACTTTCGTTCTAAATATAACAATACTTCTTGTTTCGTTCTTTTAATTTTATTTTAAATCGCCGGACTACTTAGGGATGACCCGCACGCCGGAAAACCCGCGCCCAGATAATTCGGAGCTTGCTGGGGTTTTCTCGTTTCATTACGGACGTCTTATGAGCGACTGTAGTCGTCTGCGGGAGAAAAACTCGTACCGGAACACAGACCCCTAAACTGTTTACTGGGAGGAGCAGGAGCGATACGCGGAGGCACCAGGTGCGGAAAGGGAAAGCAGCCGCAGCTGCCTGTGTCGCAACGAGCGTGCAAGCACTTCGGTACCTCCCCCCTACCTCACACCTGTACACGTGCACGCGCCCATGCCGAGCAGGCGGCGTGCGATGCTCTCAGGCACGCCGCTAGGCCGTAGCCTGTAGTACTGTGGCCTTCATGGCACACTGCGGGCCGTAATACACATTAATGTGACTACCGCCCAGTGTACAGAAAGCAGATGGCAGTTATAAGAGTCGAGGGACATGAAAGGGAACCAGTGGTTGGGAAGGGAGTGAGACAGGGTTGTAGCCTTTCCCCGATGCTATTCAATGTGTATTCTGAGCAAGCAGCAAAGGAAACAAAAGAAAAATTCGGAGTAGGCATTAAAATCCATGGAGAAGAAATAAAAACTTCGAGGTTCGCCGATGACACTGTAATTCTGTCAGAGACAGCAAAGGACTTGGAAGAGCAGTTGAACGGAATGGACAGTATCTTGAAAGGAGGGTATAAGATGAACATCAACAAAAGCAAAACGAGGATAATGGAATGTAGTCGAATTATGTCGGTTGATGCTGAGGGAATTGGATTAGGAAATGAGACACTTAAAGTAGTAAAGGAGTTTTGCTATTTGGGGAGCAAAATAACTGATGATGGTCGAAGTAGAGAGGATATAAAATGTAGACTGGCAGTGGCAAGGAGAGCGTTTCTGAAGAAGAGAAATTTGTTAACATCGAGTATTGATTTAAGTGTCAGGAAGTCGTTTCTGAAAGTATTTGTATGGAGTGTAGCCACGTATGGAAGTGAAACATGGACGATAAATAGTTTAGACAAGAAGAGAATAGAAGCTTTCGAAATGTGGTGCTACAGAAGAATGCTGAAGATTAGATGGGTGGTTCACATGACTAATGAGGAGGTACTGAATAGAATTGGGGAGAAGAGGAGTTTGTGGCACAACTTGACTAGAAGAAGGGACCGGTTGATAGGACATGTTCTGAGGCATCAAGGGATCACATATTTATCATTGGAGGGCAGCGTGGAGGGTAAAAATCGTAGAGGGAGACCAAGAGATAAATACACTAAGCAGATTCAGAAGGATGTAGGTTGCAGTAGGTACTGGGAGATGAAGAAGCTTGCACAGGATAGAGTAGCATGGAGACCTGCATCAAACCAGTCTCAGGACTGAAGACCACAACAACAACCGCCCATGTGCGTGGTCAACGTCCAATAGCCACTCACAGACGGGAGATGACGGCACTACCAGTGGAGCGCATACGAAGCGTGTCGCAGGGCAACAGTGCAGTCGTCGTAATGTGTTAATGGGTGGTTTATCTGACTTCCAAAAGGGAATCATCATTGGCTATCGGGCCACTCGTGGAACCATTTCCGAAAGGGGTAAGTTTAGAAACGGTTGGCGTGTTTAAATATACCGTGCTTGGCAAATTGGTGCCATCGAAAGCAGGTGCCGAGGCATCTGTGGTGCACCATGACACGGGTGAACGATGGCTGTCAAGATTTCTACGAGCAGACAGACTTGCAATTGAGCAACTGAACCAAGGGATTACTAACAGCGTCTTCTCAAAGACCGTTCAGCGAACGTTGTTGCGTATAGGCCTCCACATCAGGCAGCTGGTCCGTGCACCCATGTTGACTGCTGCTCATCGACGACGTAGGCTGATTTTGCACGCCAATACCGTAACTCGACGTCCATTAAGTGGCGACAGGTGGCCTTTTCAGGTGAAGTGGCCCCCCTTAATGAGAGTGATAAAAGCCCCCTGTCAAAAAGAAACTTAAAACGTAGTCTCTGAGGCGTTGTCTCCTAACATCAGGGGTAACGAAACATTCAGATTAAGAGTCTGTCGCAGGGTGGCTAGGTTGGGACAGTGCAGTGAGATGTGGGCCACCATCAAACAGAAACCACGACGACAGTGAGATGGGTCCTCACGATGGAGGAGATGACCGTGAGTCAGCTAAGAATGGCCAGTGCGGAGCCAGTGAAGGACAGTAGAGTCCTTGTGAGAGGACTGCATGGAGCACTACATAGATTTGTAGTCTCCTTCATCACCCACAGTTTTTTTTGGTGAAGTCAGAGTAAGCTATTCCATATTCCAGACCCCTGAACCTAGACAGCATAATATTGTACAGAGGTCTATTTCTGGAATACCTATCTCAAGAGTCAGCTTATTGATAGCCAGTTTGGCTAATCTATTAGCAAGTTCATTCCCTGGGATCCCAACATAGTCCAGTGTCTAGATGAAAGTCACTGGGAGTCCACTTTGTTAGGGGCTCACAGGGAATTCTGAATAATTATGACCAATGAATGGTGAGGGTAACACTGGTCATGATCTTGCAAGCTCCTCAACGAGTCACTGCAGATGAGAAAGGACTCATCCTTGCAGGAATGGATATGCTCAAGAGCACGAGAGATGGCTACCAACTCTGCAATGAAAACACTACAGCCATTCAGCAAGGAGTACAGTTCAAGATGTCCCACATGAGTATAAGCAAAGCTTACATGACCAGTAACCTTCAAGCCATCAGTACAGATAACTTCTGAATCCCGAGATGTGCTGAGAAAAGTGGCTGTGGACCTCAGGATGAACCGAATTTTTCGGACCTTGTGATATGTCAACACGAAATTGTGGCCAAGGGATGCACCACTGTGGTATATGGGAGTGGACCCAAAGGAGAGGTGGTGGAGGTAACAACTGGAGTTCAGGGAGGAGGGACTGGATATAGATTGCAATCATAATCACTTATCTGGCTGCTACACCAGGAGATGGATTTTCGTGTCTGGAAAGAGGAGACAGTAGTTTGGTTACTCAGGGAGCTGTGAGTGTGGGTAGCTTAATTGGCAAGCTGTTGTTGGTACCTGATCCACCATGGTGGGACCCCAGTCTCCTCCACGAGTAAGGTGTTCACACAGGTAGTTCCAAAGACTCCTGTCCCAAGTTGAACCCCACAGTGGTGTATTGGATCCTGTATCCTATATGCTGAGGGTGATGCTGAACCATATGCCAGACTCCCATAATCGAGGCAGGATTGTACAAGTATTAACACTTTGTAAAGCTGCAGAAGGATAGTGCAATCTGTATTCCAGATGGTGTTACTCAGGTAGTGAAATGTAATAAGGTGCATCCAGAACTATCACTTCTACTGGCAAAGATTTGGAAACCACATCACAACAACAATTGAAGACCAGTCCCAAAAAGCAACAAGTCTCCACCACATTGAGTAGTTGGTCGTCAAAGTAACGTTCTGGTTGTGGGTGAATACTATGATGTCGACAGAAGTGCATGACATGAGTCTTGGCAGCTGAAAATGGAAAGCCATAAGTGAGGGGCCATGACTGCACCTTTCATACGGTGCCTTGTATTCGATATTCAGCAGTACCCACATTCGAGGAGGAATAGTAGAGGCAAAAGTCATCAGCATACAAGGAGAGGATGATACTGAGGGCCCCACAGCTGCTGCTATACCACTGATGGCTACTAGAAAGAGATGGACCCTCAGGACAGAGCTCTGCAGAACCCCATTCTCTTGGATACCGGGGTTCCTGTGGGAATCGCCAATTCGAACCTGGAATATATAGTGTGACAGCAAATTGTGGATAAAAATTGGGAGTGGAGCCTACAGACCTCACTTGTGTAAGTTGTTGGTCATGTGGTATCACCATGTGGTGTCATAAGCCTTTTGCAGATTGAAGAAGACAGCTATAATATGTTGACTTTGGGCAAAAGCTGTTTGGAAGGCAAACTTCAGGTAAACTATAATAGATTATCAGTAGCTGTGGGGTGGCGAAAACCACCCTAGGACAGAGTCAGAAGACACCGAGACTCTAGGAGCCAACACAGCCACTGGATCACCATGCGTTCAAGCAACTTACAGAGAACTTTAGTGAGACTAACTGGGTGACAAGTATCCATCTCCAGAAGGTGCTTACCTGGTTTCAGTACTCGGACAACGATGCTTTCTCGCCATTGCCATGAGAACCTGCCCTTACTCCAGATGTGGTTAAAGATGGCAAGGACATGACACTAACAATCCACTGGTAAATACTTGATCATTTGGTTTTAGATTTCAGTCTAGCCCTGGGGCTGTATCTGGGCAATTGGTCACTGACGAATTCCCATTCGCTGACTGAAGTGGAGGCTTATGTGGCTGCAGGTGGCATGTTTTCACTTCGCCGGCTGTTTTAGAAAACAAAAGGCAGGTTGATAATTGTCAGATGCTGACGCTCAAGCGTAACGTAGAGGAAAATTTTTGACAGCAGTGTCTGGGTCAGTGTAGAAAATGGCATCCACGGTAACACCAGATACATCTGAAGCTGTCTGGTATCTGTAGAGATACATGATATTTGCCGAAGCCTGAGAAGGAAAGGTAAATGGTATGGTAGTTGAAATGTACAAGTCCCAGCATTATCACTTCCATCATTTTATTAACTGGTGGATACAGTCACAGAATCACTTGAAGGTAATGAGGTGCTCCATCGATGGGTAGCATCTATGGTGTTGGAGAGCCCACCTACAATCTCTAACGGCCTTTGCGATTTAGATGGCCACCAAGGTACTGTCTTCCATCGGGGTGGTCCAGAGGAACGGGAGATCGCTGAATCAGCATCCAAAAGAATGGCTGTTGTTGTATTCTGGGTGGCCTCATCTATATCTCCATGCAGCGAGGAGCCAAAGGCGACAAGCAGAGGCGAAAGCACCCCAGTCAACACTAATGAGAGCCCATCTGGGCAGGCATCCAGGGGAGTTATGCTGCAAGAGGGACAGAAAGATCAGGAAGTGGTCACTATCACACAGTTCACTGTAGACTCTCCACTGGGTGGATTGTAGAAGATAAAGACTGCCAGTGTAAAGATCAATGGCTGAGAAAGTAGCATGCGCCATACTTAAATGTGTGACCAATATCTGAGAGGTAAAGGTCAAGATTTGTCAGTAAGTTTTCGAGGACTCGGTTGCAACTAGTGAGCTTGGTTCCAGCCCACAAAGGGTTATGGGCATTGAAATCACCCAAGATTAGGAAATGTGGAGGGAGCTGAGAAACCACTGCAAGCAGTATGTTCTGAGACACTTCAGCATTGGGAGAGAGGTTACAATTTCAGATGGCAGTATCCTGAAATGCCCTTACCCAAACGGCCACAGCCTCCAAAGGCGTATTTAGAGGCACAAGTTCGCCATACAGAGTGTCCAGAACATATGTGCAAACTCAACCTGTAATCCTGTCATAGGTAGCACAATTCTTATAACATCCCTGGTATCCACAAAGTGATGGGGCCCATGTTACTGGAAGCCAAGTTTCCTGAAGGGCAGTACAGAAGGCAGGTGAAGTGCTTAAAAGACGTCGTAGCTCACCCAGGTAGTGGAAAAAATTGCTACAATTCCACTGGAGAATAATATTGTCAATGCACAGTGAGGCCATGAAGGCACCTACTAGGTGGGGTTATGCCCTTGGATCACCTGCTGATATTGGTTAAGGAATTGATGCATCAACACGCACAAGTTCTGAATTCAATTATGTGCTGCAACCGAGGGCCTCAGAAACTGCCAGGATCTCTGCCTCCACAGGAGTGGAAAAGATGGCTCTGGTGGTGTGAGGGGGGGGGGGGGGCGGCATCAGAACCACCTCCTTGTTTGAGGACTTCTTCTTGTCTTTCCTCTCCTTAGAGAGGTAATGATGATGATTATGAAGCCCCACAATCAACAGGCTGTGGCTCCTTCAGCTGATGGCTGGTATCTGGTTGTAGACCAGCAGAATCCTTGGAAGGAAGTGTCCCGAGGGACCCCTTCCAAGCGAGAGAAGCCAGAGGAAGGCAATTTGTCTCTAGCTGGGAGGTGGGAGCCAATGTCCCCAGTCGGTGGGAAGTCAACAATTCCAAAGTAGATGAGAGAGAAGGAGCAAGATGGGAGCCCCAACCACGAGGGGGTCAGGCTTGGTTGAGAAGGGCCCATAGTAGGAGGAGTAATAAGTGGGAGCACTGTCACCGAAGTGGATGATGTCATCACAGCTGCAGCATAGGACACTGTTATATACGCTGGGTGAAACTGCTGATACTTTTTCTTGGCCTCTTGGTAAGTAAGTTTGTCCAGTTCTGTACTTTTGTATCCTCTTCTCTTTCTGGAAAACAGTTCAATTTGATGAATTGTGCTTTCGACAGGTGGGGGGAGGGGCACAGGGAGTCTTCTCATGCAGCAGCCATCCACAATCTCTACAGATGGGGCTAGCATTGCAGTGCAAAGACATGTTCCAGAATTTCAAACACACGAAGCACCACATGAGGAAGGGGGGGGGGGCGATATATGGTCTCACATTGCATCGGTATACTATCACCTTGACCGTTTCAGGCAATGAATTGCCCCCAAAGGCCAAGATGAAGGCACCGGTAGGAACCCCATTGTCCTTTGTCCCCCTATGGACATGACAGACTAACTGTACACTCCACCATTCGAAGATGGCATGTAGCTTGTCATCAGACTACAAGAGCAGATCTCAGTGAAAAATGATGCCCTGAACCATATTTAGACTACCATGGGGAGTGAGTCACCGGGATGTCACCCAACTTAATACAAGTGATCAGAGCCCATGACTGGTAGGGGATGCTGTTTCGATCAAAATTGATCCACTTTTCATTTTTGAGATGGCTGCCACTTCCCTATTCTTGTCTTCTATGTTCTCCACAGCGAATAAGGGCTTTGTGGCCAAGATGGAATCCCCATCAGTCCTTGTGCAAACTAAGTATTGGGGGGAGTATTTCTCTGCATGCCACTTTGCCCTTCATTTCTTCCATGGCATAGCCAGTGAAGAGAACATTTTAGGGTTGTATCTCTCTGCATTAAACGAGGACCTTCCTTCCATGTAGATTGCTGGGCCATATGATAACCAGCAGAAGATAACTTAATTCGCTTCACTCGTGGCTCATCTGCCCTGGTGCCACCTATTCCGAATGGGGGCTCTCCCCATGGGCGCCAACCAGCCTCAGCAATGGCTACCTGGCAGTAATCCATTGTTCGTGTCCAATACCCCAGTCACGATGGTCACATACTCCTAGGCATACCTGGGGAGTTTTCAGCTTCCAACAATGCGAACCCTGCATGGTCAGGGGGCTATCACCCTCCACGTACTTGAGGACCCTCTCCCACAATGGGATGGCTACTGTGCGGGGTTTTGGCTGTATTACGTTATTAAGGGGAAGTGTGCAAAGACGGAAAGGCACAAAGCTGGAGCATACACCGCATTGGGCGACCTTTCCTGCACAATCCGCACTTCTGGAGAGTTTTGAAAATTGGTGGCAGGTCAAACCCAACAATGGGAACCATGTGTTTAATGAAAAGTTGTAGAAAATACAGGAAGTGGAACGCCGAGTCCCAAATCATAAACCAGGTTCAAGCTTGATAGACAAGCACATACTCACAAAAGACTTATGTGCCCCTGGGGGGGGGGGGGGGGGGAGTCTTCGATGGACAGATATCGTAGTCTTCCTTACTTTGACTAAAGTGTTTTTTTGTTACAGGCGAACGTGGTATAAACTTCCTTTATGCATTAAACTTGCAGAGAGGAGCCCTTAGACTTCGACGTGACACTCTCATGCTGAGATTGTGCGTAGCAACACGCTATGTTCCAGACAGGCATATGCGCTACAACGTTAAGAGCGTAACAGACTACGCAGCTTACATAATAACCGTGGCTGAATGGCGCAAACCGCCTCACCATTTGTCGTCAGCACGTCGGCTTCCCCGCAGTTTCTTACACTCTCCGTCGTTAAATTCGACGCGGCCTACATGCATAGCTATCGCTGAGCGGCCGCAGATGATATTTCGAAATACGCTGAGTCAAAGAGTATCGGTTGTAGGAACGAAGCTGCAGTATTGATATAAATGTATCACACAGCTCTGCTTTGCAATTATAAACGAGTAACTCCTGCGTCGGGTACGTTTCAAGGAAATTTTTGATAAGTACTTGAGAGGGACTAACATTATAAAAACACACACAGTTACGGAAAGTTCGTAACATGTTCTGCAGATAATTTGCACATTTTTTCTTCGAAATAGTATGTAACGAGTAAGATTACTGGCTACATATGTACAATTTGTTTGTCGCTACATGCTGAACTGCACAGTACTAAGAGAGTGCTTTCCGGTCAAACAAGTTCGAAAGCTAATATTTGGGCGCTACCTACCACCTATTTCTAGCTAAATTATTTAACGCATAAAGCACAGATATACAAATATGACCCGCTCGAAATACCTTTTGCATCTATACAGGGTGGTCAATTGATCGTGCCCGGGCCAAATATCTCACGAAAGAAGCGTCAAACGCAAAAACTACAAAGAACGAAACTTGTCTAGCTTGAAGGGGGAAACCAGATGGCGCTATGATTGGCCCGCTACATGGCGCTGCCATAGGTCAAACGGATAACAACTGCGTTTTTTTAAATAGGAACCCCCATTTTTGTTACATAATCGTGTAGTACATAAAGAAATATGAATGTTTTAGTTGGACCACTTTTTTCGCTTTGTGATAGATGGCACTTAATGGTCACAAACATATGGCTCACAATTTTAGACGAACAGTTGGTGGCAGGTAGGTTTTTAAATTAAAATACAGAGCGTAGGTACGTTTGAACATTTTATTTCGGTTGTTCCAATGTGATGCATTTACCTTTGTGAACTTATCATTTCTGAGAACGCATGCTGTTACAGCGTGATTACCTGTAAATACCACATTAATGCAATAAATGCTCAAAATGATGTCCGCCAACCTCAATGCATTTGGCAATACGTGTAACGACATTCCTCTCAACAGCGAGTAGTTCGCCTTCCGTTATGTTCGCACATGCATTTGCAATGCTCTGACGCATGTTGTCAGGCGTCGTCGGTGGATCTCGATATCAAATATCCTTCAACTTTCCTCACATAAAGAAATCCGGGGACGTCAGATGCGGTGAACGTGCTTCGACGACCAATCCACCTGTCATGAAATATGCTATTCAATACCGCACGCGAGCTATGTGCCGGACATCCATCATGATGGAAGTACATCGCCATTCTGTCATGCAGTGAGACATCTTGTAGTAACATCGGTAGAACATTACGTAGGAAATCAGCATACATTGCACCATTTAGATTGCCATCGATAAAATGGGGGCCAATTATCCTTCCTCCCATAATGCCGCACCATACATTAACCCGCCAAGGTCGCAGCCATCGTGGATTTTCCGTTGACCAATAGTGCATATTATGCCGGTTTACGTTACCGCTGTTGGTCATTGACGCTTCGTCGCTAAATAGAACGCGTGCAAAAAGTCTGTCATCGTCCCGTAATTTCTCCTGTGCCCAGTGGCAGAACTTTACACGACGTTCAAAGCCGTCGCCATGCAATTCCTGGTACATAGAAATATGGTACGGGTGCAATCGATATTGAAGTACCATTCTCAACACTGACGTTTTGAGATTCCCGATTCTCGCGCAATTTGTCTGCTACTGATGTGCGGATTAGCCGCGACAGCAGCTAAAATACCTATTTGGGCGTCATCATTTGTTGCAGGTCGTGGCTGACGTTTCACATGTGGCTGAATACTTCATGTTTCCTTAAATAACGTAACTATCCGGCGAACGGCCCGGACACTTGGATGATGTCGTCCAGGATACCGAACAGCATACATTGCACACGCCCATTGGGCATTTTGATCACAATAGCCATACATCAACACGATATCGACCTTTTCCGCAATTGGTAAACGGTCCATTTTAACACGGGTAATGTATCACGAAGCAAATACCGTCCGCACTGGCGGAATGTTACGTGATACCACGTACTTATACGTTTGTGACTATTACAGCGCCATCTATCTCAATGCGAAAAAAAGTGGACCAAGTAATACATTCATATTTATTTACGTACTACACGAATATGTAATAAAAATGGGGGTTCCTATTTTAAAAAAACCGCAGTTGATATCCGTTTGACCTATGGCAGCGCCATCTAGCGGGCCAACCATAGCGCCATATGATTTCCCTCTTCAAGCTAGACGAGTTTCGTTCTTTGTAGTTTTTTCGTTTGACGCTTATTTCGTGAGATATTTGGCCCGGTCAAGATCAATGGACTACCCTATATAAGTCACAGTACAGCGCGAGGCAGAAGATAGTTCGCAGCAACATCGTCGGTTTTCTATCAACTTCCAACCGCGTACTGAGGAACGGAAAAAGTCTATCTATATGCCTTTTTAAGCGCCCTCAACACTAACTTTAAACGTGCAGTGGTGGTAACGTAATGGTCACACAGTCTACCATGAACGTCGGTTCTCTAAATTTAACCAACAGGATTTCGATAGAAGGTAGCCCTTCTTCCTAAGATCGCCATTTGTGTTATTCGTTCTTCTCTCTTACAGCTTTGCTCGGCTAACAAGAGTTGTCACTATTCTAGAACTACGTCCTCTTTTTTTCCTCCAAATACTGTACCGAGTAAGTGGGGGCGGTTGGCTTTAATCAGACGAGTCTGCGGGATAACTGGTGCTTTGTTCTGTTTCATGTCGACACTACTGTTTTAGACGGTTTTTAAAGAGCGAGATATTAGACTGATTGTACATTTTTTGAATAATTCAGAGTTTTCGCCGCTGTATTTCAACTACACTACAACTTTTTGCACTGAATATCCAGGATGAAAATAAAAATCCATCTACCGTCCCACGTGTTACCTGTGATTACTGACTTGAAACATTGCGCTATAACTGACATAGCACTCCAGTAGTACAAGTACAGCAGGCGCCAGTGTATTTTCTCTAACTAAAGTCTATATCCAGGCTATTTTGGCGTGGCATGCAGAGAATAAGCTACCGCAAAACCAACATTGTGCTGTCACTCAGAGATAAAAATTCAACTATCAAAGAACGGAGTTTATCGCCACGGCGAAGAAGTGTTTTTAACATTTATTGAGGCCTTCGATTTACATGACCTATTCGCTAGTTGTCTCCAATATGCTGTAGAAATATCTCATGTAAGAAGACTATCTTACCGTATTTAAAAATTATGATTTTCAGCTTGATGCAAAAATAATGAACAAATCAAGCGAAAAAATAAAGATTATCAGAAAAATAATGGGTTAAATACGAACTGCAGATCGCTGGGAAATGAGAAGTAATGGGACGATCTTCGAAAATAAAGAGAAAATATCGGAAGTGATGACAAAGCGAAAATTAATCTTCTATGGACATCTCTACCGAATGAAGTGATGTCCTTTGTGATACATGAATTGCATCACTACCACAGGGAATTTTCCCAGATAGATATTAAATAACAGACTTAAACGATGACAGACTTAAACGATTAGCGTCCAGTTTTTACTGACATGTTTTTCAAAATGTTCTAAAAAGGAATGTACTAAACATTAGTTGCACACTTAAGTTGAAATAATTTATTTAGCGTATCAAAATTTGGATTCCAGAAAGGTTGCTTGACTGAGAAAGCTATTTATACATTCACTCATCAAATAGTACAAACCTTAAATAATAATACATCGCTATCTGGTATTTGTTTGATCCCTCCAACGAGTGTAGTTGTGGGGATCATGATAGTCTCTTAGAAAACCTCAAGTTTTATGGAACTGATGACTTTTCACACATCTAATTTGAACTGCACTTGGCCAATAGGACGCAAAAGGTTGTGCCTGTGCGTCTCCGATACGGTAAATATGGTTCGGCGCACGTTTTCCAAATACACAGACATGCTTCTCGTGTGCACAGGCATTGAATAGAACTCGCAGCAAGGTAGACGTAAAGTGGCATGAGGTGACCATCTCATGTAGTACAAGTCATCCTGACCACCTTATTGTATACCAGGACAAGAAACTCTGAGGCTTTTTCTGTCTCTCAGTAGACGTGGACGCGTTACACATGTAAACTGAAACCGTCGTAGAACGGATACGGCCCGTTTGTAACGGAAATTCCAGAACACTCCGTATAAGTCTTCCATTCGCGTTCCGCACGGTCTTGAGATTATCAACACACACAACGAAGAGAATGAACGGTAGCATTAGTCACAGTTTCCCTTGCGCGTCTAAAGACGCGTTGAAAGAAGAGCCTTTTTTCTTCCTTGAATCATCTTTGGTGTAGGCCGTTGGCAGGAACGCAGCGAGCAGTCAAAATTTCTGTCCATATGTGACGTGGCGCCTGTTCCCAACCGGCCACCATTACCGACTGACTCCATAGCAGTAATGCAGCGAACTGCGAAGGACGCCTGTACTATGTCCTGATCCCTTACTTACTGCGTGTGAACCTTGGTAGAGACGTGATCCATTTCATGACGATACTTCTCTCTTAAGCTGACGAAAGACACAGACTGACGTGAATATGGATGTGTAATTAAGCAAATAAAGTATCACAGACTGGAAATGCAGAGAAACGCGTTTTTGAAGACGAGAATATAAATCTTAATGTTCAAAACGCTTCTGTGATGGCATTTGCCTGGAGTGTAACCCTGTATGGAAGTGAAACATGGGCGATAAACGGCGTAGAGCCTTTCGAAATATGGTGCTGCAGAAGAATGCTAGGTTTAGATGGGTGGATCGCCTAACTAATGAGGTGGTAGAATTGGAGAGAAAAGAAATTTGTGGCACAACTTGACTAGGAGGGGTCGGTTGGTGGGACACATTTTGAGACATCAAGGGATCACAAATTTTGTATTGGAGCGAAATGTGTGTGTGTGTGGGGGGGGGGGGGGGGGGGGGGGCGTAAAAATTCTAGAGAGATGCCTGGCTGGAATAGCATGGAGAGCTCCATCAAACTAGTCTTCAGACTGAAGACCACAACAAAAATACTGACGTTAGGGGGCAATAACGCTCTAAATGAGTACCTTCGTTGTGCATCAATAAATCTTTATTGCTGGGGAACTGTTGATAACATGCGAAACAAATATTCCCAGGGAATTTATATGATTCAAGGCACAAAGGAAATGCATATAGCCGAATCGTCAAGCACTTGACAGATCATCTAAACCAGATTTCCAGTTATTATTAAATACATTTTTTATGAAATATGTTAAACTCATGTATTAAATAGTTTTTCTCATTTTCCATTTCTACCTTCTATAATCTTTTGTAATTGTGTTGTATAAAATGTATTAAATGGTTGTTTCCATTTTCCTTTTATACATTATATTATCTTCTATAATTGAATTTTATTATTCAGTTGGTACACAACAAGTTGGATATACTTCATAATTGTTGTTCGTACTGAGTATCATAAAACTAAACAAATAGCAACCCACATAAGACACCGCAAGTCATGTTGCACTGAGTCCCAGAACAACATGAACTTCGTTTAGACAAATAAAAAAAAAATCGATTAGTACAGAGGGTACTATGATTATAGAGTTTTACCAAGACAAGTTTCTGCAGTGAATTCTAAACTCTACTGACCAAATTGTTGAGAAGTATTAATCAAGTTTTAATTGTCAGCTTAAAAATAAAACAGCTGCGGCCATGACTCTGCTTGGTGTTAGACTCTTGCTACATATCCACCCTTCAAGGTGACACACATTTTTCTCATCGATGGATGAGTTTGGTTGGGTTGTTTGGGGAAGGAGACCAGACAGCGAGGTGATGGGTCTCATCGGACTAGGGAAGGACGGGGAAGGAAGTCGGCCATGCCCTTTCAAAGGAACCATCCCGGCAGTTGCCTGGAGCGATTTAGGGAAATCACGGAAAACATAAATCAGGATAGCCGGACGCGGGATTGAACCGTCGTCCTCCCAAATGGGACTCCGGTGTCTAACCCATTGATGGATGACTAGGCTGAAACCTTGGTTGTAGTAGTACACTACTGCCATTAAAATTGCTACACCACGAAGATGACATGCTACAGACGCGAAATTTAACCGACAGGAAGAAGATGCTGTGATAGGCTAATGATTAGCTTTTCAAGAGCATTCACACAAGGTTGGCGCCGGTGGCGACACCTACAACGTTCTGACATGAGGAAAGTTTCCAACCGATTTCTCATACACAAACAGCAGTTGACCGGCGTTGCCTGGTGAAACGTTGTTGTGATGCCTCGTGTAAGGAGGAGAAATGCGCACCATCACGTTTCCGACTTCGATAAAGGTCGGATTGTAGCCTACCGCGATTGCGGTTTATCGTATAGCGACATTGTTGCTCGCGTTGGTCGAGATCCAATGACTGTTAGCAGAAAATGGAATCGATGGGTTCAGGAGGGTAATACGGAGCGCCGTGCTGGATCCCAACGGCCTCATATCACTAGCAGTCGAGATGACAGGCATCTTATCCGCATGGCTATAACGGATCGTGCAGCCACGTCTCGATCCCTGAGTCAACAGATGGGGGACGTTTGCAAGACAACAACCATCTGCACGAACAGTTCGACGACGTTTGCAGCACCATGGACTATCAGCTCGGAGACCATAGCTGCGGTTACCCTTGGGCCGGCCGTCGTGGCTGTGCGGTTCTAGGCGCTACAGTCTGGAACCGCGAGACCGCTACGGTCGCAGGTTCAAATCCTGCCTCGGGCATGGATGTGTGTGGTGTCCTTAGGTTAGTTAGGTTTAAGTAGTTCTGAGTTCTAGGGGACTGATGACCTCAGTAGTTAAGTTCTGACATGAGTCCCATAGTGCTCAGAGCCATTTGAACCTTTTTTGGTTACCCTTGACGCTGCACCACAGACAGGAGCGCCTGCGATGGTGCACTCAACGACGAACATGGGTGCACGAATGGCAAAACGTCATTTTTTCGGATAAATCCAGGTTCTGTTTACAGCATCGTGATGGTCGCAACCGTGTTTGGCGACAAAAAATGGCTCTGAGCACTGTGGGACTTAACATCTGTGGTCATCAGTCTCCTAGAACTTAGAACTACTTAAACCTAAGTAACCTAAGGACATCACACACACCCATGCCCGGGAACAGGGTTCGAACCTGCGACCGTAGCGGTCACGCGGTTCCAGACTGAAGCGCCTAGAACCGCCCGGCCACACCGGCCGGCGTTTGGCGACATCGCGGTAAACGCACATTGGGAAGCGTGTATTCGTCATCGCCATACTGGCGTATCACCCGGCGTGATGGTATGGGGTGCCATTGGTTACACGTCTCGGTCGCCTCTTGTTCGCATTGACGGCACTTTGAATAGCGGACGTTACATTTCAGATGTGATACGACCCGTGGCTCTACCCTTCATTCGGTCCCTGCGAAACCCTACATTTCAGCAGAATAATGCACTACCGCATGTTGCAGGTCCTGTACGGGCTTTCCTGGATACAGAAAATGTTCGACTGCTGCCCTGGCTAGCACATTCTCCAGATCTCTCACCAATTGAAAACGTCTGCTCAATGGTGGCCGAGCAACTGGCTCCTCACAGTACGCCAGTCACTACTCTTGATGAACTGTGGTATCGTGTTGAAGCTGCATAGGCAGCTGTACCTGTACACGCCATCCAAGCCCTGTTTGACTCAATACCCAGGCGTATCAAGGCCGTTATTAAGGCCAGAGGTGGTTGTTCTGGGTACTGATTTCTCAGGATCTATGCTCCCAAATTGCGTGAAAATGTAATCACATGTCAGTTCTAGTATACCGGGGTAATATATTTATTCAATGAATACTCGTTTATCATCTGCATTTCTTCTTGGTGTAGCAATTTTAATGGCCAGTAGTGTATGCATGTTGGCAGTCCGCATCGAGAATCCCCCCCTTGACATGTTGGAACCCTCTTTGACATGTTGGAAATGCGAGATACAGATTAAGATAAACCGAAGAAAGAAGGAAGTAATGAGGAGAGCAGAAATGAGAATAGCGAGAAACTTAACATGAAAATTGGTAATCACGAAGTAGTCGTATGTAATTAATACTGCTATCTTGAACCGAATAACTCATGATAGACGCTACAAGGAGGACATAAAAAGCACATGACTGCATGCAAAGAGGGCATTCCTGGCGAAGAGAAGTCTAGTGATGTAGAACATAGGCCTTAACTTGAGGAAGAAATTTCTAAGAATGTACGTTTGGAGCACAGAATAGTATGGTAGTGAATCATGGACAGTGGGTAAATCAGAAAGGAAGACAATTGAAGAACTTGAGTTGTGCGGCTACAGAAGAATGTTGAAAATTAGGTGGACTGATAAGGCAAACATTGTGGAGGTTATCCGCAGAATCAGCAACAAAAGGAACTTAGGGAGAAAAATGACAAGAAGAAGGGACAGGATGATATGTAAAGTACACCAGCTGCAAGATGCAATCGATACCTTCACTGCGCGGTAACAGTGACGATGTTAACGATGACAGTGCCACTAAAGCAGAGTTAGTAAACACGGTTTTCGGAAATTCCTTTACCAAAGAGTAGAGGTGGGCCAAACGGTTATTCTGGAGTAACCGTTATCACAGTTCCAGTTATTCTTTGATAACCGTTATCGTTAACCATTATTAATAACTGCCAAGTTATTTTTCGCTAGCGAATACCGAATACTCAGACAGTTAAATAACGACACAGTTGGAATCCATTAGTTTAGTTATCAGTATAACTGCGAGTAGTGTGAAATAGCAGGAATGTAGTATGAATCGTGTCATAACCTTAGCTTATTAACTCCGGGTACATTTTAGTTGATGTTAGAACGATTATTAGTGTTTCATATTATATGTTTGTAGGTTATCGGTCGCTATTAGAAATATTATCTTCGCAGCTGCGACAGAAAGTACGCGGAACTTCGCCAAAGCACTGTTTAAGTAAAATGTTAACAACGTGCGTTTTTAAGTATGAAGTAATATGTAAACTGAGTACTGTAGGTTAAATTCGAAGCTTAATTTCTTGTGCTGCTCACATAATAGAATAAAGTGTACAGCCTTGTAATACAACAAAAAATATACATAATGTGACAGATTCGTTTACTCCTGTGCTGTAAAAGCTAGTCCTATTGGGGAAAGTGTGAGTACGCTAATCCAAGTTTTATGTCAGATTTGCAAACTGCTCGATTTCTCCAGCGACAGCATGTTTATAACATATGAAGACATGCAGATCGAAAAGGTTGACAGTGTAACATTTCTGGGACTACAACTCGTTAATAAATTCATTTGGGAAGGGCATACTACATTTTTTCATTCTATTATTTCATAAGGGAGCATATTCTGTGGTAACTTATCAAACGTAGCAAAATTTTTTCGCATGTAAAAGCGTGTAATAAAAATCGTTTGTGGTATCAATTCAAGAACATCATGTAGGAACCTGTTCAAGGAACTTTGTATACTAACCACTGCTTCCTAGTATATTTATTCCTTAATGAAATTTGTTACAAGTATTTCCAACCAATAGCTTAATACATAATATCAGTACTAGAAATGGGAACAGCAATCTACATAAAGACCTAAAATTACTTACCTTGGTCCAAAAGGGGTCCAATATTCAGGAACATGCATTTTCAATAAACTGCCAGCAAGTCAGCAACCATTAAAAACTTGGTTTCAGATAAGGCACGGTTTACAGTGTGTTTGAAAGACTATTTGATACAGAAGTGTCTGATTCCACCCATCATCAATATGCCGGAAATGGCTATTTTAAGTGTGTCTATGACGTCACTACATACACATGGCAACAAACACGAAGATACATATAAATAATACAATAACATTTCCCACCAAAAATACAATCAAACCAATGGGATAACTGCGGGAAGTTGGGGGTTTTAGGGTGAGGACAAGCTAGTAAAAAAAAAGACACCATGATCCCAAAACACAGAATGAAGAACAAAAAGAAAAAAAAATACAGCATTCTGCTACACCAACAAAAATCTGCAGGAATCGGACACTTCACTTGAACAATATAGGTCAACTATAGGTGACCATACCAAAACACCAATACCCACAACTAAAAGTACGAAAATTGGAATCAGACATTTCCCTTGACCTACATAGGTCAACCTCATATGACGATACTAAAACATCAACACACAACTATGAAAATGGGAATCGGTCATTTCCGGTGACCTATATAGGTCCACCACAGCTACTGATGCCAAAAAACAACACCTACAACTGCGAAAAATAAAACCACAATCCCAAAAGTCCACAAATCAATCATCCCTACATAAATTAAATCACATTCAATACTTCATAAATACACAAAACATCACAGTTAGAAAAAAAAAAATTAATTACCACCAGCAAATTCCGGCACTGCAACATAGATCGACAGCCCCCCCCACACACACACACACACACAAAAACCAACTCATAACACCGTGTCGTAATGACATTTACACACCACAACACCTTTACGTCAAAGCAGACGGGTGGAATCAGACGCTTCCATTGACCCCTCCTTCTACTCTGTAGATGAATATCGTAACAGAGACTGGTAGACCAGCTTAGGTAAAAATTCTGCTATATTTCAGTTTTGACAGCACTTGGTTGCAACAGTCAAGATCGGGTATTCTGTGTACGATAAATTTATTAAAAGTACGTAACTGTCTTTTATTCTGTCAGTGTACCAATTCTGTAAATATTAGCAGTTACTGTGATATATTCACATATTTTGACAATCTCCTGACAAATGATGAGGATGATAATTATTATATTCCACTGTATTATGTTATACTTTCTGACATGTTATTTGTCATTCGCGATGGCCAGCGGCTATTTCCGTAGCAGTACGAAAATATTTGTTCGCTCCAGTTACTATCCTCTCTGGAAATATCACCTGGAACTACGACCTTTAACTGGAGTCACCGAGTCAGGAACGTCTAGACACACAGTTATTCCGTTACCAGCTTCCAGGTTATCTGTGGTGGTAGCCCGATAACTACCAGAGAACTAGAACTACGAGCCAATAACGATAACTGCCAGAGGAGAATACAGGTCTCTGACAGTTATTTCCATAGTCGCTCGAATTCCTTAGTAACTTTCCTTGTACTACCCGTCCAAGCTAAATTAACACGTAAGGCGGTGGCTTAAGGGAACGACCGTACTTGTTAATGCCTGTACTGCAGCTCCCATCAGCCACGGCTCGGACATTAACTTTATTTAATTGTTTATGCTAAAAGTAACGAAGGCCAACGAAATATTACACAGTTCTTATCAACAGATGGCGCGCAGTCTCACAGTTATTCCCATGGTCTATAGAACGCCTTCCAAATGCGCAGTACGATCTTGGGTCAACAGATGGCGCGAGGCACTGTTGACACTAAACAGTTATTGAAATAACTGCCAGAATCAGAGGAACGGTTATCGCAGTAACCGTTACTTCTCAGTAACCGGTTATTTCTATCAGTTACGTTATTTTTTGCCACCTCTACCAAAGAGGATGAAGTAAATACTCCAGAATTACAGTCGAGAACAGCTTCCAACATGAACTTAAAAGTAGATATCCTCGGTCTAGCGAAGCAGCTTAAATCACTTAATAAAGGCGAGGCGTCCGGTCCAGATTGTATACTAGTCAGGTCCCTTTCAGAGTGTGATGATAAAATAGCTCCATGCTTAACCATCATAGCCAACCCCTCGCTTGTCGAAATATCCGTACCTAAAGACTGGAAAGTTGCACAAGTCACAACAATACCCAAGAAAGGAAATACGAGTAATCTGCTGAATTACAGACCCTACTTTCGTCGATTTTCAGCAGGATTTTGGAACAGGTGCTGTGTTCGAACATTATGAATTACCTCGGAGGAAACGATTTATTGAGAGAAAGCCAACAGGGATTCAGAAAATATGAATCTCATATAACATTGCTAGCTCTTTACTTTCACGAAGCATTGAGTGCTAATAACAGGAATGTCAAATTGATTCCATGTTTTTATATTTTCAGAAGAGTTTTGATATCGTAGCTCACAAGCGACTTCAAATGAAATTGTGTGCCTATGGACAGTCATCTCAGTTTAGCGATTGGATTCGTGATTTCCTGTCACAACGTTCACGGTTATATTAATTTACGGAAAGTAATAGAGTAACACAGAATTAATAGCGGGCGTTCCCCAAGGAAGTGTAATACGCCATCTACGTCCCTGCTCTACACGAGTTACATAGGTGACAATATGCGCAGCCCTCTTAGATTGTTCCAGATGATGCTGTAATTGCCATTCTTCAGACCATTAAAACCAATTGCAAAATGGTTTAGACAAAATATCTGTATGCTCTGTGTTACGACAAGAAAAAACTACTTTCGTCTGGCCATAACTGTGGGTTTTTTGATTGCTCTATGAGAAGGCCAATCAAACCAGAAGACATGAAATATTAATTCTCATTATTACATAAATAAATAAAAGATTCATTTAACTTTGACACACTTCTTTGCCACAGGAAACTAGATAATTTGCAACTGTCGTTGGCTAGCAAAGCATCAGTTGATTTACTTATAAACAATCTGGACTCTTGATGTAAAATGTTCAAAATTTACTGAAGTAAAAGTTCATCGGAAAGCATAACTCATTGGTCCTACACCATGATGCTGATAGGCGAATTGGTGTGGCTGTCATTAAAACAAAAGCGTTCTTTGTTGCGTCAGGATCTTCTCATTAAGTTTCAATAACCAACTTCCTCCCCAGTGTGAAAATATTTTGTTGGCGCCAACCTGTATAGTGAGCAATGATGATCATAATAAAATAAGAGAAATCAGAGACCGCACGGAAAGGTTTAAGTGTTCGTCTTTCCTGCGCACTGTTTGAGTGTGGAACGGTAGGGAAATAGCTTGAAGGTGATTCGATGAACCCTCCGCCAGGCACTTATATGTGAGCTGTAGAATAATCACGTGGATGCAGACATGTATTGACCCATCAGAAAGTAACTTCCATGGTAATAAAGTAAGTTGTAGGAAACGTGAGAGATTGGAATACATACAAGAAATAAATAATGACGTAGGGTGTAATTGCTACTCTGAGATGTAAGACATAAGCGCAGGAGAGCAATTCGTGGCGGCCCACGTCAAACCAGTCGGAAGACTGATGGCTCGAACTTGATCCGTATGCCCCGCCATTCTGTTTTGACTCCAGTAGCGGCATCTTGCAGTATTGTGCCACAGTAATTTTAGTGCGTAACAGATCCGCAGACATGTACCTTCAAAAAATCAAAAATGAAATGACTTTTTTTTTTGGAGATTCGACTATCCCAGCGTATTTATTAAATTTGTGAATAATCTTGGGATTTTATTGTAATATCTTCTTGTCTTCGTATTTACCAACTAGGACCACGTAACAGATTCATTATTCTTTTCCGTTGTTGTTGTTCTCCCCATGCGGCCCTTTCCTTTCTTCCACCTTCAAAGTCCTCAGAATTATTTTATTCTTAAAAGCATTCTGTTTTTTCCGATTTATTGATGTTTCTTCGTCGTTCTTCTCTCATCTGTGCAATTCATGCAGTGCTTTGCTAACTGCCAGACATTTAATGTTATTGGGCAAACGACCAAAAAAATTTTATTGCAGCATATTGAACTCCTCTCAGAACCAGTGACAGCTTTAACAATGAATAATAAAGGTAACTTTTTCCTCTAATGTTGAAAGTATGGGTATCTCTGTCCTTCTCAAGTTGTGATGGATTTTTTATGAGGAATTTCATTAGCGAATTTCATTTTGTGATAGTGCAGTTAAAATACCCAGCTCCTCATAGAGGTATCTACCTGATGTCGGTGGGTGAACACACACTGTTCTTACTGCTCATTTTCTTAAAGGATCAGAAGTACAGCCTGGAGGCTTGTCCCGACAGCTGTGTTGTAAAAGATACAACTTTACTTAAAACATAATCTGTGGCTGAGACCCATATAGAAAAACATGAATATTTTTTAGAACATCAACAATTGATAAAGTTTCTTTCTCTATCTGAGAATAATACTGTTGCACTGACTTTAAGGTTTTAGAGGCATAAACAATAGAATGTACTGATCTGTCTGTGTTATTTGTGGACAAGGACGGTGCCTAGGCCAAACTGAGATGCATTTGTGGCTAATACAAGGTGTTTGCCTGGCTGAAAATGGACCAAACCAGGGGCCAACTGCAGCGTAGATTCCAACAACTTAAATGCCTGATCACAAACTGGGGACCATTGGAAAGGAACATCTTTACGTAATAATGCATGGCGGGTTCTGCCACAGTAGCAGTGTCTGGTATGAATTTGTGGTAGCATGCAATTTTGCATAATTCTGCTTTTACTTGAGCTCACAAAGTTACTGGTATTGGGCAGGCCCAGAAAAAATGGCATTATTGCATCATAATATGAGCCTGAAATTCTATTGCACAACTCAGTCCCTGAAGAAATAAAGAGGAAACTTCAGCACAGTGAGCACCTAATTGTTGATGTAACTTGATCAGAAACCAAATGCAGTTTGTCATTGAAAGTTAATGCAGAAAGTTTAAAAGTGTCCAAACCAAACAGATTTTCAGTGTAAGCATTGCCCACAACTGGGAATGTTAATGAACCAACCGCAGCCTTATAAGTCACAGGAATCTGTTGTTTGTTATAACTAACCAGCCTTTGTGACACTGGAAACAGAGGGGGAGAACTCACATCCACGTAAGTTTTAGAATTCCTTGGTGGGCCTGGGATGTAGCAACACATTAGCATCAGTATGCTGGCACAATAATGCCAGCACACAACATTTCAAAACTGTAATAAATAATATATTGTTGAAAAAACTGTGTCTTTTCCAAATTGGTTTTTAATCTTGCAGATTGTAAAACAGAAAACAGAGCACAAAGCTTCTGCAAACATTCCTCTGTAGAGGCATCAAACACTACTATGTCACCTAAATAGTTGATGCAGCCTGGAACTGATGCAATAAGCTGCTCTAAAAAGCCTTTAAAAATAGCTGGTGCACGTGCCACATCAAAGCCAAATGGTGGTATTGATAAAGCCAGACGGAGTATTGATAACTAGAAGGTGTTTAGATTCCTCGTCTAGCGGCAGCTGTAAATGGACATTTGCAAAATCAGTCACTCAAAAATAATGGCCCCCAATAATTTTGCTAACAGCTCATCAGAGTGCGCTAAAAGAGAGGTATCAGTGATTGTTCATTAACTGATTTTTAAAAATCACCACAGAGGTGTAATTTACCTATGGGTTTTTTTCCTAATTCCAGTGGTAATGATTATTCACTGAAAGAATTCGGTTGAATAACATCAAAGGATTGAAGATGATCTAATTCTGCTTTACTCAATACCGAAAGTTTACCAGTAGTGAGTGGGCCGAGAAAAATCGGGGGCTGGCAGACCGTTTCACCATAATATGACCCTGAAATTCTGCTGCATGGCCCAGTTCTTGAGAAAATGAAGAGGAAAATGCGGCACCGTGAGCATTTAACTGTTGGTGGAACTTGATCAGAAACCAAACGCACTTTGTCATTGATGGAGAATCCAGAAAGTTTAAAAGTGTCTAAACTAAACGGATTTTCAATGTAAGCATTGTCCACAATTAGGAATGTTACTGAACCAACCACCTCCTTGTAAGTCACAGGAATCTGTTGTTTGTTATAACTCACCAGCCTTTGTAACACTAGAGCCAGAGGGGGAGAACCCAAATCCACATAAATTGGAGAATTCACCAATGTATCTGCTGCATCCATGTCCACTTGCATTATCAGTAGTTTTTTAAACACACACACTTCAATGTATAACTTCCAAGGAGACAGCATCACTGCTGACACACTGCTCAAATCCTTGTTCATGTCATGCTCACTGAGTCTTGGAAGAGAGTTACAGACAGAAGGAATGTGTCCCTTTCTGTAGCACCTATTATGTGTTGCTGAGAATTTCCATTCATGTTGCATGGAATAGTATGGGCATGAAGGCAGTGAAGTAATATGCTGTTGCTGTTGTGATGCACTCTCTTGTTGTCGTGAATGATGATTACGCATATGACATAGACATGTCTGATGGACAGTTCCCTTGTGAACTGACTGAAGGCTGGGAGGGGTAAGAGTAACTGATTTTTGAAACTTCTTCTAACTGACTATCTGCAGTCCGCGTAACGTTAAATGACTGAGCTATGTTTAATACTTCTGTAAGCATAGGATTTTCACACTGTAGAGCTCACTCTCAAATTTTGCTATCGGGAGCAAGATGTATGATTGCATTTTGAACCATTTGATCTGCATAGGATTCCTTATGAATATTTGCCACAAAATTACAGTGATAACTAAGTCCATGTAGTTCTATTGCCTGTGCCCTGTATGATTGTTTTGCCAACAGCAAAACTCCAGGTGAGCAGCAGTAATATGAGTACATTTACAGTGGTAGGTAGAAAGAAACTTGCACACCTGATCGAAAGAAAGACTTGAAGATTTTTATAAGGCTGTGGCTGACACAACCACTGAGACACACAAGGTGCGGTCCACGACAAAAAAAGAGCCTTGCACAAGTTTCATCCCAGTTTCCTGCTGTATTGTCATACGCAGGGAACTGCAGTGGATATGTTGTTGGCGGGGCTGCATGTTGTAACAATTTAGCCATTAAACTGGAAATAGCAACTGTCGGCACCTGCTGTTGCTGAAGAAGAGAGTTAAGCACTGCCTCCATAGAAATTAAACTCAAAGGACCAATGATTGAAGAGGAACATGCGGAATCAAATATGGTACTCTTGACAACCCAAGAACACTATATTATATGAAAAAGCATAAACACATGAAAGACAAAATACATACGACAGGTAACATACAAGTGGCAGGTGGAGCCTTGCACTCCAGCCTGTATAGTCGTTAGTTTTAACTGGGGGCACAGCTGGAACGCTGCTTACACAACTGCTGTCATGCTAGCAGGCCAGGTGGTCTCTAGTGAGAAAGTCCAGCACAAACTTCACAACTGTCACATGTGAACTATGAAGTGGCACACACAAAAGTTTGGTAGTTACAGTAGTAACCCTGGACACCTTCACTGTGTGTTACTGCAAGACAGTCAGAACTAAATTTTGTGTTATATTATTATTAGTGACATGTTTATGTGATCAGTACAAAGTGATATGTTCTTAAACGGACCTTGAGGAGACAAAGTGGGTTCTAAGTAAAAAATATAGGGTGATATTTAAAAAAGATGTAACAAACAAAGCTATAAGAAAGGCAATCATGGTGGTTGATGTCCATCTGATAGATAAACAATATTTACTTCATACTTCTCTTATTTTGCTTTAAGACAACAAATTAATTAGGATGGTCAAAGTAAATGAGACACTGTGCATAAAGAAGTATTAGTGTTCATGTATGTCAATTCAAATGTTGCATATAACAAACAACAATCTGGAGTGTCCTGGAATCACAGTGATATGACTGAATATCAAATGAGTTATAATTATTTACACTTTTTTATTTCAGAATTAATGTACTGAAAAAATGGCTTATGATGATATTTTGAAGTACTTGGGAGAGTCTGGACGTTACCAAAAGCGTATTTATATCTTCCTCAGTTTGCCTGTGATATTTTGTGCTACACATGAAGTGGCAAATGTTTTCCTACAAGCTAAAACAAAACATAGGTGAGTGCTCTCATACTTACCTATCATTGTGTACAAATGTTAACTCCTTGAAGTCTTTTTTTCCCGCCTTCACTATTTTTTGAGAGAAGAGAAATATTGGTAATGATGAAGTACACTACTGGCCATTAAAATTGCTACACCAACAAGAAATGCAGATGATAAACAGGTATTCATTGGACAAATATATTATACTAGAACTGACATGTGATTACATTTTCACGCAATTTGGGTGCATAGATCCTGAGAAATCAGTACCCAGAACAACCACCTCTGGCCATAATAACGGCCTTGGTATGCCTGGGCATTGAGTCAAACAGAGCTTGGATGACGTGTACAGGTACAGCTGCCCATGCAGCTTCAACATAATACCACAGTTCATCATGAGTAGTGACTGTCATATTGTGACAGGCCAGTTGCTCAGCCACCATTGACCAGACATTTTCAATTGGTGAGAGATCTGGAGAATGTGCTGGCCAGGGCGCAGTCGAACATTTTCTGTATCCAGAAAGGCCCGTACAGTACATGCAACATGCGGTAGTGCATTATCCTGCTGAAATGTAGGGTTTCGCAGGGATCGAATGAAGGGCAGAGCCACGGGTCGTAACACATCTGAAATGTAACGTCCACTGTTCAAAGTGCTGTCAATGCGAACAACAGGTGACTGAGATGTATAACCAATGGCACCCCATACCATCACTCCGGGTGATACGCCAGTACGGCGATGACGAATACACGCTTCCAATGTGCGTTCACCGTGATGTCGCCAAACACAGATGCGACTATCATGATGCTGTAAACAGAACATGGATTCATCCAAAAACATGACGTTTTGCCATTCTTGCACCCAGGTTCGTCGTTGAGTACACCATCGCAGGCACTCCTATCTGTGATGCAGCGTCAAGGGTAACCACAGCCATGGTCTCCGAGTTGATAGTCCATGCTGCTGCAAATGTCATCAAACTGTTCGTGCAGAGGGTTATTGTCTTGCAAATGTCCCCATCTGTTGACTCAGGGATCGGGATGTGGCTGCACGTTCCATCACAGCCATGCAGATAAGATGCCTGTCATCTCAACTGCTAGTGATATGAGGCCGTTGGGATCTATTACCCTCCTGAACCCACCGATTCCATATTCTGCTAACAGTCATTGTATCTCGACCAACATGAGCAGCAATGTTGCGATTCGATAAACCGCAATCACGATAGGCTACAATCTGACCTTTATCAAAGTCGGAAATATGATGGTACGCATTTCTCCTCCTTACACAAGGCATCACAACAATGTTTCACCAGGCAATGCCGGCCAGCTGCTGTTTGTGTATGAGAAATCAGTTGGAAACTTTCCTCATGTCAGAACGTTGTAGGTGTCGCCACCGGCGCCAACCTTGTGTGAATACTCTGAAAAGCTAATCATTTGCATATCACAGCATCTTCTTCCTGTTGGTTAAATTTCGCATCTGTAGCATGTCATCTTCATGGTGTAGCAATTTTAATGGCCAGTAGTGTATATACTGTGAAGCTGCTGGTGAAACACCAAGTTTTGTGAAGAGATGTAAGCAGAACATTCTAGGGCTAACACCATACATCACACTTCACACTTCTGTGTTCGGAAAATACTTTCCCTATGCATTGTTTTTTCCTACAAGTGATTCATAACTCATTGGTGAATGGCAATGTGCAGAATAAACCTTTTTCTTCCATGCTGAATCACCTACTGCAGTCATCTTGTATGCTGCAAACATAGCTAAACTAAGGTGCTTCCTTAATTCCAGGCAGTGGCCTTTCCAATTAAAGTTGTGATCTATCCATGATCCCAAAATCTTAACACTTTCTACTTCTTGTATTTCATTGTTTGAGAAGTCAGTTTTGTCAGAATTCTATAATAATCCATTTTCTGTGATTTAGCTGTCATTTTTTCCAAGTACTGTATTTAAATATCTGTATTTTCACTAAGGAGACTTTCTGTACTTTTTATTCCTGTACTTGTATCATAAAGAAGGTCAAAATGTATGTGTTATGATACTATGAGCAGAGAGCTGTTAGCAGCATTCCACACCTTATCTTTCTATATAATGTCTCTCTTTATATAGGTTGCAAAATTAAGAGTTATTTTCAAGTTTCCTGCATTTCTTCATGGCTTATGTTACTCACTGTGACAAAAAACTACAAATATTCTGCAATAATATTTCATTGCAATACAGTTCTGCATATATTATGTTGAAATATGATTTACGATGTAATGTAATTAAATAAAGTTTTTGCTGGTCACATTTTTTTTAGTATACTGTGCCATTTACTGTCTTATTGGAGTGTTGATGCATTTGCTGCTGATAAGGTGTTAAAATTACCATATCTGATATGGTTGTTCCATAAAGACCATAAAATATATGTAACTTGGACCCACCAAGTTTGTTAATGTGTAAGAGTTATGAGTTTGATTTTTAGACAATGTTTCAAATGTCTGATTTCCTAAGAATTTAACCCTTACTTCTGCTGAGTTCATTACTTTTATTCAGGCAGAGAAAAATAAACATTTCAATGTAATTTTAAAATTTCATTCCTATATTTGCAACTTCTTTCTTTAAAAATGTTTGTATTAAATGCGAGGTGGTACATGTTGTGTCTAGACCATACAGCCCAGACACAATGCTGTAGCCGATAGGGCACGCAAGGCTAACGCAGACGGGCGTGAAGTCTGGAACATGAGACTTATAAATGCACTAAAGAAAAATACGTAGCTTTTTTAATACTTAACTTTATTCTCTTGTTGGAATACATCTCTCCTGCATACTCGTAAGCTATTGGCACTGATACAAATGGCGCCTTGCTAGGTGGTCGCCATTTAACTTAGCAGAGGGCTATTCTACTGTCTATCTCTCGGCAAATGAGAGCAAGGCTTAGCACGTCCAATCGCTAGCTATGTTGTCCGTACAACTGGGGACGAGGTCTCCTCAGTCTCTCGAGACCTGCCTTGTGGTGGCGCTAGGTTTGCGATCCCACAGTGGCGACACGCGGGTCCGACATGTACTACAGGACCGCGGCCGATTTAAGTTACCACCTAGCAAGTGTGGTGTCTAGCGGTGACACCACATTCCTCCCCCGCAAATCGGCGAACGGTCGTGAGATAAGGCTTCCGCCCGCCGTGGGGAGGACTGCATGTTGACGTATGCGATGAGGTGGGGAGCCGAACAACAGGCGAGGCTGTGCCACCCGCACCCGGCCATTCGGTCCGAGGGGAGCTAGGAAACGCCTGAAAACCTAGTCCAGGGTGCACGTCAACATGCGGTGTATGCGCACGTAATGAGACAGGAGGGGCCGAAGGGTCGACCTCCATTGCGTCGGGGAATCCGACGCGCGATGACGACATCTGGTCCGGAGCGGGCAAGAGGTCCATGGCGGAGGACGGCTGGTCACGGGAAGCGAGCGGCGGCGCGTGACCCTGGGAGGCGCCGGGCGGTTGCAGCGAAGCGTCCACTGCGGGCGGCGCCGGCGGCGGCTGCGGCGGCTGCGGCGGCTGCGGCGGCGGCGCGACGCCATGAGGCAAAAGGGAAGGCAGCGTCGGTAACACCTGGGGATGAGACAAGCCAGTAGATGGGTCCCCAAGGCGCTGACCGGACCACTCCGTCGCTGAAAGCAGACGGGGAGCGGCAGAACCCAGGCGACGACAGAGGCGCAGCTGATTGAGATGCCGACGCACCTCACCAGAGGCCCCCAAAACCAAATACATCGCGCGGCCGAGGCACTCGAAGAATGCGCCCTGCGAGCCAACGCCGTGAACCGCGATAGGTGCGATAATAGACAACGTCGCCAGGAGCAAAAGCAGGAGCCTGCCGCTGCACAGGAACCTGATGTGGCGGATGCAGCAAAGACATCAAGGTGCGATGAGAACGACCATGGAGCAATTCAGCCGGCGAGCGACCATCGCGGGGCTGAGAGCGATACGAAGACAAAAAGAGCAACAAAGCGTCCTCCCGAGAATGCGACTCTTTCAATTTCAACATCTGTGACTTGAAAGTCCGGACCAATCGTTCAGCGGCACCGTTTGACTGAGGCGAAAACGGCGCGGATGTCAGATGTTGAATACCATTGGCCTCGCAGAAGGACTGAAATTCTGTGGACATGAATTGTGGGCCATTGTCGGAAACAATAGTCTGCGGAAGACCTTCAATGCAAAAGATAGCAGACAAGGCTTGGATTGTGGCAGAAGACGTCGTGGAAGACATCCGGACAACAAAAGGAAAATTACTGAAAGCATCTACCACAACCAACCATCGAGCATTCCAGAATGGACCAGCAAAATCGATATGTAAGCGTTGCCAGGGGGAAGTGGCTTTCGGCCATGCAAAGAATTTCCGCGGCGGTACGGATTGTTGTTCGGCACACGCCACGCAAGAAGAGCACATATTCGTAATCGCAGCATCGATTCCGAACCAAGTACAGTGCTGACGAGCAAGTTGTTTCGTTCGCACTATACCCCAATGTCCTTGGTGAAGAAGCCGTAAGACAGGGGACTGTAACGAACGTGGGACCACGACTCTGGATTGATCATTATCCGAACGCAACAACAAAACACCAAGTCGTACAAAAAGTCTCTCCTTGTGAGCAAAAAATCGGCGAACCAACGGATCCTCGATCGGTGACTTTGACAAGGGCCATTGCGTAGCAAGAAAACGCAAAACAGTAGCAAGGACAGGGTCAGCAGCTGTGGCTGTAGCGACACGACGAAAATCAATCGGAAACGATTCGACCACGTCATCGGATTCCGAATCAATGAACATGCAAGCAAGTTCGGAAGAATCGAATGCGTTATCCTCAGCAACAGGCAAACGGGACAACGCATCAGCGTTTCCGTGTTTAGCAGTGGACCGATACAAGATATCGTAGCGGTACTGCGAGAGTAAAATAGACCAGCGAATGAATTTCTGCGCTGTACGTGGAGGTACAGGCTTGTTCGGATGAAAAAGCGATGTCAAAGGTTTGTGGTCTGTGATGATGGTAAAGTGACGACCATACAAGAAATCATGAAACTTTGTAACACCAAACACGAGAGCTAAAGCTTCTTTCTCTATCTGGGAATAATTTCTTTGCGCAGATGAGAGCAATTTGGACGCAAAGGCAATAGGGCGATCATGCGAACCATCTTTGTGCGCAAGCACAGCACCGATCCCGAAATCCGAGGCATCTACCATCAACAAAAGAAGTTTTCGGGGATCGAATGGCGTAAGGCACGTATTTGAAAGTAACGCCGATTTCAACTGGCGAAAGGCGCGGTCGCATTCCGTCGTCCAGACGAACGGAACACCTTTACGGCGTAAGCGATGAAGCGGAGCTGAAATGGAAGAAGCGCGCGGCACAAACTTTGCATAATAATTAATTTTACCCAACACACTCCGTAGCTGTTTCAAGTTCCGCGGTGCAGGTAAATCCTGTATGGCACGGAGGTGCTCTGGACTCGGATGTATACCTTGGGCATTTATGACATGCCCCAGGTAGGGTAAGTCACGAGCAAAAAACACACATTTGTCCTTCCTCAAGCGAAGACCATTCTGACGCAAGACCTGAAATAATGTTCGGAGATTTTGCAAATGTTCGGCTTCTGTCTTTCCTGAGATCACAATATCGTCCAGATAGTTCGCAGCAGTAGGGACCGACGCACACACAGTTTGTAAATATTGCTGAAACAAAGCAGGGGCGGATGCACACCCGAACGGTAGTCTTTTGAAGCGATACAAGCCAAGATGCGTGTTAACCACTAAGACGCGCTGGGATTCTTTGTCCACAGGTATTTGCAAGTACGCATCTGCTAGGTCCAATTTGGAAAAATATTTTCCCGGGCACAGTTTGTCAAAAAGATCTTCCGGGCGGGGCAAAGGAAAAGTGGCAGTCACAAGTTGTGGATTCACTGTTGCCTTGAAGTCCACACAAAGTCTCAGTTTACCGGAAGGTTTTGGCAAAATTACTAAGGGTGAGGCCCAGAGAGAAGCCTGCACACGTTCAATTACACCTTGAGATTCTAAATCGGCTAATGTTCTGGCGACCTCATCACGCAATGCGTGGGGAACATTGCGCGCTCTGAAAAATTTCGGTTGCGCGTTTTCTTGCAGTTCCAAATGCGCTTCATAGTTCTTAGCGCAACCAAGGCCCGGTGCAAAAATGTCTGCAAATTCTTCACAAAGACTAGAAACACTGGCGGAAGGCACAGTCTGATTCACTGATAGGACCTGATTTACTATAGACATATTAAACAATTGAAATAAATCTAAACCAAACAAGTTCACTGCAGAAGTAGAACGAAGAACGTAAAATGATACAAGTTTTGTCTGTCCCATGTATGTGGCAAGAAGGCTGCACTGTCCTAACACAGGTATATGCTGTCCAGAGTAACTATGTAACTTAACATTTGCGGCACGCAATGGCGGTTTGCCCAGTTGTTTGTACGTGTCTTTATTGAGCAATGAAACTGCAGCTCCGGTATCGAGCTGGAATGGTATCACTTTGCCTCCAAAGTCTAAGTCTACAAAAAGTTTATTGTCCTGCGGACGACAAGAGCGACTTTCACGTGCAATTTGAACTGATACAGGTACAGAAGCACTTGCGACTTTACGGGATTTCCGGCGACGTCGACGCACACTTTTTGTGGGACGAACACAGTCACTGTTAGATAAAGTGGCACTGGACGGGGTGGAATTAACGACATGAATGTCCATGGGCGAAGGTCCACGAGCCTGAGTGTCCCTGGTTCGATTCCGGCGCGAAGCAAAGGGCCTGGAATGGTTTTGATTATCTGATCTTAGCTTTTTCTGGCAAACACTTTGAACATGTCCTTTCTTTTGACAGTAAAAGCAAATAGCTTGGCGTGACGGGCAATTTTCACGCGAATGTCTAGCTGCACACCGCGGGCATGATTTCACTACAGTTGCTTGCTTACGCGGCGCACGTGTTTGCAAGGTAGGCTGCCGCTGCTGTGACGGGCGCGAGGGCCGCGTAGCGTCCCGTGCAGCGGGCCCGGCGGGCCGGTTAATGTGACACACTGCTGGCGAAGTTTCAAATGAGTCCTGAGCAGAGTCAAGTGTGTCTTGCCTATCCAATATGTCTATCACTTGTTGAAGGGAGGGATTTACTAGTTTCAAAATCTGTTCCCGTATGCGAACATCAGAAACGTTCTGTGCAATTGCATCACGCACCATAGTATCTGAATAAGGGAGGCCACATTCACATTCAAACGCACACTCCCTAGTAAGTCCTTGCAATGTCGCAACCCACTCCCTATTAGTCTGACCGGCCGTACGTTTTGTACGAAAGAACGTATACCGTTTTGCAACAACATTTACTGTTTCTTTGAAATAGGCATCTAACGCCGACAAAATTTCTTTGTAGGACAGAGTTGCTACGTCGCGCCAGGGAAACAACTTCACTATCACACGGTAGGTGCACACACCGACACAAGAAAGCAAAAACGGCTGCCGCTCATTACCTTGAATTCTGTATGCGGCTAGATGAAAGCTGAACTGGCGGGACCATTCCGGCCAGGACTCCAAGGATGAGTCAAAATGACGGAAGGGCGGTGCAATGGCGTGTTGTGGCTGCGGTAGCGATGAAGCGGCGGCTGCCGCATCGTGTTGCAGCACACGTTGACCCTGGACGAGCTGTCCCAGGGCATCCAATAACGCCTGCGACTGCTGATTCTGCAAGCGTAAAAATTCGGACAGTACATCCGGAGATTGTGGCGAAGCCATGACACAAACGAATTAATACAAACTCTTTTTCTCGTCGCCAATAATGTTGTGTCTAGACCATACAGCCCAGACACAATGCTGTAGCCGATAGGGCACGCAAGGCTAACGCAGACGGGCGTGAAGTCTGGAACATGAGACTTATAAATGCACTAAAGAAAAATACGTAGCTTTTTTAATACTTAACTTTATTCTCTTGTTGGAATACATCTCTCCTGCATACTCGTAAGCTATTGGCACTGATACAAATGGCGCCTTGCTAGGTGGTCGCCATTTAACTTAGCAGAGGGCTATTCTACTGTCTATCTCTCGGCAAATGAGAGCAAGGCTTAGCACGTCCAATCGCTAGCTATGTTGTCCGTACAACTGGGGACGAGGTCTCCTCAGTCTCTCGAGACCTGCCTTGTGGTGGCGCTAGGTTTGCGATCCCACAGTGGCGACACGCGGGTCCGACATGTACTACAGGACCGCGGCCGATTTAAGTTACCACCTAGCAAGTGTGGTGTCTAGCGGTGACACCACAGTACACATTAAACATACACAAATCCAAGGCATAATAAACAATGGAACTCATACTTGAATAAAAAGTATTCTCTCTCTTTCTTGATATTATGAAGAACTTGTACATTCTCCTATATGAGCTGTTGTTTTATATTTACCTCCCAAAAAAGGAACCTGTGCTCAAAAACTGTGAAAACATTTATTTCTGACTTATTTACTTTCCACTTAAAAATTGTGATTTTTACCAAGTGAATGTGTGTTATTAATGTGTTGTTAACAATATTAGGTGTGAGAGGTGTCTTTTATATCACAAAGCTGTTATCATAAGCGAAAAAGAATAAAAGAAAATGAGGGAAAATACTTCACACTTAATAAAAAATCAAATGATTTAGCATGCCCACAAGCAAAAGAACATACACTGACTCTGTATGTACAGTAATTTTTACTTCAGACAAATATACAGCACAAAAACAGCTTGAAATATGTCGTGCTTTTTTAAAAATAATATTTAATGTTATGAGACAGTTGTCAACAATTTTTCACTTTCGCCCAGGTGCCGTCTTCCTTATGAAATGGAAAATAGTACATATGTTTTGGCACCTGAGGTAATTAATATGACAATTCCATGGGATACTGCAGCAAAGAGATGGTCATCTTGTCAGCGGTTAGATGCAAATTTCACCCAAGAATATTTTGATGCAAGATTACCAACAAATAACACTGTGGATTGTGACAGTTGGATATACGACACGGCGACTTACAAGAGCAGTGCCGTAATGGAGGTTGGTCAGTATAATTTATGTCCTCGTAAGAGATCGTACAGCTTTCATGACTATTTATTCTGCAGTGAGGGAAAGCAATATGGTCCACAGTTTTTAGAGGCAGAAGAGGTGCTGCACCAACTTTTTTGGCATTTGTATAAGAGTGATGTAATGTGAACACGTTGTCCACTGATTAGTGACTTGGAAAATGTTGGTGCAGTCAGCACAGCTGCCTGTGGTAAGTGATGGCTTTCTCCCTCACTGTAATCTGTATACAACTACTATTGATTAATAAGCTTTGACTTTTCTTTCAGTTTAACCTCGTCTGTGAATATGCATGGTTAAGTGCAACTGCTGATTCAATGTTCGTGGTTGGAGTTCTTCTTGGCTCTATAATATTTGGTGACTTGTCAGACAGGTAAATTGATGAAGCTGTGGGAATATAATAATTAAGTGCACTACATTAGTATTATTTGACAATAAAATGTAATTGGATGGATAAAAAAATCTACTCCCCAAGTGGCAGAAGAACATGCATATAAAGAAAGATTTTACTTATGCAAGCTTTCGAAGCAGTGGCTCCTTCTTTCTGCAGAAGGATTGTCTGGTAAGTCTCCCCTGACCTGGGGATCTGGGTGACTTTTCTGAACTCTACCCCTTTTCCTATACATCTCCAGTTCCTTTCCCTTCTCCCCTCTTCCTTCCTCTTCAATCCTTCTGCCAGAAGAAGGAGCCCTGTCTCTGTAACCTTGCGTAAGTATAACCTTTTTTACACATGTGTTTCTGCTGCCACTTGGTGAGGATTTATTTATCTACCAAATTACTTTACATTGTCAAAAATTGATTATTTTCATTGCTACATTAGTATTAGTTGGTGTGATGTAGAGGAAAAATTCTTCCATGGTACTAACATGGCTGAAATAATATACTATATTGCCTTTATCACCACTCTTGTTGTTAATGTGAGTGATAATTGTGCAAAAAATGTAAAACATAACAAATATGAAGGAAGCTGAAGTGTATGTTATATCTGTTCAATCAATATCAGTTATAATCTGCCACCCATAGTGCACACTATTTGAATGTGCTGAGTGAGGTTATGAAGTTGTCAAAGTGGAAGTCCGGAAGTTTTCTTTCATAATACTGGAGACTGTTATCTTCTTTTTGCTTATTGAAACTGACAGTGTACCACTACTGATAAACATTGTGTCAACAGGCAGTCGGAGTTAACTAAAAAAATAGTTTGTGCTTGGTTTAAAAAAATTGTGGGAAGTTGCATATATTACTTTCACTCATTCGTTCATCTTGAGCTATATATTTTATCATCATAGAGAACCTTCAGGGATGTGGAACAAGTCAAAGAACATGTTCCTATGACATGCAGAGTGGACAACTAGCATGATGTGAATTTTAAACATTGAATTTGTAATTGGGAGAACTGGTTCATGAATCTGAGTTCTTTATTGTTACATAAGGTAGCTCCAGGTATGTACCAGAATAGTACCTAATGAAGTGCTATGTTGTATTCCTTTCCCCAGTGTTGTCAGAACTATACATGTTCCTCAAATACACACACATACTCTCTCTCTCTCTCTCTCTCTCGCTCTCTATAGAACATGCCCAGCACAGAAGTTGCAGTTTTGATAATTTTTTACTTGTGTCACAAAATGACCACTTGTCACAAAATAACCACTTAAAATGGATTTTTTTAATGAACTTTTCAGATTTGGGCGGAAACCAATTTTCTTCCTCTCCCTTGTCCTCCAGATAATTGGTGGAATAGGAGCTGCAGTTCTGCCAAATTATTCTTCATATGTTGCAGCTAGAATGTTGATTGGTGCTACTACTTCTGGAATGTTTTTGGTAGCCTATGTTATAGGTAAGCATAAGTGTTAGTTAAATTACAAGAATATTTCACATATCAAATGGCAGCACACACTCGGATACACACAAAAAAAATGGTTTAAAAGAACCAAGAATCCTTCATTTGAAACAAGAGATGAAAAGGTTGAGTATATTTGTGCCTTTGCAACTAGCTGGAAAGTAGTGGCCTTTTCTATTTTTCTGTAACTGAAGTTAACTTTTAAGATAATTTTTCTTACTTTATGTATTTCCGATATGCCATATAGTTTTAATATTTTTGTATCACACAAAATAAAGGGAGCTATTATAGTACTTAACTTATGGAAGATTTTGAATAACATTTTTTCTTTTAAATTCATATTGCAGAAATCAGTGCAGTTACCTCATTTTTCAGCAATGGAAATGGTTGGTCCAAGCAAAAGAATAGTTGCTGGTTTGTTGTGCCAAGTATTTGGTACAACTGGATACTTGCTGACTGGATTCTTTGCTTACTTTATAAAGGAATGGAGAATTCTGCAAACAGCATTTTCTGTTCCTGAAGTGCTTTTCATATCATACTGGTGGTGAGGAAATAAGTACAGTGTTATGTTTTATACTCCTCAGTGATTTTGACCATATAGAGCCCTTTGACAAACCACTCTGAAGGTGGTGCAACCAGAGCTAAAATAATACATGACTGATAAAACTGGAGCTTTCATACCATAATATTACACACAGTGTTATTATCACATTACAATTAAAGTGAGTGGAAGTCCATATGATCACATTAGTTGTTTGTGGTAGTCCATTGAAAGACCTGTGACCTGTTTAACACCTTAAAGGTGAATCCTCACATGCATTTCTGTATAAAAGAATTACAATCTTAGTATAACAAAAATCATAAATGTTCTCTTTTAAAAAACTGTAAAAAACTTTCATGAGAAATGCTGTTCTGTATAGGTATTGTCAAATGCTGTTGTGTTAAATAAACTTACAAAACTTTTGTTAAGGTGCAAAACTGGTCTTGTATCTTTGAATGAGCTATGAGCTACAAGAAACAGCTAATGTGATCATATGGACTTCCACTCATTTTAATTCTAATTTGACAATAACACCTTGTGTAATATGGTATGAAAGTTCCAATTCCATCAACAATATTTTGATGTATTGTTTCTACAGACAAGCTTTCTGTGATCATTGGTGTCATAGATGGGGAAGTTCAGAAAGTTCTTCCATTAATTAAAAAAACACTTTAATCCCTAGTTTATATATAATCCAGACTTGAAATATCTGTCTCAATAAACTGAGGAGAGTCCCACTTAAAATATTTTCTTTGGTGAATAATGTTATATGCTATTTGTTAAATTTGTTTGTCACTTTTGATTTGCACATGACTGTGTACTTAAATTGATGAATAATCGTTTCAGGCTAGAGGAAAATTTCCTTTGGGTTTAATGTTGTGAGTCCACTGGTGTGAAACAGATAGCGGAAGTGTAACACAAAAATGTTTTTCACATTATAAGGGCACTTTGAAAAATAAGGCACACATGTTGTCCCACACTAACACCGGGAAACAAGAGTGGTAGGGTGTCAGAAGAAAATACATGTTCTAGGTTTGCTGCAGACAGTTCTCTCACAGTATGGATGACAAGTGCATCACAGTGTGCAGTGCAGTGGCACGGCAGGAGTTGAAAAATAGTATCATGTATCTGTGCCTCTTTGAAATGTAATGCAGCATTCAATAAAAATTACTTGGCCTGTATAATAATGTGTAACTTACGTTTTGAAGTTCCCTCATGGTAATTAATTGTATAAAAATGGAGAAAGTATCTAGAGGAGGAAGTGGAGATCCCAATTATTAAAGCCAGCACCACAACAACTGTCTCATGTCAACAGAAAATTCTCAAGGAGATCACAGATTGTGTGTAGAACTAATATAACAAGATCAGAAAGGATCAATTATTTATTAAGTTGTCTTTGAAGACTAATTAACAACTACTTCAGCATCAGATATTTCTCATGTGGTAACAACTGTGCTTGTACTGCATGTAAAATGCTCTCTCTCTTATGATTTGTATTTTGATTTTGTCTACTATTGATAGGTATTTGGCACATTTTGTTCACTTTTACCATTGTCAGCATATGTTGTAGTGTCTGTTATGTGCAAGTACTACTTACCCAATATTTAGAGTCTTCTTGAAACTTATGATATTACTATTTTTTTTTTAAAAAAAGAAATTTCCAACATTTGACTATTAATTGTGTACTTATTTTTCATGACCAAGATTTCAGTTTTGTAGCCATTTCCAAGTGCATGTTGATTAAATGGTAAAAATGTCTGACCTGGCTGTGAAATGTTGTCATCGTCAAAACAAATTTCTGGTCTTATAGACTAGTTGTATTATTACAGGATATGAGTACACATCGAAGATATATAATGTGACTGACAGTGTGCACAATGAATATCAACAGCGAAGGAAAAGACAGATTGATACTTACCGTAAAGAAGACAAAGTAAAGTTGCAGACAGGCACAATTAGAAGACACTTCCCTAAAGATTTCGTCCACAGCCATTACCATAAAAGACAGACACACACACACACACACACACACACACACACACACACGCGCAAGCAAGCACACCTTATGCACACATGACCACCAACTCCAGCATCTCGGGCATTCCGGCTTTCTCGTGTGTATGTGTGAATGATTTGGTCTGTCTTTTACTGATAAAGGCTGTGGGCAAAAGCTTTATGTACATGTCTTTTAATTGTACCTCTCTGCAACTTGACATGTCTTCTTTATGGTAAATAGGAATCTGTCTTTTCCTACATTGTTGATATTCCTACGTGGAGTTTTGATTGGTTGATTGTACACAATGAGAAACATTAACATACAGTGTGATGTATTTAACAGCTAATGTATTTCTGTAACCTACATTCATCTCTTCTGTTCGTGGACCCCAAAGTGATGAATGCTTGTCACAAGAATATATTAGCTATTAATACACCATACTGGGTGTTCATGTTTCTCATTGTACACAATGTAAGCCATAATATTATGTATCTTCGATTTGTACTCCTATCCTGTAATACAACAGCTGGTCTATAAGACCAGAAATCTGTTTTTTGGTGGTGATATGTCTCAGATAGGTTAGACATTTTCAACATGCACTTGACATGGATACAAAGCCAAAATCATGCTTGTGAGAAATAAATGAACAATTAACAGTCAAATGGCAGAAATTTTTTTCAAGAAATTCTATAGTGAATGAAAATTGGAATTGCAGCCAATAATATTTCCATAAGTAGAAATGACTATATCCAAAAGCTATATAAGGGTTATGCACACATTCCTCATCAAACTTCTCTGATAACTGAGAATAATCTTACCTTTATTGATTTTAAATGACATTAGCCCCTTTAATAGTACAAAATTTCAAAGTTTGTTTGACAAGCAAAAAAAATGTATCATCTCTGAATCTTTCAGAGAAGAACATTATTTTGAGAGGAGGTAAGATGAAAACACAATAAAGATAAAAATATGAGCGTCATTTCATAAGTCATGGCAACTATGGTATATTAGGCGAACATGAGACATCGCCATAATCACAGTAAATACATTCAAAAGATCATGGCAGACTTTACCAAAATCAACTGACAGTTTGCAACCACATGTGAGTATGGCTTGGTACCACTACCTGAAACATTCACTGTGAGGTTGGCCATGTTACAAGATGGATCCTCCCACACCCACCCTGCTTACCACACCTCAGTTGGGTGTGATTATGACCACATCCCACAAATGAGAAAACCACTGCATGAGAGGCATTTTGCAAACAGGGTGAATGGCCTCAGATCATCTCGGCGACAGGTGGCATACATTAGTGGCAATGCAAGTGGCATTCAGTGCCTTCCCCATCTTTGGAAATGCTGTTTGTATGCACTGGCGGACTATTTTGAAGCACAGTAATTGATGTTGCTTCATTTATGATCCTTTTGAACTCATACATAATAAATTCACACAGAGTTACAAAGTGTGTGCTTCATTTCAACCTTTACCACAACCTATTGTACAGGAATCCTGTTTTATGTCGCCTGTTTTATGTTGGCGTTCAGATACACACTGCCATAGTGGTTCCAGCGCAAATCTTGGAATTCTCATGTTGTGTTATCGCAGGATATACCTTAGTTGCCATGACTTATAGAATGACCCCTGTAGAAAAGTCAATGCTCTTGAATTGTTTTTGAATTAAAGGAGACCACTCCCTGAGAAGCATAAATGTTGAGTCATCAGTAGGCACAACCAAAGAGAAGAAAACTTGTTAACTTTCAGAGTAATCTTTCTTGAGCTTAAAAACACACACACACACACACACACACACACACACACACACACACACACGCATGCACAAGCATATGCATACTGGTGTGTGTTAGCATGTGTTGCAAGGGTAACTACCATCTGTGTAGTTCAGAGAAGCTGGTGATGGAGGAAAGAATCCAAATGGCCCAGGTTGTGAAGCAGATTGAAATTGAGCATGTTGTGCTCAGCTGCATGTTGTGCCACTGGGTGGCATGATGTGCTCAGAAGTACTTTGTGCCACTGGGTGGCACAACATGCAGCTGAGCATAACATGCTTAATTTCAATGGCTGCTTCACAACCTGGGCGTGTGGATCCTTTCCTTCACCATCAGCTTCTCTGAACTCCACAGATGGGAACTACCCTTTGCTTCTGTTACTATCCTGGCCTCAGTCTCTGGAAACCCATGGTTCCCACATCCTCTCTCCTTCCTCCAACCTGACACTCCCTCCCAATTCATGTCCCCACCGTCTCTGACAACTGAGCATCACAAGCCTAGCCCATGTACCTGCCACCACTCCCATCTGCATTCTTAGCCAGCAAACTCAGTACCTTCCTCCAAGCCAGCAGCCACCCACCTCCAATCCCTCTCCCTGCCTCTGACTTCTCTCCCCTTCTATCTCCACCCCACTTGACACCACACCCACCACAATCTAGTCCACCTGCCAAAATGCAGCACTGGCATTGTTCGTCCAGCTGGCACAATATAGGGGCATAGGTGTGTGTGTGTGTGTGTGTGTGTGTGGCTCTAGCTCAAAAAAGGATTACTGTGAAAGCTAGCAAGTACATTTTTTTCTTTCTTTTTTTGTGCCTATCAGCAGCTCAATGCTTTTGATTTTCAGTGAGTGGTCTCCTATAATTCAAAAGTATAAGAGTATTTACACTCTACCAGACTTTCCTACAACCAATATAAAAGACAAATATGCAAAAAAGAGAATAAAACTCACTCTGAATTGGACACTAAAATAAAACCACAGAAGAGACAGAAACAGTGGAAGAGCATATTCAAAAATTTATTTTTTTGTTCATTTAACATGTTATTTCCTATAGACTCCATCATGAGAAGGAACTCTTGAAGATGTTGAATGAGTGAAAACACACTGCAGCTATAAAACTGCTTCTGTAATATACACTGGCAACTCAACTGTGATTAATGGCAGGCCACTTTTGTTCTGTGTGTAGACCATTCATTGTCTTAGATTCATCCAAACTAGTAACTTAATAATTAGTGGAAGAGTGACTATTAAAAATAAACATAAATTTCTGGTTACACTATCCTGCTACCATTCTTCTATTACTCAATATTTAAAAATCATGTGAAAATCTTGATAAATTTTTGGAGAATAGCAATTAAAAATTTCCATTATTATAACTTTGCAGAAATTAGTAAATTTATATTAATAAATTAATTTTTAAGGTTCATACCAGAATCAGTCCGATGGTTACTCACAAAAGGCAAAACTGATGAAGCCAAGCACTTGATTCTCAAGGTAGCCAAGCAGAATAAAGCAGATGTTCCAGATGATGTCCTGGACAAATTACTACAAGAAGAGAAAATTCAGGCACGGACTGGAGCTGCTGTTCAAAAGCCATCTCTGCTGGATCTAATGAGAAACAGCAATTTAAGGAAGAAATCATTAAATATATTTTTCCAGTGGTAAGTTTTACATAACCATGGCAAATCATTTTCAAGTAAGACAATGAATGTAATACTTATCAGTGGTGTCTTGTACTATATGAGGACTGCAAGAAGAGGTCACTGACGGATTAGCTGTATCAGTACCAATCAAATGCTATCACTGATTATTGACTGCTTTCTGGTCACTCCCAACATATTGTATCATCTGCGTTAGTAAAAAAATAAATAAACACAATAATAATTCATTAAAAGGCTTGGTTACTGATATAATTATTTAAAGAGACATCAATTGAATGAATTCTTTAAATATGCTTGAAGTTAAGAGACATAGCAGATCCCCGTCTCAGCAAAGTTTGCTAAAATGGCTCTCCCAACAATAAGACTGATATCATGAAGATGAATAATTGACAGTGTTACCCATTTAGATGCCTGTCTCCACATTAGTATTTATATGTGGACAGCCACATAACTGCAAATAAGTAGGATTTGCCCTTAAACGTTTAAAAGATAGGAATGGTGAGTGCACTCAGATACAAAGTGACTGTAAGTGAATTACTCAGAAAATAAAATTTACTAGGTTTGATTCTATATGGAATGGGTCTGCTTGGCGACTGTGCTTATTAAAATTGAGAAACATACAGCAGTCAATTTCTAATAATCTGTTTGTTATGTTTATGCAGTAAACAGATTATCAGTGATTGATTGCTGTACATTTCTCAATTTTAACACAATTAATCTTCCTTTTATTAGCTTTTCAGGTATAGTGCACTATACAATGTGTTTGCGTCAGTGCCTGTGCTCCTGACCTGACACTATAGCCTTAATCTAAAATTATCTATAATAAAACCACTGTACAGAGCAGTGGTGGATATTGTGCAGTTTGTTCTGATGCCTATGCCAGAAGAAGAAGTAAGCAGACAGTAAAAGCTGAAGATTGACCAAAAAAATTGAAGAATGTAATTCCATCAGTGATTGCATAAAAACTGGTTGTGTCCTCTATCTCTGAAAATGTGTCTCTGGACACAGATACAAGTTTATTTAATTTTTTCATGTTGATGTTGCAATGCTTCTAAGGACTACGTGAATCACATTTGTTATTTGCATAGAACTTCAACATAAACACAACACATTGAGTTCCTTGTACAATGCTGGTAGCTCTTGTTTAATGAATGGAAACAGCAACAATTACTTCACAATGAATTGTCATATTCATATAAATTTGTTTGTCCTACATACAAAATGAATGCATTATGCATTGTAACTAGGAATGTAGAAATTGTTGTACTTTGTAATGTATGAGTATATAACTAACAAAATAGTCACACATGGTCAACACTTATCATCATGACTGTTGAATTACACAAATCTGCTCTACAGACAAAATAAAAGATGTCACACAAAGGTTGCAGTACTGTAACAGTTGGTGTAATTACTTAGTGTACCAAGCTGAATTGTTAAAAACACACACACACAATGATTGTGTGTATCTACTTCTGAATGTTTTGGTTTGATCTTTTGAAATGGCACGATTTTCAATCTGAAAGTGAAGATAAAAGCTGGTGAAGCCTCCTTAAATTTTCTTTCCCCAGAACTTGCTATATCAGAAAATATCTACGTATTTTGTACATCTATAAATTCAGTTTTTACTAGCCATACCATTATTATTGTTATCGTCATCATCATTATTATTACTGGCAGCTGTAGTAAAGTACTTCCAGTATTAATTTTATTGGTTCATAGTCAGTATTATTTACTTGCATTGTCACTATAGACACTCAGATTGAAATTGTTGTTTCTCAGGTAACTATGATAAAATAAATGTACTGTATATATGAAACTCTGGTCCAGCGTAAGAGAGGGCCTGATGGCCTAAGCAGATCAGGCAAAATAAATAAATAAATAAAAATGTATATTGCTCATTCCCTTACAATATTTCAAGAGGTACAGTTAAAAAATATTATGTAAACTATATCTAAGAAGAGGTGAATTGTGGGCTACAAAATATTCCACTAAATGACCAAATGGATATCATGAGGTGAGTGGATTTCTTTTCAGGTGTCATCACCCTATTCTTTTCAAGCATCATCACCCTAAACTGCCCATGAGGAACCGTATTGGCCTCTAACTTTGTGCTGCCAATGAAAAGGGTAGTGCCTAATCTGTACTGGGTATAGTAGCAACATTAGACTGTAGCTCTGTACCTGGTCCAACCTGCTTCATAGAAGTACCAGTGGGCCAGACGAATTGTTTACTGAAACAATACATGAGCTGGCACTCTCTATCAACTAATTAATTTTGTTTATGTCTTTTTCTATTGTGGTAACTTCTTTTACCACATATTCTCACCATTCTTTGATGTCCGCCCCGGTAGCTGAGTGGTCAGTGTGACAGACTGTCAATCCTAGGGGCCCGGGTTCGATTCCCGGCTGGGTCAGAAATTTTCTCCGCTCAGGGACTGGGTGTTATGTTGTCCCAATCATCATCATTTCATCCCCATCGACGCGCAGGTCGCCGAAGTGGCGTCAACTCGAAAGACCTGCACCAGGCGAACGGTCTACCCGACGGGAGGCCCTAGCCACACGACATTTCCATTTTTACCATTCTTTGATCTCTTAGATGACAGAATCTTTTACATTACTAACTTCTATTGTTAAGGTTTGTATTCTTAATTTGTGCATTCTTTCTGTGTGTTTAAGTTTTGTGGAAATAATTTTGTTGCTACATTTGTCAATTTCCTTCACGCATGCACAGAGTGCAAACCTGCCTCATACTTGGTTGGGGGAATTTATTTTCTATTGTCTAGTCAAGTTTTTCTTCTTTTTCTGGCAACCAGCTGATAATTTCTTCTTTCATTGACTGCTGGTAATGACTAATCTGTTCAGTTGTTTCCCCCACATGCAATTTCATTAACTTGCATAGCTAAGTTCCCTTGTACTATGGACAATTTGTTTTAAGCATGTACAATTTTTTAAATTTGCATTATTAATCCTAATTTAGTATGTCCTTGCATTTGTAGGACAGTACTCTTCACTTCTGTCAGGTTTTTAAGAGTTTTCTGAACATCTCGCCAGTCTGATAGTGGGATTCATAACTGATTGCTGAACATCAGAATTAGACTCCATTATGAATATTAATTAGATAAAAATTAAAATGCACTAATAAATAAATAAATTAATTATCTAGCTACACTAGCACATAAATATATCTTATCTTTTTAAGAAATATTCTCACTGTTGCCAGATACCATGTAATGGCATCCAACTATAAAATGTAACAGATTAGAGGCACTTTGTCTATTCAAAGCCTGACACAAAGGACTACTATTATTAGTTGTGCTATGATTAAACAACAATGTTGAGCAGTGGAAGCTACTGTGTAAGAGCACAAGAGCATGTGAACACCCTAAATTTTGACACTTTGTGGATTTATTGGTTTCTTTTTCTTTGAATGCTTTCAAACATAGATGCTGTAATTTGAAAGATATGGCACTTAAATCTACCGCGTTACTGCTGCTCTAGACTCCATGACACTTGGTATCAGGGTTGAGAGAACACCTTTAGTTGTGCACATTTTAAGGAGGTTTTGCACATGCGCAGCTTGCCTTACAGGCTAAATATGTAAGGATTTGATAAACAATGTGCACAGTTGACAATGTGCACAGCTAGCCCTTGCCACTCAACTAGAAGTTTATGTTGGTGCCACCAGGCCGTAGCACACTGAGGCAGACTTCTATTCCCATTCACTTGGCATAATTCCTGCTAGATGATAGCACATTCCTCAGGTACACTAATTCACTCAGTATGTAGTGAAATTAGATCAGACATCAGTATATGTTAAAGTTGTACTGACAGTAAACCTATTTTGTGGATTTCTGAATGGATTATGGAATATTAAGCTATGAGTTTTATCATACAGTAATCCATTTGAGGCAGTCACAATCATTAGGGCCTAAAGCACATCACTGTTGATTGTGAGATTATAGTATTTATTCATGCTTCTGAAATCTGTCGATCTTATGATGAGTCAGGTTTGCCTGTGCTGTAGGCCCACATTGTGTATCTGAAAATTCATGAAAAGCTGTATCACTGGTTTCTCTGGTATTCACTTAAATATGGGATCGACGGCCATGTGCTTTAAGTCCTTATGGACCTGAGTGCCTCATTTGCATTCTAGTCAAGCGACCATGTTGGTAGACATTACTATTTGAGTTTAATCATTTCCACAAATGACAGTCTGTGTTTGTGCTGCACAAATTAGCTCTTGTGCACAACGAAAATATAAACTATGTTGAATCTATTTTAAATGCTAACAGAAAAGTATAGCTGTGAGGATGGGCCATAAGTCATGCTTGAGTAACGCAGTCGGTAGAGCACTTGCCCACAAAAAGGAAAGATCCTGAGTTCAAGTCTCGATCCGGCACACAGCTTTAATCTGCTAGGAAGTTTCATATCAGCACACACTGTGCTGCAGAGTGAAAATCTCATTCTGGGAACATAAAAGTAAATTATCAGGAAAAATTAGTCACCAAGGAACTGCAGCCTTCAAAAACAGATCCTTTGATTCAGGGAGTGATGAAATCAAATGAACAAGTGAACATTTAACAAGGGAAATGTACAGTTAGCACAAGTCGTTATGTGGGTGCAGCGTAAGAATATCTGATTTTTCAGCCCAGAAATAAGTTCGTGAACATACATCTGTGAGGGATCTTGTACATTTGGCAAAAAAAAAAAAAAAAAAAAAAAAAAAGTGTCCACAAAAACAATTATTTCTATTGTTAGATAAGTTGTGCATCTTCTTCTTCTTCTTATTATTATTATTACTGTTATTATTATTATTGGCAGTGGCTGTAGTGGCTGTAGCATAACTGTTATACAGTAGATGCTATTAATTTCACAGACCCAAATTTAACTGAATCTGAAAATTTGAGAACACTCAGAATGTATACTTAGATGCTGCTACTGATGCCGAGATTGTCTTTCTGAAAGAAGTTCTGCACATAGAAAATTTTGAAAAAAATTAGTACTTCTGCTCTATTCAGAAAAGTAGCCAGTAATAAAAAGAAAGTTTTAACTTTTTTTTAAATCAACAGAAGCTGCCATGTGGCACATCTGGAATTGTCCCTTTTCCTTCCGTACTGCATCTCTCCATCCACTTGGTATTGTTGGAATCAAAATTTTATGCATTAAATGATAATAATACATGGATTAGTACACAACAATCAAGTTCTGTCATGGTCACCAATGTGGCATCCATACAAATAAAAAAATTAAAGCAATAAATACAGTAATAATAATAATAATTGCTTGGAAGATATGATTGCTGAAATAATTATTTAAAGAGATGTCTCTCTTTAAATATTCTTGGAACTATATGAACATAACAATTTTGAGTTTCACCAAAGATCGCTAAAATGGCTCTCTCGATAATAAGATGTGACTTTGTGGAAATGAATAATTAACATTGTTGCCTGCTTAGATGTCTGCCTCCCACATCAATATTTATAGGCAGAAGCCACATAATAAGAAATATGTAGAATTTTTTCCTAGAATTAAAAAAGAAACAGGGATGGTGCGGGCATTCAGATGTGGAGTTAACTATAAGCAAATTACATATAAAATATAATGTACCTTATCTTTTAATAGTTTCTCTGGTAGGGTGCACTGTACAATGTGTTTATGTCAATACCTGTGCTTCTGATCTAACTGTGTAGCCTTAATCCAAAATTCACGTACAATAAAATAGCCGTACAGAGCAATGGCAGAACTGTACAGTTCACTCTGATACCTATGCAAAAGGAAGCAGACAGAGAAAGCTGAACATCAGTTAAAAAGTGAAGAACAGAATTCCATCAGTGATTACATAAAAACTGTTTAACTGTCCTCTATTTCTGAAAATGTGTCTATGGATGTAGATAAAAGTTTAATTAATTTTTGGTGTTGATATTACAGTATGCAGCAGGCAACACTGTTTTTAACTTACCTGCATTTACGAAACCCAAACTGACACAGGGCATTAATAATTTCTAAAATCTTATATGTAATCATATTTGAAATCAACATATGTATTGATATGTTAGATGCATTAAACACAATGTTGTTTGCTGGATTAAGTTGGTGCACCAAAAAGCAGTCAGTACTGGTCCATATTATTCATTTTATATCAGTTCAGACACTCCCTTCAGCCACCATGCTGGGAGGCTTCTTAGAGTGCAAGTATAAACTGTGTATAAGAGAATAACTTTAATCAACAAGTATTTCCGTTACTTGTGTCAAATCCTAAAGTTAATGTACTGGCCAGAAAATCATTTTTGTTACAAGTTATAAAAAAGTAATCGATAAAATTAAAAATGTATGCATATCATAGATAAATCTGATGGATCCAGACAACTACAGTACCAAAATAAAGCACCAAATGCTGAGCTCTCACAATTAACCAGTTTTAGTCGGTGTTTTTAAATAATACATGTGATGGAGTTTTTAGATGTTGGTTTGTCCTTCAGCTGTGTCAAAAAACGTGAATGAGAAGGTTGCTGAAGCATGTTTGTGTCATATTATAAGGATGAATCAAATATAAATTATCTTTGAATTGAGTGTCTACTGGACACGGTAGAATTTCATGGCTTTTGGGTGTGTGAGGGGAGGGGTTTTTGGTTGGAAGTCTGCTCCCAAGGTGCCTCACTCTCTCCATGTTCAATTAACATCACAACAAACAAAAAAGAGGTGCATCATGTAGCTGCAAAATGTGTCACAATAAAATTTATCATGAAGGTGAATGTTAACGTTAACAATATAAGGAAAAGATAGATTGCTACTTACCGTAAAGATGACACATTAAGTTGAAGACAGGCACAACAGAAAGGTAGTTACACATTATATACATGTGGTGTCTGTTCTTTTGGACCTGCCTGAAAGAACAGACTCCACATGTATAAAATTAAAGTGAGGGTGGCCAATGGTCTCTTCAGTGAAGATGTACACCAGGCTTGAACTATTATGGGAATTGGCTAAATGCCATGAATAATGAGGATAATGGGCAAGGGCCTCTACATTAGCAGCATGTGGATAAGTTGAGAATTTGGGTCTGACGGGAGGCCTGCTAAGGTAGTCTGTGCAACTGCAACGACCACTGTGTCTGGATGATGCAGTGGTCAGCGCATCTGCCTATTAAGTAGGAGACCCGGGTTTGAATCTTGGTCCAGCACAGCCAATGTCTGCAATTTCTTTGTGACTTACACATTAGCTTTCAGCCAAAGCCGTCTTCACAATAGGAAACACACACACACACACACACACACACACACACACACACACACACACACACACACACACACACACACTCATTCACACAAGCGAGTACACTTCACGCACACATCTGGTCCGAGCTGCCAGAGATGGTGGTCATGTGTGTGTGAGGGTGCTTGCTTTATGTATGACTGTGTGTGCATATCCTTTTATGATGAAGTCTTTGGCTGAAAGCTAATGAGCAAGTCTTTTTGTTGCACCTGTCTACAACTTAACATGTCATCTTCATGGTAAGAAGCAATCTACCTTTCCCTTGCATTGTTGATATTCCAACTTGAAGTTTCCATTGTTTAAATGTTAAATTTGATGTTTATTTGTCAATTTACTCCCTCATTTTGGGGAAAGAAACTTTCCATAACCCCTAGTGAGATACTGATATAATGAAGAAAGAACAAGAGCATGTCAGTTACATGACCCACTGGCACTACAGCACAGAACCTTAGGACTGCCTATGAACTTGATGAAGGCAGTCAACACTTAACTGTGCTCATAATCTCTGTCACATTTTAGGTGTGTTGGTGAGCAGTCAAGTCTTTTGGAAGGGGTTGGCAATGTGCGGAGACATAGGTTATTGTGTTATGATTTTTTAAAATTTTATTTACACGTCAAGTTCCATAGGACCAAATTGAGGAGCAAATCTCCAAGATCATGGAACGTGTCAGTACATGAAATTACAACATAAAAGTAATAATAGAAAAGTAAAATGTTTATGAACCCAAAAATAGTCAATCCATAAGTTTCAGTAAATGCAGTCAACAATACAACAAGAATCAGCTTAATTTTTCAAGGAACTTGTCAGAATAGAAGGAGTGAATCATGAGGAAACTCTTCAGTTTTGATTTGAAAGCACGTGGATTACTCCTAAGTTTTTTGAATTGGAGTGGTAGCTTATTGAAAATGGATGCAGCAGTATACTGCACACCTTTCTACACAAGTGTTAAGGAAGACTGATCCAAATGCAAGTTTGATTTCTGCCGAGTATTAACTGGGTGAAAACTGCTTATTCTTGGGAATAAGCTAATATTGGTAACAAGAAATGACAGTAAGGAATATATATATATATTGAGAGACCAATGTCAAAATACCCAGACCAGTGAACCGGGGGCGACAAGAGGTTCGTGAACTTACACCACTTATTGCCCTAACTGCCCATTTCCGAGCAAAAAATATCATTTTAGAATGGGAAGAGTTACCCCAAAATATAATACCATGTGGTACAAGCAAATGAAAATAAGCTAAGTAGACTAATTTTCATGTCAAATGATCATTCACTTCAGATACCATTCAAATAGTAAAAGTGGCTGCATTAAGTCTTTGAACAAGATCCTGAACATGGGCTTTCCATGACAGTTTACTATCTATCTGAACACCTAGAAATTTGAACTGTTCAGTTTCACTAATCATATACCCATTCTGTGAAATTAAAACATATGGTTTTGTTGAATTGCGTGTTGGAAACTGTAAAAACTGTCTAATGTCTGATTTTGAGTGAAGATCAAAAAGATGCTGTAATTGAAATTTCTTACACCTCTGATACAAAGGACAAATAATAAGATGAAACACTTTTGGTAAAAATCATGATGTTTAATGAAACTTAGACACAGCATAACAGCACTGAAAAAAAAATTGATCTGTGTAGAATAATGAAGGATCAGGTACAGGTTATGGGTAGAGGTTACGGGCAGAGGGTACTGATGAAAATGAAGCTATGGCTGTCTAGTAGTTGATTTCCTTCAGAAATGTTTGACCATTAATGCTGCAATCTTCTTTATCAACTTCAGGATTCCTGCTGGTCTAAAACATGGAGTGACCTGATCAGAAATGTGCTGCTCTTTCATGACATTGCCAAGCCCAACACTGCAGCAATAACACAACAGTTGTTGGTTTCTGTGCACTGGACCACCTTTCAACAACAACTTTGCTTGAAAAGCTGGAGGAAGCATTGCTCATGTGACTTGACAAAATCCCAGATATAAACAACTTGATCACATGTACCACAAGCTCTAGGTCTACCCTTTGTTGCAAATATCCTTCCATGGATTCTTGCTGTATTTCTCAAAGAGGCTTTCCAATCAGTAATATTTCCTAGCCCACTCTTATTTGACTCCTGTTTCCATTCTAATAGTTCACGTGTAACAACACTACTTACAGAAGTGAAGCAGGACTGTTTGACAATAATTTAACTACCCATAATTTGATCTGATTGAGATTCTAATTTCAAGTTTGAATATATGAATTAAAAATTGTGAATTGTATACTTTTTTGGCAGTCATAAGTTTTTCTCTCAGATTTATTAAAATGTAATTTTAACAGATCAGTTAAAGCTATTATAATTATTATGTTGAACAAAACAGGCTAAAACTCTGCTTACATCAAACAAATTCAGATAAAGCATCTACTTACTTGTGCATTTTCAACTTTTCACAGTGTAATAAATAGTCCATTAAATTTTGGGCATGCAGCTGCACAAATAAAATTTCTTCCACTGATATTTCAGCTGCTTACTGTCCAGCTATCCTCAGAGTAAGTTGCAAGACTTACTTTCTTGAAACTGACAGCAGAAACAGGTAAACTGATAGACATTTAGAATTAATGAGTCTTGTAGTCCTGAAAAGTGGAAAAAGTATCCTTTTTGAGTTGATTAGCACATTACACATTCATAGTGGCACTGTGTTGCACCCCCAGCATGAGATGTAGTTATTTTCTGATTAGTAGTATCTTCAGTATACTAGTAGATACTGATAAAAATATTTGCCTCCTCACCTTGAACAACACAAGATCTTGTCAATGGGAGAGGAGAGATTAATTATCTAACTGATGCATAATAGTCCACAAAGAACTGCACACTGCAGTCATTATTTCTCACTAGAATTAAAGGTGAACATGATTCAATAATGCCGATGGCTATAATTTTCAACATTTGTTTCTGAAGTGTTTGGTTTTCCATTAGTGGCACCCAGCACTCTTTCCGGCTAAGTGCTGAATGATACCCAGTGTTCTTGTGATGTTGAATGTTGGGCTGACTTATCTGGATGTCTTCTGATTCAAGGCATTTCCAATGACAAGCAGCCTTTGTTGTCATTTATCTGTTACCTGAGGAAAGTTCTGATGAGCATTCTTACCTCACTGGTAGGTTTATCATCAAATAATGCTGTATGATTTAGACTCTTTTGTTTTGCTGCATCAATCACTAGGCTGTATGTGTTTTCTATCAGCAAGGACATTAAATCAGATATTTGTAATGTCAGCAAACTTTATTTTCTGTAAATAATGAGTTTTATTTGCATGTTGAATGTGCTTTTCCGACTGTTAGTTTGGGTCCTGGCAAACATGTCTAAAGAACACTGGGAACCCAATGTGCTGCTAGAATTTTTATTACACTCATGTTAGTAATAGTTTGGCAAGTTTGTGTCTAGGGTTGTCACTAGATGAAAAAAGGTTTTGCACTGTCTAGAAGAATATGTAGCATCTCCACCAAATTTAACAGAGCCTTAATTGTAACAAAATACAAATTGTAAGATATAATGTAGTTTAACTATTTTTTGAGGTGCCCCATCAGGTAGAGGTAGATGATTCTCTGTCCACACTGATTCAATATTTACATATTGATTGTATCTGTGTTTGTGTTCTCAGCTGCCTTAACTGAAGTCATTAAAATTGAATGTGAAGTGTGTGGGTTACGCACACAGATTGTGATTTGAAATGTTAAATATTGGCAACATTTACAAATCTCACAAGAAGAAAGGCTTCTCTCTGCTGTAGATGTATAACTACATTTAGCTGCGCAGGCAGAAGTTCATTTTACCAACGTGTGGATTAATAAAGAGAGCATATCCACATAATTACAGTATGTTATTGTTCAGATTCAACTTGTGACTAGTATATATGTCCATGCATACTTTACCTTTTTTTTTTTTACAGGTTTGTCATAAGTGGCACATATTGGGGTTTGTCATGGAACACATCAAATCTTGGAGGAAATGATTATCTAAATTTTTTCATATCGGGAGCAGTAGAGTTTCCATCAAATATAATTTTACTGTTTACTCTAAATAGATGGGGTCGTAAAACATTGATGTGTGGAACAATGCTTCTAGCTGGTGCTGCGCTCCTTTTAACACTTTTTGTGCCTCATAGTATGTATTTTTCTGTATTTTTTTAACAGAATAATGTAGAAAAAAGAAAGCTGTTGTATGTGTGGATTCTTGCACATTTTGTTCTTATTTTCATCACTTGAGTGTGTGTGTTTAGGGCCTGGAAAGAGGGGTTATGATGCCAGTTTCTTGCATAATTTGTATCATACTGATATGGCTGAGAGTAGCATACATTAACTGAATCAATTTCGTCATCTGATGATAAAGACTGTTCTCCTAAATGTGCTGAAAGGATAAAACAGAAATATCTAATTTTATCATGTTTTAAATTTTTCTTGTTACTTCTGTCATGACGGATGAATAAATAAATATGGCTACTTGGACACATAAATAAAAAGCGAATATAAAGTACTTATTTTCTGCAATGAAAATCACTTTAAAGTGTCACAAATGCAGTGGCCCCAAATTTTTGCACACAAGCACACATAACTGGAAATAAATTGAGAATATTTTTAATATACGTTTACTGACAGAGTACATATCAGATTATTATAGCTCCCATGAAGACAAGGTTACACACACTTTTTCTTAATTGCTAGACCTGACCTGATGTGCACAAATGTACAGTAAAGCCCGGTTAGCCAAACTCGGGTCAACTGAAATATGGGTTATCTGGGGGGGGGGGGGGGGGGGGGAATATATATATATATATATAACAAAGATGATGTGACTTCCCAAATGAAAGTGCTGGCAGGTCGACAGACACACAAACAAACACAAACATACACACAGAATTCAAGCTTTCGCAACTAACTGTTGCCTCATCAGGAAAGAGGGAAGGAGAGGGAAAGACGAAAGGATGTGGGTTTTAAGGGAGAGGGTAAGGAGTCATTCCAATCCCGGGAGTGGAAAGACTTACCTTAGGGGGAAAAAAGGACGGGTATACACTCGCACACACACACATATCCATCCACACATATACAGACACAAGCATGTCTGCTTGTGTCTGTATATGTGTGGATGGATATGTGTGTGTGTGCGAGTGTAATAGAAAGAAACATTCCACACCCACCGACTCACCAGTCTGAACAAACCTACACTACCAATAGTCGTGCATTTGAGTTGTTGTTCATTTCTGTTATATGTTTATTTTTGTGCTGTGCTGCAAACTATGAAGAACAGTATTAGTATACTGTAATCGTAAAACTGTAATTTTAAATGTAATGAAGAATACAAGCATTGCCTACAAAGAGATTTTTGAACTCATTCGACCTTCAAAGCTTTCATAAATATGTACAATACAAAATACTGTAGTACATACAAGTTCATGGCTTAAATGAAAAAGTAATCTGAAATGGCTTACTCCCCTTTAGTTCAGCTAACTGGGGCTGTACTGCAGTCATAAGATAAATACTTCCAGAAAAATGACATTAAAAATGTTTTGATAAAAAAGTTTGAGACTATTTAATAAATGATGGCTGGAATGCATTGATTGGAAAACTTGAAATCAGTAATAATAATGTGATTAAGATGCTCAGAAAGAAGATTAAGAAGTTTGGAACATGGGAGTTAGTTTTAGAATGGATGAGACAAACAGTTTCATATGAAATCTTAATCATGGTGTACCTATTTTCTCACTGTCATCTGTATGACCCTTCTCTGATGCAGCGTCATAGCAACTCTCACATCCAAATAAAATGAACACATTTTTATGGATTTGGTTGTTAATGCTTTCTAAGCTTATATAAATGTAATAACATAAGCTTAAAGTATGAATTTTGATGTCTAGTCATAAAAATTAAAATGGAGAACAGCAGATAAATCATGTGTACTGTGATCAAACAGACCATGGGTGTTACGTTCAATCAACAAATATCCTGGGAGAAACTGGAGAACTACATCCATATTGTGTGTGTGTGTGTGTGTGGACACACACGTTGAAAAGCCAAAGAAACTGGTACATCTGCCTGATATGGTGTAGGGCCTCGCTGAGCATGCAGAAGTGCCGAACATGAGATGCCCATATAGATGATGTTTCGTTGAATGGTTCGCACGCTGACACTTGTTGATGGCCCAGCATTGAAATCTGCAGCAATTTGCAGAAGGGTTGCACTACTGTCACCTTGAACAATTCTCTTCAGTCATTGTTGGTCCTGTTCTAGCAGGATCTTTTTCTGGCTGCAGCGATGTTAGAGATTTGATGCTTTACTGCATTTCCGATATTCATGGTACACATCACCAGCTCAGAGATGCTGTGTCCCATTGCTCTTGTGCCAACTACAACACCACATTCAAATTCACTTAAATCTTGGTAACCTGCGATTGTAGCAGCAGTAATGGATCTAAGAACTGTGCAAGACACTTGTTGTTTTATATAGGCATTGCTGATCGCAGTGGTGTACTCTGTCTATGTACATACCTCAGTATTTGAATACACATGCCTATACCAGTTTCTTTGTTGCTTCAGAGAGAGAGAGAGAGAGAGAGAGAGAGAGAGAGAGAGAGAGAGAGAGTCTGTCTATATATTGATTAACTGCATCTTTTCACTTTTAGATATGACATGGCTGATAATTACATTTGCCATGATTGGAAAGCTTGGGATAACTGCAGCATATGGTACATTGTACATATTCTCATCAGAGCAGTTTCCAACTGTTATTCGTAATGTTGCTCTCGGTGCTAGCTCAACATGTGCTAGAGTGGGAGGCATACTTGCACCATATATTAATCTTTTGGTAAGTAAACTGATGAATTTCTCTGCAATAACCAGTAAGAAAGAACTAAAGAAGTCTGTTGTTATAGCTGTAAAGTCAATTTTCAGTATGTCAGTGCAATTATTTTGTCTACAGCACTGTTTTTGACTGAAATAATTAAACCTTTCAAACTTAAGTACAGCCAGTTCCACAAGAAAGTGCACACCATTATCTGTATGAAATAAAACACACGATTATAAAAATATGTTTTCATGAAAATACATGTTATTACTAACTGCACAATTACCAAATAGTTAATCCGACTGCTGCCATTATCAATTATAGCTTGGCACATTAGCCCTCTCTCTGGTAAATCATCCAATTTCCAACCTCTAAATATCATTTGACCTATTTTGCAATGAATTTCTTTGACACTCTAAGAATTTTAGCAGCAGCTCCATGCGACATCTTTGGTCCCTTTGGATGATTCACAAGGAGTACTGCCTTGTGACGCTTCAGGTATTTTGCACTCACTTTAAATTTCAACTGACAAGACAAAACATTCAACTCTCAAACTGTTTATCTGTACTCTGTGCAAAAGTGCATTGATTACAGATTTGAGACCACTACCAGAGATGTTACTGTGGATATTACATTTAAAATTATGATGTATACTTTCTTGTGGAACTGACATGTATATTTTTACACTTGTCCAGCATACAGCAAGTATAGTTATGATGGTATAGTTTTAATTCTGTGAATATAATAGAGGGAAACATTCCATGTCGGAAAAATATATCTAAAAACAAAGATGATGTGACTTACCAAACAAAAGTGCTGGCAGGTCGATAGACACACAAACAAACACAAACATACACACAAAATTCAAGCTTTCACAACCAACGGTTGCTTCATCAGGAAAGAGGGAAGGAGAGGGAAAGACGAAAGGATGTGGGTTTTAAGGGAGAGGGTAAGGAGTCATTCCAATCCCGAGAGCAGAAAGACTTACATTAGGGGGAAAAAAAGGACAGGTATACACTCGCACACACACACACACACATATCCATCCGCACATACACAGACACAAGCAGACCAAATTGTGCGTGTCTGTGTATGTGCGGATGGATATGTGTGTGTGTGCGAGTGTATACCTGTCCTTTTTTTCCCCCTAAGGTAAGTCTTTCCGCTCTCGGGATTGGAATGACTCCTTACCCTCTCCCTTAAAACCCACATCCTTTCGTCTTTCCCTCTCCTTCCCTCTTTCCTGATGAAGCAACCGTTGGTTGCGAAAGCTTGAATTTTGTGTGTATGTTTGTGTGTCTATCGACCTGCCAGTGCTTTTGTTTGGTAAGTCACATCATCTTTGTTTTTAGATATATAGTTTTAATTCTGTAGATATAAACCCAGCCTGCCTTGGATTAATTTTTACTTCTTGTTGTTGTATATTTTACAGTCAGTAAAAAAGGCCAGTAACGAAAATACTCTGTGCACTGTGATACACATTGAAAAATGTTTATATGTTGTTGCTACCTGCATGTGCTGGTTACGCAGCAACATTTCTTGCATTGCTTTTCTGATATACATAGTTAAGCATTTATATCAGTTTTGTTATCCATTTCTGACCATTATTTTTGATGGTTGTGGCCGTTTCGTCCCCCTTTAGTGGATATTGGTTTCAGTCTCATTTAGTTACTGTGTAGTAGTGCCTGTCTTAGATTATGCGAAGTTCAGAGCCCTGCTAGCCTATATAGAACCACAGCAATTGCTTGATGTTTCATAGAAATGCAACCTTTTCATTTATTTTGTCGGAAGATGGAAGACTCACAGTATAACTATGTATTTTTTTGTTTGTCCAATAAGCCATGGTGCAGGATACTACACCAAAAGTGTTAAACCATTTATATGGATATAGATTTTAGGGAAATGTACTTGTTTAGACTGTTATCGAAGTAAATCCTCTCAGAGTCTGGAATACACTGAGAACTTATGTACTTAACTTCCCAAGAAATTCTTGCTTCTGCTAAAGATGAAGAGTAAGTGCCAGATAAAAGTTTTATTATTTTCACATCCTAAAAAATATTCACCAGTACCATACTACAAAAATATTCAAGTCACTAAGAAAATGTATCCACACTCCATTAATAAAAAGTAAAGTAATCATCAACACAAAGGTTAGTTTTAATAGATATTCTTTCTCTACATCTTATTGTAGGTGAAATACTCTTGCCTTCTTCTTGATGTATTCGGATTGTTCAGTCAGCCATGTATGGTGCAAAACTTCTGATTGACATGGTATTTGGTTGGTTTGTGGGATTAAAGGGACCAGACTGCTACGGTCATCGGTCCCTCATGGTATTTAGGCTGTGGTACAAATTAGCATTTTTAGACATGCAGAGCTTAGCAAAGATGAAACTGATATTAGGTGGCAAAAAAGAACCATTCTTACTTGTTTTTGTATTAATTTTTACTGTGCAAAGGAAAAGGAGACATTGCTACTCACCACATAGAGGAGACACTGAATGGCAGACAGGCACAGTGAGAAAATATGCTAGTATTATTAGCTATCACACTATTGGTTATAGCTGTCATGGACCATCTAGACGAATTCTTCCTAACCCCCCCAGAATCCCAAACTCCTCATCTGGTTCAAATTCACTGATGACATCTTTATGACCTGGACAGACGGGGAGGATGTGCTTTCCACATTTTACCAGAACCTCAACACCTTCTCCCCCATTTGCTGTCAGTTTAACTAAATATGTAGGAATTACGGTAATGAATGAGTTAAACTGGAATGATCATTTAGGTAATGTACGAAAGTTGAACCAAAGATGGTGTTTTATTGGCAGAACACTAAGAAGACACAAGTCCACTAAAGAGACTGTCTGCAGTACGCTTGTCCATCTTCTGCTGGAGTATTGCTGTGCGGTATAGGATCCTTACAAAACAGGATTAACAGAAGACATTAAAAAAGTTCAAAGAAGGGAAATTCATTTGGTACTGTCATGAAATAGGAGAGAGATAGTCACAGATATGCTACATGAATTGATGTGGCAATCATTAAAACAAAGATGTTTTTCACTGCGGTAAGATTTTTCCCAAAATCTCAATCACTAACTTTTTCCTCTGAGTGTGAAAATATTCTGTTGAGACCAACCTACATAGGGAGAAATGATCATTGTATTAAAATCAGAACTTGCATGTCATCAGGTTTAAGTGTTAGCTTTTCCCATTTGCTGTTGGAGAGTGGAACAGTAGAGTAGCTGTGTGGCTATGGTTTTATGAACCCCTGCTAAGTACTTCAGTATGAACTGCAGAATAGTCATTTAGAAGTAGCTGCTCCAACTGGTCCTCCTTAGCCCAACTTCGTTGATGTTGACTTCCATCTCAAGGACGGCTACAACGGTATCTTCATCCACATCAAAGCTACCAACCATCAACAATACCTCCATTTTGACAGCTCCTACTCATTTCACACCAAGAAATCTCTTCCATAAGCTTAGCCACCATTGCTCATTGCATCTAGTAATGAGTAGTCACTCTCCAAATATGACAAGGGTCTCACTGAGGCCTTCACATATTGAAATTACCCTCCCTGCCTTGTCCAGAGAAAAGTCTCTTATGATTTGTCTTTCTAGTCATTTGCCATCCCCAACATACTGTCCAGCCACAGAGGAGCAACCTCTCATGACTCAGAACCACCTCGGACTGGATCAACTGAATCATGTTCTCTGTCAGGATTTCAGCCACCTTTTGTCATGCTCTGAAATGAGAAATATCCTATTTTCTATCCTATCCACCCCTCCCACAGTGGTATTCCACTGCCTATCCAACCTACACAATATCCTTGTCCATCCATATTCCACACCTGCTCCCAACCTCTTGTCCCATGGCTCATATCCCCATGACAGACCTAGATGCAAGGCCTGTCACTGCCATCTCCTACCCCATCAAAGGCAGAGCCACCTGTGAAAGCAGCCATGTGAATTATCAACTAAGTTGCAACCACTGACCGAGCGGTCTAAGGCGCTGCAGTCATGGACTGTGCGGCTGGTCCTGGCGGAGGTTCGAGTCCTCCCACGGGCATGGGTGTGTGTGTTTGTCCTTGGGATAATTTAGGTTAAGTAGTGTGTAAGCTTAGGGACTGATGACCTTAGCAGTTAAGTCCCATAAGATTTCACACACATTTTAACATTTTTGCAACCACTGAGCCTCATTCTAAGTGGGCACGACCTGTAACAAGCTGTGTGTCGACATTAATGGCCACTGCCAGACTGTGGTCAAGAGATAGCTGGAACATTCTGCTGCTGAGCATACCACCCAACTCAGTGTGCTTAACTTCAACAACTGCTTCACAGTCTGTGCCATATTGAATCTACCCATCAACACCAGTTCTCCTGAATTACATAGATGGTAACTCTCTCTGCAACATATCCTTCATTCTGTAAGCCACCTGGTTTTGACTATCACGTGCTCCACCTCCCTAACCCCTTCTGTGCTTGCATTCCACCCCTACACACATGTCTTCTGTCCTGCCAGTGCACCTGCATAATCATTTTTCCTTCTCGATTTCTCTCCTCTTCCTTTAGCCCACATCCCACCAGCACAGCCTCCCAATGCTGTGCCTAGCAAGCAGCTCTCTTGTCCTCGCTACATACTTGCATGCTCACACAGGCAGCACTAGTGTTCCATCACCCCTACCCTGCTATCTCACATCCTCTCCACTCCATGCCTCCTCTGTTCTGTATCCCTACTACCAACACCAACAAAGGTCACTGCTCACCTCGGATGCAGTCGCAGTTGAGCCTTACCGCAGATGGTAGTGACTGTGTGTGTGAGTTATGCATGTGTGTGTTTTGTTTTGTCAGTTTCTGATAAAAGACTTCATCTCGTAGCTAATAATATCTAGTAGCCTTTTTGCACTGTGCCTATCTGCCACTCAGTGCGTCCTCTTTGTGGTGAGTAGCAGTATGTCTTTTTCATAATATTGTTATTCCAGTCCAGATTTCCCATTGTTTGATTTTTCACTGTACAAAACTACACATGGTAAATTCCATTCTTTTTTCCAGGCTGAATACTGGCGGCCACTACCTTTGGTGATATTTGGTGCTCTATCTTTGGCAGCAGGAGCTACTGCACTTTTACTTCCAGAAACAATGAATCAGAACTTACCAGACACTATAGCAGAAGGAGAAAATTTTGGAAAGTAAGAATAATTGATCCAGTTTTACTGTGCCCTTAAGTGACTGATGTGCAAAATTTGTGAATTCTTTTGAATATTACAGTCCTTTGTTATTTGCTTGAACGTTATCTCTGTTAACCATTTCTGTCAGAAAATGAGGCACTCTACAAATCACATGCTGAGGTACACTTTCAACAGCTCTTCCCAGCCACTGTGGTCTTGGGCTACCATGTAACTATTCAGATGTTCCTCTAAGAGTCTAAGAACATTTTGTACACCACATAACCCCTTTGTATTTTTCTATTGATGGCTTCATTGAACTAGGGTCAAAACATGTGTTTCCAAATACTTATTAGAAATTGAAAGGAAGCCCCCTCCCCAGAAATGATTGATTGATTTCTTTATTAATCCATGTAACAATTTACATTGTGTGGATTTCGTCAGCAAAATCATACACAATACAATATACCTACAATTTATACACATAAAATTAATATTTACACATATTTTTAAAGTATCTTACATTAGTTTTGTATCCTTATGTAATTTTCTTATAGTACTGTACAATTCTGGATTTCATATTTTAATTATTTCCTCATGTATTACAATGCAAGCTACTTTAATTACGCTATATGTTTTAATTAAGATAGTCCGTTACTGCGTAATAACTTTTATTTAATAAAAATTTTTTTAGTTTTATTTTGAACTGTCCAATTGTGTCAGTATCTTTTATATTTTGGGGTAATTTATTATATAATTTAACGGCATTGTACAACAAGCCCTGCTGAGTTTTGTCTTTATTTTTCCTCTCCAGATGCAGATTGTATTGGTTTCTAGTTTCATAGCTGTGTACTAAAAAATTTTTAACATAGCAGTCAATATTTTTTTTTACATACATAATACTTTGAAAAATGTATCCACAGGGGACAGTTAGGATTTCCAGCTTTTGGAAATGTTCAAGGCAACAAGCCCTACTGCCACTCCTGGTTGTTATATGAATTGCTCTTTTCTGTAATTTGAAAACTATTTGAATATTTTTACTGTTGACTCTCCAAAATGTTATTCCATAGGTAATAACAGAGTGGATATAAGAAAAATATACAGATCTGACACATGTAGTATCACACACTGCAATCAGAATTCTAAGAGCATAGCATGCTGTAGCGATTCTGTTAGTAAGTATTTTAATATGTTCTTCCCACTTTAACTGACTGTCAACATGCATACCAAGTCTACACATTCTATAGTTTCATTGTTTAACTTAAAGTTGTTATAGTGTGGTTTTTGCAGACATAGAAGTTAACAGCATTAGTTTTTTTAAAATTTAGTGTTAGTTTATTATTGGATGCCCACTCACGTACACTGTTTAGTGTTTGTTCGGCTTTTTCTATCAGTGCATCTGGTGATTTGTCACTGATTATAACATTTGAGTCATCTGCAAACAATATTGTTTGTCCATGCTTGATGCTCTGTGGGAAGTCCTTTATGTAAATGAGGAATAGTATTGGGCCAAGGACATATATTTTTCTTGAAGCAGTATTTTTCTTCAGTGAACGTTGCTGTGGTAACAAAATGGCTGCACTCCCCCAGTCATGCAAACAATGCTCTCCAAACTAACAGATAATGGCATCCAGGGGTGTCCTTCTGCTAACTACAAGTGCCAAGCAAGGAAATACACTTCATGATATTTTTAGGTAATTTAAAGTTCATGTTGGCAGCTGAAATTTGTGGATTTTAACTGAGGGTAACTATGAGTTACAAAAAAGTTAGAGCAGGTTTTTACATGATGAATCTGACCATTCCGTTGTCAGTAACAGATCATATGTCATTTTCCCATTTTTTCTTTTATTTTTTTTAGAAAAGCCTTGTTTTTTAACTATTGATAGGTCTACTTTGGTGAATTCATTTTTTGCTAGGTCTCAGAGCTGTAGGTCAGCATATATAAACTGTTATATACAGATTTATATACTACTTTGATCCGGAGGTTATTGAATTTCTCCCAAAAACTTGTCATCCAAGTTTGATATGACAGAAAATTTCATTTCTTACATTACCCTTTATACTTATGAGCTAGTAAAGATAGATATGCTGATTAGCATTTTCTAGAATCATACTGTCAATGCAAATTTTTCTTGCTCTTTCCCATGTTCTGGATATAATTTTAGTTTCAGATAGTTCCACTTAGAACAATATGATAATGTGGATGACTAGAACATCATAAACAACAATAAATATAAAGCTTTTAGATTGTCTTTCCTGTTCCAACCTTTTTCTGGCAAAGGAGAAAACCTAATGCTTGAGATTTTTCATTACTTTAATTTTACATAATTTATACTTCCAAGTTGTATCAAATTATAGCCATTTAGAAGGCTTTCACTGATTCACCACAAGCTTTATCTGGCTTAAACACAATTAAAAAAACATGCAGGGGCTGATATTGTGTGTGGTTTCCTGTAAGAAACTTTTGACAGCCATTTAAATCGTTTTGTATGTATAAATTCGTATTTTAGGTCTATGCTAAATTTTAGAAGCGGTGTTTTAGTCATTTTGTAAAGATCATTTTTGTGATAATCATTTATTTCAATCCTAAAAGTTAGCTTACGGTAATTGTTTGTTTCCTTTTTCCTTATTTGACTGATTTCCATTTGTGGTGTTCAAGAGAATGATATGTTTTGTACTTTTTACCATATTCTATGTATTCTGAATTAGTCCATGTTGTAGCTTTTGCAAAGAGGTTTTTAATTTTGAAACCAGGATCTTTGGTAGTAGTATGAGAACAGTGACAGAGTTTCTTTTTATGTAAAAGATTATGCAGCCTTAAATAACAAATTTGTAAAATACCGGTACATTTTAAAATTTGTCGTGAAGAATTAGGTGCATAAAACGAATACTTGTTCTATAAAATACTTCTGTCAATAAGTCATTTATTGCAGATGTTCAAAAAAGTTATGAATTTACTCATATATAGTTTGGCATTTTGAAACACTACTGTGTTCTGTATCAATAGTAAAAGCACACTTTCATTGTTTTATAAACCAGATTAAGTGATTAGTAACAATAAAGTAGTAATGTATCAGTGTTATAGAGACAGGCACTTATATGAGTGAAATGTGGAGAATAGTGACCTATGTCTGGCTTAAAATATGTGATATATCCTAAAAAAATTTTAGTATTTACAAAAATACTTCTTCCTTTCATTAGTTTGCATATCAGCCATTCCCTCATTTGTTAACATCATCTACAGGGATTTAGCAGTTCTACTGTGTTATGACTTTTTCCTGTAACTTCGATACATTTTTATTTTGTTTTATTGTTATCATTCTTTCTTTCTGTTTTTCTGTGAATGAATTTATGGATACATCATCTTCTTCTTCTCCTGCAGGCTAACCAATGATAAACAAAATATTAATGGTGATGTCCTTTTGGAGACCAAGGAGCCTGAGAAATGAAAGACATGAAAATTTGTGAATTATATGCACTGATGGACATTGTACACAAAGCACTCATTGTGTTATACAAATGTATAACACAAATGGGTAAAATGGCAAAATTAGTTAATTTAGTGGTATTTCAATTGCTGATATTTGCACACTGTATTTACATTGTTCAGATATATCATGCCACAATTTTTTACAATCAGCTTTGAATTATATGTCAGCCACAACTTTTAGTACAAGATTTTTACATAATGCATATAATGATCTCTGGCACAATTTTGTGGAATGAGAATATTATAAGAAGCACAAACTGTCAGTAAATTAACTTTTTTTATCATTTGGCATTGCATTATTAATATTTCACAACCATATGGATTTTATTAAAGCTTTTGAGGTATTTCAACCTCTTCATTTTCAGCATGATAGTAACAGCTTTTTCTCACACTGCAGTGTCCTGCGGTCAGCAGGAAAGAACAAACAGTCAATTTGAATATACTTTACTGTAATTAAAGTAAAATGCCTTCTTGGCATACACTAAGCTTTAAATGCAAGGACAACAAGAAAACCCCACAAGTCTTGGGGTGGTAAACCAGATAAGGAAATATGACAATGGAAGAAAATGCTGACCAAAATCTACTCTACTAATTACACAATACAACACGCTACTAACAATACTATGGTGAGTGTATACAATGCTAGGGCCGGCATAAGTACTTGCCAGAGCTGTTCCTAGTGGTAGGTAAACACTACCATTCTGACTGTCCAGGCATGCCTATGAAGCCGGATCACCAAAGTGCTATGTGAGTCATATGGCTCAAATGGCTCTGAGCACTATGGGACTTAACATCTGTGGTCATCAGTCCCCTAGAACTTAGAACTACTTAAACCTAACTAACCTAAGGACAGCACACAACACCCAGCCATCACGAGGCAGAGAAAATCCCTGACCCCGCCGGGAATCGAACCCGGGAACCCGGGCGTGGGAAGCGAGAACGCTACCGCACGACCACGAGATGCGGGCATGTGAGTCATATGAGTTCTGATTGGTGGAACACTGTCACATGTTGTCTGGCAAAGTCATTTAGTGTTTATTTGGAAAGTCTGTTTGTTTATATCAGCTGGCAATGTTTCTCTCCACGCTCCTGCAAGGAGGTTGGCAACCCATCTTGCATGTTGGTTGTGTGGGCCCTCTAAATAAGGGGCCACTACGACATTTCTCCCCCTGGGAAAAAAAAATGGTCGACTACCATGGGCTTGTGCCCGGCAGGGGCAGGAGGTGGCGATGCAGCACGGGCAGCTGGCGGTGGAGACAGCAGCTGAGGCAGAGGCAGAAGCAGTGGTCCGCCACAGGGTGCTCCCCCACGTATGGTCCATCAGACTGAGGTGGAGCTGGTTGACATGCCGGCAGGCTGCACAGTATGTAGACAAAAAAAGAAGTGGATAATGGCTCAGCAGCTTATTGAGCTGGGTCTTGAACATCTGCACAAAACGTTCTGCCGGCTGTTTGACACAGGTTGAAAAGGAGAAGTCTGGATGAGGGAAATTCCATTGGCAGTACAGTATTGCTTAAACTTGGGTGAAGTAAACTGTGGACCATTGTCCGTAACAATCGTTTTGGGGAGTCCCTCGACAGCAAAAAGGAGAATTTTGATAGTGTCAGCAAAAGTGGTGTTCATCGTGTGTGATACGTAAGGGTATACCAACATGGAGTCGATCAGTATGAGGCACTGGGAACCATGAAACGGCAATGTGAAATCCAAATGGAGACGTTCCCATGAAGCAGCTGGATCCGGCCACAAAAAATACTAGCATGGGGTGCTACCTGACATCTTTGGCATGTGGTGCAAGCTAACATGGGGGAGGCAATGTCTTTATCCAAACTGCGCCAATAAAGGTGTCAACATCCCAGCTGTTTGTTGAGGACAATGCCCCAATGGCCAGCGTGGAGGAGGTCGAGGACATGGTGGCGCAACGCATGCAGTATGACCACCCAGCGAACATTGGAATCACTATGCAAAAGGATGATGCCACTGCGAAAAAAGTGAATGTGCTTATTATCCCAAAAATGATGGACCTCGGCACTGCAGACACTACAATGACTGATCGGCCAACCTGCATAGATTTGGCGGTGGAGAGCTTGCACTGTCTGATCCTGTGTGGTGGCCCGCCAGACTGCATTGGCATCCAACAGAATCGCATCCAGAGCTGCATCCACATCCAGTTCCACATGGAAACAAACCAAGGGGTAGGCGTCATACTCGTGGTCTGCCCCGGCAGGCAGTCAGGACGGAAATCAGCATTCGCATGCTGTTCAGAGGTGTGATAGACAATATCAAAGTCGAACATCACCAGAAAGAGTGCCGAATGCTGGAGGTGGGGCGCCATCTGGGTGGGTACTGCAGCACCCGGGTGAAACAAAGAAACCAAAGGTTTGTGATTGGTCTGCAGAATGAAATGATGACCACACGTGAAATTGTAGAATTTTGTCAGGGCGAAAACCAGCGCCAAAGCTTCTTTTTAAATTTTACTATATTTGGTTTGAGAGTCGGTCAATTTTTTGAATGTGAAAACCACTGGCCTCTCAAAGCTGTCGACCATGTGTGAGAGGACCACACCCAGGCCATAGCCCGAGGCATCAGCAGCGATGATGAGGGGCAGGATCGTAAGTGGTGTACCGAACCAGACAAGGAGGGAGGGAGAGAATCGACACGAGATGTGCGAAAGCTTGCTCACATGCCGTGTCCCAAACCCAATTCGCACCTCGAAATCTCATCGGCATGGGCTATAAAATGCTGATAATAGTTGATTTGACCGAGGACAGATTGCAGTTGCTTCAGATTGGTGGGAGGAGGCAGGTTTTGAATCAATTTGACATACTCCTTAGAGGTGTGGAGGCTGAGGGCATCAATTGTGAACCTGAGATAGTTGACCTCTCGCGCAAAAAAGTAACACTTTTCCTTGTAGCAATGCAGGTTATCCTCGGAAAGAAACCTGAAACCGCCAATCCAGCTTGTTCACAAGGCCCACTGCGGATGAACCACCAATGATGACATCATCAGTAGTAGTATAGTGAGGTTACGAGGAAACTTCTGATATCAAATTGATATGCAAATTAATTAAATTGATCAATTAATCATCCCCACTCCCGCCCATCCCCACCCCTGACCACACCCACTCCGCCCCCACCCCCGGATGACATCACATATTTTTCTCAGCTGCACTTGTGCCCCAGCCTTCTCCCCCCCCCCCCCACTTCCCCACCCCCTTCCCCCAACCCACCCTATTGTTGGGAATTTCGAATTTTGCCAGGAAATTAAAATTGGCGGTATCCTTTCTGGGACTTGAACCCTGGTCCTACTGGGCAGAAAGCCCAAGTGTACCCCTTAACGCAATTAAATCGCCAGAGGCCCTTGGAATTGATGGGAAATTAAAATTGGCAGTACCCTTTCCGGACTCAAACCCTGATGCACCTGGATGGAAAGCCCAAGTGCACCCCCCTAACACAAATAAACCACCAGAGGTGCTTGGAATTGACGGGAAATTAAAAATGGCTGTGCCCTTTCCAGGACTCGAACCATGATTCTACTGGATGGAAAGCCCAAGTGCACCCCCAACACAAATAACTGTCCAGAAGCGGGAGAGGAAGGTTAGATTAGTGTACTTTATTTGTTTTGGTCAGGAAACAGGTGCAATAATCGATCCTAATTACGTAATTAATTGATTGGACCTAAGTACACAACTATATGCGTAGCGCTACAGAAGGACGGCATAAAAGCGCTATAGAGCGCAAAAACTGATGACACCATACAACTGGTGTTATCCTGCTGTGAAAAAATTTCGCAATACCACTCGAATGTAGCGACATACACGCACAGTCAAACTCTAAACAAATAATTCAAATGGCTCTGAGCACTGTGGGACTTAACATATGAGGTCATCAGTCCTCTAGAACAAAGAACTACTTAAACCTAGCTAACCTAAGGACATCACACACATCCATGCCCAAGGCAGGATTCGAACCAGCTACCGAGCAGTCGCTCGGTTCCAGATTGAATCCCCTAGAACCGCTCGGCCACAACGGCCGGCACACTCAAACTCTACCCTACACCTAAAAGCTGACGGGAAAAAGGTGGGATGTAAGATACTAACTTTATTCTTTTTGGTGGGAAATACATTCAACTAATGAGATGATGGTATTGGATAGAGATTAGTTTAAAAAGTGTATTACCTGTAAGCGTACAGTAGCTGTCACTGTTTGATGTCAGAGTTCACTACAGATGCATGTCAAAAACCATCCTGCAGCCCAGGTAATCGAAGCCAATACACGCTACCACAACTGATGGAAAAAAAAAATGCGTCACAGTTTTAATTCGAAATTGTTGTGAAAAAACCAGCACTCCTAATGAACCGGTCATAATGCAGCACATCTACCAGGGAAAATCCTCATCCTAAAAGACTACAGAGGAGGCGGTAGTTGAATGTGCGTTCTCCTCGACCGTCATCCACAAACTGCCGACAATCGAGGACTCTTCCTTCCTCCCTCCACCCCTCCCCCCTACAGGGGGGACACAGGCTCCTTCAAACGGCCAGCTGCTCTGCTGACCTTGCAGTGCGGGCAGGCCGCTATCCGCCCTTTGCTGGCGGCACTCAGCTTTCAAAACAAAAGGGAAACTGAGTGGCATAACCCCGCCCATCCGGAGGACGCTCCAGATGGCTATTTCAAAAGTCGCTCCCGTTCTGCCGACTCGTGTACAACTGTAGACCCCAACAGACCCTCGCGATATGCGGCATGCCTTTGATGTGGCGTGCCTTAGCACAAAAGGGAAATTTACAGACATAACCCCGACCATCCGGAGAATGGTCCAGATCAGCACTTGGCTTTCCACCATCTGGCCACCGCCTTAAGGTGGCGCTCCTTATGCCAACACAGTAGCGTGTATAGTCAACTAAACAATAGGAGATAAGAGGATGACCGCCTCAAGTGCAACTTCTTCGTCTAAAATATAGCGACAGAGCCCCCACTCGCTGCCCCCCCCCCCTTGACAGAGAGCGGCTGTGTCCAGCGACCAACACAGCAGACACGCCCCCCCCCCCCCCCACCCCTCGCCCGAGGGCAGCCTGCCGTTCGGCGATAGAGAACAATTGTGTTTGACGTCAACGCATCTATAATCAAGCATCTATTAAAAAAAGCAAGAAACATTTGCGACCATAATAAATGTCCTCTTTCCACGAAAGTAGGTGAAGTCCATTTTCTTTTAGTTTTATGAGCAAAATCGGCATAGTTTTTACGTTCGACTGCAGTCGCATCTCATTATTTTGTGATGTCCTGCGAAGTGTACCGCCACCGATCACAAATGATCAGCAGAGATATGCCCACCCTGCGTAAAATCAGAAAAAAGTCGACTATTTTAATGCGAGAACTACCGATCACCGCAGAATGTCCTCATTTTTTCGAAACTGTCATCAGAGTAAAGAAAAAGCGAGGATTTAAACTCCAAAGAAAAATAAATCTATATTACGCAAATTCTTCCAGCTTGTTGAACAAATGACACGACCTGAGAGCGTCTCTCGCGTTCAGTGTCTGTAAATAAACTGTCATGCACGTGTGTATTACAAACGTTTCAGACAATCTTTCACACATGTCGGAAAAAACACATTCATTTTACGTTTGACAACAAGAAGCAATAATTCAAGAGAAAGTAGCTATTTTGTACACTATGACAGGGCCCCTTTTACCAGTGCTATGCTATATTATACTAGCATTTACGAAACAAATCGTGAGAGCCTGCCTCGCTCCGTGTAAGTGGAAGAGTGAAATTTCGTTAAAAGGTATCGTCAAAACGAAAAAAAAACAAAAAAAAAAAAACGAAACGCTCGTCAGGAATCATTTCGCAGTGCCCTAGCCATCTCTTCCACCCCCCAGCCAGCACGTCATTGATATCAATTTGATAGGCTAATTAATTAAATTGATAATGAGAGTCACTTTTTATGGCGAGTAACGTTTTTTTTCAGCAGTCGGATTACACTCGCCAAGTAGGACAACTGGGAATCCATGGAGGGAACAATGTTCTTTTTGAGGAACACTACTGAGAAATGACATCTGAAGCTGGCCACAACATACATTTCGCGTAAGGAGCGCGCTATTAGAAAACACGATCATAACGCCGATGCTACCATCACCCTGCATAAAAAGCGGTCTTGAGTCTACAGGCACACCTAGTCGCTGATAGTGTTACGCTTTCAGGCAGAAATGCTGTCCGCAATTTGGAATCAAGTGTATCCATTCTGTGGTGTCACCGCCAGACACCACACTTGCTAGGCGGTAGCCTTTAAATCGGCCGCGGCCCGTTAGTATACGTCGGACCCGCGTGTCGCCACTATCAGTGATTGCAGACCGAGCGCCGCCACAAGGCAGGTCTAGAGAGACTTCCTAGCACTCGCCCCAGTTGTACAACCGACTTTGCTAGCTATGGTTCACTGACAAAATACGCTCTCATTTGCCGAGACGATAGTTAGCATAGCCTTCAGCTACGTCATTTGCTACGACCTAGCAAGGCGCCATTATCAGTTACTATTGATATTTGTGAATCATGTACCGTCCAGACCGACGTTCACCATTAATGGATTAAAGTTAAGTATTCCACCAGCCACGTCCTTTTTTCTAAATTCTAATTTCCTTGTCCTGTTCCAGACCTCACGCCAGCCTGCGTGAGCTAAAACGCGTGCCTTTCGGCCTCCTCTAGTAACACGGTGTTGGCTCTCCTGCCAACCAAAACACATTCAACCACATATTTGCATTGGATCCTGTAGAGATGTCTTTTTAATGACTCCACTCACTGGTGAATCACATCCGTGCCACTCTCATGTCTCGTAACGAGTCGTCACTTTGTTTTTTCGAACCTATCTGCTGGAAATGGAAATGTCGTGTGGCTAGGGCCTCCCGTCGGGTAGACCGTTCGCCTGGTGCAGGTCTTTCAATTTGACGCCACTTCGGCGACCTGCGCGTCGATGGGGATGAAATGATGATGATTAGGAGAACACAACACCCAGTCCCTGAGCGGAGAAAATCTCCGACCCAGCCGGGAATCGAACCCGGGCCCTTAGGATTGACAGTCTGTCACGCTGACCACTCAGCTACCAGGGCGGGCAACCTATCTGCTAAGGATCCCATACACCAAGAACTCCAGCGCTGTTTTCAGACTTTCCCTCTGCATCTTGTAACTGTTCCTACGTCTCTGCCCCGCCCTCTCTGCAGCTTAGTCCATGTGATCATCCCAATTTAAATCTGACGTGTACAGAAGTCGGTGAGCGTTATATCTAAGACATTCTGCATCCTGAGGGGAAATAGGACGAGCTCAGTTAATGCGATAGGAGCGCGTATTGACTACTCGGTGGAAAAGGGAACATGGTGTCTTAGCTCAGCCAACCGTGTACAGTGTGTAAGACCAGCGCCAAACGGATCTTTCCCCTGCCACATGAGGTAGTAGAAGAGATAGTACGAGCAGTTATTATGGTGTTTCTTGTTGGGAAAATTAGGAAGACTGCACATCATACATGGCATGGAGGAAGGATGAAGATTTTGCTACACACCTCCAAACTGCATACAGGTAGTCCTAAGGAGATCTGTGTCTCTCAGGGTGTATTCATGTCTATCACCCAAACAAATGTGGCGATCCTATTAAGTATACAGGTATTGGTTCATTGGAGCAGGTGGTTCGTGATCGAAGTCGCTTCCACAGACCGGTGTAAAGTTTCATCTCCTGTGCTGTAGGATGACCATATCCAACAGACTAAAAATCACACTAGAGGGCTCCTGTATTGCTCCTTCCTAAGCCGTTTAATACATTGCTTTTTTTCGGTTGCAACACACCCAATAAGTGGACACCGCCATGCACTTTGTTTTTTCTACCACTACTTACAGACCTGTGTCAGCTGATGCTAAACCGACATTAACACATTTCGATTCTCTGGCTCCCACAGAAAACTGAACATCGCATGGTATAAACTGTACAGCTACCCCACCACAGGCTGGTAGAAATAAAACAGACGCGATGTTTCTCATTGTCAAAAATGTGGAAGTCATCGCAACATATGGAAACTGAAAGAGTTTGCGGTATTGTAGAGCACTTCCGACAACTATTCGAAAGTTTTTACCTGTACAGTTAACCTCATCTTCCCATCGAAAGAGTAGCAGATGTCTCGGTGATCCGTTTCGAAAAGCATTGTTCCTTCATTTTGCAGTCATGTACATGATTACCGCTCTGGTTCAAATGGCTCTGAGCACTATGGGACTTAACTTCTCAGGTCATCAGTCCCCTAGAACTTAGAACTACTTAAACCTAACTAACCTAAGGACATCACACACATCCATGCCCGAGGCAGGATTCGAACCTGCGAGCGTAGCGGTCACGCGGTTCCAGACTGTAGCGCCTAGAACCGCACGGCCACCCCGGCCGGCACTGCTCTGGTGTTGATCATTGCCGGAAGGTGCTGCTCACAACACGCATGAGGTAGCATAAATCAAAAGATGTACTATTATCTTATTGGAGAAAAAAAATAAGAAAAAAAGAACATGTGTAGGGTATCACAGCATATGGAAATAGGACGAGTCTGTAGGAATGCTTCCAAACAGCTGTATTAAGGTGATGACCTCTACATTTAATTCCATGTTCGATTGCGACAAGTAGCAGATATCCAGCATTCCGTCAGGGTTCCTTCCATCTCAACAGAGTGGTGTCAGTCAATCATTATGTGGTAATCAACAGTGTATCCAGTGGACGGTCGGGATTGGAAAGACGCCATTGATATGGAGCGATGTACTGTAATAAACGCCGCAGTTGACAGTGAGATCAATTTTAGCAATTTTACCCAGAAGCCGGAGAGAGCAGTATCCACCACATTCTGCAACCTGTTTAGAAACAGAGTGAGCGGAGTTAATGCTATAGGAGCGTGTTTTGACCGCTCGGTGGAAGTGGGAACATGTTGTAGCTCCACCATCCGTGTACGATGTGTAAGGTGAGCGCCAAATGAAGCCTGCTCCTACCACACAATGACAGTACGAACAGTTATGGCAGTGTTTCTGCTGGGAAAATTAGGAAGACTCAACACTGAAGCAGACTTACGTCCCTCGGGATCTGTTCACATCTATCACCCAAACATTCTATCGTTATTATTCTGTACCATCCAGCAGAGAAAAATTACGAACTATAAAAGCTCCGTTAATTTCATCCAATAGATTTTTACCGCATCTGTCTCTTCCGATATATCGAAAACGAATACGTCTATGTGCCGGCATCGAGTATAGTGGCGATCCTATTAAATATACAGGTATTTATCCATTGGAGCAGGTGGCCAGTGATCGACGTCGCTTGCAGAGACCGGTGTAAAGTTTCGTCACCTGTACTGTATGAGAACCTTCTCCCACATGTTATCAGTCGCAGGAGAGGGACCCTGTTTTCGTTGTTTGATACACAGCTTTTTTTGCTGTAACACACTTTATGCACTGCCATACATTTTTTTTCCCGTCACGACTTCGACGTCTGTGTCAGATTCAAAAACTGACATTAACACGTTTGGTCCATTGACTCCCCCAGGAAACTAGACATCGCTCAATGTAAATGACATTGTGTAGCAATCAACAGTGTACCTGGACAATTGGGTTGGAAAAGACACCATCGATGTACTGTAAAAATAAGCAGCATAGTTGATAGTGCGATCAATTTTAGCAATTTTATCGTAATTTCAACACTGACCAATTATGCGGCAACATGCTTACCAATTTCTGTATCGTCGCTAAACAACCCCTCCACTACTTTGCGAACAGTGCGAACCGTGGCTGTAACTGCTATCCCGCACCCACCCAAGAGCACAATATTTCTCCAGATGTGGGAATGTCGAGGAGGTTAGCACCCCTTATCGGTGTACAGTAATATGAAACTGTTGTGATGATATAAAAGATGGTTAAGAACAAGAAACGGGTGGCTTTTATGCATGATGAAGCTCCAGACGGACGGAGTTTGCGACATTTTACGTAAATCAACTGCGCTACCAATTCTAAAGTATTGTTCTAGTGTCTGGGATCATTACCAAGAAGGTTTTGGTAAGCGAGAAACACATGCACTCCTAAGGCTACAATGTTCTGCACTTTAAACATGCTGGTTTCCGACCTATTAGTCGTATAGAATGCAACGCTGTTACTATCCCAATGTAAGAAATATATTTTCAGCGCAAGACATACATTCTCCTTGCAGGTTTCTCTACGATAACCTATGGTGATAAACTGTAAAATGAAAAACTACTTCCTTAAAACATCGATTCCTTGTGATACACGCACAATATAGCTTTCCAGAGATGTATAGCCCCACTATTCACATCCGATGACGGTCCAGAAATTATACTATGCTCGCATCAGTCCTATATAAAATTATCTTTAGTAACGGAGAATGCCTCTTACAAGGAAAGAGACAAACGCATAGCAGATGGTCCGATATGTGAAATTACACGTCATGCCGCCACTATCTCTGTAAACAGGACATCTGTCAAGCAGATGTATACGTGGAAATTGTAGTACCTTACGAACACCTGTCGCTAACTTAGAATCGCCGTAGTTAAGAATCTCAAGACTCAATTTTATGCCCAAGATGCGGCAGGGGAATGGAATACGTCACATTAATCTTCGTTCGTCTAGAGGAATGTGTCGAAACAGGATGGAAGTCATCTGATGACCAAGAGGTTTGCTGTTAACGATCGCAAGTAGACAGTGCTCTACGTCACACACAAAACACGCAGTTGTATGCGAGTCGAACGCAGTTACAAGTAAGCATCGTGCAAATCAATTTTGGCGAAAACTGTCGAGCCCGCAAGACGTGTGAGTATGTCATCCACTGATAGGATAGGATATACATCGATGACAGACTGAGAATTGACCGTGACCTTAAAATCGCCACAGATGCATAAAGCACCATTCGGCTTCTCGTCTACCACGATAGGCTTCGCCCAGCAACTATGCGCGACAGGGGAAAGGATGCCTTTTTCTTGTAAGCAGCAAAGATCGGCCTAGAGCCTGCCTCGGAGACCAAAAGGGACTGGGCGGGCCTTAAAAAAACGAGGAAAAGCAGAGGGAAGAAGGTGAACATGCGCCGTGAAACCCTTCACCCCTGGTGCTGAACGACGGGACAAGGAGGGTATCTGATGACCGAATCGACACCGCCTGTACTGTGTCCTGCACTGATAAACCCAGACGACCGAAAATGTCCACACAAAAAGGTTATCAGCATCCAGGGGCTCTGACCTTCAAAAACTGAGTGGTGAAGGAACATCTGTTGTAAGAGATTTGTGTGGAATAAACGCCATCGACTAACATAGAGTGATTACTGAAACTGCGCAAGGCGCAAGTGTATGGGGTAAAGCCGGCGAGCCCAAGCGTTGGTATGTGGCTCCTTCCACAACAGAAACGGATGATGCCATGTCAATTTGGAAGACCACCAGAATATGCGCAGCCTCCAAGGTAAGAAGAAAACAGGCACCCGACAGGGGAATGATGGAGAATACTTGGCCGTCAATGGAATACGAGGCTTTCAGGTCCTTAGGTTCCGATTCGTGACGACTCTGTACGTCTGCAGGAAGTGTGGCATGTACGCGAAGTTTCTCCTGAACCTGACCCAACACAGCGATATGGCCTGCTCCGCTGCAAGCCATGCATGTTGCTCTCCAATGGGAGCACTCCGACCGTTGGTGAGTCCGGAAAGAGTCCGGACAGGATGGATGCCGGGTGAAAGACTTCCTGTCACGGATAGACAAACGGATCGACGAGACTCCTGCTCAGCGCTAGGCAACTGCCGAGCCGTCAAAACAGCGGGATCAAGACGCGGTTGTTGTAGCTGATGAGACTGCTGATAGGCAGACGAATGATCGGCAGACAGGTGTCGAGGGACGGGTCTTGTAACTTCAAAACATCAGCCTGAAAACCCTCGTCTGGTGTGTGAAACACCACCATACCGCGAGTCAACGAAGAGGCAAAAGACTACTTGCAGGTAACGTTGGTGCACCGGAAGTTACAATTGCGGGAGAGACCCTGGAGCGTCATAATCCATTCCCGATAAGTCTGACCTAGTGTAGGAAAAGAATGTCTGACCTGTATTTGTGCGTCAAAGTACTCAAAAAGGCAGCCCTTAATTTGAGTAAATGAGAGATCGCGCGAGGGGACTGCTCAGGGCTCAGGGTTCAGTTGTTGAATTAAACGATACACCTTTGGACAGACTGTTGCTAAAAAAAAAAAAAAAAAAAAAAAAAAAAAAAAAAAAAAAAAAAAAAGCCCGACTTCGATTTTCTTCATAGATCCCATATGCCAGTAAATGTTATTCCAACTGTTCGACATAATTCGACCGTGATTCGGCAAACCTATCGAGAGCCGGAAACGTCGGTGGAGCCACGTGCGAAGTGTTCAATTTACCTGAGATGGAATCAACTCTATGGTGAGCAAGAGTGAAGTTCCGAACGCTTGAGCGCTACCTGAATCTGCTATAGGGTTTCAACCAAGGACTGAAGAAGTTCCTTGGAGGAGGCCATTCCGTTCTAAAACGAAAATCCCATCCTCTTCGCCACACTCACTGTAGAACACTGCACGAAAGTGGCGGCACAAAGATGACACTCCCGAGCCAAAGGCAGATGGGGGGGGGGGGGAGGGACCTGGAGGAGGGGGGAAGAACAAGGAGGGAGGAAGGAAAAAACGAAAAAGGGGGGGGGAACCAAGGAGGGAGAGGACTAATAAAGGGGGAGAAGGGCAGACGCGAGAGGGAATGAGAGGAGGCAGAGGAGGGAAATGTAAAAGGACTCGGGGGAGAGAAGGGGGCAAAGAGAAGGGAGGTGGGGAAGAAAGAGGATGGAAGGGGGGAGAGGGAGCCCAGGAAAAGGACAGAGGAAAGGAGGGGGAGTGAGGATCAGAGTTGATAGGAGGGATAAATGGAGGGAGAGAGGGCATCATCCGGGAGGGGGAGTTGATGGAAGCCACCTTGGGAAAGGAGATGTAGGGTGTAGAGATGGAAGGCAGGGGGGACACAACAGTGAAGACGTGGCAGGGGGCGGGGATGGGAGAGGAGAGGAGCAACCAGGGGGTTAGGGGGTGCAAGGCGGCGGGAGGTGTAACTGTTCTGACTGTCTGGGAGTGCTTATAAAGCCGGGTCGGCGAAGTGCTACACGAGTCATATGAGTTCTGATTGGTGGAATACTGTCACATGTTGTCTAGCGAAGTAGTTCCGTGTTTATTTGGAAAGTCTGTTTGTTTATATCCGCTGGCAATGTTTCTCTCTGCGCTCCTGCAAGGAGGTTGGCAGCCCATCTTGTCTGTCGGTTGTGCGGGTCCTCTAAGTAAGGGGCTGCTACGACGCTCATGCTTGCAATTACGTTAAACATCTGTGTGCAAAAATACGAGGGTTGTTTGGAAAGTTCTCTGAACGAAATAGAAAAAAAGTACTTATACACTGGAACTTTTTTTACTTTTCAATGTAGTCTGCTTGTTGATTCATGCAACGATGCTCCAGTGCCTTGGTCCCATCTCGAAAATGAGCTTCCTCCAGGCCTGTAAAATAGTTGTCAACTCTGGCTATCAATTCTTCGTTTGAAGTGAATCTTCGTCCACAAGAAAAATTTTCAGTTTTGGAAAGAGATGGAAGTCTGACGGAGCCAAATTAGCTGAATAAAGTGGGTGTGGCAACAATTTATACCTTAGTTCGTATAACTTTGCCATGGTGACTGCACATGTGTGCATGTGCGCATTGACTTGATGGAAGATGACTTTCTTCCTTGCTAAACCTGGCCTTTTTAGCGTATCTTTTGTTGCAATTTGTCCAGGAGGTTAGCATAGTAATTGTTTGCTCAGTGGGGAGATAATCTACTAACAGAATCCCCTTCGCATCCCAGCAAACTGATGCCATGACCTTTCCCACCGAAGGAATTGTCTTTGCTTTCTCTAGTGGCGGAGAATCAGTATGTTTCCACTGGGATATAGTAGTGCACCCAAGTTTCATCTGTGGTCACAAACCAGTGCAAAAAATCTTGCTCGTTTCTCCTAAAATGGGCCAAACACTGTTCCGATCTGGACAGATCCATTCTCATGCGTTTTTGATCCAGCATCAAGAGTCACGGCATGCATCTTGCATATATTTTTTTCATTTCTAATTCTTCAGTTAAAATGTGATTTACCCTTACAGATGACATCAGGCAAGTGTGAGCAATTTCACCCACTTTCAATTGGTGATCCTCCATGACCATTTTGTGCATTAAAGTTAGATTGCCAGAGTTTGTACTCTGCATGGTATTAAATTTTCTGGACATCACAGAAGAACTGAAATTTAAACATAAATTAACAGAAGGCAAACAATAGCAAATTCTCTATTGTTAATTTCTTAAGAAAATTAATGAAATGTGTGTTAAATGAGAATGATGCTGTAGTTTAGTCAGCCTGGGAGTGGTGTTTCAGTGTTTTGAGTTACTATTCCACTGTGTCAGTTTTAGGTGGGATGAACACAGTGACACATCGAAGTTGTCCCAAGGAACCACTGAGAATGTTGAAGGGAGAACAGAATCACTGTTGGGCATTGAAGAACAAAATATAAAGCACCAAGAACAGAAAAATAATTGTTGAAGTGAGAGGATACTTGTACAGAACCAGAAATCACAAAATGTGCATTAAAAACAATGGAATGAGTAAAGATATATATATATATATATATATATATATATATATATATATATATATATATATATATATATATATATATATTCATGTGTGAGTTGTTGGATGGAATATGCATGTGAAGTTTTATTATTTAATTTAATTTACATTTTATTTCTATTTTTATTTTTATTTTGGTTCACTGCCAAGATATGCGAATGCACGGATCGTTCTTAGATTTTACTGATACAAAAATGTAGCGTGGGATCCAGTATAATTATTGAAATCCATGCCCAAAAACAGTTAATCATTATAGGCTATATACACACACACAGAAAAGTATTTCACCATTTTCAATATGTAAGGACCTACGTGTGATTTAATTACATCTTAGTGTCCTATTGCATGTAACATAAATCATTTGAATATATCGTTAAGTACTTTGAAAATGTCAGTTTCCTATAGATCATGAGTGAAAGAAATGATATCGCCGATTTCCAGTGTCGACTGTGGAAAGAACAGGATAATAATTACGATAATTTGAAATTGCTGCTTAATGGCGGCTAGTTGTCACCGTCCAGCAATGTTCAGCTTGTTGCCGGCACGGCATCTGAAATTCTTTTAAAAATGATGGGACAAGCAACCGGGATATGTGGTGCAGATTACAGTTAAAATTAACAACAGCAATACTTTAGACATTTATTGGAGCTCACTGCTCAAATAATAAAACATGTATCCACCTTATTATGTAGATTGCGTACAATGGCGTCCTATCCGAACAAGACCACGCAAGAGAGAGTCTGGTGCTTTTTGTTTCACGCCGATACAAAAAAAAAGATAATAATACTTATGTTACAGATAATAGTTTTTCTCTATAACCAGGTTATTCCTTGACATTCAGTAGAGTTTCTTTTATGTATGGCAAATATAATTGCTTAATATCGTGGAAAAATATATATTAACTTATAGTTCTCCTAATCTGGGACATGGGACGTCATAGATGACCACTTTCTTTACAATTGAGGCACTGAACAGTGGATGCTGGACATTGCAGCACACAGTAGACTCGAGTCATCAGAGTTTCAGCTGTCACATCATCTGAAATACATTCCAAGTTCAGCACGTCGGGGCACTTTTCACTAATTGGTAATTATCTGCAAATAATGGGTACCTTACAAGGTCCCATTCTCCCAGTGGAGAGGCACAGTGGTGTCACGGCATGGGGAGCCATCGTCTATGGCTTCAAGTCATGGGTGATAATGACTGAGGATCTTTGACGGGACACCGGTAGGCCAAGGACATCCTGCATGCCCGTGTGTTGCATCAAGCGACGGTATCGTGGTGCAACTTGTCAACAGGAAAACGCTCGTCCACAGCTGGCAGGCGTCTCTGTGAGCTATCTGCATCCAGTAGCCAATAAGATTCTCACATCTGCCATGTAGTGAACATGTATGGCACCAACTCGGATGCCAATTTTCTCTCTGTGTCAATATCCCGGATATTAAGGACCAGTAACTACAGTTGTGGGTCTCATTCCCGAAACAGTGCATGCATCCAGGACAGAGTGAGTGCAGCGTTACACTGATAAGTAGGCTCTTACGGACAAGTCCTATGAAATTTAGGTACAACAGATACTGCCTTTGCTTCTCGCTTCTCACAGTGCCTATTCACTGAGAACACTCAGAGGCATGTTAATAAAATTCTGTAGTATTCGTAATTTCGCGTCAATGGTGTGTTGGAGGGAAAGGCGGTTGGCATCCATGCACAATCTGTGTTTAGTGTGACTGCCGGAAATTTCATTGTTGTTTGTTTGTTTGTTTGTTTGTTAGTTATTGTTCAGTTCTGTATTCGGTAGTACGTTGTGTCGCAGTTTGTGAATTGCGAGATGGCAGACTTAGAGGAGCAACGCATCTGCATTAAAATTTTGCATGAAACTCACGAAACCCTTTACACAGACACACCAAATGATGCAGGAAACCTACGGTGATGAGTGCTTAAGCCGTACTCGGTATTAGGAATGGTGCACACGGTTTAAAAATGGCCGGATGGAAGTTAAGGATGGCGGCCGTTCAGGACGCCCTTCGACGTCTACCGACGACGCTCATATCCGGAACGTGAACGGAATTGTGCGTGCCAATCGAAGACTGACTGTCCGAGAGTTTGCAGAAGAATCTAACATTTCAGTTGGATCACGTCATGAAAGCCTAACACAGCATCTTGAAATGCATCGTGTTTCCACCAAGTTTGTCGCTCGGCTCATGAGTTAAGACCAGAAAGATCTTCGCCTCGTAATCTGTGAAGAGCTTTTGGATCCCTCAAATGAGAATTAGATGTTCCTTAAAAAAAATCATAACTGGCGATGAGACGTGGGTGTACGCCTATTATGTTGAGACCAAGATTCAGTTTTTCAGTTTTCACAGCGGATCAGGAAAGGTCCCCCCCCCCCCCCAAAAAAAAAAAAAATATTCATCAGGTCAGATCAAATATCAAAGCCATGACTTTGAAGGACTAGTTCATCACGAATTCGTGCCACAAGAGCAAACTGTTAATCGATGGTACTATCGGGACGTGTTACGACGCCTAAGAGAATATGTGAGAACGAAACAGCCTGAAATGTGGAGAGATAATTCATGGTTCCTGCATCAGGATAACGCACCTGTACATTCATCCCTGTTGGTGCGTAACTATTGCACAAAAATCGAAATAGCTGTGCTGCCCCATCCTCCGTACTCTCCAGACCTGGTCCCTGCGAACTGTTTTTTATTTCAAAGTCGCGCATCTGTCCACCAGAGATGCACTATCTACCGCCTACTGCATTTCTTGAACGGTCGGAGCCGACAGTGTTTCTCGCTTGTGGGAACCTTGTTAATTATTACAGGGGAGGTGTACGGTCTCCAGAAAATTTCCTCAAGCGCGAGTACGAAATATGTTACACGATTCTGCAGAATACTGACGTTACTGATTGTGAGAAAGATCTATAGTTCTGTTCTGAGAGCTTTCTTACTTATCGGAATAGCGCCTTTTCCTGTCACTTTATGACAATAAAGAGAACCACGAAGCGGCCTTCTAGGATATTTGCGTAATCATAGGAAGAAATTGATGGTCAATAATTTAGTGTCAAAGAAGGGCAACACGTTTTGTATTATCGCAAAATATGGGTGAGTGTAACAGAAATGATACAGGATTTGGGCTGGAAAACATTAAAAGAAAGGCGTTTTTCGTTGCAACAGAATCTTCTCACGAAATTCCAACCACCAACTTTCTCCTCCGAATGCGAAAATATTTTGTTGACACCGAACTACATAGGGAGGAACGATCACCACGATATAATATGGGAAATCACAGCTCGTACGGAAAGATATAGGTGTTCATTCTTTCCGCGCGCTATACGAGAGTGGAATAATAGAGAATTGTGAAGGTGGTTCCAGAAAACCCTCTGTCAGGCACTCATATGTGATTTGCAGAGTACCGATGTAGATGTAGAAACTATAGGTCGGATTGCCTGCTGCTAGGAGACACAGGGACACGTCGTCTGTACTGGGCGACCAACGAAACCGACATTTCCAGCTGTCGATCTCTACGACTCGTTTAATGGAGGTAAAGGGTTGAGTCAGCTTAAAGGGTACAGTCGCAAAGGGCGCACGCTAGCTGAATACTGGTTGCCGGCTGGAGTTTCATTCTTGACTACAGTTTGTCTTTCGAACTAGGCACAGTTCTCCCTTTCTCGAGCAAGTAAAGCACCTCTTGTCGCTATTTCTGTTTAATTTTACCTTCGTTTGTTTTAGGGGAAAAGGAGTTCCGCATGAATATACAAGGTGGTTCGTTGATCGTGACCGGGCCAAATATCTCACAAAATAAACGTCAAACGAAAAAACTACATAGAACGAAACTTGTCTAGCTTGAAGGGGGAAACCAGATGGCACTATGGTTGCCACGCTAGATGGCACTGCCATAGGTCAAACGGATATCAACTGCGTTTTTTTAAAATAGGAACCCCCATGTTTATTACATATTCGTGTAGTACGTAAAGAAATAGGAATGTTTTAGTTGGACCACTTTTTTCGCTTTATGATAGATGGCGCTGTAATAGTCACAAACGTATTAGAACGTGGTATCACGTAACATTCCGCCAGTGCGGACCGTATTTGCTTCGTGATACATTACACTGCGGAAAAGGTCGATATCGTGTTGATGTATGGCTATTGTGATCAAAATGCCCAACGGGTGTGTGCTATGTATGCTGCTCGGTATCCTGGACGACATCATCCAAGTGTCCGGACCGTTCGCCGGATAGGTAAGTTATTTAAGGAAACAGGAAGTGTTCAGCCACATGTTAAACGTCAACCACGACCTGCAACAAATGATGATGCCCAAGTAGGTGTTTTAGCGCTGTCGCGACTAATCTGCACATCAGTAGCAGACAAATTGCGCGAGAACCGGGAATCTCAAAAACGTCGGTGTTGATAATGCTACATAAACATCGATTGCACCCGTACCATATTTCTGTGCACCACGAATTGCATGGCGACGACTTTGAACGTCGTGTAAAGTTCTGCCACTGGGCACAAGAGAAATTACGGGACGATGACAGATTTTGTGCACGCGTTCTATTTAGCGACGAAGCGCCAATGACCAACAGCGGTAACGTAGACCGGCATAATTTGCACTATTGGGCAACGGAAAATCCACGATGGCTGCGACAAGTGGAACATCAGCGACCTTGGCGGGTTAATGTATGGTGCGACATTATGGGAGGAAGGATAATTGGCCCCAATTTTATCGACGGCAATCTAAATGGTGCAATTTATGCTGATTTCCTACGCAATGTTCTACCGATGTTACTACAAGATGTTTCACTGCATGACAGAATGGCGATGTACTTCCAACATGATGGATGTCCGGCACATAGCTCGCGTGCGGTTGAAGAGGTATTGAATAGCATATTTCATGACAGGTGGATTGGTCGTCGAAGCACTGCCCGCACGTTCACCGGATCTGACTTCCCCGGATTTATTTCTGTGGGGAAAGTTGAAGGATTTTTGCTATCGTGGTCCACCGACAACGCCTGACAATATGCGTCAGCGCATTGTCAATGCATATGCGAACATTTCGGAAGACGAACTACTCGCTGTTGAGAGGAATGTCGTTACACGTATTTCCAAATGCATTGAGGTTGATGGACATCATTGTGAGCATTTATTGCATTAATGTGAAATTTACAGGTAATCACGCTGTAACAGCATGCGTTCTCAGAAATGACAAGTTCACAAAGATACACGTATCACATTGAAACAGCCGAAATAAAATGTTCCAACATACCTACTTTCTGTATTTTAATTTAAAAAACCTACCTGTTACCAACTGTTCGTCTAAAATTGTGAGCCATATCTTTGCGACTATTACAGCGCCATCTACCACAAAGCGAAAAAAGTGGTCCAACTAAAACATTCATATTTCTTTACGTACTACACGAATATGTAATTAAAAAATGGGGGTTCGTATTTAAAAAAAGCAGTTGATATCCGTTTGACCTACGGCAGCGCCATCTAGCGGGCCAACCATAGCGCCACCTGGTTTCCCTCTTCAAGCTCAACAAGTTTCGTTCTTTGTAATTTTTTCGTTTGACGCTTATTTCGTGAGATATTTGGCCCGGTCACAATCAATGGACCACCCTGTACACCGATGGAAAGAAATCGCAGCAGCAAGAAGGAGTTGCGCGACTTACATAAAAGTTGGTAGGCATGTATCTACATCTCAAAGATTATGTCTATTCAACTTTCGCGCCATCATTTGAACGAGGACGTGTAACAGGGGTACGAGAAGATAGATGTTCCTTCTGCGATACTACAGAGAGAGGGCAGGAATGTAGCCAATGAACATGACTGCTGGCAGCGGTGGATACGAGAAGTACGGTCGCAAGAAGACCCTACTTCGGACGGCCACATGGCACTACCGAGAGGGAGGATCATCGTGTTCGGCGTGTAGCCAACTGCTGCTCAAATTGCTGCTACAGATGCAGTACGATCTGGCGTATGTACTGCACCCGCAGCAGTAACTTGAGCAGGACTTGGCACCACAGTGACATAATGAAATGTAACTAATCGGCTACTTTCAGGACAGGTCCGAGCCAGATGTCCTGTAGCGTGCATTCCGGTGATCGCAAACCGTCACCTTTTGCGACTTCAGTGAGCGAGAGCTCATTGGACGACAGGGTAGAGGTCTGTTGTGCTTTCTGATGAAAGCTGGTTCTGCCCCCATGCCAGTGATGGCCGTGTGTTCGTTAGAAGGAGCTCAGTTGAGGGCCTGCAACTAACTTTTCTGCGTGGTGGACACGCTGAACCTACACCTGGAGTTATGGTCTGGGATGCGATTTCGTATGACAGTAGGAGCACTGTCGTGTTTATCTCACGCACGCTGACTGCAAATTCGTATGTCAGTGTGGTGATTCGACCTGTTGTGCTGCAAAGCATGAACAGCATTCCAGGCGGTGTTTTCTAACTGGATAACGCTCACGTACATACTGCGTTGTAACCAAACATGCTCTATAAAGTGTCGATATGTTGCAGTGGCCTGTTCGATCTCCAGATCTGTCTCCTGAGACAACATTGGACGACAACTCCAGCACCATCTACAACCAGCATTAACCGCCTCGTATTCACCGAGCAAGTGCAACAGGCATCCCAGAAAGTGACAGCCGGCACCTGTACAACACGATGTATGCACATTTGTATGCTTGCATTCAACGTCCTGGCGGTTAAGGTGGTTATTAATGTACCAGCATTTCACATTTGCATTAGCTTACTCGCACTTACGTTAACCTGTGATGTTGCAATGTTAATCACTTAACTTTATTACATGGACACACGTATTCCTAAAATTTCATTACTCTACATTTACTTTTTGGTGTTGGGAACTTGCGATGGTTATTAATTTTAATGATAATGAAGTGAAAGTAATTGTCCCGTAAAAAATGCCACGTCTCGGCCGCAGTCACGCGTGTGTATGTCGCGGTTTCAAACCCTGTCACGCCGCACTTTTCTGCACGCAGCCAGCGCAAGAACAGTAACGCGTGCTTTGCAGCACGGCACAAGAAAAGTATCACACTATACTTCGACTGGTAGTGCGGTCAGGGCACTTCCGTCGACATATATTGGGATTCTAGCCCATTCCTCTGCAATCATGCGCCTTTCGGTCCTGCGTCAGAATAAACTGAAGTTAAGCAAAAAGAAATTAGATGATTTTTCTGCAAAACAAATTTTCGACATAATCGCAGTTGAGCTCGGTGGATTTATTCCACGTGTATGCCATTTTTTCACTCATATTCCTTCGTAAAACAATTTGTTTTTAGCAGAGATAGACTCTTCGTTCGAAGATGTCTTTTCTCAAAGCTGATTTTGGCGCTGGGTAAGCTATGTCGTAGCCCGAGTCACATAATTTTGTCATTTCTTTAGCATGTAGTGCTCGCTCTTCGTCGATTTAATATGCAAATGGACCGAGCGAGATGGTGCAGTGAGAATGCACTGAAGTCACATTCCGGAAGACACCACTTCAAATCCTTGCCTGACCATCCACTTCTAGGCTAAATAGTATTAGTAAAATGCAGGATAGTTTCTTTGAAAAGGATACGCCCTTTTCATTTCTTGCCCTTATTCAGTCCGACCTTGTGTTCCGACGGTAATAACCAAGTATTTGATGGGACGTTAAAATCTAATCTTCTTTCCTTACTACTTTCTTTGTTTCCCAGTTCTTGGATGAAAATTTTCTATCGAGATGGATCTGTAGAGAAGTTCCAATATTATAGTAACCACGTTCACTTGACATAATCTCTCTGGTCCGTTATTTCTTTTTTTTTGGGGGGGGGGGGGGGGTTGGGGGTACTTTAAGAATGAAATGTTCAATAAGTAATTTCTTACTGGCCTATGTTTAATCGTTTTTCAGAAATTGCCCTCTTGCAACCAGGCAGCTTGAGAGCGACTCGAGGCACGATCTAGAAGCATCTGGAATGGGACAAGTACTAACCTAGCAAAGGATCTGTTTGTGATTTTAAATCGATGTTTTGTGAATTTTAAAATGAATACCTAAGCTATATGCAATATTCATAGATGAGTCCAAGTAGCGGGACTCACTTTGCCATTCTGCAGATTTTCGTGAGCATTTTCTCGCGATTCACTAACCAAACCAATTTACCGCTTTTAATGCAGTAACACACGCGATCTGTTGATGAAACTCCTATCGAGGTGCTGCAGACTCGCACTGGAGAGAAAGCGGTTCAAATCCCTGGTCGTTGATCCAAATTTAGGTTTTCCCTTAGTTTTCCTAAATCGCTGAAGACAAATGCCACAGCTTTTCTCTTGAAAAAAAAATCATAATAATTTCCACCTACATCGTTGTCGAATCCGAGCTTGAGTTCCGTCCCTAATAACCTCTATGTCGGTGAGAAGTTGAGCCCCACTCTCTTTTGTTCTTTTTAGAGATGAAACACGTTCAAGCTGTGAAATTCCTCCTCCATTTTGATACACTTTTAATGTATACAATGCATACCCAGCTGTTCAACAAGTTCAAAGCGTCGATGCTTGTTTCCAACAGCAAAGGCCGAGGGAGGCGGTGCCCTTTCGCAACGTAGCAGGGCGTCTGGAAATTCACGGAAGCGAATAAGTAGGTGTGAGAGGATTTTTCGTTAGTGTAGGCAAACATTAAACGTCGTATAGCGTTGTTGGCTATGATAGCTCACGGGGTGGGTTCAGCAAAGCAGGAAGGATGTTCTTGCTACGCGCACATTGGTGCCTTTCCTTGCGGATAAGTGAGAATTGTACCGTATGTGTTTTTGTGGATTGTAGGTGAGCATAATGGATACGTGTTAGGTTTGTGTCATATGATGACGTTGAGAGAGTGTGAAATCCGGTGATGGGACATAGCCTACTTCTCTTGAAAAACACGAAGACGGTCGCCGAGCTGAACGTCCCCATCCGACGGACGGATTGCTACGAGATCAACAGTGTCACATGACCTGACTTCATGAGACACTGCGGAGAGATTTGAGATTTAATCCAGGACATTGACACAAAGACTCGTAACCAGGAACTTTACAGCACCACTGGCAGTGAAAATTTCATCCACCACCATGATTTGAACCCACTTCCCTCGGAGTTGAGCGCCACTGCACAGGCGTATGTTAGCGATCTTTATTTTTTTTCTTTTATTGATCTAATTTTGATCGTTATTGTTCGTTCCATATGTTCGGGGCGGGCTTCCCATGACACCCGCTCAAGTTCATCGTTGATTCATTCACTCAGTTTTTTTAAATAAATATATTATTACAGAGGGCAGCTAACCCTCTGACCGAACACACTGAGCTACCGTGCCGGTGTGACCTCGGCTACAGAGGCTAGTGTCAATGAACGAGTAAGAGTGTTTGACAACGTGATATGCGGTGTTGGGAGCATACGTGACGGTGTAGCGTGTTTCGTGGATGTCGAGCAGAGATTTCCCTTGCTGGTGGAGAAGAAGTAAGATTTAACTGGTATGCCTAGAAACCGCTCTGATGTGTCAACCGCATGTCTCAACAAGATATCAGACCTGTGGAGCAATCGGGGCCGGGTTTGGTACAAAGCTCAGTACACTCACTACCACGTAATTATAACACAAAATCTCCGTAGGGAATGAAAGGACAGCGTTCAAATTGACATATCAGTGTAATAGTATCAGATTGAATGTTTGTATTGGATAACTCGGTATGGAGCTACTGACACTTATGTTTAGGAATATCAAACAGTAACAGTGATAATCAATTTAGAGCTGACAGTGACTGCTGGTGGACTCACACACATTTCGTTGTACAGACCAAGGAGTGGTAGTTGGTTACTAGCGTTGCTCATCCCTCTTTTTTGGGGTGTGCTCGGATATACGGCAGAGTTAGTACCATGGGCTAATGATGAGTGGGAATGTCAAATCCTCTAACTGCCATTTTTTTCGAAAACGCGTTTTCAGTGCTATTGCGTTCTCGGTACTCTCTTGCATGTCCCTAGACTTGTTCCAAGCGTCAGATCACGGAGGAAATATTTAAGACATTCATTACTAAATGAGCCAACGGCCTTACCGCAGTCGTAACACCGGTTCCCATCAGATCAGCGAAGTTAAACGCTGACGGGCTGGGCTTGCACCTGGAGGGGTGACCATCCGGTCTGCTGAGCGCTGTTGGCGAGAGGGGTGCACTCAGCCCTTGTGAGGCAATCTGAGGAGCTACTTGATTGAGAAGTAGCGGCTCCGGTCTCGTTTGCAGTAGGGTTTTGGAGCACATACTGTATTCAAACATTATCAATCACCTCGAAGGGAACGATCTATTGATACGTAATCAGCATGGTTTCAGAAAACATCGTTCTTGTGTAACGCAGCTAGTTCTTTATTCGCACAAAGTAATGGCCGCTATCGACAGGGGATCTCAGGTTGATTCCGTATTTCTGGATTTCCGGAAAGCTTTTGACACCGTTCCTCACAAGCGACTTCTAATCAAGCTGCGGGCCTATGGGGTATCGTCTCAGTTGTGCGATTGGATTCGTGATTTCCTGTCAGGAAGGTCGCAGTTCGTAGTAATAGACGGCAAATCATCGACTAAAACTGAAGTGATATCAGGTGTTCCCCAGGGAAGCGTCCTGGGACCACTGCTGTTCCTCATCTATATAAATGACGTGGGTGACAATCTGAGCAGTTCTCTTAGGTTGTTCGCAGATGATGCCGTAATTTACCGTCTAGTGAGGTCATCCGAAGACCAGTATCAGTTGCAAAGCGATTTAGAAAAGATTGCTGTATGGTGTGACAGGTGGCAGTTGACGCTAAATAACGAAAAGTGTGAGGTGATCCACATGAGTTCCAAAAGAAATCAGTTGGAATTCGATTACTCGATAAATAGTACAATTCTCAAGGCTGTCAATTCAACTAAGTACCTGGGTGTCAAAATCACGAACAACTTCAGTTGGAAAGACCACATAGATTGTATTGTGGGGAAGGCGAGCCAAAGTTTGCGTTTCATTGGCAGGACACTTAGACGATGCAACAAGTCCACTAAAGAGACAGCTTACACTACACTCGTTCGTCCTCTGTTAGAATATTGCTGCGCGGTGTGGGATCCTTACCAGGTGGGATTGACGGAGGACATCGAAAAGGTGCAAAAAAGGGCAGCTCGTTTTGTATTATCACGTAATAGGGGAGAGAGTGTGGCAGATATGATACGCGAGTTGGGATGGAAGTCATTAAAGCAAAGACGTTTTTCGTCGCGGCGAGATCTATTTACGAAATTTCAGTCACCAACTTTCTCTTCCGAATGCGAAAGTATTTTGTTGAGCCCAACCTACATAGGTAGGAATGATCATCAATATAAAATAAGAGAAATCAGACCTCGAACAGAAAGGTTTAGGTGTTCGTTTTTCCCGCGCGCTGTTCGGGAGTGGAATGGTAGAGAGATAGTATGATTGTGGTTCGATGAACCCTCTGCCAAGCACTTAAATGTGAATTGCAGAGTAGTCATGTAGATGTAGATGTAGATGTAAACTGACATACGGCCGCAAGAGCGGTGTGCTGACCTTATGCCCCACCATATCCGCATCCAGTGATGCATATGGGCTGAGGATGAGACGGCGGCCGGTCGGTACCGTTGTGCCTTCATGGCATGTTCGCGAGGTGTTTACTTTTTTAGTTTTATTACTAAATGGCGCTCGGTCTTTGCGCCAAGCAGTGCTTTCCCCTGGATGTCCAAGGGCCGTGCGTCAAGGCCTCCAACATGGGATGGTTTGCAAAGAGAAAAGTTTTTTGTGAGTGAGTTCAGCTTTTTGAGCTGTGACAGAGATTTTGCAGTTATAGAAAAACTAAGAATGGCCTGTGTTGCACAATTGTTGAGTCAGTAAAGCTATGAACCCTTTCTATGTAATTACATAAGACTGGCTTTTCGGGTTTTAAAGCTGCTGCTGTAACACTGTTGTCATGCAGGGGTGTAAGATCGCTAATTGCAATATGACCAAAGTATCTCATACTCATCCATCTCAAATAACTATTAAAAATTCTTGCTCTGAAAAAATTGGAAAAGTATAAATTTATTTAGAATAGGGAAGACCATGCATGGCTGATGTATGCCATGTAGTACTTCATCAGAAAGACCAACCATGTTTATCAGCTGCAAAAAAGGAGTATCTGCTGAGGATGTTGTCATTTCTTCCTCAATAGTAGAGGAAGTTCTACAGTAAGCTTTGCAGCATCTGACCGCCAGGAAGGGGTTGTTTAAGAAACAGAAGTCAGTACTGAGACTTTCTCTTGAATTTAATTTTGTTGTCTTCAGGTAAAAAATTTACAAATTTTTGTTGTCTACAGTTCTGCTAGTTAAATATTACTGCCGTATTTCTGTAGTTCTAAAAACTAAATTCCGTCCCAACAGGTCTTGGAAGGCCCAACGGTTCCGACCGGCCGCCGTGTCATCCTCTGCCCACAGGCGTCACTGGATGCGGATATGGAGGCGCATGTAGTCAGCAAGGCCGTTGGCATTTCTTTAGTTCTGGTATCACATATAAAACGTAGAGACCTGATGATAATGGCAATTGAAACAAAAACTGTCTTATTGGCAATTATAGCCAGTCAGTTCCCTGGTATGGCACTTAGGAAGTTCTTAATAAAATCTTCATTCTTAATTTTTCTCATTTCTTTTTTTCACTGATGAGGTGAGCAGCTTAGTTCTATGCTGTTAGAATATCTTCACAATTTTTTTGGATACGAGTAAGTTATGCACAGAAAGAGATACATTGCTTTTTGTATTGCCTTGACAAATGAGCGATTTAGTACTTAGAACGTTTGACATATCCACCCTTCAAAACTATCTAATTAAATGTTATCCAAGGAAAAGGATCATACGGTATACCAGTATATTTTGTTCCTTATGTTTCCTGTGATTAATGTACTATCAAGAGTTATACAAAATGAGTTCTAACATGGAAAGTGGTTCAAATGGCTCTGAGCACTATGGGACTTAATTGCTGTGGTCATCAGTGCCCTAGAACTTAGAACTACTGAAACCTAACTAACTTAAGGACATCACACACATCCATGCCCACGGCAGGATTCGAACCTGCGACCGTAGTGGTCACGCGGCTCCGGACTGTAGTGCCTAGAACCGCACGGCCACTCCGGACGGCTCTAACATGGAAACAAAGCGTTTTCAGATCCATGTCCACGCAAAATATTGTCTTTTTCTACGAGTGCCAAATGTGCTCTGAATGTTAGGTTGTGTTTCAAAACTAATATCGGGGTGTTAAGGCTTTGTACCGTTTATTACATTCAACTCAAAACTACTAATAATGCATCAAGTGAAAGAGCGACTCAAACAGTTTATTTTACAAGTGTTCGATGTGAGCACCGTTCGTATCACATGACACACATTCTGTCGATGTGCGCGTTGTTCCCAACCCTTGATCTGTGTGTCTGAAATAATTATTGTTGTAACAATTACTTCGATCCTGTTTCTTAAGCCGGATAGGTAAACTAGTAGCGAAGGAACATACGCATGATCCTTTATGATCCCCCAAAGGTAAAAACCTCGTGACGTTAGTTCGGGTGAACGTGGAGTCCACGCGAAACTAGCCCCTTGCGGCCAATTCAGCGGTCGGGTACAATGCCATTTAACCAATCGCGTACTGAGTTACGTCAATGAGGCGGCATGCCGCCTTGCTGCCAAATAAAGCTCTGTGATTCAGCTCCTTCCAATTGAGGTTGGTTAGTTGATTTAGGGGAGAGGGCCAAACAGCGAGGTCCACGCTCTCCAACTGAGGAAAACGGCATAGTTCTTGCGCGTCAAGATAACAAAAACACCAGTTACAGCTTCTTCACCAAAAAAGAAAGGCCCATAATCTTTCCTCCGGAATATGACACAAAAATCATCCAGTTTATGGGAGTCTCCTTGCAACTGTACATCTCTGGGGATTTTCTGACCTCCAGATGCACACATTATGTGTGCTCAAATTCCCATTTAGGAGAATGTCAATTCATCACTAAAGACAACAAGATCCGGAAAATCTTAATCGTAATGCAACAACATTTCGTTTGTAATGTTGGCGCATAAGCCTAGACTGTAGGCTTTAGACCTTGTAACAGCTATAGACGACAAGGATGCAGTTGTAAACATCTCCTTAAAAGTCCTCAAACAGACGTCACTGCAACTGTTAATTTACGACTAGCCTTCCGAACTGATGTCTTGGGGCTACAGGTGAAAGACTGACTCTTTCAACACGTTCTTCATTCTTGGTAGTCCCGTACTCTTCGCTTTCCCAAGACTGCCGGTGTCTTCAAACTCGTGGTACCACCTACGGATGTTGTTATTACTTGGAGGATTGCGATGGAACTTAATACGGAAGTAACGTTCTACTGTAACAATAGATTCAGAGCTGGCAAATTGTAAAAGACTAAAAGACTTGTCAGTAGTAACCTTCCTTGATGGTTGTACTTTCTAACGGAAGACACAGGGGACAGGACAATGTGCATCTATTGATATACTACGTATAATTGTAAGTTGAATTTAATAAATGCTACAAAGCATTAAAACCCCGTTATTAATTTTGAAACATTCGGTATCTTTCTCTGCCAACTACTGTGAAGTACCAAGTAGGCTATTAGTGTTTCTTCCCCTTCCATTCGCGGAAAGAATGAGCGTTAAAATGCCGATGTGCGAACTGTAACTAGACACATCCTACCAACCGCCTTTACCAACACATTCCACCGCCCGTATACCTACATTACTCTCTATACACTCTTCCAAAGAACGTTCACCCATCTCGTTCTCACAGATCATGAACTCCGACCCATTTACCCATCCTACCAGTTACAAGTCCACCCCATTCATTCCACCGCATCAGGGCTTCCTCTCCCTCCTTCCCCTCCCCTCTTCACATTTCCTTACCCCGCCTATTTTTTCATCTGCCTTTCTCTCCCCAGTCCTTTTCCCAATAACAATTTACGTCACCATTCCCGCTACTCCACCCCACCTTCTGTCCCTACAGCAACTTCTACTCCATCACTGTTTGCACCAGTCCTCCAACCTTATACCGCCGGATTCCTTCCTTCCTCATCGGCCAACTTCCCCCCCCCCCCTTCCTCCCCCTTCAACAACAGACTCCCTATCCCAGCTCAGGTCCTTCCGCTTCTTAGTGACAGGAAAATGCTTCTTTCAGATATCAATGCTTCGGCGTCAAGTTTTAAACGTTTTTAAATATATGGTTATTGTATTTTTACTGTTTTTAACTACCAGTGAAAGGGATCATATCTCTCATATACCTAAAAACTTCCATTTTATTTTTCACTTCTAAAAAGTTTTAAATTCACTGTAAACATCTCCCCTATTTTCTTTTTTCTTTTCATTTAATTTTTTCTGTCAGGTGGCTGAAGAATGGATTGCCTGTACCGCCGACAGTTCACCCTCCACCCACATGGGGGCAATAAAGAAAAATATTCCACCAACCTTACACCTACACACCCTCCACATACTCTCCCAAAGGAACTTCTATCATCTCCCCCCCTCTCCACCTCCCCCCCCCCCCAGATTATGAACTCCATCCTGACATTTATCCCTCCTATGAACTTTAAACCCACCCCACTAGTCACACATCACCAGGGCTCCCTCTCCCTCCATTCCCCATATTTTCCCCACCTAACTTTTTTCCGTTCGGCCCTTGTTTCCCTAGCTCACCTCTCATCAAATTTTATCCTCCTTAAAAACGTTCTACTCCAACCCCTCTTGCATCCCAACAGCTACTCCTACCTCATCAATACATCTGCACCAGTCCTCCGTCTACATACCACCTACCTTCTTCTACCTTCTCAACGACCATCCCTTCCCCTTCAGCAACAGACTACCTACCCAAGAGCAGGTACTTACAATTTTAGTGTTAGTGAACTGCTTCTTTTTAACATCAGTGTTTTGTGTCAAGACTTTTTAAAATGTTTTTAAATGTAATCTTTTTGTGTTTTCTGATTTTTACCTTTCATTACAACTGTTTTTAACGAAAACCGAAGCAAATCATGTCTCTTATGTATATTTTATTTTCCCCTTTAACTAGTTTTGAATTCATCTTAAATATATGGCCTTTGTGTTCATTATTTTATCATCTCATTTAGATTTTATTGCCAAGTGGCTGAAGAGCGGATTGACTGTACCACTGACAGTGCGATATGGGGCGAGGCGGCTGAAATAACAACAAAGGGAATAAACAGTAACTAGTCTAGTCTTGACTTCATGGTTGTAGCATGTTGCTAGATTCCTCACCTAGTTGTGGTTTTTGAAACTTTGAGAGTTTTTGCGGGGTTATTGTGTATCTAAAAGCGTCTGCCAGTTCAGGTTTTCATCAATTTTTGTGACATGCTCCCGTGGAGCAACCGGACTTGCGCACTTTCGTGTTAGCCTTCTTTATATAAGTTCAGTACACCCTACTTATTTGGTGTGGCGCCCCACAAACTTGAACAATTTTCTAGGATGGGTCGCGCGAGTACTTTGTGAACTATCTCCTACTTTGTCTATCGATAAACTACAGTCTACCATCTGCTGTATCTACGATTGAGGCTGTGTCATCATTTCTTTACATATACCTACAAACTGTTACACCCCAGTACTTGTATGTTATGTTACACCCTGAAGCTTAACGGCATAGAAGACGCGTTCACTAGTAGTGACACAGATAAATATGTTACAACTTCTCGTTTACAGACCTTTACTATAGAATGATTTTCATAGCACGCTCGATAATAAATCAAAACGGGATGGACAATGTTGATGGACTTATGCCGTAACATCAGAGGCACATGGTACTGGACAGCTCAGCAACAGATTCCAAGCCATTCTTTGTTTCTTAATTCTGACCTCACGAGAAGACAAATTATTAATATACTAAGAGCATGTCAATGAGTACTAACAAAACGAAACGTTTGTTAAAATTTATGCCATCTTCAAACTGTAATTCCAGCCTTGTTGAAGAGGACACTGTACATACTTTAATAAAATGAGTTAAAATACAATTATCGAATAACTACTATACTGTACAATATTTTAGAAATTAACCGTTACTTATCTCTTGTAGTAGCTCTTAATTCTATTAAAAGTACCCGTTGCCAAAATTATTTTCCATTTCATTCGCTTTTGTAATAGGGAACTTTCGTACTTTCATGACAAACTTTCAGAGGTGTGGACAAAAATAAGAAATAAATGTCTAGTGAAAATGGGCCGTAGAATGCATGCCTTAAAAGCTAAGAGCACTTTTTTATCTGTGGCACTACAGGCTCTTCGCTTTCCATATTTTGAGAGATGGCAGTACGGACCAAAACAAGAAAAAATTGTCTAGTGAACGTGGGCTTTGAAGAGTTATGAGCATTTCTTCATTTTATATACTGAGAAAAAAGTCTCTTTTACTGCAAGATCTTTGCCTTTCGTATTTTGGGAGGAGACAATATGAACGAAAACAAGAAAAATTTGTCTAGTTTCAATGGGCTCTACAACGCATACCTTGTTTGGCAGTCCGGCCGTGGTGGCCGAGCGGTTCTAGGCGCTTCAAATGGTTCAAATGGCTCTGAGCACTACGGGACTTAACATCTGAGGTCATCAGTCCCCTAGAACTACGAATTACTTAAACCAAACTAACCTAAGGACATCACACACATCCACGCCCTAGGCAGGATTCGAGCCAGCGAGCGTAGCGGTCGCGCGGTTCCAGACTGAAGCGCCTAGAACCGCTCGGCCACACAGGCCGGCTAGGCGCTTCAGTCCGGAACCGCGCGACTGCTACGGTCGCAGGTTCGAACCCTGCCTCGGGCATGGACGTGTGTGATGTCCTTAGGTTAGTTAGGTTTAAGTAGTTCTAAGTTGTAGTGGGCTGATGACCTCAGATTTTAAAGTCCCATAGTGCCCAGAGCCATTTTTGAACCTTGTTCGGCAGAAATGTGTCTCACAGTAAATAAGATAAACAGGTGCTCATAGCTCTTAAGGTATGCATTTTAGAGCCCATTTTCCTAGACTTTCTTGCTTCGAATGATCGTTCCTTTCATATCTCTGGACCATTTCACCTGGGAGACCCTGTATATGCCGAATGTCTCTTCTGTGAATAGCCAGCCGCATTTTCGCTGATGTTTCTTCGGATACATGCAATTTCTTTTATGCAATGTGCAGCTGGAGACAGCCAAAAACATCTTTCACGCGACACCCAGTGACTACAAAAGGCATTGGTTGATTTCCGTTAAAAAAAATCATAACGGATTTTTACGCGCTCATTCGACAGAGCGGTCGCAAATTAGTCTATTACCATATTTTTTTGATCAATACGTACGAAAATGGGCAGTAAAACACGAAGAATAAAGAACAGTACTCCAGCAGTGACTGAGCAGCGCTGCTGCATAGCGGTAGCACTCAGCACGGGCCAGCGTAGTGCTGGACCACTAGTTCTTCTTCTTTTACTATCCCTGTTAATACATGTCGATAAAACGATATCGAGTTAGATTAATTTAGAATCACTCTATCGAAAGGACAGGTAAATTTCCAATTTAAGAATAATTTGTTTGTAATGGAAAACCACAGGGCGTCGCGTAGAAGATATGATTAGCATTAGTTTGCGGTTACTCCAGCTACACATTGAAAAAACGAAATTGCAAAATTTGCCGAAAGAGCTGAGAAAAGGCGCCTGACGACTGTTAAATGGCTCTGAGCACTATGGGACTCAACTGCTGAGGTCATTAGTCCCCTAGAACTTAGAACTAGTTAAACCTAACTAACCTAAGGACATCACAAACATCCATGCCCGAGGCAGGATTCGAACCTGCGACCGTAGCGGTCTTGCGGTTCCAGACTGCAGCGCCTTTAACCGCACGGCCACTTCGGCCGGCTGACGACTGTTAGTACAGCGTGTTTCCAGAGGTATGGTACAACTTTAATGTGTTATAGCATCCAAACTAAATAAAATTTTCACACCATGATGGCTTATGTGACACACTAGCTCTGAAAGTTTTTGTACAATTCAATCAATTTCAACATGTGCGCATGTTCTGGTATGCACAACATCCAGTCTGCATTCACATTCTATCCACAGACAAACCTACATCAACTGTGACAAAGGCAAGAACGATTCGGTTCTCTAAATCATTGGTGTAGTTGAAAGGCGTTTGGTGGACTCTTTACTTGACATATCCGCATAGAAAGAAGTCCATCGGTGTGATGTCAGGCGATCTAGGAGGCCAGGAAACTCGACCACCCCTGCCAATCCAGTTATCTGGAAACACCTGCCGGCCGCTGTGGCCGAGCGGTTTTAGGCTAAGTGTAGATAGGTGTGGTTTTCGGCGTAACGTTCTCAAACACCTAAAAATGTTAGAAGACATTTAACAGAGATGATGTGTGCGCCATGCGTAGCACCCAGGATATCTAAGCGATATTCCAGTTCCTCCCATGTCCGATCTAACATGTCCTCATTAACATTGTGCCACATCCTGTGCACCATCGTTACTCGTTCTCGGATACCCAGAACTCGCCCTCTTCATGACACTTCCGTATTCCTTGAACCTCGTGTACCACAGTCTGATAGTCGGACGTGATGATGGTCTGCTTCTCTAATGTGTCCAGATGTTCCACTGGACCTGATTGTCAGATATGGTCTGTCTCAACCATTCCACACACTATGCCATCAGCGGGGGTTGGTCATTTTCTTCACCTTACCTAAAAAAATGTTCTAGGTGTGTGTGAACATTATGCAACAAACCGCAACTTTCTACCTATCATCATTTCTGAAATGTACGCGATCAATGTTGTAAAGATCATTTTACAACAACCTGCACTGACCTTTCAAGCCGGAACTATTCGGAACACTTCCCTACTGACCATGGTCTGGCAAATAAGCGATGTAATAGTTGAGTGGTGAAGTGTTGGTTTTACGATGTGTGCGAACGACTTCAATAACAGTATTTGTCTTTTATTTAAATGGACTGTTGAATACGAGAAAGCGCAAAAAAATGTGTAAAGCGATTTAAATGCCAATTTCCTTCTACTCACTGCGTTGTATTAAAACAGCCTTAATTAATTCAATGTTTTTGCTGCAAGAAAGTACCGCATTTGAAGACGACCGTATCTGCAATGAGCATTCACGAATGCATGGTACTTCAGTGTCAAAATTTATGTACTTGTAGTCTAAAGCTTTGAGTCACGCACACCCGTTGATTTGTCATCACCAGAAAAGAAGTGATAAAACATTCCCCTTCTCACGTCTTCTAACGCCGCAGTGGCCGGCCTTTTAGACATCTGCCCCTGAAGTAAGCGGCCATCTTTACTTATCTCACGGCCGAATTTACCAACACCAATTAAAACTGTCTCTCTAAGTATTTTGTTTGTTAGTTAGTAGGAAAACTACAATCTGAAGAAACGTCGGCGGTTCTGGATTCCCGTCGCAGTTGCTAGGTGCATATTGTTATAAAATGCGGCTGAGAACCGCTGACTTTATTTGGGTCGCATGCGGCACGCGGGTCACAGTTTGACGACCCCTGTGCTAGGTTGTTTGGAAAATTTCTGCCCTGCCCTAAACGGTGAAGAACGTCCACAGCGAATTGCATGCATTGTGACTTGTTGTCTGATTTCAATACTCCCAACAATAGCAATCGGTATGAATACATATGTAAACCTTTCCGAAGGACCCACTGCACGTTTACCCTAGGAATTTGCAGCTCCTGCAACGCCCTCCGAGCAGATTCCTGCAGTGAATGATGAAGAGCCAGCCGTACCCATTCTGCGTCGGCTTCACCTGTTCGAAATCATGCAGTATGATGCTTCATATGAACGCTTTCTGTCTGCTCACAATTACTGTATTATCAGCGTATCGACGTCCGCGAGGATGGGTGTTTACTATACCGTGGTTGGAAGTTCTTTTGAAGCTGCGTGTCCGATTTATTCTGAGTGAATGATTCCAAACACTGAGCCTTTTCTTGAACTGTTGTCATTGCGCTTCACTCATGACAGCATGGAATACACGCAAACGAAACTTTGTGATGAAAATGAAAGCTCCAAAACTAGTTGCAGTAAGGTAATATGTTTTTTAATATTTATGCGACAGGCCTATTTTGGTTTATTGCTGTTATCTGATGACTTCTAGTTGGAAGTGACGCCCATGCTGCACATGTAGCAAATTTTTTCTGTCATGTCATGGTAAGTATAATATTTGCGGGCACGAAACGTTAAAAATACGTTTTTGACAGATATTTTGACATGTTAACGTTTTGACGGGTCTTTACATATAGCATCGTAGCAGAGACCTGTCAAAATACCTGTTAAAAATGGTTCAAATGGCTCTAAGCGCCATGGATCTTAACATCTGAGGTCATCAGTCCCCTAGATTTAGAACTACTTAAACCTAACTAACCTAAGGACATCACACACATCCATGCCCGAGGCAGGATTCGAACCTGCGACCGTAGCAGCAGCGCGGTTCCGTACTGAAGCGCCTAGAACCGCTCGGTCACAAAGACCGGATAACCGTCAAAAACGTATTTTTTATGTTTCGTGACTACAAAAAATATTATACTTACTACGACTTGACAGAAAAAATTTGCTATAGGTGCAGTATGGGTGTTACTTCCAACTAGACGCCGCTTGATAATGGCCATAATCCGAAATAGGCCTGTTGCGTAAATATTAAAAAAACATATGACCTTACTGCAGCTAGGTTTGGAGTTTTCATTTTCATTATGTCTTATAGTGACATATGCCAAGCCGCGAGCCAAACAGAACGTAAAAAAAATTGTTTTATGTAGGTCTGCAGGCTTTCGTGGTCGCTGTCGGCAAAGTTAAAATCTTCTGCGCTGTTAGTCCGTATCATATTTCCTCTAAAATAATCGACGTTTCGACCCCTGTGCTGGGATTTTCTTCAGGATCTTCCGGTATGCACTGCAAATAGTGGACACCGGAAGATCCTGAAGATGATCCCAGCAGAGGGGTCAAAACGTCGATTATTTTAGAGGAAATATGATGCGGCCTAACACCTCAGAAGATTTTAACTTTAGTGTGTTAGTTCTCCTGTTACATAAGCCAAGTACAGTGTGAATATCTTAATTAGTTTGAGTGACCATACTACAATTCGAAAGGTGGCAGTGGTAAAATACAGGGAGCGAAAGGCTATTTACAGTTTGTACAGAAACCAGATGGCAGTTATAGGAGTCGAGGGGCATGAAAGGGAAGCAGTGGTTGGGAAGGGAGTGAGACAGGGTTGTAGCCTCTCCCCGATGTTATTCAATCTGTATATTGAGCAAGCAGTAAAGGAAACAAAAGAAAAATTCGGAGTAGGTATTAAAATCCATGGAGAAGAAATAAAAACTTTGAGGTTCGCCGATGACATTGTAATTCTGTCAGACAGCAAAGGACTTGGAAGAGCAGTTGAACGGAATGGAAAGTGTCTTGAAAGGAGGGTATAAGATGAACATCAGCAAAAGCAAAACGAAGGATAAAGGAATGTAGTCGCGTTAACTCGGGTGATGCTGAGGGAGTTAGATTAGGAAATGAGACGTTTAAAGTAGTAAAGGAGTTTTGCTATTTGGGGAGCAAACTAACTGATGATGGTCGAAGTAGAGAGGATATAAAACGTAGACTGGCAATGGCAAGGAAAGCATTTCTGAAGAGTATTGATTTAAGTGTCAGGAAGTCGTTTCTGAAAGTATTTGTATGGAGTGTAGCCATGTACGGAAGTGAAACATGGACGATAAATAGTTTGGACAAGAAGAGAATAGAAGATTTCGAAATGTGGTGCTACAGAAGAATGGATTGGATTGTTTGGGGAAGAGACCAGACAGCGAGGTCACCGGTCTCATCGGATTAGGGAATGACGGGGAAGGAAGTCGGCCGTGCCCTTTCAAAGGAACCATCCCGGCATTTGCCTGGAGCGATTTAGGGAAATCACGGAAAACCTAAATCAAGATGGCCGGACGCGGGATTGAACCGTCGTCCTCCCGAATGCGAGTCCAGTGTACTAGCCACTGCGCCACCTCGCTCGGTACAGAAGAATGCTAAAGATTAGATGGGTAAATCACATAATTAATGAGGAGGTATTGAATAGAATTGGGGAGAAAAGGAGTTTGTGGCACAACTTGACTAGAAGAAGGGAGCGGTTGGTAGGACATGTTCTGAGGCATCGAGGGATCACCAATTTAGTACTGGAGGGCAGCGTGGAGGGTAAAAATCGTAGAGGGAGACCAAGAGAGGAATACACTAAGCAGATTCAGAAGGATGTAGGTTGCAGTAAGTACTGGGAGATGAAGAAGCTTGCACGGGGTAGGGTAGCATGAAGAGCTGCATCAAACCAGCAGCTGGACTGAAGACCACAACAACAAACAAACAACTGTAATTGTAGCGTACGTTTTGAGACAGCCTGTATTTTTCAGCCGCAGCACGCAGTGCCCTTTATTTGGTACTTTGTCATTTCTTTTTATCACGTGCGAAACATACACAGAGGACGTACGCCGACGGTCCGGCGGCTGGCCGCGCGAGGGCGTGACTCAACGCGGACGACATCGAGCGGCGGACATGTGGCTTGCAGGCAGTGCCTACCAGGCGTCGGCCGCGACTGCACACGCGCTGCGTCTCCCGCCGCCACATAACACTCCGCGTGTGCGCGACCCCTACACGCCTCGCCGCCATGGGCTGTGTACACTCCAAAGCCGCCGACGCCGGCGACACGCCGTACCAGCAGACACCTGTTGCCGAACAGTCGCCGCTGCCAGATGACGACGACGACGCACAAAGGTAGACAGTGCACCGCCCCCCCCCCCCCTGTTGCGTCACGGTATAGAGCGGGCTGTGCTACGCCGCTACTCAGCGCAAACTCAAAAAGGACCAGTAACAATAAAGCTTTATAATAATTAGAACTGCTGGAATTCGCTGAGTACGAATACAATAACAGAAGGCGGAAAGATAAATTCGCAATACAGAAGAATGTGCATATATAATGGACGTTCCGAATACGTCGTAAAAGATTCTACGAATCGAAACTCTGTTTCCGGCAAATAATAATATGCAAATTAAACTGCTATATAGTTAATTGTTGGACTGAGATATGCTACGATATATTTAAACAGAACCATAGACTTAGTAGATCGGCATTTCTAATCTCATGGAATGTGGCGTTCAGTCAGTATAGTTTAAGGTGCAGTTCTCACAACAACTGCAAGGCTTGTTTGCATGGCAGTCTTCCACAGCAACTGATATTGTTTTTTGTTTTTTTTTTTTTGTTTTTTTTTTTTCGTCTTAAGGGGATACGGAATCGGATTTTGGGTTAAAAAATCGAATTTTTTTTTATTGGCGTATTATATTCTGCCATGTTTCCTCTTTAAAATGACGTATCATACATAGCTCTACTACAATTATAACTATTTTATTTTTATATATTTGTGAGATCGGGTATTGCGCTCTTCACAGTGGTATAATGTTCGCTATGTCAAATATCTGGGAGATGGTGACTCTAAAGCATTCAAAGAAGTTTTGGAAAGCAAACCATATGGGAACAGTGTAAATATAAGCAAACTTGAATGTATAGGACATGTGCAGAAGAGAATGGGTGCCAGGCTGAGAAGGTTAAAATCAGTTATGAAAGGGAAAAAACTAGATGATGGGAAAACCTTGGATGGCAGAGGAAGATTGACTGATTCCATAATAGACCACATTCAGAACTGCTATGGCCTTGCAATCAGGCAAAAACAGGCAATCTTGAAGAAATGAGGAGAGCTATATGGGCTTTATATTTCCACACCGCATCCACGGATGAGCATCCACAACATGGTTTGTGCCCCAAAGGTGAAAACAGCTGGTGTAAATACAATAGGGGACTAACAACAGGAGAGAAATACATTCACCACCACAGTCTACCATCAGCCATCATGGCAGAAATAAAGCCCATTTTCAGAGATCTGTCTGACAGAAGTCTTCTGATGAAATGTCTTCACGGAAAAACGCAGAACCCCAACGAGTGCTTGAATAGTGTGATATGGCATCGTCTCCCAAAAACAGTGTTTGTCGGAATTAATACACTACATTTTGGTGTGTATGATGCTGTGGCAACCTTCAATCTTGGAAATATAACTAAATGCCAGGTCCTTCAAAAGTTGGGTATGTGTGTTGGTTCCCGTACGGTACGTGCTATGTTCTTTTTAGATCAGCACAGACTAAGGCATGCTGATAATATAATCAAGACATTAGTGAAAAAAGCAAGACAGGTGCAGAGGGGTGCCAAAAGAAGACTTGAAGATAATTATGAAGACTGTGAAGGGGGTATTAGCTACGGATCAGGAATGTTTTAATCTTCTTTCTCCGTTTCCCGTAAGTTTACTTTTTACTTCATCTAGGAACATTATCTCAGGTACTGGTCAACCTAGAAGTCTGAAATTTTTATGACGTAGTGACATAGGTCCCTATTACATACTGAAACAACGATTTTTTAATTACTTGATTTACAAAAGACTTAGGGGTGATAGTCTAGTAAAAAGCGATGGAAAAAATTTACTTAAAAATAAATGTACAATATCTCTGTAAGAAAATACTTTGACAATAAACTGTTGTTTCAGTATTGTTGTAACATATGAATGCACATACAGTAAAAGTTTTACCTCTCTGTCTCCAGTAGTTTGTGAGAAAATGTTCCCTATAGTAGGCATATATTAACATTGCGGGGATAGGTGATTCCGTATCCCCTTAAGCATACTGCATGTAATTAAAGGGAATTTTACACAAGAGGAGTTTCGCTTTTATTTACAAAGCATCTACTGCGGTCGTTCTGGAAATATGGATACATGATGTTTATACATTTTGGTTATAGATTAGGAGAGTTATTTCGTTATGAAGAAGGCGTGCATTTTACTTGCGGTGTTTCTGCCAGTTGTTGAGATGTTCTGGAAACCACTGCTTTTTCCTTCGTTAATGCCTGAAGTTGAAAGAATCTTGATCGTACATTCACACTTGGCAATTTTTTACCTTTTCGAAAGCAGTTTTTCCGTTACAGCAATGCACTTCACCTCGCTTTAGAAATAGAAACTGCAGTTACATGCGTCCCGCACTCATCACAGCAGTGTTACAGCTTTATGTTTGTTCATTTGTTTTTCTAGCAGGTTGCCAAGCTGTGAATTCATTTTTTTCGTTTGTATGTATGTTTGTGTGCGTGTGTGTGCGCGCGGGGGGGGGGGGGGCGGGGGGTTGTCGGGGACGGAGAGAGAGAGAGAGAGAGAGAAAGTAGACATTTGGAAACAGGGATTTAAATTTTTTTGGCTATGTTTAAAGACTTACAAAGGAGATAACGGCATACAGTGGAATATTAATGGATATATCATGCATCAAACAAGTTAAGAAAGAGCTCGAGAGAACCCAGACAAGAATTTGTTCAGCCAAAAGATAAACTTTTGGCTACAATCAGATTTCAAAGCAACCAGGACTCAAATGAGCTGGAGGGTGTTGTCTACACAAAGAGAAAGAGGTTGGGAAAATGAATCTAAAAGCACTGCGTGGTCCAACTGGGTCCACATACAAATAATAATGATAATAAACATTTTATTTGTTCTTTATAATTCCCAAATGGTGTATACTCTTTCGTCACTGGCTAGAAATAGAACGAAAGGGGCTTAATTAAGAGTTGAGAAAATATTTTGGAAGAATTATCGTTATATTATAATTGTATTTTGCATTTCTTTGTTTTAAGTGCAGAAAATTCGTTGATTGAGTCACTGAAGTGAAGTTTTACAGCTGTGTCGTATGCTGTGGACAGGATGTTATAATTAGTGGCCTCCTTTCACCCAGGATATTGAAGTCTCTGGAAAAGCCATTTTGACGTTTGGATCATCATATCTTAACACATACCCTGAAAAATGTGCAAAATATCCAAATGGGATTCGATTTCATTGCTCTTAATCTGCTATTTTACCCAGAATTTGAAAGCAGCTATTACTTTAACTTTTTGTGCTGTATTAACATCTGTGACGAAAGCGTGCATTTGTAATCAAATGGTTCAAATGGCTCTGAGTACTATGGGACTTAACTTCTGAGGTCATAAGTCCCCTAGAACTTAGAACTACTTAAACCTAACATCACTCACATCCATGCCCGAGGCAAGATTCGTACCTGCGACCGTAGTGGTCGCGCGGTTCCAGATTGTAGCGCCTAGAACCGCTCGGTCACCCCGGCTGGCCATTTGCAACCACCGGCGGCGGAAAGGCAGAAGATAGAAAAAAAATTTAAACCGCATTTGTTTTTAACTTGTCAGATTTTGCGTCATCACTATGCCTGCGCCCTTCACAGGAGCCTGTCTCGCCATGCCCTCCGTACAGCTCTGCTCGTTATGCGCCGTGCGAAGCGAGGATGCGGCAATCGACTCGGTTGGTAGGACTGAGCTTATCATATCAACGATGGCGGCTTCCCGCGAGGTCTGTTGCGCAAGAAATTTGCAACGCGTGCGAGTTTTCCTTCTCACCGGGCGCAGCTGGACCTGTGGTGGCGGGAAGTTCCCGCGCTGCTCGGCCGGCCGGTGGCGTGACGTCTGCCGGTGTAATAGCCGCAGGGACAGCCGGCCAGCCTTATCAGCCCAGGGTCGCCGGCACTGTGCAGCCGACGTGTTTACTACTCACCGCGCACTTCCTGCCTGACGGCGTCCGACATATCGATCTATTTCTGCTCATACGTTTTAGCAGAGAAAAAATGTTTCTGTTGTGTATCATGTGGTTATAACTGTACGTCACTTTGTTACATCTACCGGGTGACTATAATTAAAATGCGGCGACTCACTGAGGTCCAGTGTGGCCTGTTCTGTGAGTCTGTAGGTTTTATTTTGTCAGGTCGCGCAATGGATTGATCCAACAAGTACCCGTTGGCCCCTGCAAGAAACAATTTCCACCTCACACTACTACAGAAGTCAGACAGACGCTCCTAATGTACCAACAAGAACTGTTTGGAAAAATGGCTCTGAGCACTATGCGACTTAACTTATGAGGCCATCAGTCGCCTAGAACTTAGAACTAATTAAACCTAACTAACCTAAGGACATCACACACATCCATGCCCGAGGCAGGATTCGAACCTGCGACCGTAGCGGTCGCTCGGTTTCAGACTGAAGCGCCTAGAACATCACGGCGACTCCGGCCGGCGAACTGCTTGGAAAACATTCAGCAACAAATATCTTCTGGAGTCGTCCGCTGTAAGGAAAAGACACAAAAATATTCCATATTCTTACATAACTAGTGGAATGCTTGGGTACGGGAGTACCGCTAGTTAGCGTAAGAAAAACATTAAACGAACGAACAATATTATTTATTACAAAAAATTCTGAGAAATCAAGTGAAACTTTTTCTTATAAAATAATAATACATTTCCGGGTTCTTTTTCGAGCAGTAGATTGCCTCGTATGGATAGCAATGCTATTATTTTACAAAGTATGAAAAGGTTCATTTCTCCCTTTTCTTTAACAATGTTATTTACTCGGCAGAATGGCTGAGAGACGCTCCTACACAACTTGCATAACTTTTCTATGTTCAGTCAAGGCTGTCACATGAGAAATGTAATGGAGTGTATTGTGAGGGAGGACAGATGGGGCCCGCATACGCTGTAGCGCACAATACCTTGAGCTGCGACGACTGCTGCCTGCGTCGCTCGCTGCTTGCAAATAACACAACTATCTCTTTCTATCTGGATTGACCTTCGCCAAGCCGGCCGCGGTGGCCGAGCGGTTCTAGGCGCATCAGTCCAGAACCGCGCTACTGCTATGGTCGTAGGTTCGAATCCTGCCTTGGGCATGGACGTGTGTGATGTCCTTAGGTTTAAGTAGTTCTAAGTTCTAGGGGACTGTTGACCTCAGATGTTAAGTCCCATAGTGCTCAGAGCCATTTGAACCATTTGGACCTTCGCCAATCAAACTCTCCCTACGCCTTGATGAAGTCAAGGACTCCTATCCGCCCCTAGTCTAGCTATTGGCGTGGTTCACCGGTCAGATAACCAGTCCACAGCGATGCCACTCGATACTCGCTCGCAGGCGTTTAACTAGTACTCTCTCCGTGTTCACACCGCACAATAAATGTGGCGGTCAACACAGTGAACAACGCTCAATCGCGAGCGACTCAGTGTAGAGTGTCACTCCGATTCGCTAACGACAGAGGTGCTCTCCCAGTGAAGTACTGAGGAGAGACTTTGTTCCTCGCTCTTTGCGTACACGTGTTCCCACTCCAAGAGCGACAATGGAATGGCCCCTTTTTCTGGAAAAGTTGCAAGGGTATATCATTCTCTGTCTTCCCTCACTCCTCTGGCTGTTTGCGTCAGAAATATTCCGCCAATCTGCGTTTCTCTTTTAAACCGGAGAATGACGTTTCGTTTGAGTCGACCAATGCGGAAATCTGTAGCATCTCTGTTAGGCATATAGGCCTACTGCCCTCCTGTGAGATCTCCGTAACTATGCAGTCGGTCCGTGAAAAATGCGTCTTCTGGGCGCTCCCACACAACGTAGCGGAATTTGCTTTTAAGTCGAACACGGGGGTCATCACCCCTTCGCTCTGGCAAAGGCTGTCTTCTCTCTGGGCGGTCGCTTTGGCTGAAGTAGGTATATTGTTGACCCAGACCTCTGAAGGGACGGTCTTCCCAGCGAGCTGGTTTCCTCTTTAGAACGAAAATTCCTGTGGCCATCATGTTGTGTACGCCAACCTCGACTTTTTTCAACCTCGGTGCCCACTTGCGATTTACTTATTAGATTTGCATATGGCTTACATGAATTCATACAAAATTGACTCTACCTTATCGAGTTTGGGTTCGAATAAAACATCTTGATGTGCAGAATACGATTGTGAGGAACATGTAAGAAATGAAGGTCAGGAGACCATGCCACCTTACACTGTTATTATCGTAGGGCTGCGAAACTTCTCAGATACCGTAATGCGTTAATGAGGCACAGATTTACGCTGGAAAAAAGTTAGTTTCAATTTTGGCCACCGGATGCAAATCTGGCGCTACGAATTCAAGCGAGTCATGTTGTCAATTTTATTATAAGCCGTCACTTACACGATTTGTTCAATGCGAGCACCGGAGACGTCGACGAGATGCAGCATCCGTAAAACTCCATAATCAGGAGTTGCTCGCGGAAGTTCCACTGGAATCTGAACAACGTGTTGCTGTGTACTGGACTTCAAATCAGGAAGAGACAGATCGTGTCCCTGTTAAACGCGTTCTTTTACGTACTCACAGAGCCGAAAGGTACATGGATTCCGATCGGGTGACCTTGCAGGCCATGCATCTGGAAAACCTATCAAGATAACACGTTCGTGGGAGGTTTGCACTAAGCACTGGACGCGGGACATGAGATGCCGCCACATCTTGCATGAAAACAGTGGTTTGGGATTACGCGCTGTACAGGTAGGTCTCCATAACGTGCACACGTCACGGTACATGTGACAGGTCACATTGTCTTCAAAGAAGAGCGTGCGGAAAATTAAAGGTGCTTGTGAATCCACACCACACAGTCACGTATGGCGAGTGAAATGAATGGCTCTTCGTGCACAACACGCGATTTAACAGTACCCCAAATTCGGAATTTCTTTGTATTATCTGCAGCCTGTAGTGTCAAATGTCCCTCGTCACTCGTGACCGATCAGTGCCAGAAACTGAAGGGCAAATTCAGAACGTTGCTGCGTATCAAGAGGTTTCAGGTAGAATTTGAAAATTTAAAACGATTTAAGAGAGATAATCTTATGTTAAAGCTTTAACTCAATAAGACAAATATTCTAGTGCGAAACTGTGTGTTTGTCTTGAAGACCGTGACTGACGCCGCGCAAATGTTCGGATTTTCTTCATCCATTATTCGAAAATGAGACCACTTCGTGACTTCCGCCAACAAACTTCGCACATAATTTCAAACCCTTACGAAACTTTTCTTCCCTGACACGCTGACTACGTTTTCGCTGTTCATGCAAACTTCAGCATCAGGCATAACGTTTCATTTATTGGTTGTTTACTACTGACTGTACTCGCAACGCAGTTTGCGGACAGAATCCAAATACGCCAGTGAACGAACTTGCAAAATTATATCATTGTACAACTCATAGTTCACGAAATATGACATCGTCATCGAACAACACATACACTCATGCTCATAAATTAAGGATAATGCTGATACATGGTGAAACAACGCTGTGATGGGTGGTTTGCAGGTTTAAATCACCTCCGGCATTTGACCTGCGGTCGTCGCACGGTGGCGCTGGCAGCAGTCCACATACGCAGAGGTGTGTTGGTGCATGTGAGAGTACGGTGCAGCGAGTAAGTGTGCAGACATTTTCAGACGTGATAATGGTGACTATGTGTTGAAAATGGCTCAAAGAACACATACTAATTAAGTTATGAGGGGTAGAATACTAGGGCGACTGGAGGCTGGTCAAACACAGCAGGTCGTAGCACGGTCCTTCCGTGTGCCACAAAGTGTGATCTCAACGTTATGGCAACGATTCCAGCAGACAGGAAACGTGTCCAGGCGCCACAGTACGGGACGACTACAGTGTACAACACCACAAGAAGACCGGTATCTCACCATCGGTGCCCGCAGACGCCCACGGAGTACTGCAGGTATCCTTGCTTGGGACCTTAGCGCAGCCACTGGAATAATTGTTTCCAGACACACAGACTACAGACGACTGAACAGACATGGTTTATTCGCCCGGAGACCTGCAAGGTGCATTCCACTGGCCTCTGGTCACAGGAGAGCCCGTAAAACCTGTTGTCAAGAACACAGTACATGGTCATTGGAACAGTGGTCCCAGGTTATGTTCACGGACGATTCTCACCGCGTTTTCATCTGCCGTGCACCAAGAACCAGATACCAACCCTTTAATGTCCTTGAAAGGGACCTGTATGGAGGTCGTGGTTTGATGGTGTGGGGTAGGATTATGATTGGTGCACGTACCTCCCTGCATGTCTTTGACAGAGGAACTGTAACAGTTCAGGTGTATCAGGACGTCATTTTGTACCAGTATGTCCGCTTTTCAGGGGTGTAGTGGGTCCCACCTTCCTCCTGAGGGATATAACGCACGGTCCCACCGAGCTGCCATCATGGAGGAGTACCTTGAAACACAAGATATCAGGCGAATAGGGTGGCCTGCCTCTTCTCCAGACCTAAGCCCCATCGAGCAAGTCTGAGATGCTCTCAGTCGACATATCGCTGCACGTCTTCAAACCCCTACGACACTTCAGAAGCTCCGACAGGCACTGGTGCAAGAATGGGAGGCTATACTCCAGCAGCTGCTCGACCACCTGATCCAGAGTTTGCCAATCCGTTGTGCGGCCTGTGTACGTGTGCATGGTGATCATATCCCACACTGATGTCGGGGTACATGCGCAGGAAATAGGAGCGTTTTGTAGCACATGTGTTTCGGGACGGTTTCCTCAACTTATCACCAGTACTATGGACTTACAGATCTGTGTTGTGTGTGTGTTCCCTATGTGCCTATGCTATTAGCGCCAGTTTTGTGTAGTGCCACGTTGTGTGGCACCACATTCTGCAAGTATCCTTTATTTATGAGCATGAGTGTAGTTCACAAAATATGACGTCATACTCGAAATACTGAAAACCGAATTTTTGTTGCCCCTACGCTGCAACTGATAACGGGTTCGGGGATAGCGTTTAAGTAATACACTCCTGGAAATTGAAATAAGAACACCGTGAATTCATTGTCCCAGGAAGGGGAAACTTTATTGACACATTCCTGGGGTCAGATACATCACATGATCACACTGACAGAACCACAGGCACATAGACACAGGCAACAGAGCATGCACAATGTCGGCACTAGTACAGTGTATATCCACCTTTCGCAGCAATGCAGGCTGCTATTCTCCCATGGAGACGATCGTAGAGATGCTGGATGTAGTCCTGTGGAACGGCTTGCCATGCCATTTCCACCTGGCGCCTCAGTTGGACCAGCGTTCGTGCTGGACGTGCAGACCGCGTGAGACGACGCTTCATCCAGTCCCAAACATGCTCAATGGGGAACAGATCCGGAGATCTTGCTGGCCAGGGTAGTTGACTTACACCTTCTAGAGCACGTTGGGTGGCACGGGATACATGCGGACGTGCATTGTCCTGTTGGAACAGCAAGTTCCCTTGCCGGTCTAGGAATGGTAGAATGATGGGTTCGATGACGGTTTGGATGTACCGTGCACTATTCAGTGTCCCCTCGACGATCACCAGTGGTGTACGGCCAGTGTAGGAGATCGCTCCCCACACCATGATGCTGGGTGTTGGCCCTGTGTGCCTCGGTCGTATGCAGTCCTGATTGTGGCGCTCACCTGCACGGCGCCAAACACGCATACGACCATCATTGGCACCAAGGCAGAAGCGGCTCTCATCGCTGAAGACGACACGTCTCCATTCGTCCCTCCATTCACGCCTGTCGCGACACCACTGGAGGCGGGCTGCACGATGTTGGGGCGTGAGCGGAAGACGGCCTAACGGTGTGCGGGACCGTAGCCCAGCTTCATGGAGACGGTTGCGAATGGTCCTCGCCGATACCCCAGGAGCAACAGTGTCCCTAATTTGCTGGGAAGTGGCGGTGCGGTCCCCTACGGCACTGCGTAGGATCCTACGGTCTTGGCGTGCATCCGTGCGTCGCTGCGGTCCGGTCCCAGGTCGACGGGCACGTGCACCTTCCGCCGACCACTGGCGACAACATCGATGTACTGTGGAGACCTCACGCCCCACGTGTTGAGCAATTCGGCGGTACGTCCACCCGGCCTCCCGCATGCCCACTATACGCCCTCGCTCAAAGTCCGTCAACTGCACATACGGTTCACGTCCACGCTGTCGCGGCGTGCTACCAGTGTTAAAGACTGCGATGGAGCTCCGTATGCCACGGCAAACTGGCTGACACTGACGGCGGCGGTGCACAAATGCTGCGCAGCTAGCGCCATTCGACGGCCAACACCGCGGTTCCTGGTGTGTCCGCTGTGCCGTGCGTGTGATCATTGCTTGTACAGCCCTCTCGCAGTGTCCGGAGCAAGTATGGTGGGTCTGACACACCGGTGTCAATGTGTTCTTTTTTCCATTTCCAGGAGTGTATATACAACATTTGGAGAAAAAATACGTCTACTTATTTCTCATACTTTATCACGATGGTTATTTCCCCCTAACAAGGGAAACTCCCCATTGCACCTCCCCCCACCCCCTCATATTTAGTGGTAAAATGCCTCAGTGGATGACCCTTCAAAAACTGAACGCAGATCAAGCGTGAAAACAAGAAGAAGGTGCACTGAACTTTGAAAAAAGAAGCAAAATAGAAACAGTGAAGCGTCCAAGATGAAGATGGGCACTATCGAGCGACTCGCAACAACTACGGTGTCGTGGTTGTGTGGTCGCGGTGTTGGATTGCAAAGGAGAAGATCCGTGCCCAAACCTCCCTCGTGGCCCATTTTTTTCACAAATTTATGAAGTGTCCGTCCGCTCATCGACGTGTCTGTTCACCTTCTGTAGTCTTGGCGGTTGTCATACTATATGTCATAGAATATGAGTCATATGGTAAGAATTAAATGGTTCAAATGGCTCTGAGCACTATGGGACTTAACTGCTGAGGTCATTAGTCCCCTAGAACTTAGAACTACTTAAACCTAACTAACCTAAGGACATCACACACATCCATGCCCGAGGCAGGACTCGAACCTGCGACCGTAGCGGTCGCGCGGTTCCAGACTGTAGCGCCTAGGACCGCTCGGTCACTGTCATACGTAAATGTTATGAATAGTGAGAGCAGGCGAGCTGCCTCATAGATCTCTCACAGAGCCGAAAACAACAAATAAATGAGCGTGAAATATGTTACAACGAAGGTATTCAAGAGTTGAAACTTCCTAAATGGAACGCAAGAGGCCTAACATGTAGCACTTGTGTAGAACAAGTAGGAGGTACGTACGTCTGGAGGTCCATTCGTTACAAGTCTATGTTTCAAACGGATGCTACACCACGAATACAGCGAACAGACAAGTCAATGGCCGGACGGACAGTTCACAATTTTATCAAAAAAAAAAAAAAAAAGTGATGCGCGAGAGAGACCTGAACCCAGATCTTCGCCTTCGCGGTCCACGACACCATGGTCAGCGAATGTTGCTCAATACTGCACATGTTGGTTTTGGAGCGTTCACTGTTTCTATTTTGCTTCTTTTTACCACAGTTCTTCACCTTCTTCCTGTTTTCATACTTGATCTTCGTTCTGTTTTTGACGGGCTGTCCAATGGGCCATCTTACTACTACATCAGAGGGTGTGCTACGGGGAGTTTTCCTTGTAAGGAGGTGGGAGTCAGGACAAAGAATTGTCGTTCAGAGAGGAAAGCTGGTGATTGTAATTTAGTGAAAACATCTCGCCGCAACGATAAAGGCCCAACTCGCTTAAGCTCTTCGTGCCACTCTCTCTCTCCTCTTTTCGCGTTAATACAAAACGAACCACCCTTCTGTGAACTTTTCTAATATTGTTCGTATGTCCTATCGATTAACGATACACCGCAGGAATACTTTAGAAAAGAACGGACAATCCTAGTATAAGCAGTCTTTGTAGTGGTAGTAGTAGTAGTAGAAGCAGAAGAATGAATGTGTCTTGGCCGTGCGGTTCTAGGCGCTACAGTCTGGAGCCGAGCGACCGCTACGGTCGCAGGTTCGAATCCTGCCTCGGGCATGGATGTGTGTGATGTTCTTAGGTTTAGTTAGGTTTAATTAGTTCTAAGTTCTAGGCGACTGATGACCTCAGAAGTTAAGTCGCATAGTGCTCAGAGCCATTTGAACCATTTTTTTTGAATGTGTGTTACATATTCTGAGTTCAAACATAACGTCATTATCTCGAACCAACAGGCATGACATCGGTCATGTGAAAGCCCATCTCGCGCGTTTCAGACATGGCATTCTGAAAGTCATACGTCGAAGTGGGCAGGTAAATGCTGTATTTCTTGATTTCTGAAGAGCATTTGAGTTGAGCACCATACAACACTTATTAATGAATGTAGGATCATTTGGGGGTACGAATGATCACATGTTTGTATGACCCACGAGATAACATCACAAAATGTTGAAAAATCTAAACTGCGAGACTCTTATTAAAGGTAGACGTAAATTATCTCGCGAAAGCCTACTCATAAAGATTCAAGAACCAGTATTAACTGAAGAATATAGAGATAATCTTTAGTCTCGTACATTATAGCTGCGTATGGATCGGAAGGACAAAATTTAACTGTAGCACGCATGGAGGGATTTAAGCAGTCATAGTTCCTACGTTCCAGACGCTTTTGGAAACACAACATGCCAGTACCTTTCTAAGTACGCTCTGCCATGCTCTTTGTATTGGTTTGCGTACTAATTTAACCTCTTCCTATAGCTCTGGAGTCGCCCAACTACGGCCTGCGGGGCGGATCTACCCGCGACATTAGTTCATCCGACTCGCCAACGGTGCCTGAATTTGCTTGATAAACGCGTGGAGCACGAGACGTTTCTACGCTGCTGCTGAACTTACGGACTACGCGTAGCAGTTAAACCTGGCAATGGAGCTTCTGCAACAGAATTCGTGTATAGCGAACCTCTCTCACTCCCTTCGGAATTTTTCGAACAACGACATTGTCACCTGTCACGAGAACCTTCGTTCCTACGTCAGGAGGTCAAGAGTACCACCTCTTATGTTTCGACCGACGCCGGCATCTCGACTTACGGAGCCGGATATCTTGTGCACAAATGATCTACGCACGTTGTTCTCATATCATCTTGGGTACAGACTCTGTAAAATCACCATTACAAATACCGGAGACGGGGCCTTGTCCCTCATTCAAGTCATCCAGCGACTTTCACTCAGACACCGCCAGTTCCAGCATTTTCTTCAGGACATTTATTCTGAATTCTGTAATTTGGTTTTTCACAGAGCAGTGAAGTGGCTCAGTTTTGTTTCGTTTTTACCAGCTCCGAAACAAAACCTATGTCTTTCTTTCTGAAAAGGAGAGCTGATCCATAGCTGTCAAATCCTGCGTGGCTGCCAAAGTTGTTATTTATGGCCGACATCACATCCCACCTGAATGGACTGCACTTGAAACTTCAGGGAAACTTTAGCCTCGTCTGTGATCTCTACAAAGTCATCAAATTAATTCGGAGAAAGCTATCGTTGTTTGAAGCAAAACTGGAAGGAGAACGCTTTTCTCATTTTCATTTCAAAGAACTTAGTGCTATAATCCCCGAAGGTATCAACTTTGATTTTCCGAAAAAATAATTTGTGACTGGAATAAGAATTTTTTTCGAGAAATCTTCAGATCTTGACAGAACTGAGAGTCACGTTGTTCTGTTCCAGAATCCATATGATTCTAACCTTGATGATGTGCCAGTTGAATTACAGTCGGAGCTGATTTGCAAGCAAGCAAATGACTTGTTGAAAGAGAAGCACAGAGAAGAAAAAGTTGATGAATTTTATCGCTGCTTATCTGAAGTTGAATTTCCGTAACTGAAGAAATTTGCCTGTGTTATGGCATCGGTGTTTGGAACAACGTATGTCTATGAGGAAATATTTGCGGAAAAGGAGTCAGCACATCGAACGAAACTGACTGCTGAACATTTGAAAGCAATTCTCTTGACTGGATGCAGCAATACCAAACCAAACCTTGATGATCTTTTGAAAGCCAAACGTGAGAACAAAAAAAACTCAGTAACGTTTTTTGCTACTTATCGTGAGAGATTCGGACACGTGCTTACTAGAACCGATATAACTATCGTTTTGCTAACATCTCATTCTGTGACAACTTTTTTAGTGAATAAATACACTGCCCAGTCAGATTAATGTGACCACCTGTGAAAAGCCTGAAAAACCACCTACTGCAGCGTGGGCCGCTGCGAGACGAGCGGGAAGAGAGTCAGTGAGGTTCACGAAGGTATCGAAAGGTGTGTGGAGCCATGTCTACTCCAATACCGTGGCCAGTTGCGCTATATTTCTCGGCTGTGGATCCATGGTGCGAACAGCTCGATCTAGATGGTCCCACAGATTTTCTATTGGATTTAAATCAGTGGAGTTTGGTTGCCAACGGAGTACGGTACACTCATTCTGGTGCTGTTCGAACCACGCACGTACACTGCGAGCTGTGTGACACGTTGCATTGTCCTGCTGGTAGATGCCGTCTTGCCGATGAGAAACAAACTGCATTTATGGGTGTGCAGGTTCCGCAAGTGGTGGTGTGCATTCCGAAATGAGATCACCCACGGAATACCACGAAAACGTTCCCCATGCCATAACGCTCCCTCCTCCAGTGTGGACTCTTCCGACGATTGTTGTGGGGTTTCTGCTTTCAGACGTTTCACGCCGTATACGCCAACAGCTGTCAGTCATCTGGAAAGGCCACCTGTCGAAACTCAGTGGACATCCACTTGCGGTATCGACGTGAATTTCATCCCCAGTCACTGACGAACAGCTGTCACCGTGGGTTCATGACGCAGACACCTGCAGCGGAAGGTGATACGCACCAACTACCACTGAACAGTCGTTGAGGAGACACTATTAGTACCCCCTTCATCTATCTGGGCGGTCATTTGCTCAATAGTTGCACGTGTATTTGCAAGCACACATCTGTGCAGCCATCGTTCATGCCTGTCATTTATGACACACGGTGCACCACACTTGCCTTACCGCCATTGTTTGGGATGCATGCTATACTTTAACTACGGCGGGACGGAACAGTTGATAAACTTGGCCGTTTCGGAAATGCTTCCATCCTTGAGCCGAAAGCCAATGATCATGCCCTTTTGGACGTTCGATAAATTGTTTCGATGCCGTATTACTTCCACGACTGGGCTGTGTCTCACGTCTCCCCGACACGCTTTATTCACACTCTACTGCTTGTGCTGCTGCCTGCCGTCTGTGTAGTTACTGCACGTTGACTTCCAACATAGGTGGTGATCTCATCAGTGTGACTGGACTGTGTATGTTGGTTTTCCTTGTCTACTCATCCATGATTAATATGGAATGCTGATCTTAATTTCTCGTCTTGTTCCCTGTGGCTTTCGTTCTGGCTTGCAAGTATTGTACACAACGATGATGATGCGGCCCACACCCATCATTTTCTCAGTTATTTGGCCCTCTGTGAGAAACGTTTGGTGACCTTCTGTGTAGCTTAATGCTTGCCAGACCTGTACCGAATCCGTGTGGAAAATTAAGGACCGGTGGCCTGGTTCACCGACCAGCCTGAGTGTGGTTTTTAGGCAGTTTCCCACGGTAGTATAAGCAAATTATGGGCAGGTCCCGAACGCAAGCTCCGTCTCAGAAAATACGATACACAAATAGTAAAAAAACGATAACACACAGTACAAAGGTTACGCGAGTCAGTCAGATAGGGTACACGACTTCCTTCCTTTCAGTTAACTGACGACTCTGGCGACAGGAACGGTATCTGGCCACAAAGTTAATATGAAATAAATTTTAGAAAGTCTAAAACGCATGGGACTCCGTACGGCGACATAACTCTATTAAAGAAAGACGGAGGGAGACCTCGGCGAAGATCAGTTTGGATTCCGCAGAAATGTTGGAACACGTGAGGCAATACTGACCCTACGACTTATCTTAGAAAATAGATTAAGGAAAGGCAAACCTACATTTCTAGCATTTGTAGACTTAGAGAAAGCTTTTGACAATGTTGACTGGAAAACTCTCTTTCAAATTCTAAAGGTGTCAGGGGTAAAATACAGGGAGCGAAAGGCTATTTACAATTTGTACAGAAACCAGATGGCAGTTTTAGGAGTCTAGGGGTATGAAAGGGAAGCAGTGGTTGGGAAGGGAGTGAGACAGGTTTGTAGCCTCTCCCCGATGTTATTCAATCTGTATATTGAGCAAGTAGTAAAGGAAACGAAAGAAAAATTTGGAGTAGGTATTAAAGTCCATGGAGAAGAAATAAAAACGTTGAGGTTCGCCGATGACATTGTAATTCTGTCAGACAGCAAAGGACTTGGAAGAGCAGTTGAACGGAATGGACAGTGTCTTGAAAGGAGGATATAAGATGAGCATCAACAAAAGCAAAACGAGGATGATGGAATGTAGTCGAATTAAGTCGGGTGATGCTGAGGGAATTAGATTAGGAAATGAGACACTTAAAGTAGTAAAGGAATTTTGCTATTTGGGGAGCAAAATAACTGATGATGGTCGAAGTAGAGAGGATATAAAATTTAGACTGGCAATGGCAAGGAAAGAGTTTCTGAAAAAGAGAAATTTGTTAACATCGAGTATAGATTTCAGTGTCAGGAAGTCGTTTCTGAAAGTATTTGTATGGAGTGTAGCCATGTATGGAAGTGAAACATGGACAATAAATAGTTTGGACAAGAAGAGAATAGAAGCTTTCGAAATGTTGTGCTACAGAAGAATGCTGAAGATTAGATGGGTAGATCACATAATTAATGAGGAGGTATTGAATAGAATTGGGGAGAAGAGGAGTTTGTGGCACAACTTGACAAGAAGAAGGGACCGGTTGGTAGGGCATGTTCTGAGGCATCAAGGGATCACAAATTTAGCATTGGAGGACAGCGTGGAGGGTAAAAATCGTAGAGGGAGACCAAGAGATGAATACACTAAGCAGATTCAGAAGGATGTAGGTTGCAGTAGGTAGTGGGAGATGAAGAAGCTTGCACAGGATAGAGTAGCATGGAGAGTTGCATCAAACCAGTCTCAGGACTGAAGACAACAACAACGGAGGGAGAAACGTTTTCATATTTACCTTCTCGATCGGAACTATGGGTTTCGAGAGCACGATGTTATTATCATGCACCTGCAACCCAGTTTATTTGCGTGCTATGTGCCGCACCTTGTACGAGGAATAAACATTGGATAATGTAAAATATCGTTCTGGAAGGGGAGCGATAGTGTAATGTGAGTATATACCAACGCTGCTGACGTAATCCACTCGATCAAATGTAAGGGAGAATTATAAGAACTGCTGAAAGGAATGTAGAGTACACTTAACACAGAATATGACGTTAAGAATACACGTAGTAAAAGTCGAAGGTGATGACGAGTAGGAGAAAAGAGAACTTGCTTAGCTTCGAAACTGGGAACGAAAAGTAGTGAAACTGAAAGAATTGTCCTACTTCAGGGAGCTACATTATACACTTTTGCTGAAGTAAGTAAGACAACAAAAGAAATGAATGGTTTAGGCGGGGGAAGCTTTCTTCCTTCCATCTCATATTGGTGTGTACACAAAGAAGCTGTAAATAGTAAAGATGAAGAAAGTCTGTGCAAGACTCCTACCCGAAGAAAAGCCATATAGCAAGACATTTGTGCATGAGTCTTACCACTAAGAAAGACAGTTTAGCAAGTACCTATTACTGCTTCCAGGAATAGCTTATCTGGCGTTGCAAGAATCAGTAGGAAGGCAACAGGCGAAGCAGACGAAGGATGTTGGCTGTAATGGTTACTTGGAGCTCGTACAACACTCCTGAAGCCCAAGTTTGGTTTGAATACAGTAGTGGTTTACCAAGCATAGTCGTGTTGGAAGTAGTGTAGCGGTTTCTGCTCCTTCCTAACTAATTAAGATGAGATGTGGAATGTTCCTGCCGAGGCACATTACTGCATGAGACACACCAACGGCGCAAGATACGAATCTGTGTGAATTGCTGCATGTGGAGGGGTACGGAGTATTTCGCGAAAAAACGCTCCAGCAGTTTCCAAGGTTGTCTGCTAGCATGACTTGGAATAGGTATGCTTACCTTGTGTCTTCTATATCCGTCGTTAGCCCAGTTGGATTTCTTCTCCGTCGGTCGCTAATGACAACATGCGTGCATTAAACAGTAAATCTTTAGCGTACGTGTGGGAATATTTCGATAACTACGATAATCAAAATACTGGGATGCCACCAGAGTTTTTATTACTTCAATCTCAAAATCAGGAAACGACGTGTTATAACAAACATTTTCTAAGAGCTAGTCTAATATTACAGTTTGTATCAAAAATCGCAGAATGTAATTATCACTTGTCGAGCACCATAATAACATGGAACAGCTGTCATAACACGAGTTTGTTTACACGTAGAAACTACACGCAAATGTTTTTACCAACATTCTTCGCACACACGTATTGCCTCTCAGAAAAATAGTCGCAGACTGTGTTTACAGACGATTCCCGACGCTTGTTTGATCGTTAACTTAATTTGAATGAGACACAAAATCCTGCCGTATCGTGAACATGTTGTTGGTGTGAAAAATAGTTCCAGACTTCCTTATGATTATTTTGGATCTGTCCACTCATGATTGGTCATTTCAGTCCGCAATGGTAAACAAACAAATGAAAAATTTAACTGAAATCAGAGTTACTGAACTCATAATTAGAAAGCCAATAGTGTGGATAAGATGATCAGCATACTCGGAATCTGCGCAAACATGTAAACCATAAATATAAATAAAGTTATGCAATTGACACCACTGCTAACAGATGAATCACTGCCTTGTGTGCACGCTTCTACACGACTCAGCTTCACTCTCACACTCTCCTGCCATTTGTCTTTTATTTGGGGAGGGTGTTCTACTGCTCTTGCCTGCTGACTAACTTGCACAACGTAAGCCTTCATACACGGTAAGATGAAATATAAAACGTGGACTGAAATGGGACAAAAATGATACATGTTTTTCAAAATTTCCTGTTTTATGAAAAGTGGAAAATTTAAAAATATAGAAAACTCCAACCCTACTGGGGCTTTATCCACACTGTTACAATATGGTTTCCCTGCTATTTTGAGTTATCAACTTTTCAGAATTTCATTTTTATTTTCATTCCTAAGGTGCTCATACCTACTAGGCTCGATAAAATTTGATATCTAGCACATGTGATAAACTTAGTGTTCTAGCTCTTCTATTTCATTTCATAATTATAACCAAAATATGTTTCACAATCTTATTTACAAAAAATAAGTTACACGTCAGACTAGATTTATTCAAGACGCAGCCATATTATCTGTTGCTAACTGTGAAATCAGCTATCGATACATAGGCTAGTCATGGCGTTCAGGCGTTTATAGCATCCTGTTTCCATTAATCTCCAACACCACAATACGTGCAACTTACATTGAACAGTACACAAATTAGATATATGCAATAGCATAATCTTCCAGGAAACCAAATTCGCAATAAAGTTATTTGTATTAATGTTCAATAATATAAACAATATATATTTAATATAAACCACACGATTCATTTTCTTATTTAGAAAGTGAATAATATCTTAGTCTTGTTGACAAACGAAACATGGACTGTTAAGTTGCCCTGGCGCGTATCAGTAGGCAGTGCGTCACCTGCGCTTTACCGATCACTGTTATGCCCTTGACTGGCACAGCTGTCGGCTCACCGTTCACTAATCCCTGCGCCATACCACTAAGTGCCCAGCTGAACTGACAATCCTTGCACTGTGAATGCATTCTTTTCCGCCTTTTTTTCGTAATATACACATAGAAAATACAACATTTGTGGCCATTGGCAAACAATATTGGTGAAACATTAACGTAACTTTACAATACATTATAATAACATTTGTAGTCTAACTTGATAAACAATTACTGATTATTATTGCTTACGACTTGCCATATTAATATGGCATGATCAGAAACCATCGTTGAAAGGGATACTCTCTTGTATCTCAAACCAGTAAGCATAGCCCCCTGATAAAATATTTCAGAAAATAGTTTCTGATGCTCTCTCAGAAGTTTGAGCAACGCATCTTTTTCATCATAACCAGATATCAAACTAATTTTGCCAGTAATCATGCCATTTATATGAATGCGTAGGTGTGGTACATATTATGTAATTGGTGGTTCAATTGAAGTCCCGATGCAGCTGACATTAATATTTTTTTCCCTTTACTTCCCTATCTCCCCCCTCTACCTTCACTTACATACTAATCTGTCATTAATATACTTATTTCACCGATTAAAATTAGACTCTTTTCGTAACTTTATCATTCTGGATAAGAATGTCACAAAAAGTATTAGCTTTCCCACAAATCGCTTTATTCGCGTACTCCTCGTCTATACACTGATTAACTTTGCCCTTCATTGCTTCAGTGTTAACGTTAGTCTGTTTCCCTTTTTCAAAATATTTTTCCACATATTTCACTTCTAATTTGCTTATATTTTAATTTGTGACATCTGTGTCTGGCATCAGTTCTGAACATCGTCTTTCTTCATTTTATTGTCATATCCCTGTACTTTATTTTCATTACTTCTAACTTCTCTTAATATCTCCTTTTAAGTATCTATTTCGTCTTTTTCAGTATTGCATTCATTTTCAGTATTTGCATTCCTAGCAATTAACAGATTTTTCCAGTCTGTAAATTGAGAGTTCATTTCGACCATTTCAGTTTCAAATTCCTTACCTGTATCTTCAGAAGATTTGCCAACAGATCAAGTCGCTCAATAGCTGTGTTGTTATTAATTTGCTGACATTTCCTACCCAAATTCTCATTCTACCTATAACTTACTTTGTGACAACTATCTCAATACATATGTTACACTCCTAAGATCAGGTTTTTCAGGAGTCAAAACACTAATCTCATCATTAGTACTCGACAATCTTCTTGATTCAGCGTGATGCACTGTCGTTAATCTGTTGTTCCCCTTTTATCTTTACAATATCGTCAAATCCTACATTATGTGATTCACTTAAAGGCAGTAAAGTACCACTCTTATCCTTAACTAATTCATTTATATTATCCTCATTATTGGTAACACTTCGCTGGGTGAGAATCTCTTGACCTGTATTTTTACTAAATGAATTCATCTTGTCTGATTTGCAATAGCAATTATTTACCAGTCACAAGAATTATTAGCCCAAAAAATTGCAAGTTGAATTTCTTCTAAAGTTACGACAAAAATTATTTTATTTAGCAATATTGTAACTACAGCTTACATTAAGTACTGCGAAGTCAGGCGTCGCGTCCACGCCGTCACGAAGAGCTGCTTAACGAGCTGGACCCTGGCCAGTTGTAACGTCCTCAGCCGCTCGCCGTGCTCCAAGTCATTCCCACCGTCCAGCTGTGCGTTAGGGATGGCAAAAAATCAATCGCTTAAAACCAATACCGATTATTTTCTGTTTATTTTTGTACATAAAAACGTTTTTAAAAACGAGGTTCGTCGGAAGTTCTGTGCCTTCTGAAAGATTTATATCGTCCTTGAATGATATTGTTTCTGCTGAAAGGAGTGAACTTACAATCGACAAGTTACGGAGTGAATGGTTAACATGAGGTTGGACAATAAATATTCGCCAATGGTTATTATTGTCTTCTAATTCTTCCCGGTAAATGTTATATTCCGTTTACTATCTAAATTGTCCATTTGAATTTTTTGAAAGGACATATTTTTGGTTTTGTCAGTTAAAAGTAATCATATTCCTGTTGAAATGTGAAGCCATATATTTGACTAAAAATGGCTTTTTCAGGGCCTGCCGCGGTAGCCGAGCGTTTCTAGGCGATTCAGTCCGGAACCGCGCGACTGCTACGGTCGCAGGTTCGAATCCTGCCTCGGGCATGGATGTGTGTGATGTCCTTAGGTTAGTTAGGTTTAAGTAGTTCTAAGTTGTAGGGGACTGATGGCCTCCGCTGTTTAGTCTCATAGTGCTCAGAGCCATTTTTTTGGCTTTTTCAGTAGAGATAATGAAAGAAAAAGAACACTACAAATTTTACTCGGAAGCTTACTATTTGTCTCCCATTTCTTGCTAATGTTCACTGCACGTAATAAACATTGCCAAATGTGACATCTATTATTATGCAAGAGCGCAACAGTCATTGTCCATAATAACGTAATCCAGTACACTAGTTCATAGTTCTCTCCTAATGTTCAATATTTGACTTAATCTTTCTCATGCGTAATATTAATTATTGAAAATGTTTTGTACCATATCAGTTATTCAGTGTCTAATATCAGTTTCCGAGGTTCACTTGTAGCAATAATTGTTTAAAATATTATCTATTATACGAAACGCATTCTATTGCCTATTTTCAAAGTTCACACGCAGAGTGCAATTTTCAGAATATTTTCTACTACATCAAAGACACACTCTTTAACGGCTGTATGCTCAGTAAGGGACGCCAAAGTATAGCAGTTGCTGCCCCTTCCTAATTAATTAACTCACCAGGGTGAGGAAAGGCGTTTCCCGCCGGGACACTTTGCTGTGCCGGACACTCTAACAACACAACTTGTTCTTTGAGAGTTGTTGCATGTGGAGTGCTGCGTTGAGTATTTCGCGAGAAAACACTCCATCATTTTCCCTAGATCGTCTCTCAGTGTGACTCGGAGGAGGTATGCTTACTTCTTTGTCTTCTATAGCCGTATCTTTATCCCATTAGCCTTCTTTTCCCTCGGCTACGTGTCATAACAAGCATGCATCAAACAGTGAATTTTTGAGTAACGTGTGGGAATATTTCGATAAACAGTGCTCAAGATACTAGGATGCCTCCAGAGTTATTATTATTTCAGTCAGAAAACCATATGCTATAACGACTATTTTCTAGGAGCCAGTCTAGCCAGCTGGCATCGAAGATCGCCGTATCTAATCATCACTTATCGAGCACCATAATAATATATAAAACTGGCGTAACACGAGTTTGTTGGCAAATAGAAACCGCATATGAATGTTTCCAAAGCAGTTTTAATTAACAATACACTTTGATGCTAAATAACGTAACACGCTACACATACATGCTGGTTTAAATTTTAACGTGATTTGAATAAGACACGATATCCATTCATATTACGAACGTGTTGCTAGTGTAAAAGGTGGTAGTAGACATTGTAGTGAGATAGCCTGACTGTTTCGCACCTGCAAGACGCGCTCATGATTGGTATATTCAGTCCACCACTGATAAAAAGCAGTAAATGACCTCTTTAACGAACTTTGCATTGTGAAAGTTGAGTTATTGAAACCCTAATTAGAAAGCCATCAGTGTGGATAATACCATTAGTATAATCGGAACACTGCAAAATCATTTAAACAGTAAACAGAAATAATTAAAGTTCCACATTTGGCGCCAGTACTAACAGGTGATCACAGCTTCCTATGCACGCTGCAACACGACTCGGCTTCATTCTCATGTTCTCGGCCATCTGCATCTGTCGTTTATGGGGTGAAGAATGTGCCTACTCTCTACGTTGCAGCAGCGTGAGCCGTCATACACTGTAGGATGGAATATAAAAAGTGGGCTGCAATGGGACATATATGCCACCGTAGTATGCCCTTGCCTTCCTCCAAATTTTGAACTTACTTATCCAGACACTTCCAGGGGAATCTATAGTGTAATGTGGTCTCCGAAGCACAGTGTAAGTTGATGTTTCTCACATCCACTAATCGTTACTAGAGATGAAGAGAGTGTTAAGGAACGCAATCATATAACCGATGAGAATTGAGCTCCGAATTTCTTGTATTCTGACACCAACCCGTTGGGCTACCAACCACACTTAATTGAAATGCTGGAGAAGTATTCATATAAATATTGTTGTTCTATTTTGTTAACATAAATATGAAAGAAGCTAATGTAGGATGAAAGGCATCACGATTGAATTCAAAATTTTATTTTATTTAAGCCCAATTGGCTTTAAACAAATGTCCAACTTAAAACGGAGAGCACATGTACGAATGCAAATAATCTACATATGGTGTCTGTTCTTTCGGATATGTAGGTTCAAATGGCTCTGAGCACTATGGGACTTAACTTCTGAGGTCATCAGTCCCTTAGAACTTAGAACTACTTAAACCTAACTAACCTAAGGACATTACATACATCCATGCCCGAGGCAGGATTCGAACCTGCGACCGTAGCGGTCGCGCGGTTCCAGACTGAAGCGGCTAGAACCGCTAGGTCACCACGGCCGGCGGATATGTAGGACAGATATATATCATGAAGTCTTCAGTGCGGATGCACAACAGTTCGAATTCTTAACGGAATCGGCGAAATGCCATGTGTAATGAGCCTAATGGGCATGGTGTACTACATTAGTAATGTGTGAATTATCTGAGAATATTTGGGTCTGACGGGAAGCGTGCTGCGGTAGTCCTTGCAGTTTCGATGATCACTCTGTCCGTCTTGCTTAGTGGTCACAGCATCTGCCTATGGCCCGGGTTCGTATCCCGGTCTGGAACAAATTTTCAACTTTCCCCATTGTTTTAAATCAATGCTCACTCGCAGCCAACGTCTGTAACTCTATTGTGGCAAATAATATACGTATGTTCGTATGTGTGCACGCTACAAGAAAGTGAAAGTTTGTTCGAAACCGACCTTGGGTTAAAATAAAATACCTTTTAGAATTCAGCCAAAGTGGTCCTAATAGTGTGGGGTCTTTCGACGTCCTGACAGTTTTGAATCCCTCAATAATTCTCAGAAATTAGCAATATATCTGCAAAAATTAAAAAAAGCCTCTCCGGTAGAAAGGAAAGTAAATGAAGAGTGAAACAAATAACAGCAAAAAATCTGAAGCAGGCTATACATGTCGTTGTAGCTATTCGTACAGCTGTACAAAAACACAAAAAGTAGCGGCATCTGATATATTTTACGCAAGTCTGTGTGTCACGAATTGCCAAATATTCTTCCATTCTTGAAGAAGCATATCGTTCAATTACTTACGTGCTGCTTTTTCAAATGCCTGTCTACAAAGTCTCGATGGGACTGACATTTAAAGGCTAAAATTTGTGGTTTTTATAATAATGACAGAAGGATGATTTCTGTTGTGTGTTTCAGGTCATTTGTTCGTAAGTGTTCAAACGCTGTTTAGCTTCTTTTATTTCTGTATATGAAGTCGACTTCGCTACACAACGAGCTGTTCAATCATACCAACGGAACATTCACACTTCCACAGTAACGTTGTATTTTCTTCTTGTACCAATTTGACCTTCCCCACGACAGAAGTCTACCCCAGTTACCGAAAAAATTAAATTTACTCTCATTTGTAATTAGAACCTCGTGGGACAAATGTGTATTTTTTATCCACGGGATCCTTGGCACACTGATATCCTCTACCCTCGCTCATCTTCTTTCTCACTACCAAAGAATACTGTCCAGCATGTCTGAGTACCCTGCTGACTTTCCAAGACAAGACAGCTGAGTCGCAGTATTTCGTCAACTACATGGTGTTTTCAAAACTCGCTATATGTTATGTTTTTTAATAAGATCCATCACATGTACGTATCCGAGTCAGAGCTCTCGCTGTGGACTCCAACTTTTTAAAATTATTATGCCTGTCTTTCTTGCACAATGAGCTACCATTTACGCAATCTCAATAAGCCTTTCAGAGCTTGTCGCGGTCTCATTCCCTTTCTTTCAAATACCTTCGGAGGCGCTCTCACGCTGCTGTGTAATACGCATCGCTCAGAGAAAGGATATAGCGGGAAGTGCGGCTTACTCACTGAGAAAGAAATGGTTTTTCCAATGCAGATTATACGATCAATGATTATGAAGGATGAGTCCAAAGTCCGTGGGAAAAATGTTTGAGCTTCTTAGGCATATCTTCTGAGTATTTTGGTGCAGGGGAACCGTGGTCTCTGGTGCCACGTTGTAGAGTACAATGAGCGTGAATACACAGTTTTGTGTATGAAGTGCCACATTCCCATACTACTAGAGTATGACATCGGACAGACAGTGAACAAAGACCGTCTTGAATCACAGAGTGAGTAATATCTTACTGATTCGTGGCAATGTAGGCACGCTCGTGTTACAGGTACTTTACTTTTTATTAAAAGAGAGTTTCGTCATAAAGTTATCGCGGTAAGTTATATTTCATTTGTATTAGTGCAGTGCATATTTTAATAGCGTGTTCCATTCATTTATTGAACACCACAGTAAAAATCAGTGAGAATTTAATCATGACCAGTATATTCTTTCACCTTACGTCGAACTGTTTACAGTGCTCAGTTTACCAATTCCACGCCTTTATTATTCTACGGGTTCTGTGTTAAAGACGTCGCCAAACCAGGTTTGAAGTGCATTTTTGTTCGGCGGTTGTTCGGAAAGGAGCGGGAAGGTAAACATTTGAGTGCATCCGATCAGAGTAACAAGCGCATGAGGACTGACATTCCAACCAACGTTATGGATGGTTTTGTCTGTGAAATCAGGGGGTTGAGTTACTGCCTACAAGCAATACACGAAGCAGTTTTTTCGGTCTTTTTTCTTATTCTGAGACTGAAAGGTGTGTCAGTTGCTGGCAACAAAAATCCTGTGTTGGATACCATTGGGGTGGAGTTGATAGTGCACAACACCCTTTCTGAGGTACCAGATGCAAAGTATTATGCTCACAGTGACCTTTGCTTGATAACAAGTCCTTTTTTATGGCTCAGCCGTTCATTTCTTCTCAAGAAGTTAACATGAAGGTATCATAACTCGTCGCCAGTTATAGTACTCCATAGGAATGCTCGATGAGCAAACTGATGACGTTCAAGCAAGAATGCAGTAGTAGTCACACCTTTGATCTTTGTTGCTTTGAATAAGGACATGCAGTATTCCTGAATCTTGCCTATTCAATGCAGATGTCGCACGACATTTCAGTGGTCGCAGTTTATGACTTACGAAACGTAAGTTAACTAGATTTTTTGAATGTGGATAATCATTCATTCAGGAATGATCTATCTTCAGACAAGAAAATCCTATTCAGTCGTGTTATGCGCAAAAGGACCAACCCCCCCTCCCGTCCCCCCCACACACAATATAACGGCTTAGAGGTGCCTCCGCCGCCTTCACTCTTGTATTAAACCCAAAGCGAAGTCACAATTCTTAGACTTTTGTCCACTTGCGAATCTCTTTCCTCCTCTTCAACAACGTATGCGAAATTGAATACGCATCTGCATGATAAATACTTGAACCTGAAATAAGAAAATGACAGTTGATACAGGCACTTACAGCGCGACGGTTATCTGGTCGGACGACGTCTGACATGAGACTGCTGGTGCCATGTGGCCGGTAACCGGTAGCTGCTGGCTGCAGCAGGGCGACGAAATTCTCGAGGGTGAACTGTTCTGATCTTGAAGCAGACACGAGCTGTTTTGCGGCAATACTTCTGCAATATTTTGCTGTTACTGATGGGTTAGCAAGTTAAGCACATTATCTTTTACTTCCATCAGACTGATAATTTCAGCAGACAGCTAAAATGCGCTTTAAAACATTTCGCGACTGTTTATCAATTTCTTTCACTCATCCCTTTTTTTTTTTGGCAGTCTACTTTATTTAAGTGGAGCATGAGAGGGAAATATAAAATGAATACACCAAATCAATACACAACGCTAGAAAATGCAAATGGGGAAATCCGACCGTTCCTTGTATGCAAACGGAATTTAGGGATGATGAGAGATGAATTCATGTAGCTCGCCTCCAGCGTGATAGCAGATAAGGGGACAGATTGGGCAGCAATTGTTGTTATGAAATTTCACCGAGCGTCACAGTAGTGGTAGGTAGGGAAGAGGGTAAATAGAAAACAAGGACAGTGCGGCATGAGGGGCTTTAAGTAACATTAGGGGGTGTTAATAGTGCACCTGGACAACAGCCGAGCCAACCACACCAGGCACATTCCAGCTGCGTAGGGGATCATGCAGATTTCCACAGCGCGGTAACAAGGACGTCGCTCAATCACATGTTCATTCTGTTGTAAGATCCAAAGAGTGAGCCACAATTTGTCCCCGACAACATAAGGGTAGGTGACCATCCACTCTTTGACCTGGACTATCACGTGAATCTTGGCTGCACACTGGCTCAGGTCAGGCGATGGCCGACATCGTCTACTGAGTGACGGCTGGAGCATAAAGGAGTGTCCAACAAACCAACCGCATCAGATGTGAATGCTGTTGAGTGGCGAATTTTCCACATGGTACCATGTCGCTGGGATTGATGCCGGGAGGTACAGCTGATGAACGTTAGGCAACACTGCAGTCCACTTCGTTATTAGATACTTGATCTCAACTTTGCTGCAAGGTACGCCATGCAGTAATTAAATCGAGAAATTCTTTGGACATGGGGAGCACATACATGAGTAGCTAAGGCCCACAAAGAAGAAAGGCAGATGCGCAAAAATAGGTGCAACATGTCCTACCAACACTGGCGGTGAGATGGAGACTGGCATGTAATCGTCCAAGAGTTGTCGTGCGAATCCCTGTGCCAGACCATTGTTTGTTCATGATGTTCAGACATAAGGTCGCCACATGACACCGGATCTTGATGAATTAAAGTCCCCCATCCTTCTGGGGGCTGATGTGTGCATTATATTTGACCATAAAATTTTACCAGCCATCAGGAAGTAGCCCAGTGCAGGCTGTAGGCTGCTACCAAGTGGCAACAACACGTAATGTCCTGTATTATGAGCCAGTTTGGAAACTACATAGATGTTCAGATATTCCACATGTTGCAATGCATCAAGGCAATGAAGGCAGTGTTACTGAATGGTCATGTGGGTGACTTGGTGTTTGCTGCTGTGCGATGGGTGGTGACATATAGATGATGCCAAGGTATTGGAAGCTCTGGATGCAAGGTAGAGGCACCAGTTCTTCTCACATGAGTCCACGGCCAATTAGAATCACTGCAGATTTTGCAACACTCAAATCACTGCCAGTCACGTTTGACACGTGGGGTGGGATCAAGTATGCACATGGTATCTACCCATGACTAAACCAGCAGCAACAGGTCATCTGCATAGCGCGATAGTGGAACATGTGTTGCCATAGAATGAATACTGACAAGTGTGTCATGAGCCATCCAATAAGTGGTTCCAGGGCCAGAGCATACAGGACATAAGGAATAGCAAATCAGTACCAGTCTGATGATACAACCATTAGCCTGGACAATGAAAGAGGCAGGAAAGCCCATCCACTCGATGTCGGCAAAGAGGTAACCATGTTGCACCCGATCAAAAACGCTGTCAAAGTCGAAAGCCACCAATGCTGCACGGATATGTCACATACATGCTAGAGCAATCACATCTCGATATTCATCAATGGTCATCCAGGCTTTGTCAAGTCCACCAAGCTTCGTTTGTTTGGTGGATATTATACTCGGAAGAATCCAACGACGTCTTGTCGCCAAAATATTTGCAAATATCTTGTAGTTGGCACTATGTAAGCTTAGGGTGCTGTCTTGGGCAACCATAATCCTGCGCAATGGCTTGTGAACTGGCATGATAATGCCTTCGATAATTACCGCCGGAACCGTGGCGGCTGTCATCGACAGTTTTTGGATCATCGCGATCAGCCTTGGTGCTACCAAACCTCGAGAAGCCTGGTAGACTTTCATAGGGAGGCGATCGATACCAGGGGACTTGTTTGGAGCACTCTTCGCTATCGCATCCTTGACGTTGTCACAGGTTATGTCCATCAGGGTTTTTGCTTCGATGCCCGAGATGTGCAAGTGATGTGGGGCAAAATCAGTTCAAAATCATGAACTTCATGTTTCTCATACTGATAGATGTGGAAAAAGTGTTCCACAAAGCCAGCCTCGATATCTGGCTGGTTGGTGGCCCCTATGCCCCTCTACGATATCACTTATTACTGGCAGTGATTCCTAGCAATCACAATGTGATGCATTGAGGGGTCTTCCTGCCTTCTGCAATGAGTCAGTGGCCTATGTGACCCTTGATACTGATGTTGTCCATGTGGACGACCTGAGAAGTTGGTTTCATATCAGGATCAAGAAGCACAGTGAAGTAGAAGTCTGCTTTATAGCGGTTCCATGCAGACATCTCTCTACCATATTGCACCAAGACTCGTATCATAGGCTTGGCACACACCAGCCACAAGCTGTCATCGGTGTTCAACGCTGTCCAGACTTCCGCTATACGCCGTTGGGAATCAGGGTTGATAAGGTGTTTGGTGTTTAATTTCCATAGCACATGACTGCACCACTCCACCTGCTGTAAGTGGAGGATGGTGCTGACGTACGCACAGTGGTCTGAGAGCGCCAAGGGCCAGCGTTCTATATCTTGGATATCACCGTCGAGCCCCTGGAAGGATAAGTCCAATCCAGGTGACTCACAGAGTGGCCCGTCTGATGTGTATGGCCTTGCACATCGCCATGTCGAATCTCCCAAGTGTCACAGAGGGAACGGTCTCGGACATCGAAGCGTATTTCCTGGCAGGGGCTGAAGTGTGGTTGTTGGTGTTTCTCATGTAAAACGCAATTGAAGCGACCGGGAAAAATCGAGCTCTGTCCATTTTATGGCCAGAACCAGACGGAACATACATATTTACAATATGGTGCCCACCACTGTAAGCGCCATACCACTCGCGGAAGGCAGGTAATTGACAACCTCAACTGATATGCCCTCACGAACATACGCGACCTCTCCGCATCCAAGGTCGTTGCCAGGAGAGGCGGGCGGAAAAGTGCACCTCCAGCAGGGCGGAAAAATGCACCTCCCCAAGAAGCGCGAAAACAGTTTCGGAAACCCAAATCATTTCCTACAGAAGTTGGCGTTTCCCGCAGGTACTAATGTCGACGTTAATGGTAGCCACGCGGTACGTCTGAAGCAATGGCTCACCGCGTGGAGGGATGTCACCGGTAGGCAACAGAAGTGGGCAACCGGCAGTGCGGCTCGCAGGGTGCCCCTGGAATCCACCACTGCTGCCATGCGTTTACTGCTCCCTTGCGGGCGCCGCACGCCCCTGCGCGGGGTCTGGCGCGTCCTCCACGTCGTCGCTCCACGCCGATGTCGTCAGCTCCTCCGATGTGTCTATACGAGCCACCACAAATATCGCTAATGGCGGCGGCAGAACATCCGAGCAGCCAGTGGGACGGAGTTGTTCTAGGTCGTCGGTTAGCGCAGGCGTCGCGCGTGTCACTGCTGGTCCGATGGCCAATGTAGCATCCTGGTACTCTTCGTGTTGAGAAATCAGGGCTATAGGTCACGGAATCAGCGACTAGAGGCGAGGCATCCCGGTCAGAGGTCATACGGTACTGCATGGTTCGTTGGTTGATTTGGGGAAGGGAATCAAACGACGAGGTCATCGGTCCCATCAGATTAGGGAAGGATGGGGAAGAAAATCGGCCAAAGGAACCATTCCCGCATTTGCCTGAAGCGTTTTAGGGGAATCACGGAAATCGTAAATCAGGATGGCCAGCCGGACGGTGCTGCTGCTTGCGCTACTTGGGTGACCGCTGCTTGCTCACCCACCTTCATTATCGGAAGACGGGAGGGATTTCCATTGTAACGGTACAAAAGCCGTAGTAGCAACGCTGAGTGGTGGAAGTTGAATGGAAGCTTCCGGCACGTCACCGACAGATTTCTATGTGATAGGAGGAGGAAGGGATGCAGGCGCCTCCTTTCTGTCGGACACCACAAATAGACGTGTCACTTATGGCAATGGCTCTGTTGGTCGCCGACCGGGTTGCCAAAAAAAAAAAAAAAAATGGTTCAAATGGCTTTGAGCACTATGGGACTTAACTTCTGAGGTCATCAGTCCCCTAGAACTTAGAAATACTTAAACCTAACTAACATCACCCACATCCATGCCCGAGGCAGGATTCGAACCTGCGACCTTGCTGTCGCGCGGTTGCAGATTGTAGCGCCTAGAACCGCCCCGGGTCGCCAGGTAGGTGAAAGCCAATATAGTTGGTGGAGCCTCTCTCGAAATCTGAGCAGGCGGAAGTTGAAAATGCCCCGATGCAGGCATCATGAGCGGAGATAATCGTCCTTCCCACACCCAGAGCCCGGTTTAAAACAGGATGCTTATTGAATTGCACCCAGCGTTCTGCTGTGTGACCATGAATCACGCCTTAGGGCCAGAAGGCTGGTGTGAATTCTTCTGCCGGCAGGCCGGCCGGCCGTTGTAGCCGAGCGGTTCTAGGCGCTTCAGTCCGGAACCGCGCTGCTGCTACGGTCGCAGGTGCGAATCCTGCCTCGGGCATGGATGTGTGTCATGTCCTTAGGTTAGTTAGGTTTAGGTAGTTCTAAGTTCTAGGGACCTGATGACCTCAGATGTTAAGTCCCATAGTGCTTAGAGGCATTTGAACCGGCAGGCCGAAAGGCAGCTCAAAAACGAGTATGCTACCACCGTCACCGCGCCGACGTTGTCACCAACGTGAGAAAACCGGAGGCCATACTCAGCAGATTCCAAGAGCCTGTCACACGCTGCGTTATCAACGACCTTGACAGATACCATACCACTAAGACAGGAAAAATGTATCCCCAGTATGTCCGATGGTGGGACAAACTAGGCCGCTTCGGGTAGGAAGCGTTCTACTTCCAGCGCTTCTGGTCGTGTGTATTCATGGTTAAAGGTCACTTTCCTAAAGCGGTTGGTCATGTTCCTACTCACAATAAAGCGGAGTCCGCAAAGGAAACAAGACGTGCTTTGTGCCTCGCAGGCAGAAACACAGCGCACGTCCGCACTGCTCGGCTTCTAAAGCCAGACTGACACTCAGTGTTGCCAATACTTATCAATTAAATTAGCCACCTAGGATCGATAAATTACCAGTTTTTAATTCAAAATACCGTTTCAAAAATAGTTGCAGGAATACTTACATGCAAGAAAAATGACCGTAAATTACATGAAAAATTAACGGTTAAACATTTTTCTTACCTGATCTGAGTTTCCTGGCGCTGAGCGATGCCATACACTGCTTTTCGTATTTCTTTCATCGCTTCGAAACAAATACATCACTTCCACCCTCCGCTTTGTAGCAAATCAGTACTACTGTTGTTTCAGTTTTCAATCTGTTCCTACGAACCGTTTCCAAGTTTTTAAGGGCACTAAATACTCCTGCCATTGAGGGATTGGAAAAGGGAAGACAGTGGAGAAGGAAGATGACTTTTTGTAAATTTGGGAAATATGCAGTTTTGGCCATAGATTTCGTATCAAAAACTTTCCAGTATACAGTGTCAGGTTTAGACACATCCAATCAAAGTTTCTCACGCTCGAGCATAGCATGATTTTTCCATCCAGAATCTAGCTGCTGACAGTTGATGAATTTTTGAAGCACCGGAAATCTTTTTACCACAGGGAACAAGAATTTAAGTATACGATTGGGATACGTTAGGTTCCACTAAGAAAATTATTTAAAAAATGGGATCTGAGAACTCAAATCATCTTTTGATCTATCATACAAGCAGATCTATGATACAAGCAGAAATCCAAACAGATTTTTTAGCAACAATTTATTTGCTGTTACTGTATTTCAGTGTTGGCTTTGAGTCCGTCAAATGTTTCCTGTGCAGCGATACGCAAGTATATTTTATCTAATCCAAAGAAGTGTCTTGGATTTGTATGACCTAACAGCAAACTGGGAATTGTCTTAATAAGATCAAAATTAATAAATTTGGAACACAGATCATTTAGCATGATTTCTACTTCCGACTTAATGTTTGTGAAGAAGATGAAAAAGTTATTAAAATCTGTAAGTATGCCTAAAACATACGGCATGAATTCAAGATATACGAAAATAAATACGTTATCCGTAGTTGAAACCATATGTCCTGTAACTGAAACGGTTTTTCCATAACAACATCTCTCAGGCAGGCATTAAGTGCATTATACCGTTGCAGTACACTATCCACACATGTTTTGACAGACAAGCTTCGAGTTGCACAAGGACATAGAATATCGTGTGTGTTATTGTTGTTGTGGTCTTCAGTCCTGAGACTGGTTTGATGCAGCTCTCCATGCCACTCTATCCTGTGCAAGCTTCTTCATCTCCCAGTAACTACTGCAACCTACATCCTTCTGAATCTGCTTAGTGTATTCATCTCTTGGTCTCCCTCTACGATTTTTACCCTCCACGCTGTCCTCCAATGCTAAATTGGTGATTCCTTGATGCCTCAGAACATGTCCTACCAACCGATCCCTTCATCTAGTCCAGTTGTGTCACAAATTTCTCTTCTCCCCAATCCTATTCAATACCTCCTCATTAGTTATGTGGTCTACCCATCTAATCTTCAGCATTCTTCTGTAGCACCACATTTCAAAAGCTTCTATTCTCTTTTTATCCAAACTATTTATCGTCCATGTTTCACTTCCATACATGGTTACACTCCATACAAATACTTTCAGAAACGACTTCCTGACGCTTAAATCTATACTCGATGTTAACAAATTTCTCTTCTTCAGAAACGCTTTCCTTGCCATTGCCAGTTTACGTTTTATATCCTCCCTACTTCGACCATCATCAGTTATTTTGCTCCCCAAATAGCAAAACTCCTTTACTACTTTAAGCGTCTCATTTCCTAATCTAATTCCCGCAGAATCACTCGATTTAACTCGACTACAATCCATTATTCTCGTTTTGCTTTTGTTGATGTTCATCTTATATTCTGCTTTCAAGACCATGTCCATTCCCTTAAGCTGCTCTTCCAGGTCCTTTGCTGTCTCTGACAGAATTACAATGTCATCGGCGAACCTCAAAGTTTTTATTTCTTCTCCATGGATTTTAATACCTACTCCAAATTTTTATTTTGTTTCCTTCACTGCTTGCTCAATATACAGATTGAATAACATCGGGCAGAGGCTACAACCCCGTCTTACTCCCTTCCCAACCACTGCTTCCCTTTCATGCCCCTAGACTCCTATAACCCATGCCACCTTCAGAATTTGAAAGCGAGTATGCCAGTCAACGTAGTCAAAAGCTTTCTCTAAGTCTACAAATGCTAGAAACGTAGGTTTGCCTTTCCTTAATCTAATTTTCTAAGATAAGTCGTAGGGTCAGTATTGCCTCACGTGTTCCAACATTTCTACGGAATCCAAACTGATCATCCCCGAGGTCGGCTTCTACCAGTTTTTCCATTCGTCTGTAAAGAATTCGCTTTAGTATTTTGCAGCTGTGACTTATTAAACTGATAGTTTGGTTATTTCCACATCTGTCAACACGTGCTTTCATTGGGATTGGAATTATTATATTCTTCTTGAAGTCTGAGGGTATTTCGCCTGTGTCATACATTTTGCTCAACAGATGGTAGAGTTTTGTCAGGACTGGCTCTCCCAAGGCTGTCAGTAGTTCTAATGGAATGTTGTCTACTCCTGGGGCCTTGTTTCGACTCAGGTCTTTCAGTGCTCTGTCAAACTCTTCACGCAGTATCATATCTCCCATTTCATCTTCATCTACATCCTCTTCCATTTCCATAATAATGCCCTCAAGTACATCGCCCTTGTATAGATCCTCTATATACTCTTTCCACCTTTCTGCTTTCCCCTCTTTGCTTATAACTGGGTTTCCATCTGAGCTCTTGATATTCATACAAGTGGTTCTCTTTTCTCCAAAGGTCTCTTAAATTTTCTTGTAGGCAGTATCTATCTTACCCCTGCTGAGATAAGCATCTATATCCTTACATTTGTCCTCTAGCTACCCTGCTTAGCCATTTTGCACCGCCTGTCGATCTAATTTTTGAGACGTTTGTATTCCTTTTTGCCTGCTTCATTTACTGCATTTTTATATTTTCTCCTTTCATCAATTAAGTTCAATATTTCTTCTGTTACCCAAGGATTTCTACTAGCCCTCGTCTTTTTACCTACTTGATCCTCTGGTGCCTTCACTACTTAACCCCTCAAAGTTACCCATTCTTCTTCTACTGTATTTCTTTCCACCATTCCAGTCAATTGTTGCCTTATGCTCTCCCTGAAACTCTGTAAAACTTCGGGTTCTTTCAGTTTATCCAGGTCCAATCTCCTTAAATTCCCACCTTTTTGCAGTTTCTTCAGTTTTAATCTACAGTTCATAACCAATAGATTGTGGTCAGAGCCCACATCTGCCCCTGGAAATGTCTTACAATTGAAAACCTGGTTCCTAAATCTCTGTCTTACCATTATATAATCTATCTGAAACCTGTCAGTATCTCCAGGCTTCTTCCACGTATAGAACCTTCTTTTATGGTTCTTGAACCAAGTGTTAGCTATGATTAAGTTGTGCTCTGTGCAATATTCTACCAATCGGCTTCCTCTTTCATTTCTTCCCCCCAATCCATATTCACCTACTACGTTTCCTTCTCTCCCTTTTCCTACTACCGAAATCCAGTCACCCATGACTATTAAATTTTCGTCTCCCTTCACTATCTGTATAATTTCTTTTATTTCATCGTACAGTTCTTCAATTTCTTCATCATCTACAGAGCTAGTTGGCATATGAACTTGTACTACTGTAGTAGGCTTGGGCTTCGTGTCTATCCTGGCCACAATAATGCGTTCTCTATGCTGTTAGTAGTAGCTTACCCGCACTCCTGTCTTTTTATTCATTATTAAACCTACTCCTGCATTACCCCTATTTGATTTTGTATTTATAACCCTGTATTCGCCTGACCAAATCTCTTGTTCCTCCTGCCACCGAACTTCACTAATTCCCTCTATATCTAACTTTAACCTATCCATTTCCCTTTTTAAATTTTCTAACCTACCTGTCCTAACCTACCTGTCTGATTAAGGGATCTGACATTCCACGCTCCGATCCGTAGAATGCCAGTTTTCTTTCTCCTGATAACGACCTCCTCATGAGTAGTCTCCGCCCGGAGATCCGAATTGGGGACTATTTTACCTTCGGAATATTTTACCCAAGAGGACGCCATCATCATTTAATCATACAGTAAAGCTGCATGCCCTCAGGAAAAATTACGGCTGTAGTTTCCCCTTGCTTTCAGCCGTTCGCAGCACCACAACAGAAGGCCGTTTTGGTTAGTGTTACAGGGCCAGATCAGTCACTCATCCAGACTGTTGCCCCTGCAACTACTGAAAAGGCTGCTGCCCCTCTTCAGGAACCACACGTTTGTTTGGCCTGGCCTCTCAACAGATACCCCTCCGTTGTGGTTGCACCTGCGGTACGGCTATCTGTGTCGCTGAGGCACGGAAGCCTCCCCACCAACGGCAAGGTCCATGGTTCATGGGGGGATCGTGTACTTCAGTACAAAAAAAAAAAAAACACTTGAAATTCTTTAGAAGTCTCTCTCTCATGCCAAAGCTTCTACTGATATGAGAACCTAAGTTTCTCAGTATATCTTCGATGCTTCTTGGAAGTTTTAAGCACGCTTTGAAGTACAAATGAAGGGCTTATTTCAATAGTGGTACAAGTCCATTGCCTTCACTTCTCTGTCTATAATGCTACTGAAATTAATGGTCGAAACAAACAGAAAGAAAGGTCCATCTCTAGCAAGAAGCCATATACTTGAATATTTCTGGTATCTCAACTGCAGATTTTTCAGCGCTCATTTAACTTTAGGATCTGTATCTCAGAATGAACAAAATGGACTTGTACCACTATTGAAATAAGCCCTTCAAATATAAATCATGACATGAGCATTTAACACGTGTTTTATGTGGTAAGTCTCCTTTGAGATACGAAAAAAATGAATGATGCTTTCCAACCATATCATTTGCTGTGTTCGAGCTAAAAGCGACAAGATTATCAAGATTAATGCTGCTTGATTTGAAAGAATGTATCATTGCCTTGTATAAGGTGTTAGCAGAGCCTGATGAAACTTCAAACATATCAAAGAAACTACTTTTAATCTGGCCTGGATCCCTATCAAGATACACGACTGTTAATGCACATTGTTTAATAACAGTTAGATCAGTAGTTTACCCATAATCAGTGAAAACAACGTATCTTGATGTCTCAGTTTATCATACAATGGCTCTGAAAGTGTCTCCCCTAGCACATTCTTAATAACACTTCTGGGCGACTGTTGAATGAGAAAACACATTCTTACAAAGAGGAATCAATGTATGCATGGTGCTGATTTGTAAATTATTGGCAGTAAAATCGTTAAAATAATTTCTGCTCTTTTTACGTCGTCAGCATTGCTATTTAGCGCTGAAGATTTATTAGGAGTAGGTGCAATAGTTTTCATTTGATTAATATGCTTGGAAGACTTCGTGTGCCTCAAAATTTCAGGTTCATGCGCTGTTAAAACCCTATCACCTACCTTGCAGTAAGCCAAATCATGTCCGTCCCTCCGTTTGTCGAGAACCCGATGTTAGGGTCCTTTTCAAATGGCTCTGAGCACTATGGGACTTAACTTCTGATGTCATCAGTCCCCTAGAACTTAGAACTACTTAAACCTAACTAACCTAAGGACATCACACACATCCATGCCCGAGGCAGGATTCGAACCTGCGACCGTAGCGGTCGCGCGGTTCCAGACTGTAGCACCTAGAACCGCTCGGCCACCTCGGCCGACCGGTCCTTTTCAATAAGCTCACTTCGTAAATTGGGAGCTTCGGGTACATTAGGTGAGACAGGAAATCCAGGAGCAGCATGCATATTGCCTATAGATCTCGAATTAACACTTGCTTTACGCAACCACTTATAAATTTTAGTGAAATAAAAGCACTACATTTTATTAACTGTACTATTACTGACCACAAATATAACCCGCGTCAGATCATTCAATCTTGTAGTCTGGTAAAACTGTGAGATACTGCTATCAAAAGAACAACAAGCTGACTCGTAGGCTTTTACGACACATACCAGTTCAAACAAACAGCAAAAGCAAGAGCAGAGAAACCGGAGAATTCCCAGGCTCATTGCCTAATGAGACACGTCACAACTCTTATATTCTCACACATTAACTGTACTTACATTTTAAAAAATTAAAGAACCATTTGAATATTAAAAAAAATGTTTGGTGTCAAAACTAAGAAATTACCGGTAATATACCTGTAGTGTTGGCAGAAGAGCCAACACCGTGTTGCTAGAGGAGGCCGAAATGCACGCTTTTAAGCTCACGTAGATTGGCGTGAGGTCTGGAACAGGACAATGTCTTGAGAATTGCAAATAAAGTACGTAGATGATGTAATACTTAACTTTAATCCATAATTGGTGTACATCGCTCTTGACTGTACATGCTTCAATATAAATATCAATTGAATACGGCGCCTTGCTAGGTCGTAGCAAACGACGTAGCTGAAGGCTATGCTAACTATCGTCTCGGCAAATGAGAGCGTGATTGTCAGTGAACCATTCCTATGAACGTCGGCTGTACAACTAGTAAGTCTCTCTAGACCTGCCCTGTGGCGGCGCTCGGTCTGCGATCCTGACAGTGGCGACACGCGGGTCCGACATGTACTAATGGACCGCGGCCGATTTAAAGGCTACCACCTAGCAAGTGTGGTGTCTGGCGGTGACACCACAATACCCGCCCGCCATTGCACATTGCCCTCTAAAATACCTACCAAGGCTTTACCCGAGAATCGGGTAATTGCTTTCCAACTGGTAGCACTGCTGTGACACTAGACCACGAGCTGATACAGCTCTGTAACATCTCAAGAAGACAACACTCCTTCCAGTCACTTCTGCAATGTTGCCAGATCGTGCGTATCGCCGGACATATAATTCTGAGGAGGGGCCTGTTCCATTGGCCACCTTAAGTGAATAACTCAGACTTAATCTCTGCAGCGGCTCGCCGGCCACCAGGTTTTATGTGTAAGACTCAAGAAATGTCGCAGAGTAAGTTTTAGCAACGGCTGACCCCCTGCATAGCAGCCACCTTGAGTTTCCTCATCCTGTATGGCAGGGGTTCCCAAACTGCGTCGCGCCGTGCCCCCTTTTGAAACATAAATTATTTTAACCCCTCCCATACTTTGTTTTTCTTACTCAGCACTTCTCGTACTTCGAACAAAAGCGGACCACGAAGTATACACTGAAGAGCCAAAGAAACTGGTATAGGCATGCATATTCAAATACAGAGATATGTAAACTGCGGTCGGCAACGCCTATATAAGACAACAAGTATGGTGCAGTAGTTAGATCGGTTACTGCTGCTACGATATCAGTTTATCAAGATTTAAATGAGTTTTAATGTGGTATTATAGTCGGCGCACGAGCGATGGGACACGGCATCTCCGAGGTAGCGATGAAGTGAGGATTTTCCGTACGACTATTTCACGAGTGTATGATCAATATCAGGAAAAAACATTCAGCAAGAACGGGACCAACGACGATTGAAGAGAATCGTTCAACGTGATAGAAGTGCAACCCTTCCGCAAATTGCTGCAGATTTCAATGCCGGGCCATCAAAGAGTATCAGTACGCGAACCAATAAAGAAACATCATCGATATGGGCTTTCGGAGCCGAAGGTCCACTCGTGTACCCTTGATGACTGTGTGACAGAAAGCCTTCGCCTCGCCTCAGCCCGTCAACACCGACATTGGACTGTTGATGGCTGGAAACAAGTTGCCTCGTCGGTAAAGTATCATTTCAAATTGTATCGAGCGGAAGGACGTGTACGGGTATTGAGACAACCTCATGAGTCCATAGACCCTGCATGTCAGCAGAGGACGTTCAAGTTGGTGGATGCTCTGTAATGGTATGAGGCGTGTGCAGTTTGAGTTATATGGGACGCCTGATACGTCTAGATACGACTCTGACAGGTGACACGTCCGTAAGCATCCTGCCTGATCACCTGCATCCATTCATGTACATTCCTACTATTCCGATGGACTTGGCCAATTCCAGCAGGACAGTGCGACACCCCATACGTCCAGAATTGCTAGAGAGTGACTGCAGAAACAATCTTCTGAGTCCAAACACTTCCCCTGGCCACCGAACTCCCGAGACGTGAACTTTATTGAGCATACCTCGGATGCCTTGCAACGTGCTGTTCGGAAGAGATCTTCACCCCCTCGTACTCTTACGGGTTTATGGACAGCCCCGGTTCCCTCCAGCACTACTTCAGACATTAGTCGAGTCCATGCCACGTCGTGTTGCTGCACTTCTGCTCGCGGGGGCCCTACACGATATTAGGCAGATGCACCAGTTTCTTTGGCTCTTCGTGGTATTTACTTTTGTCTAATCACTGCAACTATCTGTTACAACAATAATAGTAATAATTAGAAAGTGCCATTCGAGCACAGGAGAGGTAAACTTTTTTAAAAATTATTATACATTTCTATTAGTCAAAGGTGATGCAGGATGACAAATACAACTAGTATATAAATAACCGCAGCTGTGAGTTCAGTTATTGTATTGAGAAAATATGTGTACTTCACTACATATTTTTTTACAAATTAGTTCGTAAATTCGTTACTCAGTTAAAATGTAACTGCTTCCGCCTGTAATGTTTTTAATTCATTTGGAAAGTTTTAATATCTGATATATCATTACGTACAAATAAAACAATATTCAACATTTAAATCACGGTTTAAGAACTGTCGTATTAAAACTGATCATCAAGAAAAATAAACTAGAGCAAAAGTTCAATTTTTTTTCTTTTTTTTACACTTGCTCATTTAGTATGCTGTGTGTGCTTCTTCATAAGAAGAATGCGGATGCAGTCTTCATTGGATCTCTGAAACAGCAACTCGCAGATCTCCTTCCAGCTGCAGTCGAGACCGATGTTTCGACTTCATTAATGCCAGTGAGTTGATGCAAAGGATAATAACGTATCCACTGTCCTTTTTGTTAAACTGGGATATTCATTCCGAGTATGCACGCAAAAATTTTCAAAAGACTGCGATTTAAATTCATTTTGAAGGGTTCCGTCACTTGAGATTTCTATTTGCACCTCCTGTTCCGCTGTTGACAAGTGGTTTGTTACGATCGTATTGAACGGATTGTGCATTCAGTCACCCTCAGATTAAGGTTGTGGAAATTTATTCTCGAACTGTTGAAGAAGAATTTGATGACGTACTGGGCCGATTCTATTACTTTTACGCACATCCACCTCATTTTCCTCCACGAAATCATTCAGTCAAGAAAACGACTCGCAGTTATCCTTCTCCTAAGCACTTTCTGGCTTAGAAAGATGGTATTACTACTTCGTGCTTGAAGTGCTATGTTAAGATCATTCACTTTCTCAAAAACATCGGTCAAGCAGCACAATATGAGAAGCCATTTTCAATCCAGAAACTGAGTCGATGGTGTGAGACTCCTGTTCAATTGGAAAATACGAATTTCAATTTTTAGCTCCACAACACAATGAAGAATTTCGCCACGAGACGACCATCGTACCTCCAAGGGTAATAGAAGCGAATCATGCGTGGATTCTATCCTCGAAAAGAATGGAAAATAGCCTACTGTTTAAACGTCGTGCTTTCACCAAATTTACAACACTGTTTCCAGTTGCACCGGGCGATTCTAATTAAAGTGCAGCAACTCACGGGGTCCGATATGGGATGTTAGCATCGTATGGCAGCGAAACTTGGAAGATGCGCTAATGCGGGACCGATTTACGTTGGGAAACAAACTAGTTCCAACTGTGACCGTCAGGTGCAAATCTGGCGCCGTAGACTGTTTGTATCACGGTATGACATCCACGCTATCATTTGACAAGCATTAACGTGAGTGCGAGAAGAGAGATAGAGCACTGTTGGTGAAACTGTTTCATGTGAACGACAGAAATTAAATACTGTATTGAGAGAGTATCGCCGACTGAAAGGTCTGAGAAGTGGCTCGATGTTATTAAATGGTTTAAGTGTTAAAAACCATCCAACAGCCAAAATCACATGAAGTATTTCTTTATTTAAGACAACCGGTTTCAACAGACTAAGCTGCCATCTTCAGGTCTTAGAATCTTTTGCTATAAAACATGTTCATTTTGCGCTGACCTCACGCACAAGGACTTTTGACCCTGTAGTTTGGTCCCTTTATACGCCAAACCAACCAACCTCAATCACAAGATGTCAAGTGGATAAAAACAGCGCATTATAAAAGGTTTATCGTCCTAAAACGTTTAAAACATAAAGCACTTTGTGTAGCAGACTATGTCCATATACATACTGCTCACAGTTGCTTGTTGCAACATACAAACACGTACGTAATAGCACAACTGTTTACATATATCTTGAATAGCTTTTAACTACTAAACAGCTCGCTCTTCAGCTCTCGCAAAATAAGAAAATTCAGTCAAAATGGTTTAAAGACGATGACAATGAAATTCGAAAACACGGGTGAGCTTGGTGTGGCACCTGGAAGAGGAAGGCGTCCTATTCCGGTGAAAGCTATTGACGAGGTTTCTGTTGCTGGAACTGACTATGCAGCACGGGATGTGTTAGTGCTCACGCAGTGTCACAGGAATTGTCCACCCCATGGTCAACAGTACGGAAAGTTTTGCGGTCTATTTTACATGGTTACCCCAAACAAGATTCAGACTGTGCAGCAACTGGAATCTCATGATCCGCAGCAACGTTCTGATTTTGCTCTTCGGTTTTTGACACAGATCGAAGTTGCTGCTATGTGACTCGTCAATATTGTATTTAGTGACCAGACGCATTTACACTACAGGGTGCAGTGAATATACAGAACTGCCGAATTTGGGTACTGTTAAACCGCGTGTTGTGCGCGAAGAGCCATTGCGCTGGCGATGTGTGACTGTATGGTGTGATTAACAAGCACCTATACTCTGTCCGTTCTCCTTTCACGAGAACACACCCAGAGAGCCTGTCAGGTACCCTGAGGTCTGCACGTTATCGAGATCTTCTTGTACAGCATACTGGAAACCATTGTTTTCATGCAAGTTGGGACAACACTTCAAGTTTCTCGCACAGTGAAAGATATGGTTAGCACAATGTTCCACGAACGTGTTATCTCCAGAGGTTAGATGCATATCTTGTAAGATTACGTGAGCTGAATCAATTTGAGTTTTAGCTGTGGGATATCTACAACGCGTTTACCACGACACGTTCGCTCTGTGCCTGATCTGAAGGGCAGTATACAGGAACTCGTTGCTCAGATTCCACCGAACTGTTGCGAGCAACTGTTGATCACGTCTTTTTACGATGTAGCAGCGTCTCGTCGATGTCACCGGTGGTCAAACTGAACAAACTGTGTAGGAGGCGATTAGTTGTAAAATAAACATAATGCATTTCTGCCCACGTTCCATTACATATGGAAATATTTCTATACGTCTTTCTTGCATACAGAGCGCCAGATTTGCATCTGTTGGCCAAAATTGGAACTTATTTTTTCCAGCGTAAATCGGGTGCCAAGTTTCGCTGGCATACGATTCTTAAACCCCACACTGGACCTGTGTGAGCAGTTGCGCTTTGATTATAACCACCCGGTACTACTTTAGAAACCAATGTCTCCCTGTGTGTCATGGACAGTATGAATTTTACGGAGGAGAAACAGCACACGCTCTTGTCATGAACTGCTGTTTAATTCCATTAAATACTGCCACCGCATGAGTATGTATACCAACACAATTGGTTTATGACAGATTATTGTAAACAAAAAAGGAATTTACAAGAAAGAAACATCTTCGCCTGTAGTCCTCCCGTCCAGAGATTTAAAAATAGAAAGTCCTTGCATTTCATTTTCATAACAGTAGCATACAAACTCAAGAAGCTGGAAAGATTTCCGATATTAATACTGTCATCAAGTTTCACAGCGAATTTTTGCTCTTGAAGAGGTTATTTTTCGTGTCAGTGACTACTGGATCAATACAATGAGTCACGGTATCAAGCGAGAGTGGTACAGACGTCAGATGCTCGCCAAACGCTTCTCCTTCACGATTTTGCAGTTTCGTCGGCTGCTGGAGGACGTAATTTTTCAACAATAATGTGTGGTGATTCAAATTCTGCAATTAAGTAGGATACCTGTACAGATGCTCTTAGGGCTTTCTTACGAACTGATAACAGGTTTTTGAGGAATCTCTCATTTCCTTTTAATTGTTGCCCATGGCACTTGAAAAATTCGATGGGTTTGGCTACATGGCCCGGACGTTTTATCTGTAGGTGTCTCATTAGTTTTATAGGTTTGAAGCTGTCGTTAGCTAAAATTTCCAAACAGCGGACACATTGTGATCGTTCCCCGTTATTCAAAAGAATGCCTAATGTAAGATAATCAAGTTGATATTTACGTACTTTAGTTTTGCGTTTAGAAATAACGTTGCTTATAGGAACAGAGGAAGAAGAATGTACTTTGATTAAATTGGAATCTTTTTCCTTACTATATCTGGATATTTTCGAAGGAGAAGAGACACTGTGAATCACTAAGATGGGATCCCTCGCGATTCGCAGATCAGCAACTTATCCATGAGAAGGATAGAACTTTTATCGCTTTATTTTAAATCCGGATAATTACTTCCTCTGAAAACACAATAGAAATGAACTATCTTTCTCATCACTTTTGAGCGGACTCCGAAAGCGTGCCTGAAATCTGGGGGACTGTCAAAATGACTGAAGAACAGTTTCTTCTTGCAGTCAGTGTTGCAAGGAAATGGCGGTCACATTGTAAAGAAGCTTATCGTCATTACTAGTTATTGAATGTTTTGTAAGCAGCTAACACAGCGGGTGACAGCTGACAGAGACTGTGTGATGAAATATGATTCGTCACATTTCTCACCATTCCTGCTGACAGGATCTACTGGACAGCTTCGTGAAATAAGACACCAAATTAACGATGGGCCAGCGTCCTAACTTGGTTCATGGAAATGAGAATCAGACGCCAGCAGTGTTTGTTTACCGGAAGTCTTTTTCTACATAACATGAAATGTAAATGTACTTCATTGAAAGCCGGCGTCCCCTCCTATTACTCTCTGTGCCGCCCCCCCCCCCCCCCACCCCTTCCACCACTTTGAGGTCGGCCGCGGCATCGTGCCGGAGCAGCCGGCTGGGGAAGCAGGCCGAGTTTCGTTATCAGAACGCTGTTTACTCTGTGAGAAACCTACAGACAGGCAGGACATTTTTTCACGCAGTGATTACAAGCGTGACTCACTACGCGGTCTGAGTTCGTGCCTTTGTCTTTTTATGACGCTGCAGCTTTAATTCCTTGTGTGGCAAGGAGTGTTATTATTAATGAGAGAGTAATATTCTTTCCAGAAGCAGAAAAATAACGGTGAACTAGATAAGTGACACAACTTACGCTGTACACCGGAGGTGTATTGAGGCCGCAGACTCCCTGGTCAGGGATTTAAGTTGTTACATTAATCTTCATGTGACGAAGGTGTTCATGCTGCATGTTACTCTTTTCGTGTTCTACTTCACACTGTAGTGTTTATAGTGCCTTAGATACAAAGACAGCAGTCAGAATTAGCCTACTCCTTACCTCCTGCACCGTTTACAACAGATTTTGCAGTGCTGGTCAACAGATATGCAACGCTATGAAGGTGGCAAACAGCAAACTCAAATTGGAGAAAAGTTAATTACATGACTGAGTATGTAAATTATTAAGATTTATGAGTGACCACACAAAAAAGACAGAAGTAATGGCTTCTTCAGGGTGAGCCAGAAGTCGCGATCAAAAAGTATTCACATGACTTAACATAATTTTAGTTTCGCGGTTACATGGATGTGGAAATATATTGTAGATTTCTAGATTTAAAATAATGTTCCCGGCCCGTATTACATCTGTCTTCTGACAGAGATCACTCAAATTACAGCAGTGCAGGCGATAATTGCTAAACGTCAAATTACAACAATACAGACCCCACTCCATGAAAATACGTTTTTTTTTTTTTGTTTGGGGTTTAAGGGCGCTCAACTACTGAGGTAATTAGCGCACAGTCACAATTTTTAGAGCACATAGAATCTAGTAAAACTCAAGGGGGGGGGGGGGAGACACCAGAAAGTTCTTACAAAGATGCAGATAAAATAAGTGAAGGAGTTAGATGTCTTTGGACAAGCCAGTCAAAGTAATGAAACGAAGAACACGAGCGTCATCAGCTAAAATATCCTTTAAAGTAGATGGCAGAGACAGGACAACACGAGATTGACTAAAATGGGGACACGACAGTAAAACATGGCGCACTGTTAATGCATGACCACAAGGGCACTGCGGGGCTGGGTCACCGGAGAGCTGGTAGCGGTGGCTAAACCGGCAATGCCCAATCCGCAACCTGGTCAGAAGGACCTCTTCTCGCCGAGATGGTCGGGAGGAGGTTGTCCAAGCAGTTGGGAACGGTTTTACTGCCCGGAGCTTGTTTCCTTGAAGTGATGACCAAGTATCCCACCACAAAGACACAAGCCTCTTACAAACAACCCCACTAATGTCAGATGACGGGACACAATGGGAGGCTGGCAGAGGCAGGAGGACTGCAGCCTTGGCTGCAGCATCAGTAGCCTCATTCCCAGGCACTCCTACATGGCCGCGAACCCACAGAAAGCTGACAGGAGAGCCATCGGCAACAGAAGAATGGAGGCACTGCTGGATCCGTTGCACCAAGGGATGGACCGGATATGGAGCTCCAAGGCTCTGAAGAGCACTGAGTGAGTCAGAGCAGAGTACATACGATGAATGGCGGTGGCGGCGGGCATACTGAACGGCCTGATGGAGAGCAAAAAGCTCGGCCGTAAAGCTGGAACACTGGTCGAGGAGCCGGTATTTAAAGGTGCCGGCCCCGACGGCAAAGGCACAGCCGACACCATCGTCAGTTTTGGAGCCATCAGTGTAAATAAAGGTGTGACTGGCAAGTCGCGCACGAAGTTCGACAAACCGTGAGCAATACACTACAGCCGGAGTACCCTCCTTCGGGAGCGAGCTGAGGTCGAGATAAATATGAACCGGAGCCTGGAGCCACGGTGGTGTCGGCCTCTCACCCTCTCTGAAGGTGGTAGGGAGGGCAAAATCCAATTGTCGAAGCAGGTGACGAAAGCGGACTCCAGGGAGCAGCAGGGCAGACACATACAACCCATACTGACGGTCGAGAGAATCGGCGAAGAAGGACTGATAAGAGGGGTGGTCGGGCATTGACAACAGCCGGCAGGCATACCGACAAAGCAGTACGTCGCGCCGGTAGGTCAATGGTAATTCGGCAGCTTCAGCATAAAGACTCTCGACGGGACTAGTGTAGAATGCTCCGGTCGCAAGACGTAACCCCCAATGGTGGATGGAGTTGAGACGTCGTAAGAGGGATGGCCGAGCAGACGAGTAGACGAGGCTCCCATAATCCAGCTTTGATCAGACTATGGACCGATACAAGCGAAGCAGGACAGTGCGATCCGCTCCCCAAGATGAACCACTAAGAACTCTGAGGACATTAAGGGAACGTGTACAACGGGCCGCCAAATAAGAGACGTGCGGAGACCAACAAAGTTTCCTGTTCAGTGTGAGCCCTAGAAACTTAGTTGTTTCCACGAATGGGAGAACAACGGGACCGAGATGTAAGGATGGCGGAAGGAACGCTTTATATCGCCAAAAGTTGATACAAACCGTCTTCTCTTCAGAGAACCAGAAGCCATTTGCCACGCTCCATGAGTATAGGCTGTCTAGACAATGCTGAAGGCAGCGCTCCAGGAGGCATGTTCTCTGGGCACTGCAGTAGATCGCGAAGTCATCGACAAAGAGAGAGCCTGAGACATTAGGTGGAATGCAATCCATAATTGGATTGATCGCTATGGCAAAAAGGGCTACGCTCAAGACGGAGCCCTGAAGCACTCCGTTCTCCTGGAGGAAGACGTCGGACAATACGGAACCCACACGTACCCTAAACTTTCGATCTGTTAAAAAGGAATCAATAAAAAGGGGCAGGCGACCGCGTAGACCCCACCTGTGCATAGTGCGGAGGATACCTCCTCTCCAACAGGTATCATAAGCCTTCTCCAAATCGAAGAACACGGCTACCATTTGGCGCTTTCGCAAAAAGTTGTTCATGATGAATGTCGACAAGGTCACAAGGTGGTCAACAGCGGAGCGGCGGCGACGAAAGCCACATTGAACATTGGTAAGTAGCCGTCGAGATTCAAGAATCCAAACTAACCGAGCGTTAACCATGCGCTCCATCACCTTACAGACACAGCTTGTAAGAGGAATGGGACGGTAACTAGAAGGAAGGTGTCTATCCTTCCCGGGTTTGGGTATAGGAACAACGACGGCGTCACGCCAACGCATGGGGACTTGACCTTCGGTCCAGAAGCGATTGTAGGTACGAAGAAGGAAGCTTTTGCCTGCCGGAGAAAGGTGGGCCAGCATCTGAACGTGAATGGCATCTGGCCCCGGAGCAGAGGACCGGGACAGTGCAAGTGCACGTTCGAGTTCCCGCATAGTACAGGGGGCATTATAATTTTCCAGATTCAGCGAGTGGAAGGAAGGTCGCCGAGCCTCTTCTGCCTCTTTCCTGGGAAGGAAGGCAGGGTGGTAATGGGCGGAGCTTGAAACCTCCGCGAAAAAGCGGCCGAAGGCGTTGGAGACATCCACAGGATCAACAAGGACCTCATTACCTGAAGTCAGGCCAGGTACCGAGGAGTGGGCCTTAATGCCCGACAGCCGGCGCAGGACACCCCAGACGACAGAAGAGGGAGTAAAACTTATAAAGGAGCTGGTGAAAGAGGCCCAACAAGCTTTTTTGCTGTCTTTGATGACTTTACGGCATTGCTCTCGGAGTCGTTTGTATCCAATACAATACGCCAACGTAGGATGGCGGCGAAAGGTGCGTAAAGCACGTCGTCGAGCACGGATAGCGTCTCTACAAGCCTCATTCCACCAGGGGACGGAAACGCGACGTGAAGAAGAGGCAGTACGAGGAATGGAACGTTCGGCAGCATTGATGATAACAGCCGTGAGGTATTCGACCTGACTGTCACAACTGAGAAAATCGTGGTCCGGAAAGGTCGCCAGGGAGGAGTAAAGTCCCCAGTCAGCTTTCGGTATGTTCCAGCTCGAAGGACGTGGGGATGGGGTGTGGTGCAGGAGACGAACGACACAGGGGAAGTGGTCGCTCGAATAGGTGTCAGAAAGGACATACCACTCGAACCGACGGGCAAGAGTGGTAGAACAGATCGAGAGGTCAAAGTGGGAGTAGGTATGAGTAGAGTCCGAGAGGAAAGCCGGGGCGCCAGTATTGAGGCAGACAAGATTGAGGTGGTTGAAGACATCCGCCAAGAGGAAGCCTCTCTGACTGGATGCAGGAGAGCCCCAAAGGGGATTTTTTTTGTTTGTTTTGGTTTTAGGGCGCAAAACTGCTATGGTTGTTAGCGCCCGGTCTGTGACTTAGGAAACACTAAAAAACCGAAATTGAAAACCAGCAGCAATGGGAACGAAAGTCATAAAATTGGAGAAACTAAAAGCAGAAGGAAGGCGTAAAAATCCACTACAGAAAGGGGTTGGTTGTCGCCAAAAAAAGCTTCAGATGACTGACGTCATTTCACTGGCACTAATAAACTTGAGAACGCGGTCGGCTGAGCGCGTGTCATCTGCTAAAATCGACGATATATCAGGCGATAGCTGTAGACGGGAGCGTAACGGATTAAAATAGGGGCACTCAATTAAAAGGTGTCTTACCGTCCACAGCTGAGAGCAGTGGGGACAGAGTGGGGGAGGATCGCCGCTTAAAAGATGTCGATGGCTAAAAAGACAGTGCCCTATCCGGAGTCTAGTTAAAATTACCTCCTCCCGACGACGCGTTCGGGAGGAAGAGGTCCAAGCACAAGGAAGAGCTTTCACGTCCCGCAATTTATTATGGGGAAGTGTCGACCAACGCGCGTGCCATAAATGAACAACACGCCGACATAAAACGCTCCGTAGATCGGCGAAGGGAATCGATTGAATAGCTGGCCGAAGAAGAGAGACTGCAGCCTTGGCTGCAGTATCGGCCGCCTCATTTCCACAGATACCAGCGTGTCCCGTGAGCCAGAGGAACGCCACCGAGACGCCCCCCAGGTGGAGCAAGCGCAGACCTGAATCCGGTGGACCAGAGGGTGCATAGGATAAAGAGCTTGGAGACTGAGGAGAGAGCTGAGAGAATCTGAGCAGATAACGTACTGTATCCGCTGATGGCGGCGGATGTAGTGGACAGCCTGGAGAACAGCGTAAAGCTCCGCAGTATAAACCGAACACTGGTCGGGAAGCCGAAAGTGATTTGGGGTGTCGCCAACAATATAGACACTCCCTGCACCTAACGATGTTTTCGAGCCGTCGGTGTAAATAAATGTGGCGTCCGTCATTTGTGCACATAGAGCAGCAAATGCCCGAGGATAAACAAGTGAAGGGGTACCATCCTTGGGAAATCGACAAAGGTCACGGAGCAGGCAGATCCGGGGACGGAGCCAAGGCGGTGCTATACCCCAAGTTGTCAAGAAGGTTTTAGGAAAGCGGAAGGAAAGAGAATGGATCAGTTGACGGAAGCGGACTCCCGGTGGTAGTAGGGAGGAGGGGCGGCCTGCATACCCTACATCAAAGGAGGCGTCGAAAAAAATGTCATGGGCTGGATTAGCAGGCATGGAAGACAGATGGCTAGCATAACGACTCAGAAGGACTGCTCGCCGATTGGACAGCGGAGGTTCAGCAGTCTCAGCATAAAGGCTTTCCACAGGGCTAGTGTAAAAAGCTCCAGACACTAAACGTAATCCACGGTGGTGGATAGAGTCGAGACGCCGAAGAATAGACGGCCGAGCAGAGGAGTAGACTATGCTTCCATAGTCCAATTACGAGCGCACTAAGGCGCGATAGAGGCGGAGAAGGACCACTCGGTCCGCTCCCCAGGAGGTACCATTCAGGACACGGAGGGCGTTGAGGGATCGCAGATAGCGAGCCGAAAAATAGGAAACGTGGGAGGACCAGCACAGTTTTCTGTCAAACATAAGACCCAAGAATTTAGCGACGTCTGAAAACGGAAGGTTGACAGGACCTAGATGTAAGGAGGATGGAAGAAACTCCTTACGTCACCAAAAATTAACACAAACGGTCTTACTGGGAGAAAAACGGAAGCCGGTTTCGATGCTCCAAGAGTGGAGGCGATCGAGACATCCTTGAAGACGTCGTTCAAGACGGCTGGTCCGTTGAGAGCTGTAGTAGATCGCAAAATCGTCCACAAAGAGGGAGCCCGAGACATCAGGAAGGAGACAATCCATAATTGGATTTATGGCAATGGCAAACAGTACAACACTCAGCACGGAGCCCTGAGGTACCCCGTTTTCTTGGGAGAAAGTACGGGAGAGAGTAGTGTTCACCCGCACCCTAAATGTGCGCTCTGCCATGAATTCGCGAAGAAAAAGGGGCAGCCGACCTCGAAAGCCCCAAGAGAACAGTGTGCGGAGGATGCCTGTCCTCCAACAGGTATCGTATGCTCTCTCCAGATCAAAAAATATTGCTACTGTGGCGTTCCGGAGAAAATTGTTCATGATAGAAGTGGAGAGAGCAACAAGATGGTCAACTGCAGAACGATGCTTTCGGAATCCGCGTTGGGCAGGTGTTAAAAGACTGCGGGATTCCAGCCACCACGCTAAGCGGTAATTCACCATACTCTCCAAAACCTTACAGACACTACTCGTGAGAGAAATGGGGCGATAGCTAGAGGGGAGATGTTTGTCCTTTCCAGGTTTCGGAACAGGAACGATGATAGCTTCCCGCCATCGTCTGGGAAAAGTACTGTCGGTCCAAATACGATTATAAAGGCGAAGGAGGTAACGCAGACTATGTGTTGATAAATGCAGCAACATTTGGACGTGGATACCATCCGGTCCTCGGGCGGAGGAGCGAGAAGAAGAGAGTGCATGTTGGAGTTCCCGCATGGAGAAAACAGTATTGTAGCTTTCGCGATTTTGAGAGGAGAAAGCAAGAGGTCGCACTTCCGCTGCACGTTTCTTCGGGAGAAACGCTGGCGGGTAATTTGAAGAGCTCGAAATCTCAGCAAAGTGCTGACCCAACGAGTTAGAAATTGCGACGGGGTCCACTAATGTATCATGCGCGACAGTGAACCCAAAGACCGGGGAGAAACTAGGCGCGCCTGAGAACCGTCGAAGCCGACTCCAAACTTCCGAGGAGGGAGTGAAGGTGTTAAATGAGCTAATAAAGAATTTCCAGCTTGCCTTCTTGCTATCGCGGATGACACGACGGCATCGCGCACGGAACTGCTTATAGCGGATACAGTTGGCCAAAGTAGGATGGTGGCGGAAAACGCGGAGAGCACGTCGCCGCTCACGTATTGTATCACGGCATGCCACGTTCCACCAAGGAACTGGGGGGCGCCGGGGCAATTCGGAGGTGCGTGGTATTGAACGTTCCGCAGCTGTAAGAATAACGTCGGTAATATGTGTGACCTTATCGTCGACGCTGGGAAAGTGACGGTCATCGAATATCGCTAGAGACGAAAAAAGTGTCCAATCGGCTTGGGCAAACTTCCAGCGTCGCGGGCGCATATATGGCAGTTGAGGCTGCAGTCTAAGGACACATGGAAAGTGGTCACTCGAGTGTGTATCATCAAGGGCGAACGGAAAGAAAGAACGTGTATCCGGAAAGGGAAAGACGGATGGCGACAGCTTGGAAGGAAGTGTTTAATTGGATTGGGTGATAATGGAGAGTATCATGGGGAAGAATCATGAGTCCTCCATGTGCTGGAGTGCCTTCAACAGAGGGGAGATCAAATCAGACGGACTGAAAATTTGGGAGAACAAAGCGGTCATGGGGACGCAGCTTTTTTTCCTGAAGACAGAAGATGACCGGCGAGTAGGATCGTAAGAGGATCGACAATTCATCCCGATTGGCTCGAATACCGCGGATATTCCAGTGGGTAATGGACATAGGGTGAACAGAAAATGGAGGAATGTGACCAAGGTTGCTGTCAACTCAACGACTGCTCAGAGCTTGCGACCGACAGCATGGAATGGCATTCAGCCGAAGGCAGAAGATCCTGATCCATAGGTTGTTCAGGAGCAGCTCCTGCCACCAGCGACCGGCCGGTTGATCGGCCGCCAGCAGTGCGCCTCGGCGACACAGAAGACGGCCGAGGGCGATTTCCGCCAGGTGGTGCTGTAGATGGGACACGCCTTGGCGGAGAAGGAGAGGAACTGGGTTTCTTTGTAGCCTTCTTGGAAGTATGATGTTTAGATGAAGGAGGAACCGATGGTTGGGAAGTTGCGGTACGTAAAAACTCTTCACGAGTATGCTCTTTTTGCGAAGTCTTGGTGTCTGACTTTTGGGCTCGAGATTTAGTAGAACCCGACGAAGGGTGAGCCAGAGAGTGGGCAGGCGAAAGTGGTGAAGTTGAACGGGCGACCTTTGCGCTGGCCGATCTGACGACCGTGGTACTAAAGGTGAGGTCGGAAGTCTGCATGGCCGCCTCCTTTGTTGGCTGAGGAGAAGCAAGGACAGTGCTGTATTTACCTGTCTGAGGCACGGTGGGCTGTCGACTGGCGAATAATTTTCGAGCAGCAAAGGTCGACACCTTTTCCTTCACTCTGATTTCCTGGATGAGCTTTTCGTCCTTAAAAACGGGGCAATCTCGAGAGGAAGCAGCGTGGTCACCCATACAGTTGATGCAGCGAGGGGATGGAGGTGGACAAGTACCCTCATGGGCATCCTTGCCACACGTAACACATTTGGCCGGATTGGAACAGGACTGGCTGGTGTGATTGAACCGCTGACACCGATAGCAACGCGTAGGGTTTGGGACGTAAGGGCGAACGGAAATTATCTCATAGCCTGCTTTGATTTTCGATGGGAGTTGAACTTTGTCAAACGTCAAAAAAACAGTGCGGGTTGGAATGATGTTCGTGTCAACCCTTTTCATAACTCTATGAACAGCCGTTACGCCCTGGTCAGACAGGTAGTGCTGAATTTCTTCGTCAGACAATCCATCGAGGGAGCATGTATAAACGACTCCACGCGAGGAATTTAAGGAACAGTGCGGTTCCACCCGGACAGGGAAGGTGTGTAGTAGTGACGTACGCAGCAATTTTTGTGCCTAGAGGGCACTGACTGTTTCTAACAACAGGGTGCCATTCCGTAATCTGGAACAAGACTTTACAGGACCTGCAATTGCGTCGACACCTTTCTGAATAATGAAAGGGTTGACCGTGGAGAAGTCGTGACCTTCGTCAGACCGAGAAACAACAAGGAACTGTGGCAACGATGGAAGAACTATCTGTGGCTGAGACTCAGTGAACTTACGCTTGTGAGCAGACATAGTGGAAGGTGAGGAAACCATTGCGGAAGAATCCCCGATGATTACCGGCGTCTCCGATGGCGCGCTCCTCCCTTGTGGGGGCCCTCTCTGAGGGCACTCCCGCCTTAGGTGATTGTTCACACCTCAGGTCACACCTCCCGACAAACGGACGGAGGGACCAATCGGCACATTCGGAAGGTATCAGCTCGGGTAATCACCCCTCCCTGGGCCTGGCCGTTACCAGGGGGTACGTACGTGTCCTACCTGTCTACCCGGGGCGGGGAATTACGCTTTACCCCGTCACCGGCTATGCACAAAAATGCGTGGGATGGCCTTCAGACACGCACAGGGAGGAAGAAAGAGAAAGGGAAAAACAAAGAAAGGGAAAGGATAGAGGAGAGGTCTCAAACGCCGCAGCAGAGAAAAGGGTAAAGAGAAGAGGTAAGGAAAAGAGAACGACAAAGGAAGGATGAAGACATACAACCAGAGAAGGCGAAGAATGCGGTACATTTACGAGCGTCCGTCTCCAGGCATAGGCACAAACCATACTCCCAGAGGGGGAGAAAGGGAAGGAAAGAGCCAGAGGTGAGGGGAGGTGGGCGAAGATGGGGGAGAGGGAAGGATGCGGAAAAGGAAGGTATGCAGCCCGGAAAGGAAGAAGGGCCACATTAGCTCGGGGTCCCGTGCTCGCTACGCACGTATCCACAAAAGAGTTGTGGACCCCCTGGGGGGCACAAGGGGGATGATGGGCATTGAAGTCGCCAAACAATAAAAACGGCGGAGGAAGCTGAACAATCAGGTGCATCATGTCAGCCCGACTAACTGCGGATGACGATGGAGTGTAGACGGTACAAACGGAAAAAGTAAAGGCAGAAAGAGTAATACGGACAGCTATTGCTTGGAGTGGGGTGGTCAATGGGATGGGATGGTAATAGACATTGTCCCGAACGAGCAACATGACCCCACCATGAGCTGGAATACCATCCACAGGGGTGAGGTCAGACAGCTCCGAGGTATAGTGGGTAAAAGCAATACGGTCAGTTGGGCGCAACTTGATTTCCTGGAGACCAAGGACGAGCGGACAGTGCAGGCGGAGGAGCAGTTGTAATTCCTCCTGATTAGATCGAATACCTCTTATGTTCCAATGTAACAAAGCCATCGCTAGTCAGAAAAAAGGGGGGACGAAACGGGTGAAGAGCTGGTCACCTCGACGGCCGCGGAGGGCCAGGTTTCGAGGGAACAACGCTACACCCGGCGGGAGGCGGATCCTGTTCCATCGAGTCGTCGCCAGCTGCGGCCGCTTTCCCGGGTTGCGTAGGAGGGGCAGCATCATTCGCCGACGAGAGGCCAGCTGAGCGCCTGGCAGCAGAGCGTCCCGGCGAATCTGAGGACGGCTGGGAGCAGCGACTCACGGATGGAGCGTCAGACGAAACGCGCCGGGGTGGAGAGGGGGATAAAGACTTCTGCTTGGAGGCCTTCTGGGAAGTCCGATGAGGCACAGGGATGGTGGGCTGGACCTGAAGAAGGTCCTCACGCGCGGGTCCGTTTTGGAACGCCGGACCTCGGAAGCTGGGGTCCGGAACGTTTCCCCAATGGACGCCTGAGAAGAGGATCGCTTCTCAGGCGGCGGAGGGGGAGGAGGAGGAAGGGTGGCCCCTGGGGCAGAGGGGGCAGGGGCCGCGATGGGGAGAGGAGGTGGAGGGGGGACAGGATAGGGGTGAGGATACTTTGGAAGGAGTGGACACGACTGAGGCAAACGAAGTTGTCAACGTCACGGGATGGAGGCGGTCATACTTCTTCCTAGCCTCAGAATAAGAGAGGCGAACCAAAGTTTTTAATTCTTGAATCTTCTTATCCATCTGATATGCGGGGCAGTCTAAAGATCTAGGCGAGTGGATGCCAGGACAACTAACGCACCGAGGTGGTGGGAAGCATGTATGTTCCTCACGAAGAGGACGTCCACAATCGCCACAAAGGGGCTCAGCCTCACACCGTGACGACTTATGCCCAAAGCGCAAACACCGAAAGCAGTGCATAGGAGGCGGGACGTAAGGTCGCACGTCGCACCGGTAGCACATCACCTTTACCTTCTCCGGGAGAACGTCCCCCTTGAAGGCGAGGATAAAGGCCCCGGTGTCGACGCGACGGTCTTTGGGGCCGCGCTGGACTCGCCGGACGAAATGCACGCCTCGGCGCTCCAGGTTGGCCCTGAGCTCCTCATCAGATTGCAGCAGGAGGTCCGGACACTGGGATGTCCCCTAGTCGGTCGCACGCCTGGAGCGCCGCCGACTGAGTGGCGGAGGTGGTCTTTATAAGATCGGACCCCGAACGCATTTTACTGAGAGCCTCGATTTCCCCGAAGATGTCCTCGATGTGCTGGACAAAGAACATGGGCTTGGAGGTGGCGAACGTCCCCCCATCGGTCCGAGAACAGACTAAATAGCGGGGGAAGTACTTCGCCCCAAGCCGGCGGGCCTGTCCTTCCGCCCAGGGAGTGGACAAGGGGGAAATGGCAGGAGAACCAGAACCAGAGACAGTACCTTTCTTTTTAAAAGACTCGGCTGCAGAGCGACCCGATACATGTTGACGTTTCATCTGCGAAACGTCCGCCCCGATACCACCCACTCCGACCAGGGGCTCTCCCCACGGGAGCCACCCAGCCTCAGCAAGCGCCACCTGGCAGGATGACCGTTGCCGGGAGTCCTGATGCCCCAAGGAGACGGGCATCTACTCCTTGGCCGACGTGGGGAATGTCCCCTAGTCGGTCGCACACCTGGAGCGCCGCCGACTGAGTGGCGGAGGTGGTCTTTATAAGAACGGACCCCGAACGCATTTTACTGAGAGCCTCGATTTCCCCGAAGATGTCCTCGATGTGCTGGACAAAGAACATGGGCTTGGAGGTGGCGAACGTCCCCCCATCGGTCCGAGAACAGACTAAATAGCGGGGGAAGTACTTCGCCCCAAGCCGGCGGGCCTGTCCTTCCTCCCAGGGAGTGGCCAAGGGGGAAATGGCAGGAGAACCAGAACCAGAGACAGTACCTTTCTTTTTAAAAGACTCGGCTGCAGAGCGACCCGATACATGTTGACGTTTCATCTGCGAAACGTCCGCCCCGATACCACCCACTCCGACCAGGGGCTCTCCCCACGGGAGCCACCCAGCCTCAGCAAGGGCCACCTGGCAGGATGACCGTTGCCGGGAGTCCTGATGCCCCAAGGAGACGGGCATCTACTCCTTGGCCGACGTGGGGAGGGTGCAGCTCAGGTATCGGCAGTACGATCCCTGTGTTGTCTGGGGGCTACAACCTAGAGGGTCAATGACGAGCCCACCACAACGGGCTGGCTACCGTGCTGGATTTCGGGTGCCATGGAAAGTCCATCATGATCGTAGATGCAGATGGGGACGCACTATGGGCGTAACTTGTGCAACCCATCAGGCGTTTAGGCCCAGTTTGAGGAATAGTGGGTGTGGTTACAACGCCGTTACAATGCTGAGTGCCAAGGTCTTAGTGCACTGAGGACCAGTGAGACACCACGTAAGGCGTCCTTCCCCAAAAGGCTCGTATTTCTGTAGAATTTTGAAAAATGGAGGTCAAACCCCAAGGGGGACCATCACATGGAAGGCCGAAACGGTTGAAACTCCTTTTAGTCGCCTCTTACGACAGGCAGGAATACCTCGGGCCTATTCTTACCCCGGACCCGCAGGGAGTATGAAAATACGGTATGCGAACGTGTTATTTTTCTTGAGGTTCTGACGGATGCTAAGGTATGTGATCGTATTCTGTTTGCCGGCCGGAGTGGCCGAGCGGTTCTAGGCGCTTCAGTCTGGAACCGCGTACCGCTACGGTCGCAGGTTCGAATCCTGCCTCGGGCATGGATGTGTGTGATGTCCTTAGGTTAGTTAGGTTTAAGTAGTTCTAAGTTCGAGGGGACAGATGATCTCAGATGTTAAGTCCCATAGTGCTCAGAGCCTTTTCGTATTCTGTTTTCTTACCAATATGATACTGTTTGCAAACATTTCTTATAATGGCGGATAAAAGAAGATTCTCTTAGCGTAGAGTGCATGAAAAGAAATGAGCGGGTGAGACATATGATGAAATTATGAAAACTTTTAGTCACTTGAAGAAAGAAGCCCCAACGGAGGCTAATCTTCGGGAACTGGGAAAAAAGCCCTTTGTAACTGGGTCTATGGCAGATGCATAACGCAGTGGAAGACCCTAGAAAAATGACAATGACGTCACTATATGCTTAAATGTATTGTTGCTTCATCCACCAAAAAAATTAACAAGATAGTCCGAGGAGATGAATATCCACAGAACTTTCATATGTCACAGAATGACTAAAGAAGGTTACCTTTCACTTCGATCCTGCAACATCAATCTCACTACTCTATAACTTCGTAGTCCTTCCACGAAATGTACACTGACGGCAGTGGAATCGCTATGCAGTCAGCCTCAAAAGCCGCTTCCCTAAATTTTCTCAGTAGTACTCCTCGAAAAGAACGTCGCCTTTCCTCCAGCGATTACCATTTGATTTCTCGAAGCGTCTCCTTAATACTTGCATGTTGTGCGAACCCACCGGTAACAGATCTAGTAGTCCGCCTATTAATTGCTTCGATGTCTTTCTTTAATCCTACCTGGTGCGGATCTCAAATACTCGAAGAGTACTCTACTATGGGTCGCACTAGCGTCCTGTATGCGGTCTCCTTTACAGTTGACTTACACTTTCCTAAAATTCTCCCAATAAACAGAAATCGGACATTCGCCTTCCCTACTACAGTGCTTACATGCTCATTCCAATTCATATTGGTTCAAAAAGGTTCAAATTGCTCTGAGCACTATGGGACTTAACTTCTGAGGTCATCAGTCCCCTAGAACTTAGAAACCCAATTAACCTAAGGACATCACACACATTCATGCCCGAGGCAGGATTCGAACCTGCGACCGTAGCGGTCGCGCGGTTCCAGACTGTAGCGCCTAGAACCGCTCGGCCACCCCGGCCGGCCATATTGCTTTGAAACGTTCTGTCTAGATATTTAATCGACGTGGCTGTGTCAAGCAGCAAACTGCTAATACTGTACTCCAACATTGTGGGTTTGTTTTTCCTACTCATCTGCAATAACTTAAATTCTTGTACATTTAGAGCCAGCTGCCCTTCACCACACCAGCTAGAAATTTTGTACATCTTAGATCCTCCTACAGTCACTGAATGATGACACGTTCCCATACAGCACAGCATCGTCAGTAAATAGCCGCAACTGATGCTCACCTTGTCCGTCAGATCAGCGGTCCTATCACACATCCTTGGGGCCCTCCTGACGATACCCTTGTCCCTGAAGAGCATAGCTGTCGTGTGTAACACGCTGGGTTCTGTTACTTAAGAAGTGTTTGAGCCAGTGACGTACCTGTGAATCTATTCCGTATGCTTGTACCTTCGTTAACAGTCGGCATCGTGGCACCGTGCCAAATGCTTTACGGAAATCAAGGAATACGGAATACGCCATGATTCGCAGGATCTCATGTGAGAAAACGACAAGCTGAGTTTCGTACAAGCGATGCTTTCTAAAACCATGTTGATTTGTGGGCAGAAGTTCTTCCACCCAAGGAAGCAGACTTGAAGCGACATGGAATGCGGTACCAGTATGTGTCATCGACAATCATTTCGACCCTGTGTCCAAATGAATTAGAACCGTTGGCTGAGAGGCGGCACCTCTGTGCAACAAATTTCTCATCTTGTATACTCCCAAATCACCTACAAATTTAATCATTCCTTCTGTCTACTCTACCATATAAGAACAGTAAGTATAATTTCGTTATTTTACTTCCTTCCTTTTGTTGTAACCTATTTTAGTAATAGGTTATTGAAATCGATAACAAGACCTACAAAACTGGCATTAAGGGTGCAGCCCTCTTTGAACGCAAAAAAGTCTGTAATTTTCGTGATTTTTTCCAAGTAAAATAAAGAGTAATTCCCAAGCTGATATTATAGTTTTATTCCTTACACTCTTGTTTTTAAGAAATCGTTTTGTAAACTGCATCAGGCGCTCCCTGCAACCACTGCACTGTGAGGAAGGACGCCTTGCAGACGGAACGTTCGTCATCGGCGGAAATTTCCGAAAACTTCCTATTTGACTGTAACAAAATAATTTTGTATAAGTCATTTTCGATATATTTCCTATCAGCTTACAGAGAATAATTCAAAAACATTACGTTCTAACAAATTGTGACGCGTTGAAAGAAATACATTTTTTTTCGCCCATAAAATCAAGAAAAAAAAGGTTCACCGGAAATAGACTTCTGAAGACATCGCAAAATGGCTACAGCACTGGTAGAGAATCAGTTTAAAATGCCGGCATCAAATTCAGATCAAAATAGTATGTATCGTTTCCAAGCTACATTTCTCACCAGTTTGACAAATACGGTTTCGAGTAAAGTTTTTGATAGTTAAGTTAAACATAACTCTTGTCATCGACACCTGGACAATATAGCAATCCTTCCAGATCCAAAAGGAGGTCCTCCTCCACCTACTTCGTGACCAAGGTGCGCCTGCAGGCCTGTTTGGCAGCTTCTGTCATCCTCTGCTCTGCTTGGTCGATACGCTTTTCGTCCGCTTTTGTGCAGAAGTTGAACAGGCTTGCCTGATCTCGAGGTCGAACACGTTCATACTTGACATAATGACTGTTATGTCGTCGTTGAAGTTACATGTCGACTGTTTTTGTCCCGCTGATGATGGTTTTCGGAGACATTTTTTCGCAAATCGCTTTGTAACTCAATAACAGAATTCCTGGGGAACTTGGGATGAACATCACAATGTAGTAGATGGCCCACAATGCCCTACAAGCACAAATTCATACATAAAATACACTTTCAAAAGACAGTTCCACAACACACACAATGACCTACAAGCACAAACTCATACATAAAATACACTTTCAGAAGACAGTTCCACAACACACACAATGACCTACAAGCACAAACTCACACATAAACTAACAAACTCAGAACTTAATATCAGCACCTATACCATCACAAAAAAAAGTTGAAAACAAAGCCTGAGAAAGAAGGCAAAATTTACAACAACAAAACATAGTGCACACAAAAATGGAAGTTAAATTGCTATACGTTGAAAATGATGACAAAAAGAAGAAACGTAAACTTTCAGTCAGTTTGCCACCAGGGAGAAACTTGTTTGGCATATAAATAATGATTTAGACGCTCATCCGTAAGTACTTTTCCATTTTATTGTAAAAATCTCAACGAGCTCTGTTAAATCTATAACGTCAGTATGTGAAAACGAAAAAATCGTGTGCTATTTCAGCACACTCAAAGAAGATGCTTTGTAATTAAGGCGAAGCGCGTCTGCTTGCACAGAGTAAATAGAAAACTTAATGCGCAGCATGGAAAAAAAGGCGTCTTTCTTTTGAAGTACTTTAATTTGTATACAGCTGCTGCGAAAACGACCAGAAGAGACTTGTAATATACTAGACATTCCAGATATCATTTTAAGCCAAAAAAAATCGCTGTTTCGAAATTTTCAAAGAGGGCTAGCCTCTCAATTGTGTACTGTCTTGTTGGTAGAAATGTAAAGGATTAAATTACACGCGTCTTGAGTAATAAGTGCTGTTTTATACCGAGTTAATGTTATTCGAATATGTAACAACAAATCTAACATTTTATCTCGAATGTAAGATTTTATCAACATAACGGGGAATTTAGGAAGTGGAAGAGACGCAATGCAAGGATGTTCCATATCACGAAAAATATTCTCAGTCGCCCTATAAAAATTTTTCAAATTCCTTCACTGGGAAACATGTGAATAAATACAATGCTACTCGAAATTGTCTGACTACTAACGTTTTTCTGATAGACCCCTACTATTGTTCTGCATTTCTTTAATGCAAATGTGAATAGGGCTAGTCTGAAAGTATGTCTTAAAATGTATCAGAGTGAGACTGAAATAATGTATAACCAACAAATCGCAAAGAAAGTAGTTCAGATTCACTAGGAAGTTACTCAACCGGTGGACTAATTTTTGTGTTAAAGGCGGCTGGAAACAATGACTTGATAGGCAACAACGGAATGAAAGAGAAAAGTAAACTAATGGAGAGGTGAAAACGAAGCTTTCAACAGACTGCAAACGAAAGTTTATGAATCAGTGTCTCTTACCAGTTTGAACTTATGGCAGTGGGACATCGACTTTCCATACGATAAGTGTTCGTAAATTAAAGGCTGCTCATTGAAGAACTGAGAGAAGCAGGCTGGGAATTATCAGAAGAGGAAAGACAAGGAAACAGACTAACAGATCAGGGAATCAAGTGGACTGGAAGATTTCATTATGTCTCTAATCGCAATGAAGTGAACTGGCGGTGGTGGGGTCTTGTAGGCATGCAGTTGGAAATTTTCTGCTGCATTTCAAGGAATAAGAAAGGATGTAAATGAGATCTAACGGAAAGTAGGTGGATGACATCAGAGAGCATGTAGAAGTCAGGTGCATATGTATAGCTGAATGACCTATTACATGGGAAGGTCTAGAGAAGATGTAAATCCAGTAGCTTACGACAAATGCCTGATGATACATAAAACTCCCATCGACAAATTACATTTTGGCTTCTGTCTCGGGTTCTTCGGCTGACATGATTTTTTGACGTTTCTCCAGCACTAGTTGCTGCATTGTCAAAGCAATTGCTGGTAGTGGACCCACCAACAGCGACGGAGCTACCACCAGCATGGGGGCAGTTGACAATGCCAGCCACTAGTGTTGGCGAAACAACAGAAAAATCATCAAAGAAACGTCGGTGTAAGAACTCGAGACGGAAGCCTACATGCAATTTGTCAAGGGGCCATGGAAGCCTTAACAGTTATGTAAAACTCTCATTGCGGCATCATTTAGTTATATTTGATAGAAACAAGTCAATCAGTGATAATGACACCATAAGAAGTGGGTGCATGTAAAATGGTGTCACAGGTTATCCTTTCTTTCCTTTCCAGAAGGAAGTATCTTCCAAAGTTTTCTCCTGATAAATACGTATGAGCATTAAAATTGTGGTCGGACATTTTCTTTGGAAGCGGCTGTCCAGTTTTTTTTCGGTTCCAGGCGCACGTCTTATCGTAACCTACTTAAAGCAGACGCGTGAGGGAAAACACACACACACTCCTGGTGTGTTTTTCGGCCAAGGCACACGTTCTACAATTAAAGCTATCAGCTGTCTGTGATAAGCCCTACTTGTCTTTCCGAACAAAAAGTTTCCAGCATTCTTTCGTTACCCTAATAAACCGACAGAAAAAAGTAAGAACCTCTTTTTGGGATATAGCGATATCTTTTAAATAATAATTTTGTAACTTAGCTATTTAAAGTACATTATGTTAAGATATGTGACAGAACTATGATATCATGACTGGACAAGTAATGTGAACAGGAAGGTGTACTTTTTGACATTAAAGATGTAGCTCTTGATGCGATTGGAACATTAGTAGTTTAAAACGGTTATGGTGAACGCTCGCTTGTCATTTGTACGAGTGACGTTATTTTTCGCCACAATGTAGTGAAACTGATACAAGATAAAAATTGAAGGATGCATCAACCCTTACAAAATAGCAACATATGTAAAAGAAATGTTGCACTAGAGGTATGTACAGCCTTTCTTAAGTGAAGGCGGGAGAAAGAGTAAGAGAAAAGGAGAGGGAGAATCTCAAATTTCAGCTCCAATTTAGGGACACGTGCAATCTCGAAGCAGAATGAGAGCACCTCAGTCCTCAAGACAGAAAGTAATTGCAGGGAAGTTTAAACTCTTTAGCAGAATTGTGCGGAAGGATAACGTTAGTGATGGATAAGACAAAACCATCTTGTGAAACAATTCTAAAATACTTCTCTGAAAACTAACTACAGCAGGTATTTTGTAACCCGTCTGTATTAAAAATATGATGCCTCTTGACACCGAAAAAAAAGCTGAAGCATTTTGAAGAATTTTAGACTCAATCTTGGATGAATAACCATCATTCACTTGTACAAACAAGGGAAGAAGAGAATGAGTAATTTTATAGTTTGATGTACAACAAGTGTGCTACGTGGTGTAACACTTTCCATCTTCGTCGGAGTGAATGCCGCCTGGTGATGCCTTGGACACAGCGCGGTGAGGGAAGTCAAGTATACAGGCGAAGAGACACGAATGCAGAATCACTGTAGCCACGATGCGAACAACACGTGACGGGATCTACAACCGTAAGCAGCTTTGAAAAAGATCAGGTCATTATGACCCGGAGTCGGTATGGGAACGAGCATCTCCGAAACGGCGAAGCTGCTCGGCTGCAAGCACGCTGCTGTCGTATCTATGGAAAGTAACTGAAGAACGGTGAAACCACGAATAGGCAACAAGGCGTTGTTCGTCCACACCTCATCACAGAATGTGTAGTTGGCAGGATTACCCATTCCATGAAGCAGAACAGGCGGCAATATGTGCCACGTCTGACGACAGATACAATTCTGGTACAAGGTATAAGTAGGCTGTCCAGTCACTTCAATGTGACCACCTGTCAGAAAGCTGAATAACAATCTTTTGCAGCATGAGACATGCAGGAAGCGTGTCAGTGGGGTTCTTGAAGGCAGCCGGCCGCTGTGGCCGAGCGGTTCAGGCGCTTCAGTCCGGAACCAAGCTGCTGCTACGGTCGCAGGTTCGAATCCTGCCTCGGGCATGGATGTGTGTGATGTCCTTAGGTTAGTTAGGTTTAAGTAGTTCTAAGTTCTAGGGGACTGATGACCTCAGATGTCAAGTCCCATAGCGCTCAGAGCCATTTGAACCATTTCTTGAAGGTACTGACAGGGATGTGGAGCCGACTCCAGTGCTGCGGCCATCTGCGCTAGGTTCTTCGGTTGAGGATCCATGTCGCAAACAGCCCAATCGAGGCGATCCCACAGATTCTCGATTCGGCTTAAATTTAGGGGGTTTGATGGCCAGGGGAGTACAGCTGTCGCACTTGTGCCCCTCGAACCACGCCATTACACTGCGAGCTGTGTGACACACTGCCCTACTGGTAGAACCCATCGCGGCGAAGAAAAACGAACAGCTGGTGGGAGTGAACATGGTCTTCAAGGATTGATGCATACTTGTGTTGACCCTTTCTGCCTTCCAGAATGATGACATCACCTAGGGAATGGTAAAAAACATTCCCCAGATCGTAACGCTCCCTTCCCCAGCCTGAACCCTTCCAACGATTGTTGTCGCGCCGTACACGCCAACGGTCATCTGTTCGATGCAGCAGAAACGTGATTCATCTGAAAAGGCCACATGTCGTCACTTACAGGACCTCCAGTTGCGTTACTGGTCTGCAAATTCCAGCCGTCGCCGCCGATGAACAGTAGTCAGCATGGATGCATCAACCAGGTGCTTGCTGTGGAGGCCCTAACACAACAGACACCACTGGCAACCTCTTGGTTCATCTGGGAGAACAGTTGCTCGACAGCCGCACGGCTATTCACTCTAGACCTATCCGTAGACATTGTTGACCACGGTCACCTACGACTCATTGCACACTATAGCGGTTTCGGATACAGCCATTTTGCCACGCACGGTACATTGTAAGCACCGTGGCATGCGCACAGGTTCACAAACTTAGCCGTTTCGGAAATACTTCCACCCTTGCCCCAAAAGTCAATGATCGTGCCCTTTTGGGTAAATCGCTCTGTTTCTGCACTACGACAACGGCTGCGCTGTTTTCCGTGTTCCTCCGACACGCTTTGTACGCATTCCACTGCTTCTGCTGCCACCTAGCATCCATGAGTAGTTACTGCACGGTGATGTCGAAGACAGGCCGGGACTCCGCAATGGAAGAACCCTACCTGTTTCCATGTTGATCCTACAACTTAGTTACGATCGCAGTGCACACGCGATCATGTAGACTAGACCGTCGATCTATGGAAACATGTTGCCTGGCTGGATGAAATAAGGTTCTTGTTGCACCAGAATGTGTCCGGGTACCCCGTCATCCAAGCGAACGGCCGCTCGTAACATGCACGGCAAAACGGAGGCAGACCGGTCGGTCAGTATTAAGCCATGCTGATATTCACCTGGCCCCCGCATGGAGCCTATAGTGGAAACTAATGGCGTCATCACACTTACGGAATACGTGAACACTGTTGCGGAGCACTTGCATCCCTTTACGCTTGATGTCTTCCAGCAGCGTAACTGTTAAAGCCACAAAACCAGATTTGTGCTACAGTAGTTTGAAGAGCGTGATACTGAACTCATGTTGATGGCTTGGACACCACATTTGTCTGGTCTGAACCTGATGGAACACATCTGGGCCGCCGACGGGCACCAGCTTCGCGCCCACAAACCACGGCCTGTAATTTAGTGGAACTGCGTGAGCTGTGCATAGACATCTAGTGCCTCATTTCAGCGGAAAGCTATCAAGAACTTGTCGTATCCATGCTACAGGGAATCTCTGCTGTATTGCGTTCCAGAGGTGGAAAAAGTGGTTCAAATGGCTCTAAGCACTATGGGACTTAACATCTGAGGTCATCAGTCCCCTAGGCTTAGAACTACTTAAACCTAACTAACCTACGGACATCACACACATCCATGCCCGAGGCAGGATTCGAACCTGCGAGCGTAGCAACAGCGTGGTTCCGGACTGAAGCGCCTAGAACCGTCCAGAGGTGGACTAGCACAGTGTTAACCAGGTGATCAAAGTGTTTTGGCTCATATATATGGTTATGAGTAGTATTAAGCACTTTTATTTGGTTTTCTTTATAGGAAACCCTAGTGAAACTGAATAAGAAATACGTGACTTCATCTGAACGTGGTTAGACTGAAGTTTGGTAAGAGCTGCGGCTACAGTTACAAGTAAGCCACTTAGGTCGTCAGTATACGTATGAATGATGTCTGCAAACTTAGTTTTAGATCATCATGTCCCGACCGACGAATAAGCTTTTCCTGAAAACGTGTTTCTACTTGATGTATGCAAATTGGAATGAATAGACGAATTACTTCCTGTTTTTGCAGCAGGACGTCGTTATACCGGTGACTGTACTCTCGTATGATGAGACTTCGCGTCCGCAGCTCGTGGTCGTATGGTAGCGTTCTCGCTTCCCACGCCCGGGTTCCCGGGTTCGATTCCCGGCGGGGTCAGGGATTTTCTCTCCCTCGTGATGACTGGGTTTTGTGTGCTTTCCTTAGGTTAGTTAGAATTAAGTAGTTCTAAGTTGTAGGGGACTGATGACCATAGATGTTAAGTCCCATAGTGCTCAGAGCCATTTGAGCCATTTGAGGCTTCGTAGCCTCGGCTTTAGATAAAATATAGTTAATAAGGTAAACTATGGTACAAATAATGTTCCGAGACGGAAATGACAAGGAGGTCTTTTTCCAGAACAGCGCTGCTCGGCGCACAAAGCTACAGGCAGGAATCTGTGAACTGATATCAGTGCAAGAGAAAAAATGCCTTAATTGACAATAACGACTGGTCAATAAATAGAGAATCGGCTTGTCGGTATCAGTGGTATTTGTATCTGTTTTGGAGTGAGTTCAAGCCGATCACCGGGCAGCGCATCTGTTTTGCTCTAGCTCCGCCGCTGCGTTGCCGCTCGGAAGCTGAAACAGCTTTCGCACATGTTAACCAGCCGGCCAGTGACGTCACGGCAGTTCGGCAAGTATCGGAGAGGTCATCGGTCCGCCACAGTGGCCCGCTGTCTCGTTACTCACGGGCGATTGACACGACGCGGCGTCTGGCGGTCTGCGACCGCATTTTGGGTTGCGTCCCGCGGACTGTCCTCATCACAAAGTTGATCTTTCCTCTGAGTTACGCAATTACTGTATGTTGAGGACCACGTGATCCATTTCAAAGTTACAGCTGTAGCTCTCACCGTTGGCTCTTAACTATTATTTAAAGAATGTGGTGTTATTGAAATAGCGACTTGAAGAAGAGCACGCGTGAATGTACAGGGTGGTTATAATTGAACTTCCACTACTTGAGAGGGTCCCGTGACAATCAAGTGATCGTAGGACAATCAAACTTCGTGGATACATTTATAAAGACATGCGGTAGAGGGAAAAAACGCGTAAACCTTTGAAAGAAACACATTTTAATTTTCGAGTTCGAGGGTAATATTTATCAATTGTCTACACTGGCTCAAGCAGCGAAGGTTTAATTATTCAGTAAGCGTTGGCGGTAATGTGTAGCGTGTAACAGCAGACAGTATTTTCTAGTATTTCTGGACTACTCTGAGTTAGCTTTTGTACAGTGTTTCCTTCAGAAATCCCATAAGAAATGAGCCGATAGCCATTACATTAGTCGACGCTCGTGATAAAATATTCTGTGAGATAAATTATGCCTTCGACATATAATTTTTCACATGCTGGCGTTTTAGGTGTAACGCTACACTGGCTTATTTGTAGAAAAGAGTGTCACGTAATCCATTCGAAGGGCACGCATGATTCACACGCGAGCAGGCTCTGCGGCGTTTAAACTGTCTTATTTCTATTATCTTATCACTTCTCGGAATATATTTTTGTGCTGTGTTTGGAAATCTAAGTGCAAAACTGGAGGTCTTTAAACAGCTTAAGTACAGAGTAACAACCAAGTTTTTCTCTGCCTCGTGATGACTGGGTGTTGTGTGCTGTCCTTAGGTTAGTTAGGTTTAAGTAGTTCTAAGTTCTAGGGGACTGATGACCATAGATGTTAAGTCCCATAGTGCTCAGAGCCATTTGATTTTTGAAAAACCAAGTTCAGCGAAAAAAAGGTCCTCGTAAGTTCCTTATTTCTAGTTTGGAAGTGAAGTTCTTTCTTTTTATAGATGTCGTCATACGACATTTAAACATCATTAAGTGCATCTCACCTAGTATCATTGCCAGCACTTAACTCATAAATGTACAGATCTCGATTACAAGCTCTCTTTAGCAAAATCTCACGCAGCTTTGAACAGTCGATAGCCATACCCATTTGACACATTCTTACGATTGCTAATTGAAACGTCAGTAGGTCAGTTACATAGGCCTCACTTCCAAAATGATACTTCGTCTCGACTCCCAAAATTACGTGACAAGGAGACTTTCAGACATGTTCTTTTAGTTCTTCCTTCCATTCAAATACTGCTTCTTTTGCTCAAGTGGTTCAAATGGCTCTAAACACTATCGGACTTAACATCTGAGGTCATCAGTCCCCTAGACTTAGAACTACTTAAACCTAACCAACTAAGGACATCCCACACATCCATGCCCGAGGCAGGATTCGAAACCGCGACCGTAGCAGCAGCGCGATTCCGGACTGAAGCGCCTACAACCGCTCGGCCACAGCGGCCGGCTCTTTAGCTCAAAACTGTGTATTGGACAAGTGACGTTTATTCAAACACTTGGCCTTGTAATATTAAGTTTCACTACAATCTGTGAAGTAACTACTACAGCCCGTCTTCATAGTCACGGTGCTTTGCCCAGAGGTAGTGGGTTCGAATCCTGGTGGCGCAAGAATTGATAAGCAGCAGTATTTGGACTTCAAAGGTAGAATATGAGATGAGTTGCAGTTCCTAATCACTAGAAATTATTCCGAAGCTCTGGTTTGGATCTCAAACAATTGGGCAATGTCCCGTCGAGTGAGAGCTTGGGACAGCTGGTGCTGATAAGACTGTCCAGTGAAGTCGTCTGGTTCGGCACTCGCCTTGATGTTATGTAAGGCTACTTGCTGCCAACGGGTCTGACGCCTTCCGTTCTCTCTTTAAATTTCACGAATAGCAGAAACACCACCTCCACACATTCATGTATTCACCACGGTCGCCTCCACCCAAGGATTACGTTTAAGACGGACATTTGCTTCAACAAAGAAACAGCAGCTACAGTTGTGGAAAAAACGGGACACATGAACACCTAAGCGAGACAGCGTATTATTGGAAATGTCTCAGCTGACGAAAAAACTAGTACAACACAGTAACGCATTGCCACGAATAAAAGCTGATCTTTTTCTCCGAAATTGGGCCGCAAAAATTTGGGGTGCAACTTACCAGAGCCATCCTAAGAAAACCGGAATATTTTTACATAAAAGAGAGTCTTATTCCTTAGTTCGGAATGGAGCAAACTGTACCGTCAATGTTTGGAAATTAATCGCTATATATGAGATAACAATGTAACTGACTTAGGTTGTTGACGTTCCATATAAGCAGCGAGTATTAATGTCCTCACAATTTGAAGCCATTTTGACTATTTTTCGATCGTGACTGTCTCAAGAAATATGCAAAGTGCTTTTTTTTTTTTAATTACCTCTCCAATCACAAACCAGTTTGTGACTGGTAGCGGTAATTTTTAAAAAAACCTTTACAAACTCATAATTTTATACGACAAAACCAGCACTGTATTTAATTAAAGAGTAAAATTTATTCTTAACTAATGAATGGTAACGTAGAAAGAAAATCAACAGCAGCCTTCGAGAATCGGCGCAGTTATGATCCAAATTTGAAATTCTCAGTAATACGAAGAGTGCGTTTAATAGAGAAGCTGGCGAAATACTATGGTTTGAGACAAATCTAATGTGCAGCGCTGGATCACATTGGACAATAAAGTGCAAACTGCCATTTCATCAAGAAAATACTACATAGCGCCAAGAAGCTGAATAATATCCTGAACTTGAAGCTAGGATTCTTTCCTTTGAATGAGATAAAAGGATTGATAGGCTATCTATCTTTCGACAAATAATCCAGCTACAAGGCTTGGCAGTTTCGAATATCTTTAAAATACCACATATAGAATTCCGTGGGAATATTTGTCAAGGGTGACTGCAATTCGATAGTAGGAAAAGGAAGAGAAGCAAACGCAGTAGGTGAGTATGGAATGGTGCTAAGAAATGAAAGAGGAAGCCACCTGTTAGAATTTTGCACAGAGCATAACTTAATCATAGCCAACACTTGGTTCAAGAATCATGAAAGGAGGTTGTATACCTGGAAGAGGCCTGGAGATACTGGAAGGTGTCAGGTAGATTATATAATGGTAAGACAGTGATTTAGGAACCAGGTTTTAAATTGTAAGACATTTCCAGGGGCAGATGTGGACTCTGACCACAATCTATTAGTTATGAACTGTAGATTAAAACTGAAGAAACTGCAAAAAGGTGGGAATTTAAGGAGATGGGACCTGGATAAACTGACAGAACCAGAGGTTGTAGAGAGTTACAGGAAGAGCATTAGGGAACGATTGACAAGAATGAAGGAAAGAAATACAGTAGAAGAGGAATGGGAAGCTTTGAGGGATGAAATAGTGAAGGCAGCAGAGGATCAAGTAGGTAACAAGACGAGGGCTGGTAGAAATCCTTTGGTAACAGAAGATATATTGAATTTCATTGATGAAAGGAGAAAATATAAATGTGGTAAATCAAGCAGGCAAAAAGGAATACAAACGTCTCAAAAATGAGATCAACAGGAAGTGCAAAATGGCTATGTAGGGATGGCAGGGATGGCTAGAGGACAAATGTAAGGATGTCGAGGCATATCTCACTAGGGATAAGATAGATATTGCCTACAGGAAAATTAAAGAGACCTTTGGAGAAAAGAGAATCGCTTGTATGAATATCAAGAGCTCAGATGGAAACCCAGTTCTAAGCAAAGAAGGGAAAACAGGAAGGTGGGAGTATACAGAGGGTCTATACAAGGGCGATGTACTTGAGGACAGTACTACGGAAATGGAAGAGAATGTAGATGAAGATGAAATGGGAGATACAATACTGCGTGAAGAGTTTGACAGAGCACTGAAAGACCTGAATCGAAACGAGGCCCCAGGAGTAGACAACATTCCATTAGAACTACCGACAGCCTTGGGAGAGCCAGCCCTGACAAAACTCTACCATCTGGTGAGCAAGATGTATGAGACAGGCGAAACACCCTCAGACTTCAAGAAGAATATAATAATTCCAATCCCAAAGAAAGCAGGTGTTGACAGATGTGAAAATTACCGAACTATCAGTTTAATAAGTCACGACTGCAAAATACTAATGCGAATTCCTTATAGGCGAATGGAAAAACTCGTAGAAGCCGACCTCGGGGAAGATCAGTTTGGAATCCGTAGAAATGTTGGAACACGTGAGGTAATACTGACCCTACGACTTATCTTAGAAGTTAGATTAAGGAAAGGCAAACCTACGTTTCTAGCATTTGTAGACTTAGAGAAACCTTGTGACAATGTTAACTGGAATACTCTCTTTCAAATTCTGTAGGTGGCGGGGGTAAAATACAGGGACCGAAAGGCTATTTACAATTTGTACAGATACCAGATGGCAGTTATAAGAGTCGAGGGGCATGAAACGGAAGCAATGGTTGGGAAGGGAGTGAGACAGGGTTGTATGCTATCCCCGTTGTTAGGAATTAAAATCCATGGAGAAGAAATAAAAACTTTGATGTTTGCCGATGACATTGTAATTCTATCAGAGACAGCAAAGGACATGAAAGAGCAGTTGAATGGAATGGACAGTGTCTTGAAAGGAGGATATAAGATGAACATCAACAAAAGCAAAACGAGGATAATGGAATGTAGTCGAATTAACCGGGTGATGCTGAGGGAATTAGATTAGGAAATGAGACACTTAAAGTAGTAAAGGAGTTTTGCTATTTGGGGAGCAAAATAACTGATGATGGTCAAAGTAGGGAGGATATAAAATGTAGACTGGCAATGGCAAGGAAAGCGTTTCTGAAGAAGAGAAATTTGTTAACATCGAGTATAGATTTAAGCGTCAGGAAATCGTTTCTGAAAGTATTTGTAAGGAGTGTAGCCATGTATGGAAGTGAAACATGGACGATAAATAGTTTGGACAAGAAGAGAATAGAAGCTTTCGAAATGTGGTGCTACGGAAGAATGCTGAAGATTAGATGGGTAGATCACATAACTAATGAGGAGGTATTGAATAGAATTGGGGAGAAGAGGAGTTTGTGGCACAACTTGACTAGAAGAAGAAATCGGTTGGTAGGACATATTCTGAGGCATCAAGGGATCACAAATTTAGTATTGGAGGGCAGCGTGGAGGGTAAAAATCGTAGAGGGAGACCAAGAGATGAATGCACTAAGCAGATTCAGAAGGATGTATGTTGCAGTACGTACTGGGAGATGAAGAAGCTTGCACAGGATAGAGTAGCATGGAGAGCTGCATCAAACCAGTCTCAGGAGTGAAGACCTCAACAACAACATTGGTGGGTACCGTAGATTTATGAGCACAAGTAGTCTCTATCTGACGAAGTACTTTACTAGCACAAAGATTTACTGTGAAATTCGTTAATTTCCACAGGCACGTAACCCGAATGCGGCAACAGCACATTTTATCTTCCACACCAGACTGGTAAAGCCGACGAGACGTCAGTCCTTGGGGATATGCCGAGCAATACGGTAGGGAACCATAAAAGGAATTCATTAAGATCATCTGGAAACGAATATCAGAGGATTGCCGTGATAATGGAATTTACTGCATAGGATGGAAAGATGAAGTCTACTTACGTTATTCTAGAGCATTAAACATTGGTCAGGAAAAATTTCCCTAACTGGTCAGTGATTAGTTGCCAAGAAAAATATTGGAGAACAACAGAATTAATGACGTATTGGGTGGGTATTGTTTTGATTCGCAGCCAGTAGGAGAGCTATATTATGCATTTCAAAGTCACGTCACACCTAAAATAAAGAATAAAGTTGCTTTATTGAAGACAAATTTAGTCTTTTCTACATGGAGGTTTGACTTCAAAACCGCTGATGCTTGATGCCGTCGTAAACAAGCCACGTGAAGACCGTGTTCGGAAACACTATTCCAGTTTTCTTTTAGCAAGAGATCTTACATTATCAAGCGCAAGTCAGAAATTCCTCTTTGGTGCCTTACGCCTACAGCCACACTAAACGTCATGCAACAGTTAATCTGTTTTCTATTTCATTCTTCTGAACATTATTCTTGTCAGTAAATTCATGAGATGATAAGCTGATTGTGCGATAGTTCTCGCTTTTATCTCCCCGTGCTATCTTCAGGATTGTGTAGATTATATTTTTACGAAAGTCTGACGGTATTTTCCAGTTTTATAGGTTCTACATACCGACTTGGATAATAGCATGGTTGTCGCTAATGATTTGAAAAATTCCGAAGAAAAGTTAACTATTTCTACCGCTGTATTTGATGGTAAGTCTTCCAAAGCTCTGTTAAACTCTGACTCTAAAACTGGATCTGCTATTTCTTCTATATTTGCTCCCAAGTCTTCTATCACGTCATCCGACAGATCCTCCTCGTACAGGCGTCCACCATAAGCTCTCCACCTGTCTGGCCTATCCCCTGCGCTTCAAATGGCTCTAAGCACTATGGGACTTTTGAGGTCATCAGTTCCCTAAACTAGACTTAGAACTACTAACTACTTAAACCTAACTAACCTAAGGACATCACACACATCCATCCCCGAGGCAGGATTCGATCCTGCGACCGTAGGAACCGCGTGGTTCCGTACTGAAGCGCCTAGAACCGCTCGGCCACCGCGGCCGGCCTATCCTCTGTGTTTAGCAATGAAATTTCCACTGAAAACTTAGTGTTGGCGCGCAGCTTTCAGTTCCACGGAAGGTTGTTTTGATCTTTGTATGCGCTGAATAAATCCTTCCGACGACCATTTCTTTTCTGATTTTTTCACAATTACTGCAGCCATTCTGCTTGTATTAATTACTGAATCGTTTGTTACTGAATATTTTGCTTTCTTTGGTAACTCAAAATATATTTTGCTGTGCAAATGCCAACACGAAATTAAATTCAAGTTCAAACACTTTCTCATGAAATGAACACTGATAAAACTTTATAATTCTGATCATAGTGCATAAATGCAACTATTAATCATTTTTTCACTTTAGATCATTATTATTGTGCTTTTAACCAACACCTTTAATATTTTCAGGCAGCTTTTCGAGTAAGGCAAATTATTTAAGGAAATGACTGTAGGTTGATTTGAAAATGCACTGGAAGTGGAGCATTTTTCAAACTATAAAACTGGACTTTAAACACTATAACTTCACACATCAGAAAGCAGTCACAACTATTTCTACAGCTGCCGAATAAGCCTTTCCGTAATAAAACACTCGGAATTAAGTTCACTGGGATAGGATTCCTGTCCAGGTTTGTAATTTGGGATAATCACGGGTGTAAGATAGACTTTTTAGCAACACCACGGTTACTATCAAAATCAACCAAATTTAACAAATACCTGGTCCATTTACAGAGAGCCAAATATAAACAATTTAGTGGAAGGCTGGTAGTATTGGTGGCTTAATTTACTGTGGCTGCTGTTGTGGCGGCGATGCAGTCATGGCAGTACTGTTGGCCTCGCCCTGTTACATATCTTCTTGGCGTTATATATTTACAGGGCCAAAAACCATGCCATGATAATAGTACCACCAAGTGCAGCATCCGAGGACCATAAATACTGCTGTTGAGCTCTTCTGGCCTCAAAACTCCAAGAATATGAGCCATAATGATCCGCTACTGCTAGCGAGATGTTAATTACAGCGCTGCTCAGCCGAGACTCCGTACTCGTCACAAAGGACGAGTTGCGACTTGCGATCCAGCCACACCTTTTCCACTCCGCCAGGCTTCTTCCGCAGCTGCGGGGCTTTTCCACATCTTCTAAATTCAACCCTTTGTTCCCCAACTATGGACCAAGTCATTTAGAGTACATTATATAACAATCATTCCAGTAGTTATTTAAATCCACAAGCATAGTTTAAGCAACATCGTTCAAAAAATTCACATAACTCAAATATGTTTATATAGTCACAGAATTTCCATGACAGATACAACATTCTGTAGGAGCAACACTACAAACTGACATTTAAATATCGATACAGATACACAATAGGTCGAAAATAGGTGTTACAATATGTTTCTATTTATGTAATGTAGCTGTGCGCCCAGTTATGACCATGCACAACGGGAAACACATGGTCCTAAAACCCACTGTATTTCATAAATGGTTCAAGATATTAAAACGAGTTTTTTAATGATAACACGCATAGAGGTGCGTACTTTGCCGTAAGAGTAAAACTTAAAACCTCTTTACCTGTCTAGATATAGTTATCTACCTTTTTTGATGGAGCAATCCAGCATATAATACCTCGCCAAAGAAGCATATTGTGGCACGCCGCACGTTAATATTTACGATTTTCTATGTTAGCTAATTAACTTTAGACGAAACTTATTTGTTGTTAGATCACGAGATAAATTCGCTAAGTAACTACGTGTTTTATTCATTTCAGTTTGCATTAAGACCCTTTGTTTTATTTACAACATTTAGAATTATTTAAAGCTATATGGAATGATATCATCTTGCCATCTGGTTTCTCCAGCAACGCAGCTGAAATGATATTTATACAGAGGAGTCTGAAGCTCTACTTCAGTTTCTTTTATCCTGTGATTTGAGGTACCATCTTCAGAATTCACCTGTACTACAAAACAATACAGCATACTATACGAGTGTTCCCTCTGATCAAAGACTGATTCGTAGTTACGTCGGGGCTTAATTAGCTCTAACGTGTCCACTGCAGCTGTAACGATATGATGATAGATTCGCCACTTGATTGCCAAAATGCTGAATGTGCTTTGATTAACCTGCATGTGTAAAATGGATAATAATCAAAAGTAGTTTCATACGAAGTTAGTGCCCCCTTTGACAGGTATGCATATTGTTGGATGATATTTAGTCAGCAGAAAAAGCACCCGTGCACAAAATACATGACTAGAAGGGGAAAAAGCCCTAATAACTGGCACAATGGGACATACACCTTGGCAAGCTTTTGACTGTGTTTTGAAGGGTATAAATGTACTTGCACACAAGTCTTCAACAGCAGTGATCAAAATTTTAGACAGTGTAAATTGAAACACAAGCCGCAAACCGAGTCCACTTGTAACGTTAACACCAACTACCTTCACGTCAATCAATACCAACGTTAAACCTCTGCGAGGAATTTTTGAGAAAGTTGTGACCATGGGATAATGTAATGGGAACAGAACAATCAGACTAGGATTCGTTTGCGAAACAGTCCAGCTGAGTAAAACCAACAGTAAATAGGTTGGTCAGGAACAGACATTCTCTCAGCACAAAAGCAAGTTGTAATATTACGTATTAATATCGGTCGCCATCCTAAGTCGATATTCTTGTGTCAAGCAATATAATAAAGCAGAAGGGTGTGCTAAGGCTAACCTAACCTCCCTTGATTTACACACAAAAAAAAAAAAAAAAAAAAAAAATTGTTCAAATGGCTCTGAGCACTATGCGACTTAACTTCCGAGGTCATCAGTCGCCTAGAACTTAGAACTAATTAAACCTAACTAACCTAAGGACATAACACACATCCATGCCCGAGGCAGGATTCGAACCTGCGACCGTAGCGGTCGCTCGGTTCCAGGCTGTAGCGCCTAGAACCGCACGGCCACTCCGGCCGGCTACACACTAAACTCTTTCTTTATATCTGTTCACATTACTACACAGTAACCTAACCTTGCAGATAGATGTACTGCTAACTTGGAAGTCAGACAAACAAATGGCCAATGAGACAGCAAACAGTAACATATGCCTCTCAGCAATATGTACCTTAAATGAACTAGGTGCAGTAGTTTATAGAACCGATCACCAACACACATGAAAGTAATAGAAATACTAAACAGGGAAGAGTATGAAATGATTCTGATTTAAATTAGGAGTCTGTTAATGATCATACTCTACAACATCATTGCTTAGTACAGGGTCTCTATGTCTGTCCATTAACCAATATGCAATAGAATAACTAACACAGTAAATATTTCTTTCTTAAGCTCAATTGGAAGCAATTAAACAGAATGCAAATCTAATTACACTGGGTCTGAAGGAGCCTTTGCTTTGCTAACTAGCCTAGGACATGTGGGCCCTTAAACTTTCATGGTTTGAAGAACAATGTTCATTAACAAAACTACATAAGTATGTATGATAAACGGTAAGTATTCTTATTAATAATTATCAATTAAGTAACGCACAACAAACTATAAGTCTTTAAATAACAAATGTGCTTTGATAAACACTCTTTTAACCTACTCAAAATGTAGTTGGCTGTGCAAATGCCAACACAACATTAAATTCGAGTTCAACCACTTTCTCATGAAATGAACTCTGAAAAAACTTTGTAATTCTGTTCAAAGTGCATAAATGCAACAATTAATAATCTTTTTCACCCCTGATCAATATTATTGGTCTTTTAACTAACAACTTTACTACTTTCAGGCAGCATTCAAAGTAAGGAATATTATTTAAGAAAATGACTGCAGACAGATTAAAAAGTGAACTATAAGTGGAGTATTTCTCAAACTATGAAACTGAACTTAAAACACTATAACTCTACAAATTAGGAAGCAATCTCAACTATTTTCACAGCTGCCGAATGAGCCTTTCCGTAATAAATTAGGACACTGCTCTTAAGCTCTTCTGGCCTGAAAACTCCGAGAATATGAGCCACAATGATGTGCTGCTGCTAGCGAGATGTTAACCACAGCACTGCTCAGCCCAGACTCCTTACCCATCACACAGGACGAGCTGCCACTTGCGCTCCAACCCACCGTTTCCACTCTGCCAGGCTACTTCCGTAGCTGCGAGGCTTCCCCACCTCTTTTACATGGAACCCTACATTCCCTAACTATGGACCAAGTCATTTACAGTACATTATATAACAATCATTCAGTAATTATTTAAATCCATAAACACAGTTTAAACAACATCGTTCCAAAAGTTCGCATAACTGAAATATGTTTGTATAGTCAAAGAATTTCAATGACAGATACAACACTTTACATAAGCAACTCTACAAACAGACATAGAAGCATCGATACAGATACGAAATATGTCTAAAATATGTATGAAATGATAATTAAATGGACACCCTAGCTGCAAACAGGCGTTGATGTACTTCATTGGGGACATGTTGAAAATGTGTACCCCGACCAGGACTCGAACCCGGGATCTCCTGCTTACATGGCAGACGCTCTATCCATCTGAGCCACCGCGGGCACAGAGGATAGTGCGTCTGCAGGGACTTATCCGTTGCACGCTCCCCGTGAGATCCACATTCCCAACATGTCCACACCACTACATTCGTAGTGCGCCTAATAGATGTTTGCCCATCATACTCATTACTCGTGGCAGATTAATCCACCAAGTCCCGTACGAGTTCGGGCATAGCGTGTGCGTTCGCACAAGAAGGTCAATGGCCGGGAAGCCATATTTTAACTATACATGACGGTAGTATCTGTTCCCGAAAGAACAGTTACCGTGGATGACCATGCAGCTTTGCTAGAAATGAAATGATAATTAAATGGACACCCTAGCTGCAAACAGGCGTTGATATACTTCATTGGGGACATGTTGAAAATGTGGCCCGCGGTGGCTCAGATGGATAGAGCGTCTGCCATGTAAGCAGGAGATCCCGGGTTCGAGTCCCGGTCGGGGCACACATTTTCAACATGTCCCCAATGAAGTACATCAACGCCTGTTTGCAGCTAGGGTGTCAATTTAATTATCATTTCATTTCTAGCAAAGCTACATGGCCATCCACGGTAACTGTTCTTTCGGGAACAGATACTACCGTCATGTATAGTCTAAAATATGTGTTACACACTTCGCGCGAAAATATGAAACTAGCTGATTGGGTCCGCTTCACCGCGTCGGCCGTCACACGCTTATCCACGCGTATCCGCACGCGTAGGACAGTTTGACGTTGGTGATTAATTTCACGCGGTCACCGCACCATACAGCATCCGCCATAGCGTTGTGCGACACGCGAGAAAATTGGGCGATGTATTGACGTATGGACTGCATTGCTCCACGGATTTACTCGGATATGTTGAGTGGTGAGCCCATAGTAATGCTCTACACACCTATATGACTATATCAAGCTAACTAAGGATCAGCTGCCTACCTCTGACTCAGGAGACGGGGTTAAATTAGTTTAAGGGCGACAAAAAGTCATACAGAAGGCCTGCGACATTTATGTGAATACTGATCACATCTTTCTCCCTGTTTCATTTGGTCGCCGATAAAAAATGCCCACTTGTTGTTAAAAATGTATTTGTTTATACGTTCCGAGCGCAGGCCATCGTCAGATCATGGAACAATACAACTTAGCCCCAATGTTAAGATTGAAATCGTGTGGCACGACCTATAATGGGTAGTCAAATAAAAACGAGACAGATGGAAAAAGAGTAAGTAAACTGTTTGCAATTCCTATAGTAATCGCCAAATTTGTTAATACATTTATTATACTGTAAAACAAAACGGTCAATGCATTCATGGAAGATTGATTGCGGTTGCTTACGGAACCATGATTGTGAGATGTGTACCTCTTCGACCGAGTCAAAGCGACGGCCAGGAGTATCTTCCTTCAGGTCTGCAAAAGTATGGAAATCACGTGGGGAGAGATTGGAAATGTGATGGAGGACGTTTAAGGGCTTCCCACCGAAACATCTGAGGCGTATTCGAAACAGCCTTGACAACATGTAGACCCGCCAAAATGCGGCCAGACAGGAAGAGACCACGGGCTACGAGCATTGAGAACGCTGAAGCGCTACGGATAAGGAGTTAGGGACCGTGATTCATTCAGATAAATCTAAAACGGCACTTCACGCCTGAAATAAAGAAGAAAGTTGCTGTATTGATTACAGACATAGTTGTTTTACTTGGAAGTATGACTTCAAAACGGCTGATGCTTGATGTCGTCGTGGACAAGACATTTAAAGAACGTGTTCGAGAACGCTATTCCTATTGTCTTTTAGAAGGGGATCATGCACTCACTTCTGCGTCTGTCTGTTCGGCTGTCAAGACCCCCTTTTCTCAGGATCGGTTACAGGTATCAAGTTCTATCAAATATTAAGGTCTATGGCCCGTTGGTGGTGTCAAAAATGAAGCTTCTAATTCAATGCAGTCAAAAGAATCGCCAATTTAAATCACATATTTTGATGCTCGCAAACTCATTCATCAAAGGGTGTAGAAAAATATCCGCTACCAGTCACAATAAAAGGTTATTTATTTTTCATACGGCCGGTTTCGGGCTTGCGCCCATCCACATGTGTTTATACATTCATGTACATTTTTATACTTTTGGAGATCACTATTTATACAGTCGGGTTATTTATATTACACGACCAGTTTCGGGCTTGCGCCGATCCTCAGGTGTTTGTACATTCATGTACATGTTTGTACTGTTGGAGATCACTGTATTTATGGAACCACGCGACCGCTACCGTCGCAGGTTCGAATCCTGCCTCGGGCATGGTTGTGTGTGATGTCCTTAGGTTAGTTAGGTTTAAGTGGTTCTAAGTTCTAGGGGACTGATGACCTCAGAAGTTAAGTCCCATAGTGCTCAGAGCCATTTGAACCATTTGGATCGCTCAGAATGAGAGTATGACGCGCATATTTTTTTTAGTTTTTATTCCTCAGTCTGGTGACATTTTTTATGCAGCCCACCACTATATCTTCTCCAGTACCAAAAGTAGCACACAATGTTTTCAATTACACTGCTCAGTTACATTAATATGACCACCGGTCAAAAGCCTGAATAATCACCTTTGGCAGCGCGAACTGTTGCGAGACGTGCAGGAAGGGGTCAGTGAGGTTCCGGAAGGTACAAACAGGGATGTGGAGCCATTGCGACTCCAGTGCCGTAGCCACCTGCGCTAGGTTTCTTGGTTGAGGATCCATGCGCGAACAGCCCGATCGAGGTGGTCCCACAGATTCTCAATCGGGTTTAAATACGGGGACTCTGTTGACCAGGGGAGTACGGAAAACTCATCCTGGTCATCTTTGAACCACGAGCTATGTGACATGTTGCATTATGCTTCTAGTAGATGCCATCGTACTGACGAAAAACAGACTGCATTTGGGGGTGGACATGATACCCAAGGGTGGATGCTTACTTGTGTTGATGTACTGTGCCTTCCAGAACGACGAGATCTACATCTACACTCCTGGAAATTGAAATAAGAACACCGTGAATTCATTGTCCCAGGAAGGGGAAACTTTATTGACACATTCCTGGGGTCAGATACACCACATGATCACACTGACAGAACCACAGGCACAGAGACACAGGCAACAGAGCATGCACAATGTCGGCACTAGTACAGTGTATATCCACCTTTCGCAGCAATGCAGGCTGCTATTCTCCCATGGAGACGATCGTAGAGATGCTGGATGTAGTCCTGTGGAACGGCTTGCCATGCCATTTCCACCTGGCGCCTCAGTTGGACCAGCGTTCGTGCTGGACGTGCAGACCGCGTGAGACGACGCTTCATCCAGTCCCAAACATGCTCAATGGGGGACAGATCCGGAGATCTTGCTGGCCAGGGTAGTTGACTTACACCTTCTAGAGCACGTTGGGTGGCACGGGATACATGCGGACGTGCATTGTCCTGTTGGAACAGCAAGTTCCTTTGCCGGTCTAGGAATGGTAGAACGACGGGTTCGATGACGGTTTGGATGTACCGTGCACTATTCAGTCTCCCCTCGACGATCACCAGTGGTGTACGGCCAGTGTAGGAGATCGCTCCCCACACCATGATGCCGGGTATTGGCCCTGTGTGCCTCGGTCGTATGCAGTCCTGATTGTGGCGCTCACCTGCACGGCGCCAAACACGCATACGACCATCATTGGCACCAAGGCAGAAGCGACTCTCATCGCTGAAGACAACACGTCTCCATTCGTCCCTCCATTCACGCCTGTCGCGACACCACTGGAGGCGGGCTGCACGATGTTGGGGCGTGAGCGGAAGACGGCCTAACGGTGTGCGGGACCGTAGCCCAGCTTCATGGAGACGGTTGCGAATGGTCCTCGCCGATACCCCAGGAGCAACAGTGTCCCTAATTTGCTGGGAAGTGGCGGTGCGGTCCCCTACGGCACTGCGTAGGATCCTACGGTCTTGGCGTGCATCCGTGCGTCGCTGCGGTCCGGTCCCAGGTCGACGGGCACGTGCACCTTCCGCCGACCACTGGCGACAACATCGATGTACTGTGGAGACCTCACGCCCCACGTGTTGAGCAATTCGACGGTACGTCCACCCGGCCTCCCGCATGCCCACTATACGCCCTCGCTCAAAGTCCGTCAACTGCACATACGGTTCACGTCCACGCTGTCGCGGCATGCTACCAGTGTTAAAGACTGCAATGGAGCTCCGTATGCCACGGCAAACTGGCTGACACTGACGGCGGCGGTGCACAAATGCTGCGCAGCTAGCGCCATTCGACGGCCAACACCGCGGTTCCTGGTGTGTCCGCTGTGCCGTGCGTGTGATCATTGCTTGTACAGCCCTCTCGCAGTGTCCGGAGCAAGTATGGTGGGTCTGACACACCGGTGTCAATGTGTCCTTTTTTCCATTTCCAGGAGTGTATATCTATATTCCGCAATCCACCATACGGTGCGTGGCGGAGGGTACCTCGTACCACAACTAGCATCTTCTCTCCCTGTTCCACTCCCAACAGAACGAGGGAAAAATGACTGCCTATATGCCTCTGTACGGGCCCTAATCTCTCTTATCTTATCTTTGTGGTCTTCCCGCGAAATATAAGTTAGCGGCAGTAAAATTGTACTGCAGTCAGCATCAAATGCTTGTTCTCTAAATTTCCTCAGTAGCGATTCACGAAAAGAACGCCCCCTTTCCTCCAGAGACTCCCACCCGAGTTCCTGAAGCATTTCCGTAACACTCGCGTGATGATCAAACCTACCAGTAACAAATCTAGTAGCCCGCCTCTGAATTGCTTCTATGCCCTCCCTCAATCCGACCTGATAGGGATCCCAAACGGTCGAGCAGTACTCAAGAATAGGTCGTATTAGTGTTTTATAAGCGGTCTCCTTTACAGATGAACCATATCTTCCCAAAATTCTACCAATGAACCGAAGACGACTATCCGCCTTCCACACAACTGCCATTACATATCTGTCCCACTTCATATCGCTCTGCAATGTTGCGCCCAAATATTTAATCGACGTGACTGTGTCAAGCGCTACACTACTAATGGAGTATTCAAACATTAGGGGATTCTTTTTCCTATTCGTCTGCATTAATTTACCTTTATCTATATTTAGAGTTAGCTGCCATTCTTTACACCAATCACAAATCCTGTCCAAGTCACCTTGTATCCTCCTACAGTCACTCAACGACGACACCTTCCCGTACACCACAGCATCATCAGCAAACAGCCACACATTGCTATCCACCCTATCCAAAAGATCACTTATGTAGATAGAAAACAACAGCGGACCTACCACACTTCCCTGGGGCACTCCAGATGATACCCTCACCTCCGATGAACACTCACCATCGAGGACAACGTACTGGGTTCTATTACTTAAGAAGTCTTCGAGCCACTCACATATGTGGGAACCAGTCCCATATGCTCGTACCTTAGTTAGGAGTCTTCCGTGGGGCACCGAGTCAAACGCTTTTCGGAAGTCAAGGAATATGGCATCCGTCTAATACCCTTCATCCATGGTTCGCCAGATATCATCGATCACCGATGGAATGCTCCCTCATCCGATTTGGGCGCTTCGGATGAGTATTGCAGAGTGTTTTCTTTGAGACGTTTCGTAATGTTCCCGCCAACAGCCACCTGTCGGCACTCAGCGAACGTTCAGTTGCATTACTGACATCCAAATTCCAGCTTCATCGCCGATGAACGACAGCCATCATGGGTGCATGAACAGGCGCCTGCTGTGGAAATCCATACGTAGTAATGTGCTCTGAACAGTCTTTGAGGTGACTGGGTTGGTATCCCCTTGGTTCAGCTGAGCGGTCGGTTGGTCAACAGTTGCACGTGTTTTCGCCCGCACACATCTCCGCAGCCGTCGTTCGTCCGTCATCTATTGTCCGAGGTGCACCGCAGTTGGCCCGACGTCGATTTTGGAAAGCGCCATTTTACCATGTACTGTATAATTAAACATCGGTGGCACGCAAGCAGTTTTCTAACTTACCCACTTCAGAAATGCTTCCACCTTTGGCCCGAAAACCAATGATCATGTAGTTTTGGACGTCAGATAAATCGCTCCGTTTCCGCAACGACTTCACTATTTCCGCGTCACTACGACATGCTTTATACAGTATACCCGACGTTGCTAGTGCTGATGCTTGCAGTCTGTGAATGATTAGTGTACACTGACGTCGAACAATACGGCTGTCACCTTAATGCGACTGGACCGTGTATTTGTTGGACGTTATCCAACCTCTGTTTTCCTCTACAGTTTTTACTCTCTATAACTCCCTCTGGTTCCCTTATGTCTTAACACATATTAAATTCGCCAATTCTGCGGGAAACCTCCTACATATTTCTTACTACCTCAGCCCACCTAATTTTGGAAATTCTTCTGGAGCACCACATCTCAAACGCTTCGGTTCTCTTCTGTCCCGGTTTTCCCATAGTCCATGATTCACTACCGTGCCATACTGTGTTCCAAACGTACAGTCTCAGAAATTTTTTCCTCAAATTAAGGCTAATTTTTGATGCTACGAGTACATTTCTTGTGGCCAGTAATGCCGTCTTTGCTTGTACTGGTTTGCTTTTAATGTCCTTCTTACTTCGTTCGTTATGTGTTGTTTTGCTTCCAAAGTAAAAGAATTCCTTCACTTCGTCTACTTCGTGGTAGCAATTTTGATGTTAACTTTATCACAAATTACATATCTCCTACATCCAACTGCCCTTGTCTTTTTCCGGTCTAATCTCAATGAAAATTCTCTACTCGTTAGGCTGTTCATTCCATCATAATTTTTGTCGTTTTAACTGATAATAAGAATGTCATCAACGAAGCTTATCATTGATATCCTTCCACTCCTGAATTTTTCCGGAAATCTGCTGTTGTCTCCAGTTTCTTAGCTTCTTATGAGCGTTTGTAAACAGCGTGAAACATTTTTATTCATTCATGTACAAAGTAAAATATAAATTTAGATAAATGATTAAAGTCGTTGGAAAACAGTAATGAAAAATCAGTAACAGACTAAGAACACCTTACCTCTGTGTATGAAACCGTTTAAAACAATATCCGTTTTTTTAAAAAAAGAAAATAAACATAAATTGGGTTTTCCCAACGAGTTTTGATCTGATGTTACATGAAGTTAACCTACTTACTACATCTCCGTGGAGAAGTCGGAGCATCAAAGACTGGAAAACCATCACAACCATACCTTCATTTGTCGCTATAACGAATAGGGGCAGGAGGATTTGCAGCACTTGGCTCTTTTAAGTGTCTCGGGCTCAGTTCCATCCTCAGGGTCGTCCAGCTCAAGTAATTTCTGCACGGGAGTTGATATTTCCAGTCTAATTTTCATCAACTCCTTAATATTTTTACGTGGAATTGTATTTTGTTTTGTGGCTATTCTGTATTGATCTAATTGTTCGCTGGGGTAGAGGACGTAGAGAATAATCTTGAAAATCCGTTTCTTTGCCCTAAACAAAGTGAGGTAAGTGGAACAGCACTGCACAAATACTGAACAGATCACTTAGTAAAACGACATCAGCTGTTGAATGAATGATTTTAATATTACGAATTTCTGGGTAACCCATCATCAGATATGAGATACACCGAGTTGTACAGATGAACTGTTACATTCGTAACAGTCAGGGGCAGTTTCGAACTTACTGAACGAACCACTGATGAAGGACGTTTTGGATCATTCCTGTTACTCCCGTCTATTTGGGGTTCCTGACTGGCGAGGAATATGAGTTGGTCGATCAAGGGTTGCCTTAGGAATCCTTGGGTGAATCTCAGGTATCTGCTTTTCGAGCGACAAGTTTTACTAATGCTTAAAACCTCTCCAGATCAACAACTGTAGGTATTTTGACTGTGGTAGTTTCCAGTGATCCATTTCATATCGTGTAAGCGAACAATAATAACTCTTTCCACCGATTTATGTTGCATTTATTTATGCTGGCGCTGGACACGGGGTACCATGCAGCTATGCCTGCAAATCTTTCGGTATTTCGCTACAGTTTTCTGGCGTTGCGTCTTCGCTGCCTACGACATCAGGCTATCGGAGTTTCCTACGCTCTCCAGCAAATAAATTATGTATAAGAGTACGTCGTGAACAGCAACGGCCCAATAACACTCCCCAGCGATAGGTGTTGAGGCCTATCTTGTAGGAAGAGCTCAATCCAATCAAAAAACTGGCCCGATATTCCGTAAGCTGGTATTTTATTCACTAGGCGGCAGTGCCGAACTGTATCTAACACCTCCCAGAATTCAGGCTACACCTCACGAACATAGTCTACTGCCTTGCTGATCTTAGATTAGGTTAGATTAAACTGGATGAACTCTTCGTTCCATTGAGTCCTCTTGAGAACACTCTCGATGATATGGAACGTGTCAGATTCTTATTACATTATCTGGTATTAATAAGGAGATTCGGTACTAGTAATAATAATAATAATAATAATAATAATAATAATAAATAGATACATACATACACATACGTGTAGCACATCAACTGACTTTTTCGGAAATTCGCCAGTGGAGTAGAAGGAATTGGCCACATTTATATCTTTCAGGTTCCACTTAAATTAAACTTTAGCTAGAAATAAACATCTTGTTGGTGCTGGTAAGTTATTGAAAATATCTGTTCCTGATTAGTGAACCCATCTTTAAACTAAAGTAAGCGTCTTTAGATAGTATGATGAGAAGTGGTAGCTGGTAATCCCAGTTCCTTGAACAGGTTTCTACAAAATGTTCGACAATTCACCTACAAATAATGCTTTTGGACACCGAAAACTTTCTTTGGCTTTCAGAGTTACCCAAAAATATAATACCATGGAACGTTATGGAATGTAAATAAGCAAATTGTGCCAGCTTTTTATTTTTATGTCACCTATGTTTGGTAACATTCACACTGCAATTAAGAATTTGTTTAGGTGTTTCAGCAGTTCCGTGATATGCTCCTCTGAACTGAATTTATTATCAAGTTGTAATGCCAGGAATTTAACACTGTTGGCCTCTTCTTGGGCGCTTCTTCATACTTTACACATATGCTGCGTGGAAAAACCTTATATTTTTTGAACTGCACATATTGAATCAAAGTTTAATGACAGTGAATTGGCTATAAACCATTTATAAATGTCCATGGAAAATGTCATTAGCAGCGCTTTCTAAAACTGTGCTCGGCTTGCTATTTGATACAGTACTTGCATCGTCTGCAAACAAAACAAATTTTGCATCTGTCAATGTAACTGGCGAGATGTCATTAAGTGGCCACTAGTGAAAGCAATGGATCTAAGATAGACTCTTCTTTGGATACCACACGAAATTACGTCCCAGAGGGACCTATGGCCTTTGGTCCATTCAACCCCCACAAACCAACCAACCTTACTTCTCAGTCTGATGACGATCGATAGCTCAAGTCACTGGATTTCGTACTTGCGCAGTTTCCTGTTTGCCAGATATGATTTGATTTATTTTGCAACAAAGTTAATGACACCATAGTATTCTAATTTACGTAAAAAGATGTGGTGCACGTAGAAAAATGCCACTGGTGCACGACAGTGCCAGCTTTTCAAAGGATCTCTGTTGTACAATACTTGTTCTACTAGGAGATTCTTGGTCCTCAAACGGGTCACAATATTTAAAGATTGTGTTAAATATAACTAGGAGTGTTTCTTTCACATGATTTTGTGGATTTATGTTACTAACCGTTCTGGACTCTTTCGTTACCTGTCTCACTATTGTTGTCCTGGAAAATGTCACATCCAGCTTTCACATGGGGATCCTGGTCTTCCATGGCACTAATCGAAGAAAAATACACCAGCTTTCGCTTCACTGTGTCTTCAAGACAGCACATATTAGCAGCCTGACCCTTTATCTAGAAATCTATATTTTTAGAGTGTAAAGATTCGCAGAGTTTAGAAAAACATACCATGAAATCTTATTCCTCTCTCTCTCTCTCTGATTGTCCTATTGCCATAGTCCTCGGCAGATGGTCGGTATCTCGAACATCGCAGAAAAAAATGGTTCAAATGGCTCTGAGCACTATGGGACTTAACATCTGTGGTCATAAGTCCCCTAGAACTTAGAACTACTTGAACCTAACTAACCTAAGGACATCACACACATCCATGCCCGAGGCAGGATTCGAACCTGCGACCGTAGCAGTCGCGCGGGTCCGGACTGAGCGCCTAGAACCGCGAGACCACCGCGGCAACATCGCAGAACTTCATCTATTTCCGTAATTGAGGAAGAGAATGACATTGGTGATACCATTGTCCAGGACGATACCTGTGATGCACGTCTGTGGCCTTAGGAGTACTGTGGTGTGTCACGCTTGTGATACGATTCTGGAGGCTGTTTCGGTATTTAAAATTTGGTAGCTGGCTGCATTGCCTCTAGCAGGTTCCTCTGCTGAACGTTGTTTGTGGCGGTTTTTGATTCGAGGCAGCTCAGTTTGAGAATTGCGTGACCTATGCGTAAACATTTGGTGCCACTTACCTCCGGAAATCTTCCATGGCTTTTCCAATCCATGCCACGTAGAATTGCTGCTGTATTGCTATCCATGGGTGGACCATCACGCTGTATGCCGGTAGTCGTAATGTATTGACTCACCAGTGTAGAAGGTAACTCATTGACGTAGAGCAGTAACAAAGAACTGCGGAGAATTGGCATATACAGGATGTCCCATTTATCTTGACCACCCTAAATATCTCTTTGTCCAGATGCAAATTACAAAATGTTACAAGCAAATGTTCTTTAGCCGTCAAGGGCATCGATCAGCATGATTGCCTTCGTTGTAGCTTTGTTTTTTACAAAGATATGAACAGCGGTATGACCTTTTTAAATGGCACCCTGTATTTTTTATTCGGTAATTCATTTCCTCTCCTAAAGACCTATTCAAAAATGTATCACAGTGTACCATTCGCTGAAACACAACGTTATTAATTACATAACTCAACATTGACTTTGAGCCCGGGATTACAAACTCGTCCACTTGCTAGAGTTGTCAGAAAACAAATGAAAACCAAGTAAAAACGTAACACAAAATTGGCTTTGACTCTCCTGTACCATTGTCCAGGACTAGAACACTCAAAGGTGCTCAAAGTGGTGACCCTGGACACCGATACACTGGTGCACTCGTTGAATGAAAGAATTTTTACTACTTCCAGCGTTGCCTGCTGAAGAGAATTACAAGCAAATACGATACGTTCCTGCATATCCTGTGGAGTTGTTGGAATATCGCTATAGACAACGTCTTTAATGCATCCCCAAAGCAAAAAGTCCAGAGGATTTAAAACTGGAGACCTAGCAGGCCAAGTAACTGTTCCTCCTCGACCAATCCATCTGGCAGGATACTTTCAGCTCAGAACACGACTTGCAAGCAAGGCGTTACGTGCTGGACATCCATAGTGTTGATAGTACATAAGCATTCTGGTTCTTAGCGTCACTTCATCCAGAAGAGGAGGAAGAATTCGTCTGAGGAAGTTGGCATACGCCGTGCCATTTAGACTACCACTGATGAAACAAGGGCCATTAATTGTAGTACCAAACACCCCACACCCGACGTCAATTTTCCATTGATGCTGATGTTCCACCAGTCTAAGCCATCGTGGGTTGTCGCTGGACCAATAATGCATGTTCCTTGTATTTATCTATCCTTTGTTTGGGAAGGAACATTCATCGGTAAGTAGAACATTGGAGAAGAAGTTCGTGTTGCCGAGGATTTGCTACTGTGCCCACTGACAGAACTGTACACGATTCTGGAAATCATTCCCATGCAATTCTTGATGTAGGTGTATATAGTAAGGATGGAACCGGTGACGTGTACGATGTACACTGGCTTTAGGAATGCCAATCTCGTGTTCAAGCAGTCGTGTGCTCACATGTGGATTCATAGCAACGGAAGCGAGAGCAGTAACTTGGGCAGCATCGTCTGTGCGAGTGCTACGACGATTGCGTGGTCGTGGGTTGAAACTTCCCGTTTCCTGATGCGTCGCAACAAGACGAGAAAACATGCTTTGGGAAGGTGGGTTCTTGCCAGGATATCGCTCTCTGTAAAGTTCCACTGCCTGCATATCATTTTACCTACCTTTAACAACGACAACAATAAAAGAAACGTTATGTCGATGCAGTCTGTAGGCAGGACAACTTTACTGTATGCCTACTCTTCACAACAGGATTTAAAAGGACAAAACTACTGTAATAAATGTGTCCGTACGTAAGAAAACAGTATTGCAATTACTGTTCTGCTAACTTACATTCCACATACATAAGTAGCATTTCTACCTTGTCTTCGCTGGTGTACATTCTACTCACACATCTCTTCAACTGATGATGGTTGACCGAATGACGGGTATGCATTCTACTTATGTTTACATTTGTCCTCTGTCTACGTCAGCTTGTGGATGTGTTCCATTACCCCGAGTACACAACAATGTTGTGTTATGTAATTAATAACGTTATATTTCAGTGCATGGTACACTGTGATACATTTTTGAATGGGTCTTTAGGAGAGGAAATGAATTACCGAATAAAAAATAGTCATACCGCTGTTCATATATTTGTAAAAAACAAAGCTACAACGAAGGCAATCATGCTGATTGATGTCCCCCTGACGGCTAAAGAACATTTACTTGAAACATTTCGTAATTTGCATCTGGACAAACAGTTATTCAGTGTGGTCAAGATAAATGGGACATCCTGTATATGTAAAAGATCGAGGTAAGTTTAAGGAGTACAAAGCTTTCCAAATAAAAATCGGAAAAAATATCAGCACCAAGCAACAATTAACGTGGAGTAATGAAATTTCGGGAAAACATGTTCAGGTAACATATCTAAGTGATTAACTTTGCAAAATCACAGTGTAATGTAAGCACGAGATAAACCACTGCAAATGTAAAATGTTGGTACATTAACAGCCGGTGTAACCGCCATAATATTTGAAATATTCCCTTTCGAAAATTATGAATTACTGTGATGGTAAACTTCTACGTTATTTGATACAGAGACAGCTGAGTAAAACTGAACGTACTCAGACAGTTCTCTCTTTAATTATTCTGATCATCACTAAACTGACACACAATATTTTTAGCACAACGCAATCTGACTTTCAATAATCCCTACATAAGAATGGTCCTGACTAACAATAACCTATACCTTTCATGAATCACTTACCTCACAAAAATCTTCGTTTCTCGAGCTACTGCAATACAGCGGGCGCCAATACTGCCAGCTAAATAAAGATTCTAACTACTGATAGGCATAGTTAGCAACGCAATCTGACTTTCAATAATCCCTACATAAGAATGGTCCTGACTAACAATAATCTATACCTTTCATGAATCACTTACCTCACAAAAATCTTCGTTTCTCGAACTACTGCAATACAGCGGGCGCCAATACTGCCAGCTAAATAAAGATTCTAACTACTGATAGGCATAGTTAGCAAATGAAAGCTTTTGATAGAGGATAAACAATGTATTTACCTTAATAATGTTCGAAAGTCATTATATATATATATATATATATATATATATATATATATATATATATATATATATATATATATATCTCAATTCATGACCATCTTTACAAATTTCCTTTTTCTGGCGGACACACGTCCAGATCGTCCGCTACAGTAACCTCTCAAAACTCTGGCATCTCTCTCTCCACTTCCACCACTGCTGGCGGCTCACCTCCAACTGCCCAACGCTAAGTGCTGTTGACATCCAACTGTCCAACACTACACAAGCTAATATTCCAACAATGAGTCCAACCAGCACACAGCACACAGCACAGTCAGTGATATTCATAGAGAGCGCTACGTGGCGTTTACCAACATACAAACCTAAACAGCCTACTTAATACCATTATCTCTACAAGAAATACTGTGGGTTTGCTCTGTTGTGGCCCATTACCTGTCTGCATGTCAAGAGTCAGCACTGTCTTTCCGTTGGAAGGACAACACTACTTCTTCAAGACTGCATGGAAATCCACTACTTCCGTGTGCATTTTCTTTTACTGCTCAGACTTTGAGAAAAAAAAAACTGCGTTTACTACTGTGATGAATGATCAGGACTGTCTTTATGAGAACAATTTTTGCTTTTGACCAACATTGTATCAAAAATTGTGTGCATTTGATATATTTGCTATCGTTAATATAAAAAAAATTTAGCAAATGTGTATTGACCGCTGCTCAAAACAATTTGTAACATTTTTTGTGGGGAGCATGGGGGCTATGCAAGTAGACGAGTGTAACCCCTATGTTTTCTTGGTAGAGTAATGATGGTGTACGCGTACGTGGAGAATTTGTTTGCGCAGCATTCGCCGCCATAGTGTAGCTGAGGCGGAATAAGGGGAACCAGCCGGCATTCACCGAGGCAGATGGAAAACCGCCTAAAAACTGGCCGGCTCACCGCACCTCGACACAAGTCCGCCGGGCGGATTTGTACCGGGGACCAGGCGCTCCTTCCCACTCCCGAAAGCTGTGCTCTTCTAACCGGGCGGGCTCTGATCGTATGTGATCACATTTCTTTCGACGTGTAGAGCAACAGCGACTCATTGATTGCGACGAGAGTAAGCGGAATCCACTCGTTTGTTTTTCCTGATCAAGCACAAAACAGTATCATGCGGCAGACGGGAAGATTATGAGTGTACAGTCATTCTCGTATTCGGCACATTTACATCCACACCGCTGAGATCTGACCGCTCATCGACATCTCATACAGAATCGTGTCCGTTGCAACTCCTAAGTGAAGTGAATACTTTAACGGCTTACATGCCAATAATATTAACAATGAAATGTCCCCGAAGTGAAAAAATGGTTCAAATGGCTCTGAGCACTATGGGACTTAACATCTCAGGTCATCAGTCCCCTAGAACTTAGAACTAGTTAAACCTAACTAACCTAAGGACATCACACACAACCATGCCCGAGGCAGGATTCGAACCTGCGACTGTAGCGGTCGCGCGGTTCTTGACTGAAGCGCCTAGAACCGCTCGGCTACAACGGCCGGCTCCCAGAAGTGAAGCCTGAATCATTTATCTAATTACACAACACGTTTTCTCGTAATTTTTGGTTAACAGTTTAGATGATCATTACGTTGTTTTCAAGTTTTACAGATCGCATATTCTTTTCGATCTGACATTCATATATTTTAAAATTGTGGTTGCCTGATCTTCAGTCTGAAGACTAGTTTGATGCAAATCTCCGCGCTAGCCTATCCTATGAAAAAAGCCTCTTCGTGTCTGAATAACTGCTGCAACCTACAGCCATTTGAACTTTCTTACTGTATTAGAGCCACCGTATTTCTCTAGAATTTTATCCACCCACACCTCCCTCCATTAGCATATTAACGATTCCTTGCTACCTCAGAATGTGTCCCATTTTCGCAGATCGATTCAGTACATTCTATCCATCCATATAATCTTCAGCATTCTTCTGTAATACCACATTTCACAAGCCTCAATTATCTTCTTCTCTGGACTCTATCACTTCGGTACAAGGCTCTAGACCAACACCTTCAGAGCAGACTTTCTAACTCTTAAATTTATATTCAGTGTTAATAAATTCCTCCCTTTCAGAAATGCTTTTCGTGCCACTTCCCGTATTCATTTTATATACAGGGTGGTTACAATAAAACTTTTGCTACTTGATAGGGCCCCCATGAAAAACGAGTGATCGTAGGACAATTAAACTTTGTGCAAACACTTGTACGCACACGCAGAAGAGAAATAAGAAATAGACTGCGGAAAGAAACAAATTTCAGTTTCCACATGAAAGGTTAATCTGTTAACTGCTTCACACTGGACTCGCATTCGGGAGGACGACGGTTCAATCCCGCGTCCGGCCATCCTGATTCAGGTTTTCCGTGATTTCCCTAAATCGCTCCAGGCAAATGCCGGGATGGTTCCCTTGAAAGGGCACGGTCGACCTCCTTCCCCGTCCTTCCCTAATCCGATGAGACCGATGACCTCGCTGTTTGGTCTCTTCCCCCAAACACTCCAGTTTACAAACTTTACTCACTGTAACGCCATCTACATCCATGGCAGCCTGGGTGTTGTAGCTGTATTGCCGTTTTAATAAATCAGCTTTAGGAGTACAGCGCTCCTCATCTTATAGTATCTGCAACTACACTCCTGGAAATTGAAATAAGAACACCGTGAATTCATTGTCCCAGGAAGGGGAAACTTTATTGACACATTCCTGGGTTCAGATACATCACATGATCACACTGACAGAACCACAGGCACATAGACACAGGCAACAGAGCATGCACAATGTCGGCACTAGTACAGTGTATATCCACCTTTCGCAGCAATGTAGGCTGCTATTCTCCCATGGAGACGATCGTAGAGATGCTGGATGTAGTCTTGTGGAACGGCTTGCCATGCCATTTCCACCTGGCGCCTCAGTTGGACCAGCGTTCGTGCTGGACGTGCAGACCGCGTGAGACGACGCTTCATCCAGTCCCAAACATGCTCAATGGGGGACAGATCCGGAGATCTTGCTGGCCAGGGTAGTTGACTTACACCTTCTAGAGCACGTTGGGTGGCACGGGATACATGCGGACGTGCATTGTCCTGTTGGAACAGCAAGTTCCCTTGCCGGTCTAGGAATGGTAGAACGATGGGTTCGATGACGGTTTGGATGTACCGTGCACTATTCAGTCTCCCCTCGACGATCACCAGTGGTGTACGGCCAGTGTAGGAGATCGCTCCCCACACCATGATGCCGGGTGTTGGCCCTGTGTGCCTCGGTCGTATGCAGTCCTGATTGTGGCGCTCACCTGCACGGCGCCAAACACGCATACGACCATCATTGGCACCAAGGCAGAAGCGACTCTCATCGCTGAAGACGACACGTCTCCATTCGTCCCTCCATTCACGCCTGTCGCGACACCACTGGAGGCGGGCTGCACGATGTTGGGGCGTGAGCGGAAGACGGCCTAACGGTGTGCGGGACCGTAGCCCAGCTTCATGGAGACGGTTGCGAATGGTCCTCGCCGATACCCCAGGAGCAACAGTGTCCCTAATTTGCTGGGAAGTGGCGGTGCGGTCCCCTACGGCACTGCGTAGGATCCTACGGTCTTGGCGTGCATCCGTGCGTCGCTGCGGTCCGGTCCCAGGTCGACGGGCACGTGCACCTTCCGCCGACCACTGGCGACAACATCGATGTACTGTGGAGACCTCACGCCCCACGTGTTGAGCAATTCGGCGGTACGTCCACCCGGCCTCCCGCATGCCCACTATACGCCCTCGCTCAAAGTCCGTCAACTGCACATACGGTTCACGTCCACGCTGTCGCGGCATGCTACCAGTGTTAAAGACTGCGATGGAGCTCCGTATGCCACGGCAAACTGGCTGACACTGACGGCGGCGGTGCACAAATGCTGCGCAGCTAGCGCCATTCGACGGCTAACACCGCGGTTCCTGGTGTGTCCGCTGTGCCGTGCGTGTGATCATTGCTTGTACAGCCCTCTCGCAGTGTCCGGAGCAAGTATGGTGGGTCTGACACACCGGTGTCAATGTGTTCTTTTTTCCATTTCCAGGAGTGTATAATGAAGACTTCTGCTTGTTTCAACCCTACGTCGCCATACAAATGCCGGCGCCTAACAACGCAAGTCCAGCAGCGCTCTATATACATATAAAGTTGGCTGCACATACGGTAAATAAGAGCAGTTTTCCGTCTACAATGACCCAAGCAGCGAAAGCTTAAAAAGAACCACCCTGTACTTTATACCGCGGCGTCCATCTTCAGTTGTTATGCTGCCCAAACTGCAAAATACATTTACTCTGTTTCCTAGTGTAATTCCCTCAGCATCGCCAGACTGAATTCTTCAAAGCCCTTTGTCGTTAGAATGTCACCACGTTACAGATTTGTATATGCTGTCAGAGCGCCTAAACTTACAGCCGATACTGAAAGCTAGGTGCCACAGTCACAGGCGTATTTTGAGAAACAAGAATAAATGAAAACAGAAAACAATTGGTTTAATCATTTTAATATCAAAATGGTTCAAATGGCTCTGAGCACTATGGGACTTAACATCTGAGGTCATCAGTCCCCTATAACTTAGAACTACTTAAACCTAACTAACCTAAGGACATCAAACACATCCATGCCCGAGGCAGGATTCGAACCTGCGCCGTAGCAGTCGCGCGGTTCCGGATGAAGCGCCTAGAACCACTCGGCCACCGCGGCCGGCCATTTGAATATCGAGCATTCTAAACAGTCCTCGACGAAACACGCTTTTTCTTGTTTTTAGTTCCTCTCTCTGCTTTATCAGTTCTTCTTGGTGAAGGTTCCAGAATGACAAACAGTACTCGTGAATCGGTCAAAGGTGAACTTTATTACCAACTTTCATCGTGCGTGAGTTATACTCGCTTAGAATTCTTACAACGAATTTCCCTTACTTAACAATAGTTTTATATTGTCATCTCACTGTAAATTACTTCGAACGGTACTCTACAATGTCTTACGCTACGTGATGTTTCTAATATCTGATCACTATTTGTGTAGTTAGTCCTACAGTAAGAGGAGCATTCATTTCCATTTCTAAGCAATACGTTATAATTTTGTTACGAGTCGTTTGCCAATCTATGTACTCTACCTATATTTTGCTACGGTTTTCTGTAGATGTGACTTCTACATGTACACAGCATCATAGCATCATCCGCAGAGAGTCAGAGGTGTCGCTTTTGAACGTAATGAACGACACGGAAATGCCGAAACTTGAGTGACAATATCAACAGGTTCGAGTTGTTCAAACGACAGAGTTTCTCAATGGTAATTGTTTTACTGTATGCACAAAATGATAATTGTAAACTGAACATCTTGCTTAGACGATGGTCAACAGCATGTACAAGTTTAAAAGAAAAAAAACGTAACACTGTGCTGTCTGTAATAATGTTATTTTATTTTGCTGCCGGTTTCGGTTCTACCGTTGATGACAGTTCAGAACCGAATCCTGTAGCAAAAAGCATTATTACAGACAGCAAAGTGCTACGCATTTTTTTTTAAAATTGATAATAGTAAGGAAATAGAAAGAACAGAGAATGAAAGTTGCCAGTTGTTTACCTCCTCTGCTGCGCTCGAGGCTTTATTTAGATCTACCATACACTAGTATTTCCAAGTAACGCCCCAAGTGTTTCGTGTGACATTCTCGTAACAGTCGCCAGTAGACGGGTGGAAGATGTGGGCGGAGCGAGTGTGTCCCCCTCAGAAGCAGGAACATCTGGGAGGCCTCAAGCGGAGCTCAACGGGAGACGTGGGTTATCCGACACAGCCACAAGGCCAGGCGGGCACAAAGGACAGCGGCGTCTGCAGCTGCGTTCCTGTTTGCTTTAAGAAAACCGAGCGCAGCGGTGATTAATTTTCCAGATGGGGCGTTGCATCGTAGGTACCATCTCCAAGGTCTCTTTTGCGCTTAGTACTATAACACAGAACACCATTAATACAACGAAATCAAAAATAGAGCGTCGATTTCGTTACTAGTTTCAGAATACATTGAACACTCCCCGCTATTAAAATGTTTTTGCCTGTTGGCTAAAACATATATGAGAGCACGTGCATCATCTGCAGTGATACCGAATTAACTAAAACAGCTAACATTTTTTTTTAATCACATTTCGCAATTTGCACTTATGTGATCTGATAATCCGAAACATAATCACCTCCTGCTCAGTAGCGAGTTGGCCCAGCTTTGGAAGGCAATGTAGCGGACTTTCTGTACTGTATGTATTCGAGAAGTCCTTGGCAGGTTTCCCGAGGTATGCGGCACGAGATGTCTCTAAACACGACACGCAGTTCCCAAAAATTCCGGGCCAGTGGTTCAAATGGCTCTGAGCACTATGCGACTTAACTTCTGAGGTCATTAGTCGCCTAGAACTTAGAACTAATTAAACCTAACTAACCTAAGAAGATCATACACATCCATGCCCGAGGCAGGATTCGAACCTGCGACCGGAGCGGTCGCTCGGTTCCAGACTGTATCGCCTAGAACCGCACGGCCACTCCGGCCGGCTCCGGGCCAGTGGTTGTGGGCGCGGAGCTGGTGCACTACAGCGTCCCAGATGTGTTCCATCGCGTCGCGATCAGGCGAATTTGATGGCCATCAACGTCAGTTCACTATCATAATCCTAAAAACACTGTAGCACGGTTCTGGTCATGCGACACGTACAGTTATCCTGCTGGAATATGCCATATTGGTCATACATTAAGTATGAATGGTTGCAAGTGGCTCGAAATCATGTTCACGTAAACCACAGGAATTTTGGTGCATTAGATTACTACCACAGGTCCCATGGAAGGTCAGGTGCATGTCCCAAATAGAATTAATACTGCCCACACCGGCCTGCGTCCGTGAGGCGATGCATGTTTCAATCAAATCAAATGGTTCCAATGGCTCTGAGCACTATGGGACTTAACATCTGAGGTCATCAGTCCCCTGGACTTAGAACTACTTTAAACCTAACAAACCTAAGGACATCACACCCACGCATGCCCTAGGCAGGATTCGAACCTGCGACCGTAGCAGCCGCGTGGTTCCGGACTGAAGCGCCTAGAACCGCACGGTCACAGCGGCCGGCATGTTTCAATCAGTCGTTCGCCTTGATGACAGCAATCGTGGACACGACCATAGACCTGGCGTAAGAAAATACCAGATTTATTCGACCAATCGACTGGTTTCCACTCATCCACTACTCAGTCCTGATGGTCCCATACCCATGCAGTCGTTGTTGGGTCAACATGGTAACACGCATGGGTCGTCTGCTGTGGACCCCCGTGGTCAACAATGTGCGCTGAACGCTGTGTTCCGAAAAACTTACGCCTGCCCCAGCATTGGGCTCTGTCGTCAGCAAGCCTCCGACTTCCACGAAGCACTGAGGTTCAGTATCATGTCGCCTACTTGTCGTTTCACCGTCCTCCGTCCATTTTGCGTAGTTACAGCATGCTCAGCAAGTGATCAGCTGTACCGTTTCCGAGATGGGCGTTCCCAGGCACGAGATGACAACAACCTACTCTTTGTCAAAGTAGCTGATGTTCGTAGAAGTGCACGTTCTAAGGCGTGGGCACTTACGGCAAGCGAACTGCTGATCAGCTTCACCGTTTCCGAATGCTCGGTCCCAGGCGTCGGGCCGAAACGATCTTCCCTTTATCAAAGGGGAGTGTCAGGGGATTTTCCCTTTTGCAATCCGTATCGTCGCCAGAATGATTCCCCCATTCGTCTACGTTCTGAATATATATGAGTCACGTAAAACGTAACACCCCTTTTATTTCGCGAACGTTTTCAGATCTTGGCAAATGATAGTGTGCTAAGAGGCATGTACGTTGGAATGTGATAAAAAAGTCTTAATTCGTATCGATCGAGATATTGAAGCAAATATGATTTTTTTTAAAACAGAGTGATGTACTTTTCTTAACGGCATCCGAAAGCGCTAGAAAAGACTAGTGCAATGATATACTGCTTGTTAATGTTGAGGTTGAAATTCTTCACAAATAAATCCGAGAAATATTCTAAAACCGGAAGACAAGGCTGCTGAAATCAGCTGTTCCGTTGTAAACAAGTTCACGCCAGACTACGTCGACTGTTTACTTGTGTTCACTGCAGAAGTGGCATGGACAATGTCGTCTATCGACAGGTCATTTCTGCTTCAACATTCCTTGCAGGCACCAATGAGAATTTAGATATGCTACTTTTATACGGTGAACGGTGGCTCAAGACGTATTGCCAGGGAATGTGTCGTCAGCCAGATGAGTGTCATTTGCATCTTATATCGACATAAATTCCACTTTTATCATGTGTCACTACAGCAGGCACTCGGAGGACGTAATTTAGAAAATTGTATAGAATTTTGTTGGCTTGCTCTGCATTGCTTGAGAGACGACACTACGTTTTCCCAACGAGAACACTTTCCGACGAAACAACGTTTATGAACCACGGTAATGTAGGTTTACGTAGCATTCATTGCTGGGTAGCTGAAAATCTACGCTGGCTTCGTTAGATACAATAACAAAGAGAGTGAAGTAAACCTATGTTGCAGCATCATAGGAAATTCCACTGTGGTACCTTTATTTTATCCGAGGGACAATAAATAGAGATATGTTTGCTCACTTTTTTACAAACATTCTATCTATGATACTACAAGAGGTACCATTGTATAAGCGACTGAGTATGTGGTTCGAACAGCACGGCTGCCCAGCTCACTCTTCCCGAGTTGCAACACAAATACTGAATGGAAAGTTCCCTGGCCATAGGACAGGACGGAATGCTGCAGTACATTGGCCGGGCAGGTCCCTTGTTTTGAGTCCTCTTCATTCCTTTCCATGGTAAGTACTGAAAGATGCAGTCTATCATGAAGCCCCAACTACGCCAGTGTGCGGTATGCGCCTTCGAGTAGTCACAGCGCGCAACGCCGTATCATTCAATATACAGTACTTTCGTCTGTACATCTGTCTCTCGAACGGAAATTGCAGATGTCCTCTGCAGTCGACGGTAAAGATATTTAAGTGTAAAACGGCGTTTCGTTAAGAAAAATATTTATTTTATGCGTGACATACGGTCAGTCGTTCTGAATAATCTGTTTAGTTTATTCAAAGTCCTCCTAATTACCTTTTCGAGTAGTATTTGGAGACACATTTGCTCAAGAGCAGGTGGTTGATTTTAAGAAGCATTCAGGCGGCACCAGGCACAAACATATCAGGTTTTTTTTTTTCAGATCTAAGGAAGTTACTGCATTAGTTTCCTTTCTTCCGGGAATAGCGTTGTTTATGACTACGTAGTATGAATAACTGACGTTTCTGTTTCGACTTTGGCAAGTAAACAGCAACGGGGAGAGTTTAAATGGAAAACTGTCTGACGGAACTGTAATTGTTACCATCCGTAAAGACCTGGAAACATACATTTGAAATAGTTTTCCTAAGACCTATCTGCTAACATATGCCGCGTAGTTCCATATACGAAAATCATAACTGACTATATAGCTATGTAGTATAGGAAATCGTAGTTTACATCGCAATAGCTAAATCTGTCACATTACTTTCCAGTTTTAGTACATTTGACGGATACTTTTGCGGAGAGTTTCAGCCTCCACCATTAATGAGTATTACAACGCTGTATTCTTCTTTTCAAGCGCTTTCGGGCGCCGTTAAAGAAAGTATATAATTCTATTTTAAAAAATCATAGTTCTTTCAGTATCTCGATCGATACAAGGCTCAAGACTCTTTATCACGTACCAAAGTACGTGCCCTGCAGCGTACTATCATTTGCCGAAAAACCTTGATACCTGGAATCGTTCCCGAAATAAAACAGGCGTTACGTCTTAAGTGCTCACCCCACATACTTGTACTTTCCTTACCGCGTCACTTGCCCACACCACCACCAGGCGGCATTCAGTCTCGTGTTGGGCAGTGGTTATTATATTTTGGATCATCGTTGTATGCAACCGAAGGCGATATAATGTCGCTCTCACCACCACACGCTTTCAGCAGGTATGGCGTAAGACCACCCCTTCTGTAAGAAGGTGTGACTGGAAGTGTGGCGTACAGTGAAGATTCTGAAGTTCCTAGAACATCAGTATTATTATATCATTGACGCACTGATACGAAGGAGTATAGTTTTACATAAGCTCTTCCCCTACTTTGGAGAATTCGTGTACGGTCTCTTTTGCTCTCTGTATCTTACTCCATGTAGTTTCAGAATTTCAAGTAATATATTCCAGTCAACACTGTCAAAAAGTTTCTCTAAATGTGCGAAAAGTATAAACGAGGGTTTGTTTTTCTTCCATCAGTCTCTTAAAATAAGTAGGAGGGATCAGTGTTGCCGAGCGTATTCCTACATTCCTCCGGAATTCAAGTGCATCGACTCTAGATCTATTTCTACACTCCCCAATTGGTTAATACATGCGAACTGTCGGTCCGGTCATATATCTAACAACACCTGCCTGCTTGGTGATGGGACTATTCTTCTGTTATTCTTATATTCGTGTCTCATATGTCCTGCATACCTGGTGCAACAGTTTTGTCGTATGCGGTTCTCCTCCGATATAACAATATTAGCAGCGAATCTCTTCACTCACATCCTTTCACTCTGAATCTTCATTCTCCCTTTCGATACATAGTGACAGATTGAAAAATGGAAAATACAGAATCCCTGCTTACGCCCTTTTCATTTCGAGCACCTCTCTCTCTTGGTCTTTCATGTATATTTTCTTGTATATGTTTTATTATCGTCTCTCTCTCTCTCTCTCTCTCTCTCTCTCTCTCTCAACACAGTAGACTTCGAAAAATCATTCGATTATATCATCATCATCATCATCATCCAATTCGATCACTTGGTAATGTGGCCTCTTTGAGTCGGCGTGCAACATAGCGTCTCAGCAGGTCTTCCATTGCTGCCGATCGAGATCTTCCCGTTGCCAGTTCTTTCCGGTTGTTTTCCTCAAGTGCCTCTCCATATATTCGCTGGTCTTCCTCTTGGTCGTTTTTGGTAAACTGGGCTCCAATCTAGTACTTATCTTGACCACCTGCAATCTTTTCTTCGAGCGACATGGCCAGCCAACTGCCATTTCAAAGTCTTCACTCCTTCCATTGTGCCACTAACTTTGTTGTGTGCCTGATATCAACTGCTGTTTCCCTTTGTGTAGCCCAACATTCATCTTTCCATTACTCTTTGGGCTACTATTAGTTTATTGACAATTACCTCATTTAACGTCCATGTCTCACAGCCATTAGTTATTACTGGCAGTATACATTTACCAGAAACTTTCTCCTTTCTTTGACTTTAAAACTGAGGAGTATATTCCATAAGCTTGCCAGCCTAATTTAAAATGTCGAAATCTTCTCTAATATTTAGCAGTTGACCCAGACTGTCATATTCTGAGCCCGTATGAATCTGCATAGATCCAACAGACATATTTCCCGCCGGTGTCCTTCCTTCATCATGATCTCGGTTGTATCACAGTTCATTCTTAGGCCAACTTCAGAGCAGACTGACGCAAGTTCACTAACCAGTATTTGGAGTTCTTCTACACTATTTGCAGATAGTAGAATATCATTGGCTAACCTCAGGTTACTCAACGTCTTCCCAGAATTTGGATTCCCTTTGTTTTCCAATCTAATTTAGACATTAACTTTTAGAGGACTGCTGAATATAGTTTTGGAGGTATAGAGTCTCCTTGTTTTACGCCTGTTTCGACGGGAAATTCATTGGTTTCTTCAGATACATTCATAAACGCTGTGGAGGTTTTGTATATATTGAAAAAAACTTTAATATAGGCCTGTTCTATTGCTTGCTCTGTTAGAGCCTCAAATGCAGCTGGGAGACCGATCGAATCGAAAGCCTTTTCAGAATCTATGAAGCGAAGGCAAAGAGGTAGATTGTACCCATTTGTTCTATTAACTGTTTCGCGTACACTGAGGATATTATCAGTTGTACTAAACCCTGCACGAAACCGAGCTTGCTCAGTGGGTTGGGCCAGGTCAAGTGTAGTACCCATTGTAGTAAAATCTGTACAGTATGGAGAGGACGCTGATTGGGCGATACTTCTTTATATCTTAAGCACCACCTTTCTTGTACATTAGAATGATTATGGGTTTACTCCAGTCTCTTGGTAATTCCCCGCTGTGGAAACAATTTGCAAATATTTTAGTTAAATGCTTTATGGATTCGTCATCAATCAGCTTTGAAATATCGAGTGAGAGGTCGTCACTACCTGAAGCGGTTCCTTTTTTCATCTTGTCTATAACATGTTTGACTTCTGAGGGGATTATTTCCGGGATGTGAGGAACAGAGGCATCCATTTCATGCAGGACTGACATATCATCAGTACAGGTTACTATAAAAATTCTCGATATATTTGAGTATTTCTTTCTTACCTCTAATTCGGCCTTGGTCTGTGTCTAATGCTATTAGCCGATTCCTTCCAATCATAAGCTGCCGCTTGGCTGTCTTTAAATTAGATCTATTTCCAAGACTGGCGTTTAGCGAATCTTCTTCGTGCATTTTATGTCGTCTTTCATGCTCTTTCTCAGAGTCTTGCAGAGTTCTGTATATTCTATCTTATCTTGGCCTGTTTCTACTTCATTTTTCTTCTCTCGTCCATCAAACTTAACGTTTTAGTTGTCAGCTTCTTTGGTTGGTTTTGAGATCTGCACAAGCCACCCACTTCTTTAGTTGTTGTGATTTGTATCTTTCTTATTGTTTCTGCTTCATATTCTTTTAATTTTCTCATAATTCTTTCTTGAAATTCCTTCTTCCGTTCTTCGAAATTTTTAAAATTAAAAATATTTCTTTTTTCTTTAATTAGTCTCAATTTCTCATCTTTTGTATTCAATTCAAATCGTGCTCTTATTAATCGTTGATCAGTGTTTGTATTGAACCTGTTCAGTGCAGAGACATATTTAACGTTTTGAGGCCTGTTGGTAAGAATGACACCTATTACATTTTTTCACTTTAAAGTTAGAACCCCTCCGAGTACATTTGCGACTAGGAAGCTTCTTGAAGAACGTATAGACAATAGGTGTTCTCATGCATTCTGCAAACTGATATGTTCCTCATCGCCGCCGTTTCTTTCATAAATTCCATATTTGCCAATAACTGAATCACCTTGATTTTACGCTCCAACTTGGGTATTAAAGTCACCAATTATAATTTTATAAAAGCAGTATCTCCCTTTTTCACAGGTTTCTTTCAGGCACTCATTAAAGGATTCTATTTCCTTAGAGTAACTAGAAGTAGAAGCATATGCGTGAACTATGAGGATTTTATACCTTTCTGATATTTTGAGGACCAAACGAGCAATTCTGCATGAAATACCTTCTAATACGACTATGTTGTCTGCTATTGTTTTGTTTACTTAAACTCGACTCCATTTAGTTCTCCCATTTCGTCCACCACGGTAATAGATGAGATTTTCCAAATTCAGTCGAAAGCAATTTTCCTTTTTAGGATGTACTTTACTTAAGCCAACAATGTTCTACTTTTTCTAATCCCTCTTCTAGTTCTGTCAATCCGTCGTCTCCCACTAGTGAACGACAATTGTATGTGCATAAGTCAAAGCATTGCTTCTCTCGTTTTGTAGATTTAGCATTTTGTGACACTAAAGCAACACCCTGACAGAGGTGAGAATGCGGAGCTAATGCAGCTCCGGAACATTTTACCTTACTGCCACACATGACGATGCAAAGGTGAGAAGCATAATAGCCAAGCTTCCTTCAGAACGGATTGTTGATCTGATTTTCAAGGCCGCCCTTAACGTGGAGTACACAAACCTTTGGCTGGCTGCTCTTCTGGAGTACAGACGCCGCCCATGTTGCTGGTTCTGATCCGCCCCGAGTATTTAATTTCCATGGTCCAACAATATCTAAGAGGCTTTCTCCGATCCGCCACTTGGCGAGGCGTCCGGTCGGGGACTAGCATATATATAAAAGTGTGCTGATTTTTCTGTCTTGCTTCTGTTATCAAAAGTAACGTCAGAAATGCCTCTTTTTATACCTTTACCTTTTCAAAAACCAAACTGATTGTCACCTAACAAATCCTTAATTGTTTTCTCCAGTCTTCTTTGTCGGTTACATGAATGCAGGAGTTGTCAAGTTGATTGAGCCATAGCTCTCGGATCTGTTTTGCTTTGCTGTCATCGAGACTGTGAGAACGTGCCATGTCTCCAGTCTCACAGAATGAACACACAACTTGATCAATCGTTTGGTTGCCACTTCTCCCAGGGAGTTAATAAATTCCGAAGTTATATTCTCCATCTCCCCTGCTTTGTTATGACGCATTTAATTCCTCTGTTTGTGTTTTCTACTCTTCTGTTATAAACTCCTGGAAATTGAAATAAGAACACCGTGAATTCATTGTCCCAGGAAGGGGAAACTTTATTGACACATTCCTGGGGTCAGATACATCACATGATCACACTGACAGAACCACAGGAACGTAGACACAGGCAACAGAGCATGCACAATGGTGGCACTAGTACAGTGTATATCCACCTTTCGCAGCAATGCAGGCTGCTATTCTCCCATGGAGACGATCGTAGAAATGCTGGATGTAATCCTGTGGAACGGCTTGCCATGCCATTTCCACCTGGCGCCTCAGTTGGACCAGCGTTCGTGCTGGACGTGCAGACCGCGTGAGACGACGCTTCATCCAGTCCCAAACATGCTCAATGGGGGACAGATCCGGAGATCTTGCTGGCCAGGGTAGTTGACTTACACCTTCTAGAGCACGTTGGGTGGCACGGGATACATGCGGACGTGCATTGTCCTGTTGGAACAGCAAGTTCCCTTGCCGGTCTAGGAATGGTAGAACGATGGGTTCGATGACGGTTTGGATGTACCGTGCACTATTCAGTGTCCCCTCGACGATCACCAGTGGTGTACGGCCAGTGTAGGAGATCGCTCCCCACACCATGATGCCGGGTGTTGGCCCTGTGTGCCTCGGTCGTATGCAGTCCTGATTGTGGCGCTCACCTGCACGGCGCCAAACACGCATACGACCATCATTGGCACCAAGGCAGAAGCTACTCTCATCGCTGAAGACGACACGTCTCCATTCGTCCCTCCATTCACGCCTGTCGCGACACCACTGGAGGCGGGCTGCACAATGTTGGGGCGTGAGCGGAAGACGGCCTAACGGTGTGCGGGACCGTAGCCCAGCTTCATGGAGACGGTTGCGAATGGTCCTCGCCGATACCCCAGGAGCAACAGTGTCCCTAATTTGCTGGGAAGTGGCGGTGCGGTCCCCTACGGCACTGCGTAGGATCCTACGGTCTTGGCGTGCATCCGTGCGTCGCTGCGGTCCGGTCCCAGGTCGACGGGCACGTGCACCTTCCGCCGACCACTGGCGACAACATCGATGTACTGTGGAGACCTCACGCCCCACGTGTTGAGCAATTCGGCGGTACGTCCACCCGGCCTCCCGCATGCCCACTATACGCCCTCGCTCAAAGTCCGTCAACTGCACATACGGTTCACGTCCACGCTGTCGCGGCATGCTACCAGTGTTAAAGACTGCGATGGAGCTCCGTATGCCACGGCAAACTGGCTGACACTGACGGCGGCGGTGCACAAATGCTGCGCAGCTAGCGCCATTCGACGGCCAACACCGCGGTTCCTGGTGTGTCCGCTGTGCCGTGCGTGTGATCATTGCTTGTACAGCCCTCTCGCAGTGTCCGGAGCAAGTATGGTGGGTCTGACACACCGGTGTCAATGTGTTCTTTTTTCCATTTCCAGGAGTGTATTTTCTTTGCTATCTGTTCTTCTTTGTCTATCATGTGCAGCAGAACAGCAGAATTATTCCGATGAGTTGCTACTTGCAGGTGCAAATTCTATGTTTTTTTTTTTTTAAAATACTGTAGTCTATTTTTGTTATTTAACCAAGATTTGCGCACATAACTTAATTTTATGCACTGCATGAGACTCACCTCACAGCTTTACATAAATGCGATTTGGAAATAAAATGATTTTAATTAAGCTTTAGTTGAATTTCCAATTGTTTGTCCTGCTAGTGGGGTGAGGGCCATTCTATATGTGTTACAGGTCTGCGACAAATTGTTTGACAACCAGTAATAATACTGTCTACATTTGAAGCCGTCCATCTCCAATCGCTGTTTCAATAATGTTTATAATATAGATAAGAACTAATGTAGTCTACCTCAGTGGAACATAGACTCAACCAGGTCTGAAATCGAAATAAGAATCTGCATTAGCTAGTCAATAACGGAAGCATACTTTGTAAAGCGAACTTTATGCGTTATCATCGTGTCCTCCAGAATGATGTTTGGTGAAGTAAACCGTTAGTAAAAAACTTGTAACAACATCTGGTGACGATAATTCTCTCCTTGCACACACCGCTCCTTGAAAATCATTTGCGACAGGTGCTGCCCCCACACACAGACCCCACTATCATAAAAAATCAATTTTGAGATATAGTGATTTAATAGTGCAGATCTATAGTATTTGTCTCACAAATACAAAACAATCATTGCACATTTAGCAAACTAAAATAGGTTATTTACTTCGCTGTGGAAATGGCTGTAACTTCAAATCTTTTTTCTCGGCAAACGTTAAAAAACGAAATAAAGGACCATCTGTTTAAGACCCCTAAAAGGTTAACATGCATGTTTATCCACATACTGCTCACAATAGCTGTATCTAAAACATAAAATCTAGCAAAATGAATCAATAAATTCTCTCAAACTACTCATAGTATAACGTTTCGCCATTTTGGACCCTGGGATACGGAAAAGACACGAATATGTTCACGCCATGGAGACATTATAGAATTACTGATATCACTGGACTAGAATAATGTTATGTCCTTGCCATAGCAAGCTCTCTATTTGGCGTATTTCCAAAAAAGGACTGTGTGGCTCAAGAAAGGGTTGAGAAATGTTATTGACTGTTTCGCTTTTATGGCAACGAATTAGCAGCCTGTGACTGAGAGAGCTCAGTATTTGTAACAAATTTGATTTAGTGGCTATTTCCCAAATTCGGCAGGGTTTGGGATGGGGAAGGGGAGGTTAGAGGAGGAGAAGGGGCATTACTTGGGAATAGGGTTTGGGGCTGCGTGAGGGGTAGGGACGAGGGGGTGGAATGGAGGCGATAGGCATGTCTTAGGAGAAGGAGCATGATGACGTAATGAATCTGTCTGCATTTGTCCCTGCCCCTGTATGTAGGCAACCCGACAGTTTATGGTCGAATTTGATTCAGAATGCCTGTTGTCTTCCTGCTGCAGAAAGGAGGCAGTGTGTCGTAGGAGATAACATGGATCATGTTTTGTAATGCTGTGAACAAATCCTAGTCTTGATCTCGTGTTTCTTAATTGCAAATATCCTTCTCGAACTCACTGTGCCGCGTTCAGATCTAAAACACAGGAGGACAGGTGCTAACACAGGCGTCAGCTGATGTGCGTACAATCTGTACTGTGTCAGTGGTAGCAACTGTCCTATATTTTTGCTAACCTGATCCGAAGATGATCTAATTTGGCCGAAACCGGTAAGTGCAATTGAAAGAATGTGATCTAGATTGCGTGTTGTTCATAATATTCATAACACTTATACCATTTAGCATCGTTGCATTTTAACGATTTTATCTCGGCTGATTCAGTTTACTTCATTCCAGTAAATTAAATTCAACTACTCAAATAAAAACTAACAAAAAAATGGCTCTGAGCACTATGGGACTTAACTTCTGAGGTCATCAGTAATCTAGAACTTAGAACTACTTAAACCTAACTAACCTAAGGACATCACACACAACCATGCCCGAGGCAGGATTCGAACCTGCGACCGTAGCGGTCGCGCGGTTTCAGGCTGTAGCACCTAGAACCGCTCGGCCAACCCGGCCGGCAAAAACTAACAAGACAGAAATAATTTTTCTAGATAAATCTGCCAGACAAGTAGGGACAAGTATTAAGATAAAAAATACGATACTAATGCAAATTAGCTCTGTTACTTGGGAAGCACAAGAGCATATGGCAGCCATTCGTCTCTTTTGCTCGCCACCTTTGTCATTTACTTGTGTAATGGACAGTTAAACAAGAATTGCAATGCACCCTTTTCAAAAGTAAGATTAATTTGAAACTTCCTGGCAGATTAAAACTGTGTGCCGGACCGCGACTCGAACTCGGGACCGTTGCGTTTCGCGGGCAAGTGCTCTACCATCTGAGCTACCCAAGCACGACTCACGCCCCGTCCTCACAGCTTTACTTCTGCCAGTACCTCGTCTCCTATTTTCCAAACTTTCTGCAAGGTTCGCAGGAGAGCTTCTGTAAAGTTTGGAAAATAGGAGACGAGGTACTGGCAGAAGTAAAGCTGTGAGGATGGGGCGTGAGTCGTGCTTGGGTAGCTCAGATGGTAGAGCACTTGCCCGCGAAAGATCCCGAGTGCGAGTCTCGGTCTGGCACACAGTTTTAATCTGCCAGGAAGTTTCATATCAGCGCACACTCCGCTGCAGAGTGAAAATCTCATTCTTAAGATAAATTTGTTAACAAACGACCGTGCTAATACATAAACTAGAAAGATATTCATAAGGACATTTATTTGGTCCATTTCAAGCAATGTTTGAGAACCGAGAATGAGATTTTCATTCTGCAGCGGAGTGTGCGTTGATATGAAACTTCATGGCAGATTAAAACTGTGTGCCAGACCGAGACTCGAACTCGGGATCTTTGGTAGAGCATTTGCCCACGAAAGGCAAAGATTCAAATGGCTCTGAGCACTATGGGACTTAAAATCTGAGGTCATCAGTCCCCTAGAACTTAGAACTACTTAAACCTAACTAACCTAAGGACATCACACACATTCATGCCCGAGGTAGGATTCAAACCTACGACCGTAGCGGTCGAACGGTTCCATACTGAAGCGCCTAGAACTGCTCGGCCACTGCGACCGGCGAAGGCAAAGGTCCCGAGTCCGAATCTCGGTCGGGTATACAGTTTTAATCTGCCACGAAGTTTCATATCAGCGCACACTCCGCTGCAAAGTGAAAAACTCATTCTGGAAACATCCCCTAGGCTGTGGCTAAGCCATGTCTCCGCAATATCCTTTCTTTCAGGAGTGCTAGTTATGTAACATTGGCAGGGGAGCTTTTGTAAAGTTTGGAAGGTAGAAGGCGAGGTACTGGCAGAAGTAAAGCTGTGAGGACGGGGCATGAGACGTGCTTGGGTAGCTCAGATGGTAGAGCACTTGCCCTCGTAAGGCAAAGATCCCGAGTTCGAGTCTCGGACCGGCACACAGTTTTAATTTGCCATGAAGATTCAATGTTTGTGAAGATTGACCTATGCGGAAACAAGAAAAGAAAATATTAGAAGCCCGCATCTCGTGGTCGTGCGGTAGCGTTCTCGCTTCCCACGCCCGGGTTCCCGGGTTCGATTCCCGGCGGGGTCAGTGATTTTCTCTGCCTCGTGATGGCTGGGTGTTGTGTGCTGTCCTTAGGTTACTTAGGTTTAAGTAGTTCTAAGTTCTAGGGGACTGATGACCATAGATGTTAAGTCCCATAGTGCTCAGAGCCATTTGAAAATATTAGAAGCAGTAAAAGGTTCACAGAAACATCCGGAACTGAAAGAAAGCTGAATGAGCAAATACTAAAAGAAGTGAAACAGAAAGTGACATACTAGTTAAAGTGATACAGAGAACAAAGAATAAGGTAGACACTCAATTCTGAACAACAGCTTTACAAAAAGTTCCTTAGAAGGAAAAATCCTGGGGATAAAATCAAGAAGCAGACACAGAGCAACTGTATCACAAAATGTTGCCAATGTAATGAATTGCAGCAACTGGACCCACGTTCAGAAGGACGATGGTTCAAATCTCTATCCGGCCATCCATAAATCGCTCCAGCCAAATTCCGCCGGCCGCGGTGGTCTAGCGCTTCTAGGCGCTCAGTCCGGAACCGCGCGACTGCTACGGTCGCAGGTTCGAATCCTGCCTCGGGCATGGATGTGTGTGATATCCTTAGGTTAGTTAGGTTTAAGTAGTTCTAAGTTCTAGGGGAGTAATGGCCACAGACGTTAAGTCCCATAGTGCTCAGAGCCATTTGAACCATTTGAATAAATTCCGGGACTTTTTTTTTTTTTGTAAAAGGAACTGCCGATTTCGTTCCCCATTATTTTGTAATCCGAACTAGTACTTTGTCTCTAGTGACCTCGCTGTCGACGGAACGTTGACTTCTTCCTCCGTTCGCTTCCTTACTTTTCTCGTATAACCAAATGGTAATGGTGGCGATAGACAGAGAAGGATTGCTACACCAACGAGGGTTTGCTTCTAGTGTTTGATAATGAAGTACTGAATTGGTATCGTGGCCTATATTTCTTGCGAACAGACCTTCGCGCCATATCGAGCTGTACTTGGTTCCTGCTTACTGAACGATGTAGCCGTCGCGCGTTCCGCTGCTGTGGGATACTTACAGGTCCCGCAGCTAACAAGGGTTTACGGAGATGAGGGCAGCGCGTGACTCACCCTCAGGCGTGTGCAGCGGAATGTGTCTGAGGAACTGCGCCGCCGCGTCCGTCGGTTTTTTACCGCAGGCTGAGAGCCCCATTTGGCTCATCGCCTTGCCCAGGCCTTTTCATCAGCACCCATTCCCAGAGAACGGCCAGCAGCTCCTAGGGCTGCTGTTTGTCTGTCTGTACAGGAAAAGCGTCTATAATTTTCAACTCAGGCGTCTGTTGATATGCCACCAGTGTTGACAACATTTTTCATTTGGCGAACAGTCTCAAGCTTACAAAAAATAACGGCCAGCGGATATTCATATAATTATTACTACTATTATTATCCAAAATTCTTGGAATATTAAAATTGAGTATCAGACTGGTACTCGAACTCGGAATCACTGCCAATTGAGTTGTCCAGGCGCGGCTCACAATTCGCCCTCGCAGCTTTACTTCCGCCACTTCCTCTCTTTTGCCTACCAGTGTTATTGTTGTTGTCGTTCATCCACATCCACTTCGTTTTTTCAGTAGGAACATTACTGGTCAATAGCTCGAGAACAGCATTTATTTACTTGTATAGTCGTCGCAAACCTGTCAATAGGAGGTGCGACAGTAAAGTAACGAGACTGATGTGAAAAAAAAGTTGCTTACCGTTTTAGTCAAGTTTAGTGTTGTCTCCTTCAAAGTAGTTTCCTTCTGATTGCAAACACTTTTTCCAGCGCTTCTGCCATTGATGGTAACATTTCTGCAACTCATCTTCTGTAATATTCTCCAAGACCTCGTCACAGCTTTTTGGACATCTTGTGTGTTTGAAAATGGTGTCCCTTGACCGCCGTTTTGACTCTCGGAAATAGAAAAAAGTCACACTGAGCGATATTTGTTGAATAAGATGGCTGTGGTAGTACTGAAATTTGTTTTGAGGTTAAAAATTGCTGCACTGACAGAACAGTATGGGATGGTGCATTATTGTGATACAGAATCCAGTTATCAGCAATGTTGGCACAGACACGAAGTACTCTTTTATGAAGTATTTCTAAAATTTCTTTGTAGTAATATTGGTTAACGGTTTGTCCAGGAGGCACCCACTTTTTATGAACAATTCCCTTGCAATCAAAGAAGCGCACGAGCATGTATTTCACTTTTAACTTTGACATGCGAGCTTTTTTTGGACTGGGTGAACCCTTTGGCGTTTTGTCTCTGTATCGTACTGAAAATAACCAATTTTCATCACCAGTGATAACATGGCTCATTAATTCTGGATTGATTTCCGTTTGCTCTAACAGATCGGCTGCCACATTTTTCCGTGTTTCTCGCTGTTGTGGTGTGATATTTTTTAGGACGATTTTTGCACAAATCTTTCTCATACCAAGATCTTCAGTTATTATTAGACGAACCGTTTCTCGATTGATGTTCAGTTCTTCTGTAATCATTTTCATGGAGAATCTTCGATCAGATCGTACGAGTACACGCACCCTGACCAAGTTGACATCTGTCCGTGAGGTTGATGGTCGTCCACTGTGGTCTTCATCTTCAACATTCGTTCTGCCTTCACTAAACATTTTATGCCTACGAAAAACTGGAGCTCTTGGCATAACCTCCTCTCCAAAAGCCTTCTGAAGCTTACCGAAGTTGTCGTCGCGTTTTCACCCAATTTAACGCAAAATGAAATGGCATACCATTGCGCAATATCATGCGGTTCCATTTCCGTGACGAGAGACACAAACACATGTTAACTTACTACAGCACAACGCACGACTGAACACTTGAATCGATGTGCCGCTTGGACTAGAAGCCGTTTACAGACCAAGGTCAAAGATATTGTGCCTACACAAGCCTGCAGGGTTGCCACATTTTACAAAGAAAATCAGTCTCATTAGTTTATTGTCGCACCTCGTATATCTTGTGAAGGTGTACCTCAAAGCTCGAAATTATTTGAAAAACGTCATACTTCGCCCGCCAACAGCTGCTGATAATTCTTTGTTAAAAACCAGTTTCGATTTTCAAATCATCTTCAGGTTAATTTATAAAGTATTAAAACAGTATTAAAGCAGTGGCTCAAATGACAGAAAAGCCATTCTACGTCACTGACGTCAATAGTAAAGTGTAAAAATCCTGTCATACTTTCTGTACATATTTCGTTGGTGGCATTCTACATAATAGCTACTCAAAGACTGACAGTGTTGGTTCATTTTACTGTTGACAAAGTAATACATTTTAGTATTGGCAGCAGTGATTAAAGTGGCTTTTATTTCGTTTGGCGCCGTAATTTTGACATGTGCGCCATATAAATAAATTGAATATACGTGAATATGATAGAAATCATTTGTCAATAAAGAAATATTTTGTCAGCAGCTCTTGGCGGCTGAAGTACGACAGTTTTCAAATTTACAAACCCTACAGTGGGTGGGCCGGAGCAGTCCAATTGCCGCTCTTCATTCTTTTGCAATATAAAACCGAACGTGATACAATCTTATAATTTAACGCAATGAAACAAATATGAATTCTTGACGTGATGGTGCTGATGTCAGGACTTTCTGTTTTATGGTAGTAATGGTGGGGCCTCTTAGTGGTGCTAAACGGAAAGATTGGATAAACATATGTGATCAGACTGGCCATTACTTACTGACATATCAAAAGTGGTGGGATACATAATAATAATGTGTCGGACCTCCTTTTATCGGGCATAGTTCACCAACTCAAGGTGGAATGGACCCAACAAGCCCCCTGTAGAAATACTGAGTCATGTTGACTCTATAGCCGTCCATAATTGCGAAAGCGTTGCTGGTGCAGGATTTTGTGCACGAACTGACCTCTCTATTACGTCCCATAAACGTTTGATGAGATTTATGTCGGGCGATCTGGGTGGCCAAATCACTTGCTCGAACTGTCCAGAATGTTCTTCAAATCAATCGCGAGCAATTCTGGCCCAGTGAGATGACGCATTGCCATCCATAAAAAATCCATCGTTGTTTGGGAACATGGAGTCCATAATGGTCGCAAATGGTCTCCAAGTAGCCGAATATAACCTTTTCCAGCCACTGATTGGCTCAGTGAGACCAGAGGTCTTCGTCCATTCCATGTAAACTCAACTCGCACCATTATGGGGCCACCACCAGTTTGCACAGTGGCTTGTTGGCAACTTGGGTCCATGGCTTCGTAGGGTGGACGCCACACACGAACCCTTACAGGACTCATCTGACCAGCCCATGATTTTCAAGTTGTCTAGGGTCCAACCGATATGGTCAAAAGCCCAGGAGAGATGCTGCAGGCGATAAACGCACTCTCGTCGGTCGTTTGTCCTGGCCAGTTAACTCCTCATTTCGCCGCATTGTCCTCACGGATACGTTAGTCGTACGTCCCACAGTGATTTCTGCGGGTATTTCACTCTGTGGTTCTTGTCTGTTATCACTGACAACTCTACGCAAAGTCGGCCACTGCATTGACCTTGCTAAGATAATGCCTGAAATTTGGTATTCTCGACACGCTCTTGGCGCTTTGAATATCGGAATATTGAATTCCTTTATAATTTCCAAAATTGTCCCAGGCGTCTAGCTTCAACTACAATTCTGCGCTCAGAGTCTGTTAATTCACATCGTGCGGCCATAACCACGTCGGAAACCAATTCACATGAACTGTTGTTGTTGTTGTTGTGGTCTTCAGTCCGAAGTACAAATGACAGCTCCTCCAATGCGCCCGACCTTTTACACCTTGTGTACGTGATACTACCACCAGCTGTATATTTGTGTATCGCTATCCAGTGAATTTTACCACCTCAGTGTAGTGAAGATGTTGGACATGTACAGTAAGGTATGGTAATTTGCCAGTATTTTCACTAACATTTATTGTTTTGTTGGAGCAAAATAACAAAAATTTCTGTAAATAATTTATATTTACATATTTGAGCCACATTTTATAAACGTATTACGATCTTCCTGTGGCACTATTCATAGTTATTGATAAAAGTGCAGCACACAAATGAAAGGTAATTTTGAGTAGCGAAGGTAATTCTGCAGTAGTGGTAAGGTAACTTTGCAGCTCAAAGTTTCACTCACCCTGCTGCACCAGACCTTATCTTCAGAAGTGGAATGTTCACTACAATTCTAACACGTGTAGCCTGCTTCCTTTGACCGTTGTTTTTACCAGCTGTCGTAATAGGGTGTTAAACAAAAACAGCATTGTGTCCATAATGCACCAGTTTTTTTCTTCATATTAGATGACTAAGTCTTCAAGCAGATGCCGCAAATCCAATCGTTACCTTTCCTGTTATCTAGACGTTATCACTTGAATGAACTGCATGCACTATTGGAACTTTCCTTTTCATTGAGAGATTTGGTCAATGAATTCTTTTTCTTTTTGTTCTTCTGGGGTGGTGACTTCTTAGGTGGATTTGTTAAATAGTCTCTGATTGGATCTTCATTGATGCTATAACTTTATTTGAATTTTGACCACCGCTGCTTGTGTATTGTATTGTGTATTAAACTGGGGACCTAGAAACGAGCCGGCCGGAGTGACCGTGCGGTTCTAGGCGCTGCAGTCTGGAGCCGAGTGACCGCTACGGTCGCAGGTTCGAATCCTGCCTCGGGCTTGGATGTGTGTGATGTCGTTAGGTTAGTTAGGTTTAATTAGTTCTAAGTTCTAGGCGACTGATGACCGCAGTTGTTAGATCGCATAGTGCTCAGAGCCATTTGAACCTAGAAACGACGGGGAGGCTTCGTTCCACCGTAGCCCTTTGTGGTTCACAACCCCACAACAGGCCACAGCAGTCCACCCACCCCACCGGCCCACAGCGGAACTGCACCTCCGAGAACGTCTCATACCAGACGAGTGGAACCCCAAATGTTTGCGTGGTAGAGTAATTATGGCGTACGCTTTAGTGTTGGCAGTGTTTGTGCAGCAATCGCCGACATAGTGTAACTGAGGCGGAATAAGGGTAGCCAGCCTGCATTCGCCGAGGTAGATGGAAAATCGCCGTAAAAACCATCCACAGGCAGGCCAGCACACCGGACCTCGACACTAATGCGCCGGGCGGATTCGTGCCGAGGACCGGCACACCTTTCCGCTCGGGAAGCAGCGCGTTAGGACCGCGCGGCTAGCCGGGTGGCCTACCACCACCACTTACTAGCAGTATTAATCTTATGTGTTCTTCCTTGGATTGCAGCTAAATTGCACGCAAGTTTTCTTACCTGTGACATGTTTGACCCAATGCTCAACTACTGCATCTAAACACCTTTTTCCAAAGCTGTTTCACAGAGGAAGACCGCACTGCAGTTCCTTCTCTAAATCCTCGCACAAACGAAAAAATGGCTGACATCGAAATAAGTGTCCAAGGAATAGAAAAGCAACTGGAATCACTCAACAGAGGAAAGTCCACTGGACCTGACGGGATACCAATTCGACTCTACACAGAGTACGCGAAAGAACTTGCCCCCCTTCTAACAGCCGTGTACCGCAAGTCTCTAGAGGAACGGAGGGTTCCAAATGATTGGAAAAGAGCACAGGTAGTCCCAGTCTTCAAGAAGGGTCGTCGAGCAGATGCGCAAAACTATAGACCTATATCTCTGACGTCGATCTGTTATAGAATTTTAGAACATGTTTTTTGCTCGAGTATCCTGTCGTTTTTGGAAACCCAGAATCTACTCTGTAGGAATCAATATGGATTCCGTAAACAGCGATCGTGTGAGACCCAACTCGCTTTATTTGTTCACGAGACCCAGAAAATATTAGATACAGGCTCCCAGGTAGATGCTATTTTTCTTGACTTCCGGAAGGCGTTCGATACAGTTCCGCACTGTCGCCTGATAAACAAAGTAAGAGCCTACGGAATATCAGACCAGCTGTGAGGCTGGATTGAAGAGTTTTTAGCAAACAGAACACAGCATGTTGTTATCAATGGAGAGACGTCTACAGACGTTAAAGTAACCTCTGGCGTGCCACAGGGGAGTGTTATGCGACCATTGCTTTTCACAATATATATAAATGACCTAGTAGATAGTGTCGGAAGTTCCATGCGGCTTTTCGCGGATGATGCTGTAGTATACAGAGAAGTTGCAGCGTTAGAAAATTGTAGCGAAATGCAGGAAGATCTGCAGCGGATAGGCACTTGGTGCAGGGAGTGGCAACTGTCCCTTAACATAGACAAATGTAATGTGTTGCGAATACATAGAAAGAAGGATCCTTTATTGTATGATTATATGATAGCGGAACAAACACTGGTAGCAGTTACTTCTGTAAAATATCTGGGAGTATGCGTGCGGAACGATTTGAAGTGGAATGATCATATAAAATTAATTGTTGGTAAGGCGGGTACCAGATTGAGATTCATTGGGAGAGTCCTCAGAAAAAGTAGTCAGTTAACAAAGGAAACACTCGTTCGACCTATACTTGAGTATTGCTCATCAGTGTGGGATCCGTACCAGATCGGGTTGACGGAGGAGATAGAGAAGATCCAAAGAAGAGCGGCGCGTTTCGTCACAGGGTCATTTGGTAACCGTGATAGCGTTACGGAGATGTTTAATACACTCAAGTGGCAGACTCTGCAAGAGAGGCGCTCTGCATCGCGGTGTAGCTTGCTCGCCAGGTTTCGAGAGGGTGCGTTTCTGGATGAGGTATCGAATATATTGCTTCCCCCTACTTATACCTCCCGAGGAGATCACGAATGTAAAATTAGAGAGATTAGAGCGCGCACGGAGGCTTTCAGACAGTCGTTCTTCCCGCGAACCTTACGCGACTGGAACAGGAAAGGGAGGTAATGACAGTGGCACGTAAAGTGCCCTCCGCCACACACCGTTGGGTGGCTTGCGGAGTATAAATGTAGATATAGAAGTAGAACAACATAATTGACAAAATGACGCACTATTTACGTGATATTGCAAATGGCCTGCTCAATTTTTGCATTTGTGGATGTTTAATGTCTTCATTGTCCACTTTACCACTTCTGACTTTATTGTTTCTTTACATTTTATTTGCATGTTCTTTCATTGATTGTCATTAGCTTTCTTCTTAAGAGATCATGTTGAACCAAACACTAAAAAGTTCAAAATAAAATATATTAACTAAAAATTTTAAAATACATTTTAAATGGCGGTGTACTGAGTAAATAATTCCTCTATCATAAGGGAAGGCAATTTAGTACCAACAAACAGCAGTAGATTCAGTTTTGCTTATGGTGTGTGCAATACTTGCCTCCAGCAATATTTGCAATAGGCTTCTTGAAAGAACACGTGGAACTGATGTAAGAGCAACGTCAGCAGTCGCCCATTGAGTGATCTAAGATTGGGGGTCCGGTTATCGTTGCACCAAGCGTTGGCTTCCTAAAGTCTCTGTCGTCCAGTATTTCACAAAATAAATAAACTAAATTATTTACTTAGCAGTATAGGTCTGTTACTACCTATTGTGTGTAGATAACACGTTTATTATTCGTTTCTTGCTGCTTTAAAATGGATTTACAACTACGTAGAAACAAACCACCCGCTTCCATCATTTGATGCGTCTCACAATAGTAACTTGTTTTGTCAGTGCATTGCACTGACAGTGGAAGAGTACAGCTGAAGCGCAACTCGGAATGACATTTTCATGCCATGTGTTGCATAAGAATACGAATCACAACATTTGATGGATATATCGCAGCGATCATGTAACAAAGTACTAAAGTACTGCGAAATTACCTACACTTTGAAAGTTACCGTATTCGTTACTCGGCCTAGAAAGAAGGGATGGGCTGTAGCTGTTAGGAGGCAGATAAGATAACAGTTAGATGCGGAAAGGATGCGTTACATCCGTTATTAATGGTGGTAACAGTAAGGTAAGCTATCACTAAAAAGGAAGACAGATCTCTGGACTGATTTCTTGGTCATCCATGAGGAAGCAGTGGAAGATACTCTGGGAAAGGAATGCTTAAGCGTGAGTCCATTAACAAACAAACATGCACAAGTCATTTGTTGAAGTTACTTGTGGAAGTTCTTTGATCTGAAAACATCCCCAGAGAGTCGATTTCCTCAAGTTTCGTCAACTTCAAGAAGTAGCTTTCGCAGGCTAGTGGAAACAGTATCTTGCATCTTGCTGTCATTACTTATCGAACCTCCCAGTTGCTGGGAGTGTTACTCGAACTTCCAGAAGTTTTGCGTGTTCAGTACCGCAACGAAAATTTCAGTGTCGTAAAGGAGAACGGCGCAGAGATGGATTCAATCAAATGTACCGTTGGAACCACAGTAAGTCAAGGAAATGCAAAATGAATTTACCGATTAGTTTGTATCGCCAGAAGAGGAAGTAGAACCGCAATACAGGCATATTTAAATTGTAGTTGATTTTGTAATTTTAACATGAACATAAATACATTACATTTGAAGTAAAAGTAATAAATAATGTTTGTAAAAACTGAATAGTAACTAAAAGAGACAATCACTTCGTATTATAGCTTGCCGCTTTCTTGTAACCTGATCATGACTGTTTGATTGTTCAAGCGACAAAAGATGTTCAAAACTTCCGAGTGAAATTCTCATAAAGTTTTTAACCTGAGAAAAGTCCTCCGATTTTAGTTAACTGAATAGTTTTCCTTGAAAATTTAAAAAATTGAAAACTTAAAAATGCTCGCCACCGTATCAATTTCTTCACCAGTAAACTTCTTTTTTTTCAATTTTTTGTTTTTCAGCATGATTTTTTAATAACGTTAACGCTACAAATTGTTGATTGCTCTGGTTTTTAAGGATGATGAAAATTTCCATTTGCTTATCTCAAGACACCACTGGTGAAACACTTCTGCAAGTATTTGGAGCAAGTCTCTCAAATGAACTTTCTTACAGAAGTATACGTGCACAAGTTTTTGTTCCAATGCAAAAATTTTGGCAAGCAATTGCAAAAAGTACTTGCGGAAGTTACCTTCTAGTAAAAATACGCCTGTTGGACGGATAGAAGTCGGGACATTTTACAACAGTTTTCTGAGAAGGTTCTGGCTTCACTCAAAGATCACAGCGCCTGGTGCACGATTTTTTTCCGCAGATGCTGCTGCAACTTTCACCAAGCTCTGTGCGAAATTCCAAATCATTTCATCCGTTGGTTGACTGCAGGCAGCAATCTGAGCAACGGGCGTTGTACGAATTCTCGGAATCAAGAATTCGAGAATCGTGTCACGATAAAGTTTATATTTTATTTTTTATTTTATTCTTTTTTTATAAAACTGCGGTATCATCCAGAGATCGCATTGCCACATCAAAGTTGGCAACGCGAAACGGTACCACGCACATTAGCGAGGGCTCACTGCAATCGGCTGCAACGTACGGGAGGCGCCCCTGAAGACCACGCCTCCTACCTCATCATAGCTGCGCCCACACGCTGACGTCAGTATTGTGCCGATAATGCGAGAGATGAGCCCAGTTTGAGACCTCAGCTACAGCAGTCGAAATCACAGTGCAGGACCAACAAGTTGTTAAAAGTTTCAGACGAACGTGTACTTTTATAAATGTCCAATATTGTACCTCGAGAGCACAGTCGTTACTAAGTGCATTAACCAGTGCTCTCATGGTCAGTGACTGTCGTAAATTGTCCGATATTCCTGGGGAAAAGAAATATGTCAAAGGCAAGTAAATGTTTTATTAATTAAAAGTTCATAATTGCGTATATGACTTTTCTCCTTAAGTTTCCATCGTGAATTGCCGTCCTCGAACGAGACCGTCAATGTGCTCAAGATGATGCATATGAATGATGTAAGAAAAGCGCGAAAAATCGCTATTTGATATTGGAAAATCGTCGTACGATGATGCGAGAAATGTACAAAATTATAAATATTTCGAAAGAAGGTTGTTTGCTACATTTTACGCGAAGAATACCACTTGAGGATGTTCTGTTCACGATTGGTGCCGCTCCTGCTTATGGTTTCCGAACAATGTTTCGCGCAAAATTCGTGGCCACATGTTGACGTATTTCTACCTCCTCCAACAATGGAGGGTAACTCTTTAACAATGTCGACCACTAGTGCTGGTGAAACGTTTGAAAAATCGTTAAATAAACGTCTGCCGAAGATACCGAGATAGAAGCCAACAAACAATGCTTCAGTATTTGGTGTCTTTTCACAAAAACAAAATCGATTTTCTCCGGTGTACATGAAAATGAAAGAAGAAAAGATTTACTACTACACCCTGATTCAAACCGGCAATCGAAACAGTGAACAGAAACCAGTTCTTCAGCTCCAAGTGGCCGAGCGGTTCTGGCGCTACAGTCTGGAACCGCGCGACCGCTACGGTCGCAGGTTCGAATCCTGCCTCGGGCATGGATGTGTGTGTTGTCCTTAGGTTAGTTAGGTTTAAGTAGTTCTAAGTTCTAGGGGACTTATGACCTCAGCAGTTGAGTCCCATAGTGCTCAGAGCCATTTGAACCATTTTTCAGTTCCAAATAAGACGAAGTCATCAGTCTGAATGGTCATGGTACAGACCTGATCGATCTGGAGGCAAAAATTCAAAAGAAGAGACGTTGTTTACAGAACGAAAAAATCATATTTCATCAAGGAACACTGGGTTTAACGTCCCGTCGACATCGAGGTCATTAGAAACGGAGCATAATCTCAGATTGCCTCAAGGCTGAGGAAGGAAATCGGTCTTGCCTTGTCAAAGGAACCACCCCGGCATTTTCCTGGAGCGATTTAGGGAAATCACGGAAAACCTAAACCTGGATGGCTGGACGCGGATTTGAAACGTCGTCCTCCCGAAAGCGAATTCAGTGTGCTAACCCCTGCGCCACTTCGCTCGGTCATTTTTCATCAAGGCAATGCTTCTGCTCACAAAATTTTCTTGGAAACTCAGAGATCGCACTACCCCCAGTTGCGTGTCCACATATTCATAGATGGTCGCATAGTATTAATATGGGATCATGGCAGAGGACAACTTTGAGATAGTGCGACTACTCTATTATTTATTCCACAGTGTCTGTGCGTACACCATCGATTTCCTAATACAGTATGATTCTCCACCTCGTACGGTGTGAAATACTCCTCAATAGATGCCACTAAATGCACATCCAACAGCATCCTTAAATTCGTCAACTGTCTCGTAAAGTTTGGCAGCACCTACTGTTTAATGAACCCTACTAATGCATTGTTGGAAGATAACAGATTATGTCTTCGGTGTGGCCACTCCAACGGCGCAAACGAATGGACACAGTCACGTCCAGTCCATTCGAGGTAACCTCTAACGGCAATAGAGTAATGGGCTGGTGCTCCATCCTGCTGGAACCATTCACGATCGAGCAGTTTCCAATCTTGCAGATGCGGAATAAACCAATCACGTAACATGGCGTGATTCATAGCACCGTCAAACAAATATCTACATACCAAGTGGGTTGCAGACATAGCAGCCCAGATCATAGCGCATGGTGAGTTGTGTTCAAATTCTTCATAAAAATGTGAGTTTTCTTCATTCCAGTCTTAAACGTTTCTCGCTTTTGCACTGCGACATATTGCACACTTACCCGAGAAAAACCTTTTCCTTCTTGAAGGAAGACTTGTTAAAACATCGAGCATTCTCCCAAAAGCCTGATGACGTTTTTGCATGTCATTATCACTTAGTTCATCTACAAAAGAAGGTTTAAATGCCTCTTATTCCAGATATTTCTTGGTATGGTTTTGTATCGCCGAGTATGGAACTCCAAACTCTTGCAGAAACTTACGGACAGACTCTTTGGCGAACGTTCGACAGACGCTGCAGTATCGACGCACGATTCCAGTTGTGTCGTTGGTCGTCCTGTGCAGGGCTTACCTTTTATGCAATTAGTTGCAAAGAGCTTTTTCACCCACCGTGAAACTGTTGGTTTTGGTGGAAAAGGTTTCTGAGACCTTACAGTGAAATCATGCTGAATACCTCTCATCGATTTTCTTGTACGGGGTCGTTCGTAAGCCCACGTGCTCATTACGATCAGTTCCTCCAAGGTGTAAGTGGACTCTTCAGATGTATATCAGCAGCTAAAAAATAAAAAAAAAACAACTCATTATCATCTATGTAATACGTAGGAGACTTTCTGATCACTCTGTAGAGTATTTTGCAGCACTTCCAGAGGAACACTAAAAGGATGACACAATGTCACTGGAACACTGCAAGTTGAATTGTGTTAATGTTAAAGTGGTTTATGTTGAAAAATAAAAGGTTTTCCAAAACGTAAATTCTCATTTCCGCTAACAGGCCGGTAATTTGTTAGGTCACTCCCTTAAAGTGGCAGTAGCCCACGGCTCTCGAGGGTGGGAGATAAAACAGGCTGCGGTGACTCGACTTTATATCGGTATTTAGGACGGGCAAAGGTGCTACGGGTGTTTGTAGAGGTGTGAGAACTTTGAGCTAGGGCAGGATACGGGTGGGAAAAGATAGCAGGGTACGGAAGCTGAGGTGAAGTGTTTCGAGGAACATGAAACGTATCTTGTGAAAAATGCCTTATTTTTAATTTTTTTTTTAAAGTGCTTACGATGAAATAATTAATCTATAAGAGAAACATGTCATAAAATATTAATAAACGTCAAAGACTGGAGAATAAATATTGGTTGTAATTCAAAGACAGTGTATGCGAGAAATGTTAAAGAAAATCTGTAAACTTCATTCTACTCTTTGTAAAACAAAAGATTTGGAAGCGAGACTTTCTCTTCTTGTAATTCACTTCACATGTTGCCTACGATCCTATGCGAGGTACCTTCGATTGGGCTCTGTAATGTGTCTCATTTATTGAGTAATTATTATCACATTGTCAGTAAATATGTCTGCATCATTGTAGAAATCTTTCAGTAACGACATATTAATTTTATTTTATGAGTTTTATATTGCAGATGAAAGAGCCAGGAATTGTGCACAAACTGCCTGAAGCCAGAACGACTGATAGTTTATCGTGTCGCACAGTTTAAATACTATAAAGTAGATCGGGGGGAGATGCCCATCGGGGTGAGATGCCTAAAGCTGGCATTTCCGCCGGCTCTCAACAAATTGCGACACCAACCTGCACGGCAATCGCTAGCTGTAGTATGGGGCGAAGGCAGCTCCCTGTATCGCTGTGGTAATTGTTCCTCTTCTTTCGAAGAAACAAATACAAGGTAAGAGCGAAAACTAACGCCTTCTTAATAGTGCACAGCTATTTTCAAGAGCGCACGAGCGTCTAAATAATGTAGTGGAGACAATGCTGCACATGTTGAGCATGGAAGATACTTTGTAGTTTAAGTTGCCATCCGCAGTTGCCACACAACGGCCATGTTGTGCCAGTCACGGTAAGTGGCATCTTACCCTGATCCTTGGGAGAGACGCCACTGTTTTCTCGGGGTAAGATGCCAAATCGTATCCCTCAGGTACGCAGACTTTCTTTTCGTAGGAAATGCCTCGAACGTATGTTAGGACATCAAACAGGGGTCAGTGGTCTGAAGAATCCCTACAAATGGCTATGGAACACGTAAGGACTGATGGAAAGAATTGTTTTAGAGCTTCCCAAGAATATGGGATCCCATATAGAAATCTGAAACGACGTCTGGTGAGGAAAGATAAAAGGGAGCATGGCATGGGCCCACAAAGTAAGCAGCATTCTATTGATTATAATGTTTTCTTTGATTATGGAGAAAAATGAGACTAATTTTAAACTGAAATATGAATTCATCTAAAAATTAATGACTGAATTACACTTTTTTAATTCCTCAAACTTTTCTCAGCGGTGAATAACAATCACATTACAATTATCGTTATTATTTGTAGGTAGCCTTGGTGAAGAGAATGAGAAACAATTGCTCACTTACATAAGACAGTTGCAAATGTGTGGATTTCCACCGACCGGAGAAACTCTTCCTAGGCTGGTATTCCAGTTTGCGGAAAGAAATGGAATTCCTCATAGATATTCTAAAGAAAATCAAATGGCAGGTTGGGACTGGTTACAGTCCTTTCTGAAACGTAACCCACAGCTAGCTATGAGGAAGCTACAAGGTCTCCCTATTGATAGGGCTATGGGAATGAATAGAGAAGGTATTGCAGCATATTTTTCTTTAGTTGTGGATGTCTTAACAGCAAATTCTTTACTGGATAAGCCTGGCCGCTTGTACAACATGGACGAAACTGGGTTTCAGATGAATCCTAGGCCAGACAAAGTGATAACAGAAAAAGGTTCTCCTTCTTTGTATCAAGTAACTTCCCAAGAAAAAGGGGAAACCATAACGGTAATCACTTGCTGCAATGCCGAAGGCAACTTCATTCCTCCAGCGTGCACTTTAAACGATAAAAGAAAGAAGTCTGAATGGGAGGATGGACATCCGAATGGTTCTATTGTATTTATGAATGAGAGATCAGGGTATGTCACCTCTGTGATATATTCATGAATTTTTATGAAAGATCACTTTATTCCCAGAAAACAATAAGAAAAAGTAGTTCTGCTTCTCGAAGTGCACACCTCACATTCTACTGATCCAGATATGCTTGATCTTGCAACAGAAAATGATGTGATCATGATTTGTTTACCTCCGCACTTAACACACATCTTCAGCCTCTGGGCAGGTGTGTTTTCAAATCACTCAAACAAGCTTTTTACAGAACAATGCGAAACTGGACGTTGTGTCATCTTGGACGTAAAGTCTCAATAGCACAGTTCCCAGTCTTCCTCAGCCTGGAAGAAATCTGCAGTTCCATCCATTGCTCAATCTGGATTTGAAGCTTGTGGCTTGTACCCATGCAAACCGGAAAGAATCCCAGAGGAGGCATTTCAAATTTCTGATCTGGTTGCTACTGGTGTGGCAGACAACAATGAAGAATATAACACAGACTGTGGCTGGTCCCGGCGGAGGTTCGAGTCCTCCCTCGGGCATGTGTGTGTGTGTGTGTGTGTGTGTGTGTGTGTGTGTCCTTAGGATAATTTAGGTTAAGTAGTGTGTAAGCTTAGGGACTGATGACCTTAGCAGTTAAGTCCCATAAGATTAAAAAAAAAAAAAAACCACCGACTCTAGAGGATGTGCTCAGGTTGTTCTCCCACAAAAAGACAGTAGAAGACTTGAAGCACAGGTTGATAATGAGCCGATGCCAGGAACATCATTCGAAGACATTACTCCTATGCCTATCTTGGATCCATTACCATCTAAGTGCAGAAAAAAACCGCTGAAGTTCTCACAGAAGGGAGTCGAAAAGGAGCACCAAAAGCTAGGTCACAGCGAATTAAAAGCAAAAAATCAAGTCCAGGTTGGTCTACGTTTAGCAAACCAAGTAACTCAGCAAATTACAATGATTATTGTGTTTAATGCGCCAAGAATTACTATGATAAAAATGGACCATAGGTGAATTGGATTCAGTGTGTCATTTGCAACAAATGGTTCCATGAAACCTGTACAGAGGAAGAAAACATGTGCAATAACTGTGCAAATAAATTCTGATTTCATTTGGATGCTTTCTTTTCATTTCCGTGCTCTTAAATGTATTTATATATTTGTTTTGTATTATATTCCTTACAAACGTAATAAATTTGGTTTCTGAATTACTTATGTAGCTATGTTGTATCATAAATGCACCAAAACTAGTGCTGAAATCTCCTTGAAATATATGTGTTAGCTCACCCCGATGCCTGGGGTGAGATGCCTAAACGACACTGTTCATAAAAAACTTAAATACACATATAATTACTAATCGTTTAGTAACGCCAACTGGCCTTTACATAGAAAAATCTCATCAGTGAACAATATTTCACTGCTGATCCTAAATCTCCCACCGAGCGAGGTGGCGCAGTGGTTAGCACACTGGACTCGCATTCGGGAGGACGACGGTTCAATCCCGTCTCCGGCCATCCAGATTTAGGTTTTCCGTGATTTCCCTAAATCGCTTCAGGCAAATGCCGGGATGGTTCCTTTGAAAGGGCACGGCCGATTTCCTTCCCCATCCTTCCTTCACCCGAGCTTGCGCTCCGTCTCTAATGACCTCGTTGTCGACGGGACGTTAAACACTAATCTCCTCCTCCTCCTCCTAAATCTCCAATTCTAACTCGCCTTTTGATTCTCCAAACCATAAGTATGGCATCTTCCACCGATCTACTCTATTCTTAAAAAGTTGAACATGCATATTGTACGAAGTCCGAATTGATACGTAATACCACTCTTTACATGTAAGTTAATTTAACGTTTTCACGGTCAGACTGCTTCTAAACAATGACTCGATACATCGAAAGAAAGGTAAAAGCGACGACCTACGCAATACAATGAATGTGATATAATACAACAAGACAACTGATTACTTAATTGACGTGTGTTATAATAGGGACTGCATCGTTCAATCACATTTGTGACGTTTATTTCTCGAGACAAACATTTGTTCATGCACTGGATACTTTCTGCTGGATTTAATTCTTTTCCTCACTTTATTAACCGCCAGGAAGGAAGGACACATTACAAGCTGTAGTGCGAGATCTTCTAAATAGTTTCGTTACAGGATTTGTCTCATTCTTGAGTAAAAAAATTATTTAGTTCCATTCAAAAAGTTTTTGGTTATGTCTCAGTCAGTAATAAGGTTACTAAAACATCAAATACGGACAAGGTGCGGGAAACCAGCACGCAACATTAACGTTTATTGTCTCATAATGGTCACCTTCAGACCAAGCGAATCGCTTCGTCTTTGGTATTTCTGACAAAATAGATTGCGTAGTCGTGAATATTGTGTCAGTTTTCTTCTGCCTTTCCTTTCCTACCGTGATATCGCCGTTTTTTGTTTACAGTAAAATGAATGACCAAGGAACCTATCACTCTTCCATCTAGACAGAACATCTTTTATGATAGATTATGATCTTCATGCGACCACATTATGAAAAAATGGTTCAAATGGCTCTGAGCACTATGCGACTTAACTGCTGAGGTCATCAGTCGCCGAGAACTCAGAACTAATTAAACCTAACTAACCTAAGTACATCACACACATCCATGCCCGAGGCAGGATTCGAACCTGCGACCGTAGCGGTCGTTCGGTTCCAGACTGTAGCGCCTAGAACCGCACGGCCACACATTATGAAAGTCATAAAGAAAGATCAAAGAGAGAGAGAGAGAGAGAGAGAGAGAGAGAGATGGAGAAGGAGCGGCTGCTTTACGGATTATCTCCTGAAAACAGTTCGCAAAGAAGCTGGACGCCGAGGAGAGAAAGAATGCTTCCCACGGCGACGCCATCAATCTTTTCAGAAAAACCTCCTCGTTAAAAATAAAATAGGTTGAGGTAGGAGCATGCCGGAGTAAGACTTAGATGTCTGTCGGAAATTTTTTGCCGATTGGAACACACACTGCGAATGGAACACATCAAAAATAAGCGATCTGAGCTGCTCAAACGGTACTTCAAGTCTATTGAAGAAGTCACCCGGGTTGCATGAGTGGTACAAACAATATCTCACGTATAGTGTGAAGAAGATAGCAAGATGTTTATTTAAATCGTGTGTAGGTACATCAGTGTTGCTTAATATTTCCCATAATGGTAGTACCTACATTCAGGGCTTAATAAAGACGTGCGATCTTAGTCTCTTTATCAATTCTCGAGGTAACGAGAAAAAATTCTAGCATGCTGACGTTCCCCGTCGTGTTTCTTATGCAGGTTCATTCTCGATCTTACCATCTTCGAGTCATCATCATTCGCTACAAACGGTGAGTGAGCTTAAGTTTTACTTAGAGCAAACACAATTTCCGGTTCTGAGTGTTAGCCTAGGGAGCTCGGCCACCTCAGTTTAGAGGAACAGTGCATAAGTACACAGATGTTCGCCGTGGTGCAGGGGTAGCGTTTCTGATTAGTTATCAAAACGTTCTCGAGCCAGGCTTTGAACCCAGCCACCGTTTAAATTTTGAATAAAAATCATCAGCTTTGGCTGAAGTCATCCTCATTCTGCTAACGTCCTTGTAAAGTGGGCGGAGGCGCAGATGGAGTTTAAGGGTACTCTCTTGCCCGTCGGGTGGGAAACTGCACCTAAAGGTGGTAGAATCAGTAATGATCAACAGCGTGAGGATACCGAAGGCTATGGAAACAACTGCATTAAAAACACATATTGAAGACATGTGGTCTGTAGATAGAAAAGTGTCTTGATGATCTCTTGATTGGCAAAAGAGTCCCCTGTTAGGATCTTCGGGAGCGGACTGCCAAGGGAAAGGTGCCCATGAGAAAAAGGTTTAATAACCAACGAAGGGAGTACATTCTACGAGTCAGGGCATGGAATCTCAAAGGTTTGAACGTGTTGGAGTAATCATAAAATCTGAAAAGGGAAAAGTTAAGGCTCTGTCTCTATGTAGTGGGGGTGAGTGAAGTAAAATGGAAGGAAGACAAGGATTTCTGATCAGAAAAGTAAACAACAGCAGAAAACGGTGTAACGGGAGTAGGATTTGGTATGAATAGGGAGGTAGGGCAGAGAGTGTGTGTTACTGTGAATAGTTCTGTGATAGGGTTGTTCTCATCACTGTTGACAAGAACATGGCATCGACAACGATAGTTCAGGTACACTTGTCGACGTCGCAGGCTGAAGATGAAAGAGAGAGAAAGTATATGAGAATATTGAACTGGTATTTCAGTACGTGAAGGGAGATGAAGATCTAGTAGTCACGGAGGACGGGAGAGCGGCTGTAGGGGAAGGAGTAGAGTAAAGGGTTACTCAAGAAAATGGGCTTGGTAATAGGAATAAGAGAGGAGAAAGACTAATTGAGTTCTGCAGCACATTATAGCTAGTAATAGTGAATACTCTGTTCAAGAATCACAAGAGGAGGATGTATACTTAGAAAAGATCCGGAGATACAAGAAGATTTCAGTTACATTACATCATGGTCAGGCAGAGATTCCGAAATCAGATACTGGATTGTAAGGCATACGCTGCAGCAGGTATACACTCAGATGACAATACAGTAGTGATGAAGACTTGGCTAATGTTTAGATAATATCCAGGAAGAATCAATGTGGAAAGAAGTGGGATACAGGAGTACCGAGAAATGAAGAGGTACGCTTGAAGTTCTCTAGGCTATAGATACTGCGATAAGGAATAGCTCGGTAGGCATTTCAGATGAAGAGGAGAGATTTCTGGTCAAAAGAAGTCTACTAGTATCAAACATAAGCCTTAATTTGCGGAAAAAATTTCTGAGAATGTCTGTTTGGAGCACAGCATTGTATGGTAGTGAACATGGATTGTGGGGAAACCGGAACAGAAGAGAATCAAAGCGTTTTAAACATGGTGCTACAGACGAATGTTTAAAATTAAGTGGACTGATAAGGTAAGGAACGAGGAGGTTCTGCGCAGAATTGGAGAAGAAAGGAATTTATGGCGAAGACTGACAAGAAGGGAATAACTTCCATTATACTAGAGGGAGCTGTAGAGGGTAAAAACTGTGTAGGAAGACAGAGATTGGAATACGTGTAGCAAATAACTGAGGACGTAGGTTGCAAGTGGTACTCTGAGATGAAGAGGCTGGATCAGGAGAGGAATTAGTGGGAAAAAAAGTAAAAAGGTGAAAGACAGTTAAAGCGAAAAACGAGCAATAGGATAAGGGAGATAGGGCACCGGCAGAACTCACAGCTAATATTTTGTGCGGCGGCAACGCCTCGAGTGATAAGTACGATCCACCGTGAACTTCATCTAAGATTGCAAATCTTTCTGGATCGGCGAAGTGTCATTTATGAATAAAATACAAGCAAGAATTTCACTTTTCTTATGTGGTTTTTAGTATAAAATAAGTGCAACTGCTGTTGGCATTTTATTCGGATCAATTAATAGCACAGTTGCGGAACCTGCATCAATGTGTTCCATGTGATGTACAAGAAAAGGATCGTTTATTATTGCGAAAGGCTGTAGTCTACAAAATATCATAACGTTCTGTTATGTCTTTTGTAGATCAGAACACACACACCGTCGAAGAATGTTGCGTGAACAACGCCGCACTCGTCTTTTACAATACACGAAGTCTGCTGCAATATGTTGTATTTCCACTGGATATTCATTGGAGGTCGCAAACAACTTTGCCTCCTGATATATCATTTCGAATTTATTTATTAAAAATTGTGTGGGGCACGCATGTCGGAAAATGTTAATAATGCGAACAGTATGTATCAGTTGAGTAACAAATGAAATGCAATGATTTCCACCATTTGCTCTCAGCGAAGACTAGAGATTACGATGAGCCCCACGGCGAGCGGCAACCCACCAGACATCGGATTTCGCATTTTCGCCATCGAGGGCGCTGCCCCTTGGCAACGTGTTCGGGCTTGCAATTACGATACTGACGCATGCGCGAAAGGCACAAAGCACGCTGATAAAAATTTGCAACGCAATGTCCATTCTCGTCAATCTGTCGCAAGTGTCAGTCGTGGTCAGAACGAAGTTCTGTGTAGTTGTGAGTGCGTTATGTCGGAGCTAAGTGAGTTAGAATGTGGGCAAATTATTTACGTTCGTATGGTGGGTGCTCCGTAACCGAAATGTTCGGTGTTTCAAGAGACGCTGTATCCAAGATATACTACGCATACAGGGAAAGCAGAAAAAGCATGATCTGCTAAGTCGCAATGCGGACGAAAATTTGTTGAGTGATCGTGAACGCAGTCATTGAAGAGTATTCGGACGTAAATAACGGGAGGTACTGTAGTGTACATGTTGAGTGATCTTGACAGACGGTCGTTGCTGAGGATTTTGACGAAAATAAGGGAAAGGCAGAAGAAAAAGGCACTGCGGAATGAATACCGTACTCACGAACTTTGTCAGCCCCAAAACAATATGAAGGGTGGTCCGTAAGCAGAGAATTGCAGGACGAGTTCGATTCCGAAACCACTCTTCAGTGACGCAAATGCCCATAACAGGAAAGCCATAAAACCTGGACTGTGGAGCAGTGAGAGAACGACTTTTGGTCGGAGGAGTCTTGTTCCGCTCTGTTTCCATCTTCTGACCGAGCTTACGTCCACAGAAAGAAACATGGCGTGGTTCAGTGATGATTTGGACACGCATGTAGTGGTATTCGATGGGCTGTGTGGTTACTCTGTAAAGTCCCATGACTGCCAAAGATTACGTGACCATTTTGGCTGATCAGGTCCATCCCATGGTACAATGCTTCTTCCCCAGTGGTGATGCTGTGTTCCAAGACGACAGGGCCCTTGTTCACACAGCTCACATCGTCATGGACTGGTTTTGTAAGCATAAGGACGAACTGTCGGAACTACCATGGCAACTGCAGTCACTGGATGTCAATATTATAATTTTATTGAGTCTCTGTGATCGTCTTTGGAGAGAGAGTGCGTGACCTTTATGCCCTTCCTTCGTCGTCCCTGAGGCAGGGCACTCCGTCTTCAGGCCACTAGGCCCATCCGACCGCCGTGTCATCCTCAGCAGAGGATGCGGACAGGAGGGGAGTGTGGTCAGCACACCGCTCTCCCGGGCGTTATGATGGTTTTCTTTGATCGGTGCCACTACTATTCGGACGAGTAGCTTTTCATTTGGCATCACGAGGCTGAGAGCACCCCGAAAACTGGCACCAGCGCAAGGCGGCCCGGACGGTCACCCATCCAAGTGCCGGCCACGCCCGACAGCGCTTAACTTCGGTGATCTGATGGGAACCGGTGTATCTACAGCGGCAAGGAAGCTGCCGTCGTCACTGAACTTTCCTCTATTTTGCGGAAGAATGGTATAACGTTTCATTTAAAACTACACGGGACCGGTATTTATCCATTCCGAGACGACTGAAAGCTGTTTTGAATGCCAACGGGTTTCCCACACCGTAGTAGGCACGGTAATGTGTTTTTGGTGTTCCCATATTTTTGTCCAGCCCCTATATACCTGCTTGTGAAAAGTTGAATAAAAAAGACAAATGACTAGTAGATACATGTGGATTGTGCTCCTTGGTAAGCAATGCACGTGAGAGAAGAGGTGGGGGAGTGGGGTAGAGAATGGGAACATGACAGACACAAGATAATGAAGAGAGGAGAAAAAACTCACGGGACTGATTGAGAAACGAAAAGGTAAAGAGAAGTGAACATTTGCTTCATTATTTGATGAATTGGCGTTTACATTAATTTTTTGTAGGTAAATTATAAGGTTCACATTAGGATATGCTTAAGATATTGAATTGTCCGCAAAGTGTAGGGCGGGTTGCTCCAGATGTAGGTAGTGGCAATAGAAAAGTAAACTTGCTTCCATATTAAAGCTGTTTTGCCAGAGCAGGACTCGAAGCTCTGACCTTTACTTTTCCGACCGAGCGAGGTGGGGCAGTGGACTCGCATTCGGGAGGACAACAGTTCAGTCCCGCGTCCGGCCATCCTGATTTAGATGTCCCGTGATTTCCCTAAATCGCTTCAGGCAAATGCCGGGACGGTTCCTTTGAAAGGGCACGACCGACTTCTTTCCCCATCCTTCTCAAATCCGATGAGACCGATGACCTCACAGTTTGGTCCCCTCCCCCCAAATCAACCCAACCCAACCCAACCATTGAGCTATTACAACCACGACTCATACCATCCCCTCTCCTGTTTCACAGTCCTACTTCCGCCAGTACCTCATCAGGAGATGAAAATACAGATAATTTCACAATGTTTTTGATTCTATGAATGGACACAGGCAGGGCCTAGATAAGTGAGCTGAATGTTTGTAGTGATGATGATGATGATGATGAGATGAAAAGTGCTTAATATCTGATGCTACGTGCACAGTAGGAGTTAATGAAACAGACACATTGCATGGTAGTTTCGTAACTTGTTTGGTCGCAATCATTCTTAACTTGGCGTATCAAGGTTTATTCAAACAGGTGGACATTGTAGATGTAACGTACGCAAGCATCCATAGTACGTTACAACCTAGAGTTTTCATCACTCGCGCCAAATCTTCTACATCGCTGCGGCCGGAAAAGATTTAGTGAGAAAGGGACCAACGACGACTGAAGAGAATCATTCAAACTGCTGCAGATTTCAGTGCTGGGCCATCAGGGAATGTCAGCGAGCGAACCATTCAACGAAACATCATCGATATAGGCTTTCAGAGCCGAAGGCCCACTCGTGTACCCTGATGACCGCACGACACAGGGATTTACGCCTCGCCTGGGTCCGTCAACATGACATTGGACTATTACTGACTGGAAACATGTTGCCTAGTCGGATGAGTCTCGTTTCAAATCGTATCGAGAGTATGTACGTGTAGGGGTACGGAGACAACCTCATGAGTCCATGGACCCTCATGATAGATTGATAATATTTCAACACAATCGACGTGAAAATAGCGATTATCTATTACTCTAGACAGATTGAATTCAACTCGTCACAGGCAACACTCTACAATCTGTGACGATTATTGTAATAACTTTCACAGTGAAACTTTGTTTCGAACTAAGATAAATAATTGCAGTTCTTTCCGTTGCATCCGTGTCGTTAATCTTTTACTCGCATCGTTCTCCAACATGGGCCTCAGAAAAACTTAAACAGCATTATCCACGAATACAACGGTATTCATCACGCCCAAGCTCTATGAATGCCCGCTAACTACGAACTTCGCATACCGATTGCCCACTTCTCCCAGCTTAAACGCTGCAACAACGTGTCTATAATCGCGCGCCAGGAAGCTATGTATATATTATTATTCGCTGTGGTCGATATATCTACCCACGTATGATTCGCATGCATGCTTTTTCCATGACGTGTGCCAACAAAGTAGAACTTAATGTGTTGGGAAGGGCACTTAACCTTTCGATTACAGTGGGTGGCTTGTTCTGAGGTAGTGCGGAACGTACATGCACGATCATGGCAGTCACCGTCACAGTACTTGACTTTAGGACACCGGCCACATAATTTTCCGCCATTCATTTCAGTACCACGCGACAACCAGTTTACTACAATACATGGTGCTCAGTGGACAACTACCTACAAGGGTGCTTGCGAAAAATGGTTTATGGATCCATAAATACATATTCAGTTTTTAACATCTAGACAGATTATGATCCACTCAGTTTAAAAGATTTCGATCACATGACTGGAGAATGAGTAAAAGTGTGTGTGTTTTTCATTACATACGTATTTTACTTACTAAAATAACGTTCCTCATTACAATTTCTATAATATCATTATGGGAGGCTGGTCGAGTGGACAATGTTTGAAGGTGATCAATAATTATAGAAAACAATAAAGAAGTAATTGACCATACAGAAACATTTCACTAACTGGCAACATTTCAGGTAACTGGAAAATTACATTGATGCATCCGCTACATACACATACAAAGTTATACCTCAACATCTCCTGAATCAAACACAACAACAACTTGAATATGAAAATGACGAATGTCAAGCAGGTTACTGATCAAATGGATCTTGCCCAGATCAAATATTATTTCTGAAACTCATTCTTAGATAATGGAAAAATTTCAATAAGAAGGTAGATGGTAATTTTTGCAGAGCCTAAAAAAGTTTAAGATTGATGAACTTATCAAATTAGGAAGAACTACTATTAGGGTAAAGTAGTTTCTGCAGACGACCTAGCGATTCTGTTATTCATTCAAACAACACAAAAACAACTGGAAATTTTAAAATAAACAACAGAAAGAGTAGGTGTCCAAGTACCATTTAAAAAAACAAAGTGCATGATAGCATCAATCTGGGACCCAATATTCTAAAAACTAAGTACGGGAAATCGAAAAAGTTTCTCAGTTCAAATATTTAGACAAAACCATTCAGAGGACTGGCCTGGAAAATATTGCTTATGAAATCTGTTGTCACAAAATGGAAACAGCCTCCGGACTTAAGACATCTAGATCTAAATTATACTGAAGAAGAAACCTACTGATTGAGAGCAAATGAAAAAACTGCAAACCATACCAACATTTTTTACTCAGATGTAGAAAAACGTAGGGTATATTAAAAGAATAGAACCTACAAGGTTAGTTTGACACGTTGTGGAAGTTTACGAAACCCACAGTAAAGCTAAAATTTAAACGATAAAATGGATCGGCGCAATAAATGATGATGTGAAGGGATCAGGAATGACAACTTGAGATGCCAGACCAAGAAAGAAAAATGTAATCAGAAAATTCAACAGTTGGGCTGGTAGAAAAACCTGGAAGAGCGGAAAGACTTGGTTCGACGAACGGGAAGAATCATTCTCAGGTAACAGAATATGGGCAGAAAGGAAAGCTAAAGTTAACCATATACGTATGTGGTTCAGTAGGATCCACACGTGAGTGGTAATAATAATACACGAAAATAAAAATAAATTAAGAACTAATGTTGCAGAGCACAGTTTTTTCAAATAAGTAATGATGCAAAAGTAAACCATTCTCTTTCATAATTTTAAACTCAGTATTTCCAGTTTTTTATTTTTTCTTTGCCGGACAAGGCACGTATTTCAGAACTGCACACTTACGCTTTTGGACAAATACTGCACTAGTTTTAGACCTGAAGATCTGTACGTCAGTTCGAGACCATATAGTGTTTCTTTCATTGCTGAAATACGGTGACATACTTACTTACATGTGTCTTCGTCAAGAGAACTGGAAAATACATTGAAGTCGGAGATGAATGTATGAAAATCAGCTACGAACTTAATCATGTGCCTTTGCTTAACCTCTAACGCCGCGAGATTTTTTTTTTTTGCCATCCAACAGCTTTACCTCTGTAACAGGGATGGCGTTTATCGCTGAGACAACCAGTTTCGGTTATATCGTTTGCTTTACGCACCAGTCTGAGTATTAAAACCGTTCAATATAACCGGTTTCTGAAATAACCGATTTTCGGTGTTTTATTCCTATTACACTCCTGGAAATGGAAAAAAGAACACATTGACACCGGTGTGTCAGACCCACCATACTTGCTCCGGACACTGCGAGAGGGCTGTACAAGCAATGATCACACGCACGGCACAGCGGACACACCAGGAACCGCGGTGTTGGCCGTCGAATGGCGCTAGCTGCGCAGCATTTGTGCACCGCCGCCGTCAGTGTCAGCCAGTTTGCCGTGGCATACGGAGCTCCATCGCAGTCTTTAACACTGGTAGCATGCCGCGACAGCGTGGACGTGAACCGTATGTGCAGTTGACGGACTTTGAGCGAGGGCGTATAGTGGGCATGCGGGAGGCCGGGTGGACGTACCGCCGAATTGCTCAACACGTGGGGCGTGAGGTCTCCACAGTACATCGATGTTGTCGCCAGTGGTCGGCGGAAGGTGCACGTGCCCGTCGACCTGGGACCGGACCGCAGCGACGCACGGATGCACGCCAAGACCGTAGGATCCTACGCAGTGCCGTAGGGGACCGCACCGCCACTTCCCAGCAAATTAGGGACACTGTTGCTCCTGGGGTATCGGCGAGGACCATTCGCAACCGTCTCCATGAAGCTGGGCTACGGTCCCGCACACCGTTAGGCCGTCTTCCGCTCACGCCCCAACATCGTGCAGCCCGCCTCCAGTGGTGTCGCGACAGGCGTGAATGGAGGGACGAATGGAGACGTGTCGTCTTCAGCGATGAGAGTCGCTTCTGCCTTGGTGCCAATGATGGTCGTATGCGTGTTTGGCGCCGTGCAGGTGAGCGCCACAATCAGGACTGCATACGACCGAGGCACACAGGGCCAACACCCGGCATCATGGTGTGGGGAGCGATCTCCTACACTGGCCGTACACCACTGGTGATCGTCGAGGGGACACTGAATAGTGCACGGTACGTCCAAACCGTCATCGAACCCATCGTTCTACCATTCCTAGACCGGCAAGGGAACTTGCTGTTCCAACAGGACAATGCACGTCCGCATGTATCCCGTGCCACCCAACGTGCTCTAGAAGGTGTAAGTCAACTACCCTGGCCAGCAAGATCTCCGGATCTGTCCCCCATTGAGCATGTTTGGGACTGGATGAAGCGTCGTCTCACGCGGTCTGCACGTCCAGCACGAACGCTGGTCCAACTGAGGCGCCAGGTGGAAATGGCATGGCAAGCCGTTCCATAGGACTACATCTACGATCGTCTCCATGGGAGAATAGCAGCCTACATTGCTGCGAAAGGTGGATATACACTGTACTAGTGCCGACATTGTGCATGCTCTGTTGCCTGTGTCTATGTGCCTGTGGTTCTGTCAGTGTGATCATGTGATGTATCTGACCCCAGGAATGTGTCAATAAAGTTTCCCCTTCCTGGGACAATGAATTCACGGTGTTCTTATTTCAATTTCCAGGAGTGTATTTAGTGTAATAAATGCAGAACTACTGTTTTTTTATACTCTGCTCACAAATCACATTATAATCGGAGACAATATCAGTATCTGGGATTTACGAACAATCAGTGCTAAGTTTTTAGAGTTAATTTGACCATTTTCAAGGGCTACAAGCAGATAAGGGCATATTACGTAGACACAGGCAGCAAATCAGTTATTTTCGAATTTTATATTTCGAGGCTATAGTCGGTGCCACACTGCATTACAACGGTTGTCTGATAGGCGCGCCAGCGAGAAATAATTATATAGACCAGATGAGGGCTAATCTTGCACACTGCACGTACACGCGTACCGTAAGTCACGACACGCGGTAACAGAGACAATATCTCAACAATACTGTACCAATTCTTCCGCCATATGTTTGTTGCTCTTTTCTGTTGGCGTTGTTATTATAACAACATTAATCGCTTTTCCCATTTTCTATAACAATGCAAGATTTCAAACCAATGCAAACTTGTGAAATAAAAATTCCTCCTGTTTTTAAAAAAAGTTTATTTAAAAGTGAAATATTTTGGTGCTATGGCTAACTCAGCTTACGCGTTTTTAAACGGTCATTATCAAAAATAAAAATAAATCTGTTATAACCGAAACCAAGCAAATACCGAAAAATACCGGTTCTTGAGAAGTAAAATACCGGTATCAGTTTTAACCGGTCTGTTTTTCCCATCACTACTCTGTAACCAGCAAACGCTGGACTCATGTTTCTGTTGTTGCTGTGGTCTTCAGTCCAGAGACTGGTTTGATGCAGCTTTCCATGCTACTCTATCCTGTGCAAGCTTCTTCATCTCCCAGTACCTACTGCAACCTACATCCTTCTGAATCTGTTTAGTGTGTTCATCTCTTGGTCTCCCTCTACGATTTTTACCCTCCATGCTGGCCTCCAGTACTAAATTTGTGATCCCTTGATGCCTCAGAGCATGTCCTACCAACCGATCCCTTCTTCTAGTCACGTTGTGCCACAAATTTCTCTTCTCCTCAATTATATTCAATACCTCCCCATTAGTTATGTGATCTATCTATCTAACCTTCAGCATTCTTCTGTAGCACCACATTTCGAAAGCTTCTATTCTCTTCTTGTCTAAACTATTTATCGTCCACGTTTCACTTCCATACATGGCTACACTCCATACAAACATTTTCAGAAACGACTTCCTGACACATAAATCTATACTCGATGTTAACAAATTTATCTTCTGCAGAAACGCTTTCCTTACCATTGCCAGTCTACATTTTATATCCTCTCTACTTCGACCATCATCAGTTATTTTGCTCCCCAAATAGCAAAACTCATTTACTACTTTAAGCGTCTCATTTCCTAATCTAATTCCTTCAGCATCACCCGATTTCATTCGACTACATTCCATTATCCTAGTTTTGCTTTCGTTGATGTTCATCTTATATCCTCATTTCAAGACACTGTGCATTTCGTTCAGCTGCTCTTCCAGGTCCTTTGCTGTCTCCGACAGAATTACAATGTCATGGGCGAACCTCAGAGTTTTTATTTCTTCTCCATGGATTTTAATTCCCACTCCGAATTTTTCTTTTGTTTCCTTTACTGCTTGCTCAATATGCAGATTGAATAACATCGAGGAAAGGCTACAACACTGTCTCACTCCCTTCCCAACCACTGCTTCCCTTTCATGCCCCTCAACTCATAACTGCCATCTGGTTTCAGTACAAATTGTAAATAGCCTTTCGCTTCCTGTATTTTACCCCTGCCACCTTCAGAATTTGAATGAGAGTACTCCAGACAACATTGTAAAAAGCTTTCTCTAAGTCTACAAATGCTAGAAACGTAGGTTTGCCTTTCCTTATTCTGTTTTCTAAGATAAGTCGTAGGGTCAGTATTGCCTCACATGTTACACTATTTCTACGGAATTCAAACTGATCTTCCCCGAGGTCGGCTTCTACCAGTTTTTCCATTCGTCCGTAAAGAATTCGCGTTAGTATTTTGCAGCCGTTACTTATTAAACTGATAGTTCGGTAATTTTGACATCTGTCATCACCTGCTGTTTTGGGATTGGAATTATTATATTCTTTTTGAAGTCTGAGGGCCTGTCTCATACATCTTGCTCACCAGATGATAGAATTTTGTCAGGGCTCGCTCTCCCAAGGCTATCAGTAGTTCTAATGGAATATTGTCTACTCCCGGGGCCTTGTTTCGACTCAGATCTTTCAGTCCTCTGTCAAACTCTTCACGCAGTATCATATCTCCCATTTAATCTTCATCTATGTCCTCTTTCATTTCCATAATATTGTCCTCAAGAACATCGCCCTTGTGCAGACCCTCTATATACTCCTTCCACCTTTCTGCTTTGCCTTTGAAACGTCCCCTTTTGAACAATTATACATAAGACTGTGCTTTAACTGACACACAATATTTTTTTAGCGCAGCGCAATCTGACTTTCAGTAATCGCTACAAAGAATGGCCCTGACTAACATTAAACTATACCTTTCACAAATCACTTACCTCACAAAAATCTTCGCTACTCAAGCTACTGCAATACAGCGAGCGCCACTACTGCCAGCTAAATAAAAGATTCAAACAACTGAAGGCACTAACTACTGATAGGCATAGTTAGCAAATGAAAGATTTTAATAGAGAACAAACAATGTATTTACCTTAATAGTCATAATATATATAGCAGTTCATGACAAATTACAAAACTCCGCCATCTCTCTCCCCACATCCACCACTGCTGGCGGCTCACCTCCAACTGCGCAACGCTACGCGCTGTTCACAGCCAGCTGCCTAACACTACAATGACGAGTATTACAACAATGCAAAGCAGCCACAGACTGCACACAGCACAGCCAGTTATTTCATACAGAGGTGGCGTTACCAATAAAAAACCTAAACAGCCTACTTACATATGAAACTTTAAAAAACCTAAACAGCCTACTTACATAGCCCCAATGCTCCCCACAAGAAATTTTACAAATTGTTTTGGGCACTGGGCAATACATATTTGTTAAAATTTTTCATAATCGTAATTACAATAACAAAGAAATCAAATGCACACACTTATTGATACAATGTTGGTCAAAAGCTAAAATTTTCTCACAGTCCATAAAGATAGTACTGATCATTCATCATAATAGTAATTACAGTTTTTTTCACAAAGTCTCATCAGTAAAAGAAATTGCACACAGAAGTAGTGGATTTCCATGCAGTCTTGAAGAAGTAGTGTTGTCCTTCCAACGGAAAGACAGTGCTGACTCTTGACATGCTGACAGGTAATGGGCCACAACAGAGCAAACCCACAGCGGAGTCAATCGAAGTTTTGAAGAATATCGTTTGGTAGGTCATCACAGAGCAGACCCACTGTAGTCCTGGTAGAGATTACGGTATTGGTGGGCCACCAGAGGCGCAGACCCACTGCAGTCCTTGTAGAAATAATGGTACTGGTGAGTCAGCAAAGACGCAGACCCACTGTAGTCCTTGTAGAGATTACGGTACTGGTGGGCCACCAGAGGTGCACACCCACTGCAGTCCTTGTAGAGATGGCCAGCAGCCATCTGTTGTGACTGTGCAGGTGCACAATCACCATTGAAGAGTCTTACGGATAATATAGCAAGTCCATAACCACCACTTGTGCACTCACAAAGTTTTTTGGAATTGTCCTTAGAACCAGCAATGCTGTTATCCAGTCCCTTGCTGAATTATTAACACACGTGCAAACACTAACAGTCCCTACTTCTCACATATTGTGCATATACTATGACCAACAGAAACGTGTGCAGTGAAATGGAACTTACAAGTTAATAATATGATGAACTGGTATCAATTATAATTTTAGAAAATGAGAATACAATAACAAAGGTACAAAATACATCATTAAAGGATGTAACAATACAGCTAAATTTGTAGTAATACAGGCTTTACAAAAGAAAAGAAATAAACATATACATCAATGTTACAGGAATTATGAGATAAGTAGATACATAAAAGATCAGAATAAATTTTGAAACATCAACTTCACACATGAGCAACAAAACAGAATAAATAATGTCTCAACATCTTTACAAAGTAAATAACATAGTATTAGGAAAATTCTACAACATAGCTCTCATCAGCTAAACACATAAAGACAGGAAAAACACAAATACACAAGGGTACACAAACATATAGAGGGATGACACACAAGGAAAGGACAGGGTTTGTTTTACTGCAGTATTTTGCATGGAGATCTCCCTTTGTTCATCATTATTCCCAAAAGTACTATCTAAGCCGGCTTTCTGTATCCTGTTCACACCCTCTTTCAAAATAGTTTTTCTCCACTGTACACTACCTTTTTTTTGGCCAAACCATTTTCTTATATCTTCTCAATGCATTTCTTCCAATTCATCATAGTTAGTTTCTTATATAGTCTACCCCCTCTTAAGCTAACTTAAATCTACTGAGCTCAGATGCTAAACTAAGGAACGAGGCAATGCAGCAGCACAAAACAATTAACACAAACAGCAATGATATAAAATACAAAAGGCAAAGCAAGCAGCATAAATTACAACTAATATAAGGCAATGAGCAGCAAACAATAAAAATAAATCAGTAGTAAAACTGGCTTAACAGAGTAATACAAAGTGAAATTTAGTAGCACTATGCATGGCAAACATCAGCAGCATCTAAACATGACACATAGTACACTAAAGACAACAATGCAGATAAGGGAAATGTCTGTTCACATCTTAATGTCTATGTAATTAAAGTGGTGCACCACAAAAACTTATTCTATGAAATAAATTACCAAGTACTTGAAAAGAAAATTATGAATGCAGTTCCTGTGAAGGTAAATGTCTTTTTGTGCTCCCTCATTTTTTTTGAAAAAAATTATTATTTACTCGATCTGTAGACAGAAAATATTTATATTAGTACATCTATAAAATTTTATTTTAACCACTGCTGCAGTGCAGCTAGAAACTAGATATTAAACAAAATAGGCAAAGCGAGGCGTGAAACGTCACTCACTAGCCATATGGCATTTCATAGTGCAGTAAACAATCTTTCAACTAGAAAGACAATAGATGTGAAATGTTTCTCATCATTTCATTTCAGTAAATATTATAAATTAAGAGCTCCACAGTGTAATCATATGTTTTCAAGTGCGACCGTGTCGTTTTTGCGATGGTTTCTAGAAAGGAACGTCAATAGCGAGGATAATGGCCTCCCTTTTTTTTCTACTTGTGCCTCTGGCACACACTAATGGCTTTTTCTCCAGGCGTCTGACACAGCTGGGTGCCCGCGACGCATTACGTGCAGGTGGTCACTTAACTTTCGTACGGAAATATTTACGACAGCAGTTTCCGCTACAGTGGCAGTCTCATATAAAAATATTTCACAGGTCAAGAATTTGGGTTACAAATCTGTAGAAACAAAATCCTATAAATATAACAGTGTCCAAAAATTTTTTCGCCGGCATTGTGATACATTCACGCATTTACACACATTTCATAACCCTTAAAGTACAATTCTTGGTTTCCAACATCCTCTTTCACAAGTCAATGTCCCTAACCACTACTCATTATTCCTTACCTTATTGCTCATATACATATTCGTCGACACTTCTACAATACTTTATCATAATAAATACATAGCATAATAAAATTCCTCATATAGCATCAGCTTATTGATCATAAACATACCTCAACAGCATAATACACATCGTCATCGTAAAAATAACATCATAACACCTCAGTCAAATCTCAAAATCGTCGTAGCTTTCTAATTTTGAAAACGTAAAAAAAATTCTCTGCTCATGTCAAAAGTGTCATCTGCCTCAAATGTACTTTAAAATCATGATCCCATACTAAATACATCATTCAAAGCTCTCATAGTATCACAATGGTTCCGAAAAAATATGAACAGTTTACAAAGTACAGACAAAATACAGTTTCATAAGTGTGAAGTTATCCAACTGTGTAATTGCGTAAACATCTGTCACTGACGTAGTAAAAAAAAATGTTTGTCTCTCAGTTAAATGATCTGATAGCTGTGTAATACTGTGTTGGAGAAATATGGTACCGATGTGTAAAGTTGTATAAGCAAATACCATATTAGCTAGGGCTCCTTGTGCTTGCCAAACACATGATACACAAAGTAAGTGTGTACCCCCCTGAGGATTAATGTAATTATATCCTCAGGTGTTACAGATTACAGCAATGGAATGAAATGTATCACGGAAAACCTTTGTATCATTGTACTCCAAATATCTTTAAAAAAAATAAATTTTTTAAGTGCGAAATTAATCACTCAAATACGTGTACTGTAGCGCTAAACTGAGAGCCATATTGTAAGATAATCTCTGTGGAAGTCTCGTATTTATCGTCCTCCGAAAGCTAAGTTCTGCAGAAGTCAATGTACTTACCTCATGATAAACAAAAGTGAAATGCTTTGTGTATAGATATCATAGTTATTACGCTTATTGTTGTGATGAAGAAAGTACTGTACTGTAACGTATCGTTGTGCTACGGAAAACCCTGTCTCATTGTAGCTATACTACAAAAGTCACTACTAAAACATGTTTTACTTTCCAGAATAATACATAAAACTGTGCAGATATAAAACAGAAACACCGCAAAAGCAACAACGTAAACTGTGTCACACATTAGTAGCGTCGTGATATAATTGTATAGCTGTCAAAGAAACCAAATGCTAAGTCATATTTAATCCCACAGAAATTACTTCAAATAAAGAATGTCATTTCAAGTAAACCAAAATGTTGCATTAAAATCTCATTAGCAGTACCAGTATGTCTCCTAAGTATGTAAGCCTGATAGTCGTTACGTAATCGTGCAACTAACAAGCAAGAATGTACACACACAATAACACTGTGTCGTCTGTTCACAATAACAATGCATTCGCAATTTCTGTTTAAAAATGTTCCCTAGGTTCTAGACTGGATAGTTAACTTCAAACACTGTTGCATGTTAACAGTTTCCAAGTCTAACAAAGCATACTAGTAGTATAAAGTGAAAAATTTTATGGCAAAGACTAAGTTAAAAAGCAAATTATCTCCCAGTAAGCGGCTTTATATGTGAAATGTGGTGAAATCCTTTACTCTTCATAGTACGTAGACTCTCAACTGAAAAGCAATTGTCATGTTTTACACGTCGGTAAGGAATGCTAAATCTTTTCTCAAGGTTAGCGTCTGTGTTATTTTTCTCTGAGCCAGCCGCCGAAGGTGGCTGCCTGCGGTGCGAGTCATTGTCTGTTCCTTTATTGGCGCGCGTCGTTATTGGGATTAGGAGACCTAGCTTCTACAAATTCACGTTGTTGAAAGTGCCCTGCTCTGTTTGAATCCCGCCAGTTCTGATGAAATTCAGGTCTGTCGTTATGATTATCTCGTCTGTCGTCATGTCGGTAGATTTCATAATTTCTTTCTTGTCGGTCACGTGGTGGAGAATTTCTCCCTGAATCGTAACTGTGCGCCGAACTGTTGCGTCTGAAGTTATTCTGCCTCCCTTGATAATAATTGTTTTGGTTCCCATATTGTCTGTTTCTCTGATTGTCTCTGTGATAGTCATTACTATGGAAATGCGATCTTTCTCTGTAACTATTATTCTGCCAGCGGTTGTCATAAGGGTGGTGTCTGTTTTGGTCACGATTTGTGTTGTGAGAATAGCCTTGTCGTGTCCATTTATTATTTCTGTCATCACGGAAATGTGGCGGATGTGACCTGTAATTATAGTTTTCATGTTTTCGCGTTCCGCGATTGTCAGTGTCAATTTCTAATTCTTGTAAGAGTCCTTGAAAAGCTTCAATGTCGTCTTTGCAGCGTCCTGCCAAAATAATATGTCGTAAATGTTCAGGTAATTTGATGAAGCAAATGCGGATGTGTTCTGAGGGGCTGTATGGGTTTGAAAGATACTGATTCTTATGCAACATGTCTTCAAAATATTTGACAAGACTGGAAAATTCAGATTGTTCACAGTGTTTCATCATCATGATGCTATGTTTTACTCGGTCTTGTGTAGCTTGAGACCAATATGCTGAGAGGAAGGCATGGTAAAATTCTCCTTCACTGTGACAATCGTGAATGACCGATCGCATTCTTACAGCTGGTTCATTCTCTAAATAGCCACACACAAATTCTAATCTGTGTTCTAACGACCAGTTGGGAGGAAAACAATGAGAGAATTGATGGAGCCACGCTTGTGGATGAATGTCGTTGGCAGAATTCTTAAACGTTTTGAATTTACGTGTAGTAATGAACAGCTTATAGTCAAAGTCATCGTGTCGGCGAGTAGCATATCGGTCATTGTTACGTCGTGTCGGCGGTTCCATCTCAAAATTCGGTGTGCCTTGCCAATTTCTTTCATAATTTCCGAAGTGTCCTGTGTTATTATTTTGTGGTTGTTCCGTATTTCTAAGTCCCTCTTCCCGTCTTGGGGCGCGAGTGCCCTATGAAATACGTAATTCTTGTATTACCTGTGTCAGCTGATCTTGTACTTCGCGGATTTCTCTTTTGTACTGTGTATTGATTTGATTTTGATTTTGTTTGAATTTTCTAATTTCTTCATACTCTTCAGTGTCAGTGAAGGCTACAGGTGTTGTGTCATTCAGATCATCATCTACCTTTGTAGATAAGTTAGTGAACTGATCTGAAAGTTCTGCTACTTTATCCGATAGTGTACTTATTTCCTCAGTGTGTTTTTCTGAACCAAGTTTCAGAGTATCTACTGTGTCCTTTAAGTTTTCCTGAGTTTTTGCAAGTTGCGTAACCGAATCGGTAGATGCAAGGTCTCATGATTTTCATGAACAGTAGTTTGCAGTTCTTTTATGGCTGCTTCGTGATTCTGTAGTGCATTTTCATGACGCGCAAAAAATAGGTTGGAAATGCTCACAAATTTGTGTTTTTACGTCATTACAGACTTTTTGACATTTCGATTCAATGTGATGTAACTCAGTAGTTAAATCCTCACGTGTTTGTTCAAGAGTTTGCTCCAATGAGTCTAACTTTTGAAGATTTTGTTCCATTGCGTTAACTGTTGCTGTGTTTGTCTCTGGTGTTGTTCCATTGTGTCTAACTTTTTAAGATTTTGTTCCACTGTGTCTAACTTTCGAAGATTTTGTTCCATTGTGTCTAACTTTTGAAGCTTTTGTTGTGTTTGTCCCATTTGTTGTATTAATTGTAATAACAATGCACTGGTGTCTGGAACATGTTCCTCAGTGCTTTTCGGCAGTGAATTTGCACCGGAAACGTTCACATTTTGACAAGCAGAAAATGTGTCTTGAATTATTTGAGAAAACGGTGAGGATCCAAAACCTGAATCTACAGTATTTGCGAGATCGTGTCGTGTCATTTCGGATTCCTGAGGCGAGCTATTGCCGACCGATCGATCGATAATGCTTCCCTTTTCACTACTTGTTTCATTGTCTACGCCATTATTTGACGCCCGCTCCATTTCCCTATGCACAGTTACCAAATTACTACTTTGAATGTCTGTTAATTCATTACACAGTGGTGCTGGCAAGCTACGCTCGTCGTCACTATTATTTCTCAGTTTACTTTGGAGCCTAGTGTTACGTTTTTCACACGCCATTATTGTCACAATGTTTCACACGATAACACAGAAAAGCACAATTTGAAGAACAAAAATAAGAGAACACATTAACATAGCACTGAAAATAATATGTAGTTAATTGCAGCTGCGAAATACTTTGTGCAAATCTACATGCATGCCACAACTGTTTTACTGTACAACAATGAAAGACTGCAAATACAAAGGAGATTTTCTCTACAATTCCGCGCTAGCAATAAACAAAAGCTACACTAATTACACGAACTACAAGCAAAAATCAGAAGATTCCAGTGAGGTATCCTAGGCTAAGGGTCGACATATGAAACGTCCCCTTTTGAACAATTTTTACAAGACTGTGCTTTAACTGACACACAATATTTTTTTAGCGCAACGCAATCTGACTTTCAGTAATCGCTACAAAGAATGGCCCTGACTAACATTAAACTATACCTTTCACAAATCACTTACCTCACAAAAATCTTCGCTACTCAAGCTACTGCAATACAGCGAGCGCCACTACTGCCAGCTAAATAAAAGATTCAAACAACTGAAGGCACTAACTACTGATAGGCATAGTTAGCAAATGAAAGATTTTAATAGAGAACAAACAATGTATTTACCTTAATAGTCATAATATATATAGCAGTTCATGACAAATTACAAAACTCCGCCATCTCTCTCCCCACATCCACCACTGCTGGCGGCTCACCTCCAACTGCGCAACGCTACGCGCTGTTCACAGCCAGCTGCCTAACACTACAATGACGAGTATTACAACAATGCAAAGCAGCCACAGACTGCACACAGCACAGCCAGTGATTTTCATACAGAGGTGGCGTTACCAATAAAAAACCTAAACAGCCTACTTACATATGAAACTTTAAAAAACCTAAACAGCCTACTTACACCTTCTTTGCTTAGAACTGGGTTTCCATCTGAGCTCTTGATATTCATGCAAGTGGTTCTCTTTAATTTTCCTGTAGGCAGTATCTATCTTACCCCCAGTGATATGTGCCTCCACATCCTTACATTTGTTCTCTAGCGATCCCTGCTTAGCCATTTTGAACTTCCTGTCGATTTCATTTTTGAGACGTATGTATTCCTTTTTGCCTGCTTCATTCACTGCATTTTTGTAATTTCTCCTTTCATCAATTAAATTCAGTATATCTTCTGTTACTCAAGGATTTCTATTAGCCCTCGTCTTTTTACCTACTTGATCCTCTGCTGCCTTCACTATTTCATCCTTCAAAGCTACCCATTCTTCTTCTACTTTATTTCTTTCCCCCATTCTTGTCAATCGTTCCCTAATGCTCTCCCTGAAACTCTCTACAACCTCTGGTTCTGTCATTTTATCCAGGTCCCATCTGCTTAAATTCCCACCGTTTTGCAGTTTCTTTAGTTTTAATCTACAGTTCATAACATCTGCCCCTGGAAATGTCTTACAATTTAAAACTTGGTTCTTGAATCTCTGTCTTACCATTATATAATCTATCTGTAACCTATCAGTATATCCAGGCTTTTTCCATGTAAACAACCCTCTTTTATGATTCTTGAACCAAGTGTTAGCTATGATTAAGTTATGTTCTGTGCAAAATTCTACCAGGCGGCTTCCTCTTTCATTCCTCACCCCCATTCCATATTCACCTACTACGTTTCTTTCTCTTCCTTTTTCAACAATCGAATTACAGTCACCCATGACTATTAAATTTTCGTCTCCCTTCACTACCTGAATAATTTCTTTTATTTCATCATACATTTCATCACTCTCTTCATCATCTACAGAGCTAGTTGGCGTATGAACTTGTACTACTGTGGTAGGCGTGGGCTTTGTATCTATCTTGGCGACAATAATGCCTTGACTATGCTGTTTATAGTAGCTTACTCGCATTCCTATTTTTTTTTTCATTATTGAACCTACTCCTGCATTACCCCTATTTGATTTTGTATTTGTAACCCCGTATTCACCTGACCATAAGTCTTTTTTCTCCTGCCACCGAACTTCACTAATTCCCACTATATCTAACTTTAACCTATCCATTTCCCTTTTTAAATTTTCTAACCTACCTGCCCGACTAAGGGATCTGACATTCCACGCTCCGACCCGTAGAACGCCAATTTTCTTTCTCGTGATAATGACGTCCTCCTGAGTAGTCCCCGCCCGGAGATCCGAATGGGGGACTATTTTACCTCCGGAATATTTTACCCAAGAGAACGCCATCATCATTTATCCATACAGTAAAGCTGCATGCCCTCGGGAAAAATTACGGCTGTAGTTCCCCCTTGCTTTCAGCCGTTCGCAGAACCAGCACAGCAAGGCCGTTTTTGTTTGCGTTACAAGGCCAGATCAGATAATCATCCAGACTGTTGCCCCTGCAACTACTAAAAAGGCTGCTGCCCCTCTTCAGGAATCACATGTTTGTCTGGCCTCTCAACAGATACCCCTCCGTTGTGGTTGCACCTACGGTACGGCCATCTGTATCGCTGAGGCATGCAAGCCTCCCAACCAACGGCAAGGTCCATGGTTCATGGGGATGTTATATGGAATGTTTCATTCGTATTAGTTTATAGTAGCACGTCCTAAAGAGTATACTACTACCCGTGAAACACCCTACATCCAGATTTTACAAGTACAGTGGTGCCGATGGCCCGGCAGCGGCCGTACTCTGCAGACAGTGACGTGTGTGTCAGCCAGCAGAGACCGCCGGCCAAGTGCGCTCCCACGCCGTCGCGCCGGCGCCGCCATTAACCCGGTGCCGGCGGTAGTAGGCGGCCCGTCTGGCCCCTAGAGGGGATCCGAGTCCACATGCTCTGCAGATCGATGCTCCAGTTTCTTTGCTTCAGTCTATACTTTCTTCGTCTGTGATCGGAGGTGTTTCTCATTGCTTACTGCAAATAACGATAAACTTAAAAATAAAGTCAGCCAAAAGTTGTCTAAAATTAAGAAATAAATAGACTAGAGAAACACCAGTACACCCCATATTCATTAAATAATAAAGTTACCAACTATAAAACAGCTTCAGATGTCTGATTACTATACGAATGAGTTAATGCGCTATATACACTACTGGCCATTAAAGTTGCTACATCACGAAGATTAATGCTACAGACGCGAAATTTAACCGACAGGAAGAAGATGCTGTGATATGCAAATGATTAGCTTTTCAGATCATTCACACAAGGTTGGCGCCGGTGGCGACTCCTACAACGTGCTGACATGAGGAAAGTTTCCAACCGATTCCTAATACACAAACAGCAGTTGACCGGCGTTGCCTGGTGAAACGTTGTTGTGATGCCTCGTGTAAGGAGGAGAAATGCGTACCATCACGTTTCCGACTTTGATAAAGGTCGGATTGCAGCTTATCGCGATTGCGGTTTAACGTCTCGCGACAATGCTGCTCGCGTTGGTCGAGATCCACTGATTGTTAGCAGAATATGGAATCGGTGGCTTCAGGAGGCTAATACGGAACAACGTGCTGGATCCCAACGGCCTCGTATCACTAGCAGACGAGATGACAGGCATCTTATCCGCATGGCTGTAACGCATCGTGCAGCCACGTCTCGATCCCTGAGTCAACAGATGGAACGTTTGCAAGACAACAACCATCTGCACGAACTGTTCGACGACGTTTCCAAAAGCATGGATTATCAATTCGCACACCATGGCTACGATTACCCTTGACGCTGCATCACAGACAGGAGCGCCTGCGATTGTGTACTCAACGACGAACCTGTGTGCACGAATGGCAAAACGTCATTTTTTAGGATGAATCCAGTTTCTGTTTACAGCATCATGATGGTCGCATCCGTGTTTGGCGACATCGCGGTGAACGCACATTGGAAGCGTGTATTCGTCATCGCCATACTGGCGTATCACCCGGCGTGATGTTATGGGGTGCCATTGGTTACATGTCTCGGTCACCTCTTGTTCGCATTGACGGCACTTTGAACAATGGACGTTACATTTCAGATGTGTTACGACTCTTGGCTCTACCCTTCATTCGATCCCCGCGAAACCCTACCTTTAAGCACGATAATACACGACCGCATGTTTCAGGTCCTGTACGGGCCTTTCTGGATACAGAAAATGTTCTACAGCTGCCCTGGCCAGCGCATTCTCAAGATCTCTCACCAATTGAAAACGTCTGGTCAATGGTGGTCGAGCAACTGGCTCGTCACAATACGCCAGTCACTACTCTTGATGAACTGTGGTATCGTGTTGAAGCTGCATGGGCAGGTGTACCCTGTACACGCCATCCAAGCCATGTTTGACTCAATGCCCAGGCGTATCAAGGGCGTTATTCCGGCCAGAGGTGGTTGTTCTGGGTACTGATTTCTCAGGATCTATGCACCCAAATTGCGTGTCAATGTAATCACATGTCAGTTGTAGTATAATACATTTGTCCAATGAATACCCGTTTATCATCTGCATTTCTTCTTGGTGTAGCTATTTTAATGGCCCGTAGTGTATTTGACGATAAGCATGTAAAAGAGAAGGTTAGGAAAGGCTTGAAATTATGCTTGACGATTGTTGAAGTCGCTAACCGCTTTTATCATGAATCACTGGATGAATACAGTGTAGACAATTCGCGCTCCATTTTAAACGAAAGCCAAGTTTTTCACGCCTATCAGTGTTTATTAATTCATCTCTCCTCAACTATACTGACGAAAAAAAAATCCCAACACTAAGAAATAATTAATGTAGTGTGATGTAATTTAGAGAATATATTTGTCTAGGTAACATATTTGGGCGATTAACCATGCAAGTTCACAGGTTAATGTAAACGCGAGAATAGCCATTGCAAATGTGAAATTCTGGTACATTAATAACCGGTGTAACCGCCAGAATGTTGAGTGCAAGCATTGTGTTGTATAGTTGCCGACTGTGTTTGTGGGATTGAGTTCCGTGCCTGTTGCACTTTGTCGATCATTATAGGCACAGTTAACGCTGGTTGTTACTGACGCTTGTGTTGTCGTCCGATGATGCCCCATACATGCTCGACTGGAGAGAGATCTGGTGATCGATCAGGTCAAGACAACATGTCGACACTCCGCAGAGCATGTTGGGTTACACCAGCGGTATGTGGGCGAGCGTTATCTTGTTGGAATGGCCAGCCGCTGTGACTGAGCGGTTCTAGGCGCTTCATTCCGGAAGCGCGCTGCTGCTACTGTCGCAGGTTCGAATCCTGCCTCGGGCATGGATGTGTGTGATGTCCTTAGGTTAGTTCTAAGTCTAGGGGACTGATGACCTCAGATGTTAAGTCTCATAGTGCTTAGAGCCATTTGAACCATTTTTGTTGGAATGTTTTTCATGAATTACAGCACAGCAGGTCGAATCACCAGATTGACGAGACAATTTTGCAGTCAGGGTGCGTGAGATAACCATGTGAGTGCTCCTGCTGTCGCAAGAAATCGCAGTTCAGACAATAACTCCAGTTTTCAGGATCTGGGCTGCTGAATGGCGCATCCTCAGTACACCATATAAACTACGTGTTTTCAAGGAGATAACGAATGTCTGGCAGTCATCCATGTGAGCCACTTGCAGGGACTCCGTTGTCCTCTGCCGGCTCCGCATCAGCCATACTTGGCTAACTCATGGGCACCTCCTCCATCTCAAGGACCCACCTTGGTGTCGCTGTGGTTCCCACATCACTGTCGTCCACATCTTGTTGGACTGCCCAGTTTTTGCCGCTCTGTGGCGGGCTTTTAGCCTTACCGCCACACTGCTAACGGTGTTGGGAGACAATCGAAATGGTTCAAATGACTCTGAGCGCTATGGGACAGCTGAGGTCATCAGTCCCCTAGAACTTAGAACTACTTAAACCTAACTAACCTAAGGCCATCAGACACATCCATGCCCGAGGCAGAGGCCGAACTTGCGACCGTAGTGGTCGCGCGGTTCAAGACTGAAGCGCCAAGAACCGCTCGGCCACTGCGGTCGGCTGGGAGACAATCCCTCAACGGTTTTACGTTTTATTCGTGATGGGAGAGGGGGATTTATCACACAATCTAAGGGAGGGAGTCGTGCCTCCACCACCCTCCATTTTTTACTCATTCTTTCTTTGCTGTTTGTTCGTCTTGGTGTTCGTCTTTGCCTATCTGCGTTCCTCTAGCCTTGTCGTTTAGGCTGGAAATTTTAGTGTCCTACAGAGTGGCTGGCTTATCGTTTTTTGTTCTTGCGATCAGCCAGCCCAGGCCATCTGCTATATTCTTTTAATACCTTCTCCCGCGTTTTACCTTTAAATGCACTTTCTCTCCTTTTATCTTGCCTCTTTCGTTTTCTCTTTCATAGTATTTCCCTGTTCGTTTTCCGCCTTTTTTATATTTCCCAGACTCTTTTGAGGAATATTTCTACTCCGCGACGAGTTTGAAAATGGAAAAAGGAACTGATGACCCTGTAGCTTGGTGCCTTTCTCTCCAAACCAACCAACCAACAAATCCTAACCAACACACGGCCATCACTGGCACCGAGGCAGAACCACCTTTCATCAGCAAACACTACAGACCTCCACCCTGCCCTCCAGTTACCTCTTCGCTTGACACCACTGAAGTCGCGGTGGTTTGGGGTCAGTGCAACGCACGTTACAGGGCGTCTGGCTCGGAGCTACACCTGAAGTAACAGTTCGTTGCGTCTCTTTGGTGTCAGCTGCTGCTCAGATTGCTTCTGCAGATGCAGTACGATGCGCCACGGCCATACACCCAACGCAACTATCTCGGTAGTGCCACATGACCGTCTGGAACCCGGTCCTCTCGCAACCGTACATTCCCGTGACCAGCGCTGCCAGCCATGATGTACGTGGCTACATTCCTGCCAAGTCTTTCTGCAGTATCGCAAATGGAACATCCAGCTTCTCGTAACCATACCACACTACTTTGTCCAACGTCAGTGACCCGTTGATGATGGTGCCTTCGGCATTTTAAAGGCACTGTTGACTAACATCAACTCATTACGTTCAATATCTCAGGTAACTAAAGCTCACGACCACTACAGTGCGTATTTAGAGCAAACCTGATTTCCTTTCTCATGGTGGCACTACTAACGTCATCTTATGCGACTGGCCTGAAATGTGAATAGACGTTATCTTTCAGATGTAGGAACACGCCTACCAACTTTTATTTATCTCGCACAGTTCCTTCTTGTTGCTGGGATTTTCCTTTCCGTCAATGTATATGTGGTGCTACAGACGAATGTTGAAAATTAGGTGGACTGATAAGGTAAGGAATGATGTTGTGCGTAGAATCGGAGAGGAAAGAAATATATGGAAAACACTGACAAGAAGAAGGGATATGATGATAGTACATTTGTTAAGACATCAGGGGAATACTTCCATGGTACTAGAGGCAGCTGTAGAGGGCAAAAACTGTAGAGGTAGACAGAGATTAGGATACATCCAGCATATAACTGAGTACGTAGGTTGCAAGTGCTGCTCTGAGATGAAGAGACTGGTGCAGGAGAGAAATTCGTGGTGAGCCGGTTCAAACCTGTCAGAAGACTGAGAATTCAAACAAAAAAGTCGTACGACGATATAATTTCAGAGGCACATTCAGTGGTATATATGGATACTGTCAGTTAACAGTACTGAGAATGGAGTTAATAGTGAAGAGATAATGAATTATGATGTGGACTGGCCAGACAGCCAATCCACTATGACCGGTAGCCGAAAGGCACGCGTTAAGCTCACGCAGGCTGGCGTGAGGTCTGGAACAGGACACGGAAATGAGACTAGTAAAAAAGGTACGTAGCTTCTGGAATACTTAACTTTAATCCACAATTGGTGAACTTCGCTCTTGACGGTACATGCATCACAAGATAAATAGCAAATGATAATGGCGCCTTGCTAGGTCGTAGCAAATGACGTAGCTGAAGGCTATGCTAACTATCGTCTCGGCAAAGGAGAGCGTAATTTGTCAGTGAACCATCGCTAGCAAAGTCGGCTGTACAACTGGGGCGAGTGCTAGGAAGTCTCTCTAGACCTGCCGTGTGGCGGCGCTCGGTCTGCAATCACTGATAGTGGCGACACGCGGGTCCGACGTATACTACCGGACCGCGGCCGATTTAAAGGCTACCACCGAGCAAGTGTGGTGTCTGGAGCTGACACCAAAAATTAAAAAGTCATGTACGGGGCTCAATTTTACTGCATGGACAGCGGAAATGTAATAAGCGCTGAACTTTTCCTTTCGTCATTTTGTTGGGTGTGTCAACAAGAATAAGTTTTGTAAAGGTTTGAAATTATTTTTAAAGTTTGTTGGAAGTTAAGTGCTCTCATTCTCAAATAGTGGATGAATTCAGTCTTGATATTTGCGCGTCATCAATTACACTGCCTCCAGACAAACGCACAGTTTTTCAGCTGCAATACTCGTCTTTTGTATTAAACCTTTAACATAAGGTTACAGCGCTTTATAAAACCACTGTGACACCATTTTCAATTTTTAAATTCGACGAAGAATCACAGGAAATGTTGAAAGTCAAATTGTTGTTGCCCCTAGAACCCTTTAGATGGGCAACCTACAACTGGTGATTGGTTCCGGAACTGTCGTTTAATAATACAGATTTGACGCACCTCGTGTGCTTTACATGATTTCGGGCATTGTACAAAGGCATGTCAAATGTTTTTTTTCTAATCCGTTCTATTTCTTACTTTTAGACAAATCATTTCACCTTTTTGAAATTTTGTTCAGAAAGCATGATGTGCGTCCAACCTATTTTGCTTTTTTCTCGTCTGGCGTTCTCGAAATGTCATGAATTTACTACATAAATCGAAGGAAACCACTTTCACAGTTAAATATCACACCAAAGTAACAAATGGTTCAAATGGCTCTGAGCACTATGCGACTTAACTTCTGAGGTCATCAGTCGCCTAGAACTTAGAACTAATTAAACCTAACTAACCTAAGGACATCCCACACATCCATGCCCGAGGCAGGATTCGAACCTGCGACCGTAGCGGTCGCTCTGCTCCAGACTGCAGCGCCTAGAACCGCACGGCCACTCCGGTCGGCACCAAAGTAACGTTTTATCCGGAAAATAGCTATGTCGTGAAGAGGCGAAATTTTTCACACTACATTTACGTTGCCATTTCAATTTCTCCTCGAATCACTAATTAATTTTTCCTTATTATCCTGCCCACTTTCAAGCAAATAAATCCGTTTTTCAAAACTAGACTTCACGCTGGGCTATTTCCCACTCTGCGTTTGGCCGTGAAAATTCGGACAAATATCCATTCCGTAACGTGTATGGAGTCTTGTTTCTACACCATGCTAACATTGGACAAAAAAAGATGATCTGTAAATGGCAACATTTTAGGTTGCGCCTTATGGTAGGTGTTGTAAATATAATTTGAAACTAAAAAATTGCTGTAACTTGTCACAGTTAATTTTTTATTTCCAGTATGCTTTTCGATGGTTTGAATCTCCATTAACAGGCAGCCTTATGTCATTAAGACACGTATGTTATTGTGTGTAAGGTTTGTGTGTAATGAGTGGCAGCCGGCCGTAGTGGCCGAGCGGTTCTAGGCGCTTCAGTCTGGAACGGCGCGATCGCTACGGTCGTAGTTTCGAATCCTGCCTCTGGCTTGGATGTGTGTGATGTCCTTAGGTTAGTTTGGTTTAAGTAGTTCTAAGTTCTAGGGTACTGATAACGTCAGATGTTAAATCCCATAGTGCTCAGAGCCATTTGAACTATTTTAATGAGTGGCAACGTCTGGTAGCAAAAAACAAGAAAACGAAAGAAAAAACTACACATTATTTTAATACATGTTTCAAAGTTTTATTAACACACACACACACAAATAAGTAGATCCTGGGAGTGTGTTGATGTGGGATGTACTGAGTGGAGCTAAATTTAGTGCTTGCATGGCAGTCAGTGGTTATATTAAAACTTATTTCTATTACACGATGTATCTAAGAAGTGATTGAAGTTACACGTGGATCAATTTTTAAGTAATAAACTGTAATTTAATTCAGTCCACCAAGCTTCGTGGGACTATATAGGGAGAAGCTATATGGTCATGGATCGAGTCAGCACTCATAATTCACAAAAATCTCAAAAGAAAAATTTTAAAATCGAAAAAGAATTCCAAAATTAAAGTAATACGAACTTAACAGTGAAAGGCTTTAAATTATTGGTAGTAACAGGTGGACAAAATAAGGAAGCCATGTAACTTAGAATGGAATATCTGTTCAGTTCTGCTGAAAGTCCGTTGAAAATGAAGCCTGCAGAATAGTAATCACGTTTGTCTACAGCAGTTTAATGTGGTTAAGTAACTGTTATCCAAGTGCAAATCGTTTTTCAGTCTAGCATTTATTGAGTGGAAATGGCAGTTACTATTGAATAAGTCCATTTTATTAATTACGTTTCTCAAGACAGGGATGGCAGAATGAGTTTCTAGAGGCTTGAACAACGACCTGTACAAACTTCGCAAATTGACACCACAATCGTTCTGAGTCCCCCTACCTTGGGCGAAAGAAACATCTTTGCGGAATCGTCTTGTTGTCCGAAAGTACGATAACAGTGTGTGTAAAAGATTGAAAGTATGCAAAATGAGGAAGCTTTCACCTTTCAGTCTCAGTGAAGATCACTCTTACAATAAAGATGTCGGCACTAAATTTCAGCACAAGATACTTCATACGAGTCTTTTGCTTTAATCGCCTGAGATGTTTAATGGCATATAAGTATTATGTATTAAAAAGGCAGAAAACCCGAACAGAATTCCAATCCCTCTTCTCCTTTCCGCTCCCAAGAGAAACACTGCCGCACATAGCACCAATAAGGTTCAAAACTGTGTTCTATTTGTTGTCACTGGAGGATATCCTTCTGTTTCCTGTTTTATAGGTGTGAAATGAACATATTCGGATTTTTAACTGCTATTGTCAGTTTACCCAAACATCCATGGTAGCAGAAAATGAAATTTCTACTATTTTTCTGTATAAGGTTGCAGCATATGCCCGCCAACAAATCTCTAAACATACGCTGCAGTGACAGGGGCGGCAATATAACAGAAACGCGCCAACTCAGTAAAAAATAATCAATAACCTTTATTAATGGTAATGATACACAAAATGTACTTAACTGTGGTAACAGTGCCACTTGATGTTCTACACAATATAAATAACATACTCTGTAGTTCTATTATCTTTCTGCCTCTGGACATTCTGTAAGTAATACAGTAAGTCTAACTTAAGTATTTTTAATAACATAGCGACTGCTATTTCGGAACTGTAGTACTTACCTGAACTACAGTGAGGTGGTAAAAGTCATCGGTTAGCGACATGCACGTATACTGGTGGCGATAGTATCGCGTACACAACTTATAAAATGGCAGTGCATTTGCAGAGCTGTCATTTATACTCAAGCGATTCATGTGAAAGATTTCCGAGGTGATTATGGCCGTACGACGGCAATTAACAGACTTCGAACGCGGAATGATAGTTGGAGCTAGGCACATGGGACATTCCGACAAAAAAAAAAAAAAAATGCCTCTGAGCACTACGGGACGTAACATCTAAGGTCATCAGTCCCCTAGAACTTAGAACTACTTAAACCTAACAACCTAAGGACATCATACACATCCACGCCCGAGGCAGGATTCGAACCTGCGACCGTAGCGGTCGTGCGGTTCCAGACTGCAGCGCCTAGAACCGCTCGGCCACACCGGCCGGCAACATTCCGACATCCATAGTGTCAAGAGTGTGCTGAGAATAGCAAATTTCAGGCATTACCTTTCACCAAGGACAACGGAATGGCTAACGGCCTTCACTTAACGATGGAGAGCAGCGGCATCTGCGTAGCGTTTCCAGTGCTAACACTGCGTGAAATACCCACAGAAACAAATGGCTCAAATGGCTCTGAGCACTATGGGACTCAACTGCTGTGGTCATTAGTCCCCTAGAACTTAGAACTACTTAAACCTAACTAACCTAAGGACATCACACACATCCATGCCCGGGGCAGGATTCGAACCTGCGACCGTAGCAGTCGCACGGTTCCTGACTGCGCGCACAGAAACAAATGTACGACGTACGGCGAACGTATCTGTTAGGACGATGTGGCGAAACTTGGGCTACGGCAGCAGTCGACCGAAGCGAGTGCGTTTGCTAACAGCAGAACTTCGTCTGCAGCACCTCTCCTGGGCTCGTGACCATATCGCTCGGACCTTCGACGACAGGAAAATCTTGGCCGTTCCGATTTCAGCTGGTAAGAGCTGATGGTAGTGTTACAGTGTGGTGCAGATCACAAGAAACCACGAAGCCAGGTTGTTAAGAAGGTACTGTGCAAATTGTTAGTGGCTCCATAATGCTGTGGGCTGCGTTTAAATGGAATGGTCCATCTGAGCCGATCATTGACTGGAAATGGCTTATGTTAGGCTATTTGGAGACCACTACAGCCATTCGTGGGCTTCACGTTCCCAGACAACGACTGACTTTTTTTGTGGATGACAATGCGCCGTTGCACCGGGCCACAGTTGATTGCGAATGTCTTGAAGACCATTCTGGACAATTCGAGCGAACGATTTGGCCACCCAGATTGCCCGACATGAATCCTGTCAAACATTTATGGGACATAATCGAGAGGTCAGTTCGTGCCCACACACCTTCACCGGCAACACTTTCGCAATTATGGACGGCTATGGAGGCAACATCGTTCAATATTTCTACACGGTACTTCCAGCGACTTGCTGAGTGAATCTTACGTCGAGTTGCGGCACTACGCCGGGCAAAAGGAGGACCGACACGATATTAGGACGTATCCCATGACTTCTGTCACCTTAGTGTACACAAGAACTGTACTCAGCAGCTAAGTGACAGGAAGTGGGCTCCGCAACTCTGCGGAGCGCTTGGTTTTATTGCTATTGGCGACTGGATATCCATCTGCTCCCGTACTTGGCGGTAGCGAAGTAGTTCATTGTTGATAGCGCTCTTTGTCACGACTGACAACACTATAGGCGGTTGGATACGACGCTCCAGCGGACGTGGGGCGGAAGCAGCAGACTGTATCGATTAGCGAGCGCCATCCTGCAGGCGGCCGCTTGTCGCCGGGAGGCGCCTGGCGGGTGATGTGTCCCTGTGGTGCCGGCAGTCTGTTGTTGCTGTCTACCTCTTCAGCTATGCACGCAGCAGAACCATTGTCCAGGTTCCCCCTACTTTCCTAATCTTCCAACATATCCAAAAGTGCAGCATGGTCTACGTAGTGGTCGGCAAATTCATTACTCAACCGAACCAAATATCAACAGTACAACGATTGAAATTTTCTTATGAGACCCAATTTTTTTCTTTGTATATTACACAGGTAAATATAATGTTATACTACTGGCCATTAAAATTGCTACACCACGAAGATGACGTGCTACAGACGCGAATTTTAATCGACAGGAAGAAGATGAGGTGATATGCAAATGATTAGCTTTTCAGATCATTCACACAAGGTTGGCGCCGGTGGCGACACCTACAACGTGCTCACATGAGGAAAGTTTACAACCGATTTCTCATACACAAACAGCAGTTGACCGGCGTTGCCTGGTGAAACGTTGTTGTGATGCCTCGTGTAAGGAGGAGAAATGCATACCATCACGTTTCCGACTTTGATAAAGGTCGGATTGTAGCCTATCGCGATTGCGGTTCATCGTATCGCGACATTGCTGCTCGCGTTGGTCGAGATCCACTGACTGTTAACAGAATATGGAATCGGTGGGTTCAGGGCGGTAATACGGGACGCCGTGCTGGATCCCAACGGCCTTGTATCACTCGCAGTCGAGATGACAGGCATCTTATCCTCATGGCTGTAACGGATCGTGCAGCCACGTCTCGATCCCCGAGTCAACAGATGGGGACGTTTGCAAGACAACAACCATCGGCACGATCAGTTCGACGACGTTTGCAGCAGCATGGACTATCAGCTCGGAGACCATGGCTGCGGTTACCCTTGACGCTGCATCACAGACAGGAGTGCCTGCGATGGTGTACTCAACGACGAACCTGGGTGCACGAATGGGGAAACGTCATTTTTTCGGATGAATCCAGGTTCTGTTTACAGCATCATGATGGTCGCATCCGTGTTTGGCGACATCGCGGTAAACGCACATTGGAAGTGTGTATTCGTCATCGCCATACTGGCGTATCACCCGGCGTCATGGTATGGGGACCCATTGGTTACACGTCTCGGTCACCTCTTGTTCGCATTGACGGCACTCTGAACAGTGGACGTTACATTTCAGATGTGTTACGAACCTTGGCTCTACCCTTCATTCGATCCGTGCGAAACCCTACCTTTAAGCAGGATAATGCACGACCGCATGTTGCAGGTCCTGTACGGGCCTTTCTGGATACAGAAAATGTTCGACTGCTGCCCTGGCCAGCGCATTCTCCAGATCTCTCACCAATTGAAAACGTCTGGTCAATGGTAGCCGATCAACTGGCTCGTCACAATACGCCAGTCACTACTCTTGATGAACTGTGGTATCGTGTTGAAGCTGCATGGGCAGCTGTACCTGTAAACGCCATCCAAGCTCTGTTTGAGTCAATGTCCAGGCGTATCAAGGCCGTTATTACGGCCAGAGGTGGTTGTTCTGGGTACTAATTTCTCAGGATCTATCCACGCAAATGGCGTGAAAATGAAATCACATGTCAGTTATTGTATAATATATTTGTCCAACGAATACCCGTTTATCATCTGCATTTCTTCTTGGTGTAGCAATTTTAATGGCCAGTAGTGTATTAACATACATACGGTGCTCCTAAGCTGGTCTGTGCTAAAAACGTCCTCCATCTGTTTGAGGAACTTCCCTTTCTATCTCTTCCATCGACTCTCGTACGTTTGTGACTCGTCTACCTCATTTCGATCATCCTTTCTCTGTGTCCAACCACCTCAACATACCTTTCTCACTACTCCACAGCGCCCCCTAAAGTTAATTTAACAAACTTCAACAAAATTTTTAAGTCTTAAACTATAGGTATGTCGAATAAAACTCGATGTCATATTCAACAACGATGTTATTAATTGATAAAATTTAAACTGTACAGTATTAAAACAAATTAAATCGTAACAATGACTGACAAACATTAATGGGGACGATAGCCTTGCATTTCCTTGTGAAGTCTGAGTAAGTCAAGTTTGTATGTTTTACTCATAGTTCTCATCAGTACGATCTCTTCTCAATTTAGTCTTAAGGTTCATGCTTGAAAATTAATGTTCGCCTGGTTATGTACACCCGAATAAGGGAAGAACAGAAAACAGCATGAGTCATATGTTAAAAATCGAGATGTCTTCTTTCTGGAAGTCTTTCAAAGCAGCCTACTTCTGGTGTAATGTAAGTTCATATTTGTTTTTCTCCAGCACTTATATATCAGTGTAAAGACCTTCAAGTTTCGGCCTCCACAATCCTTCTTCTTTTTTTTTTTTTTAAATTGTCGAGAAAGGTATTTCAAAGTTGTGAATAATATTACAGGGAGAAAATTTTAATCGTGTTATGGTAACTTTAAGTGCATTTCTAAGAAAATCTACCGTCGCTTTGTTGTTTCTGAATCTCTGAAACCTGTTGAGAAGAGCTTCCCTCATAATTAAAAGTGTTTTTCTGAAATAGCGGATATCAATATCAGGATTATTTTCTTTTCGATGTTTCAGCGGGCTTGAAAAGCCAACCGAGCTAGGTGACGCAGTGGTCAGAACATCGGTCTCGCATTCAGGAGAACAGCCGTTCAATCCTCCGTCCGACTTCCCAAATGTAGTTTTTTTGTGATTTCCTTAAGTCGCGCAAGGCAATTGCTAGGATGGTTCCTTTGAAAAGAATTCGGCCGGTTTTCTCCCTATCCTTCCGTAATCCGAGCATGTGCTCTGTCTCAATGACCGTACTGGTGACGGGACATTAAACTCCAACCTTCCACCCTTTCTTAGGAAACGAATCCAGTATACTCTCTTTCAAAATATTGACCAAAAAGCGGTAATTTGTTTTCGAATAAAGTAAATTCTTCTAACATGGAAAATATTGTTTTTCTTCCCCCTCGAGCTTACGATTAAGCTGATTTACTGTAGACGAGTCATAACGTCTACAATTTTTGGACGCATTGATCATTCATTAATTCTGGACAGTAAACATCCTTATCAAGGATAAATGTTTTAATTAGAGTTAATAAGGAAGGGAAACTTTCAGGGCATTTCTTCTTGATAGCCAAAGTACCTTCTTATCCAGACGATCTGCTTGTGGATTTTAACTAAAATTCTGATCCTCCACGCGTGGTCCACGAAATTCGCGCCCGCACATGTTATTTTGCAGAAGAGCCACACTCAAGGGGGCGAAGAGCCGCATGTGGCTCGCGAGCCGCGGTTTGCCGTCCATTGGTCTACACAATCAAGTGTATTTGTTAAATAAGGTAAAGCTGCGTCTATGTAATAGCCTCAGTTTACCGCTAAGTCCAGTACAGATGACACACAGCAATATCAGATTTCAGCATTAACCTTGTAACAGATAGGTGCTGACCAGTTGCAAATGCGTAAAACTGAGGCTCAGACCTTCTGTTCACAACAATGGTTCGTTTAGATATAGCGTCGTGATTCAGTCTTTTTAATGTGATCATTTTACTTAAGAATTAGTTAGTTTTATTTTTATCAAACTTGTCATACATGAGTTACAGGAAAAATCGGTCTGCATAAAAAATGGCACGTATATTTTCGATTCGTTCCTGCGTTATCCGTACCTCGTTTGACTTTCCATAAACATAGGTCACCTCGTATTGCCATTCTGTCTGTTCGTTCCACCTCCAGCTTTCCCTTCTTTGCTTAATACTGACATACCATCTGAGCTCTTAACGTTCGTACGTCTGCTCCTCATTTCTCCAAAGAATCCTTTAATCCTCCTAGTCTACCTTTCGCATAATCATTGCATTTCTCTACCACCCACTACTACTTCGTCATTATACATTCTGTCAGTCTCATTTGTAGATGTCAGTATTCCCTTCTGTCTGCTTCATTTGATGTATTTTTAAATTTTAAATTCAATATCTCATGTGTTAACTAAGGATTTCTACTACATGTTGTCTTTTTTTTCTAATTCTTCCTCTGCTACCTTCATTTCTCAAGGTTGTCTATTCGTCTTCTATTGAATTCTTTTTCCCTGTTTCAGTCAATAGTTTTCTAAGGCTCCTTTCAGTAGTGTTATTTGACAACTGCTGACTGTTTCAGTTTGTTCAGGTCGCTTCAGCTTACTTTCCTACCTTTCGAAAGTTTATTCAGTTTTAAGCTGCACTTCATTACTAATAAATAATTTAGCTGATTAAGATCTTGTTCTCAATCTCTGCCTTACCGTTATATAATCTGACAACTTCTGTTGTTCGCATGTCGCGCACCCACGTATACACCCTTCTTTCATGATTTTTAAACCAAGTGTCAGGAATTATTAAATCGCGGTGTGAGCAAAATTGTATCTTGCGGCTAGCCCAGTAAATGTTTTCTGTTGTTTCCTTCCTTTCGTTTAACTTCTATTGAATTCCAGTCTCCAACAGAATTAAATTTTCGTCTCCCTTGACTTACTGAGTAATTTTTTATCTCATCATACACTTTTACAACCTCATCATCTGCGGAGTACCAAGAAACTAAATAAAATAGCGTTGTCTTGCTATTTCTACGAGAAAATTTGCACTGCAGGAATATCGATATCCCTTGACTCTAGGTTAATCACTCAGGAGGAAATTGTTCACCCCCTAGTCGTGGTGCATTTGATAAGAATATAGAAACATGTTATTTGGTACTGAAAACGTCATATATTGTTCTTTTTGTCCTACATGTCTACTTGTGGACACATTTCATTACCTGAGACTGATTAAGCCTGATCAATGCTCTATATATTGTGACTCTCTCTTATCCTCTGTGATCTAGTTGAGGTAGTTCACTCATGCCCCGTGTGACGTCCCCTCTCCGCCGTGTGCTGGTGTTGTCGACGCCGTGGAGCTGTTACTGCTACAGCTCGGTCGGTGGAGTCGAGACGCGATGCGCGATGATGGATGTTTCCGTCGGTTAACGAGGGACAAGATCTGATAAAGCTCTTAAGAAATCGTTCCCTGCGTAATGATTAAAGTTTGATTGCGAGTCCGCACAGTTTCCTTATTAATGCGAACTGCGCACTCTGAATGTCTCTTATGGTTTGAAGTTGAATTATTATGTGCCCGGTTAACACTTTGGTGCAATAATGGATGAATCTTACCTCATGCGCATCGTCCAAATTACCGAAAGCGAGGAAAAAGTTCAACTGCAGATCGTATTGGTCGTTGTTTGTTCGTTGCTAAGTAAAATTGTTCGCTCTATATGACGCGAGATCCACAGATACTCTTTAACAATGTCTTAATTATCTTGCGTCGTAATATTATGTATGTCCAAACCTTCCTCGTCACAACTAACAGTTGACGAATTTACTTCCAAGTTAGTCACTGTTAATTAATTTTTGATGAGCAATTACCAAATATTCATAGAATGATGGAGGCGACAAGTTGAATTCCCACTTTTGATGAGCAATTTTATTGTTCCTTTTCGCTAAATACTTTATAAACATCACTCCACACGCATACACATTTAGTTAGCACTGGCAGTTCTGTTAGTTTCAAGTATCGTAACAATTACCACAGCTTTAACCCTCGGCGTAATTGTATCTTCTTCATGTATTCGTGGCAATGTCTCCTACTCGACACTAAACGTGTATTATAGTCTTTTGAAACAATGTCCATTCCTTTCTATAAGTTCACTTACATGAATGTTGAGTCCAATATTGCCTACTTCCATTAATAAAGTCCAACAACTCGGTATTCAAAGTCAGAATACTATCTCGGTTCAAGTCTGTACTCTGGATATCAGTTCACAAAATCCGTGCGTCTACGTCACGCAACAACGACTCTTGAAAGTAAAACAATCTCGTCGGGCTCCGTTCGCTCAACTATGGCAAGAGCTGCTCTCGTATGACTTTATAGCACGATAGCTAGCAAGCGACTTACTTTTTCCCTGAATGAGTATTGTAGACGCATTGAATTTCTTCGTTGCGTTTACAACTCTCTTCCACATAAAAGTTATCTCTGACCGACATTTCTTTGGACTTAACTTTCATGGTATTAATTTGCAATTATTACTTAGATGTTTGGCAAATAACTAAAGATGACCTTTCTTTCTTCTTCCTTTCTACCAAAACACACTCCGTAATGCTTAATGTTGGTGTTTATCAATACTGTCTGGTGTTATATCATCGGCAAAGTTGTCGTACCTGTCAGGATAACTTTTCCCTACTTTATATCATGATGGTCTTTCCTAATTGGGTTCTGGGGTTCATTAGGGTGTTACACCCGCTGCTCATGGTATCGCTTTAACGACTCCACGCATCGATACCAGCTGACTGTAGATAATGGGGCTGTGTCCAGTAGTCTTACGTAAAACGTCAAACTGCTACAGACCTTTCCAAGTCCTTAATGACGTCTTTTCTAAGCGACATACAACGATATCTCTGCTCCACTTATTTTGAAACCATCTTAGCGGATTCAACTGCGACTCTCGCACACAATGAAAAACAATTCCGCATTCATTTTATAAATGTAAAAGATATTGCAATTTTGTCATATGATGACATGTTGGAGACCGTGACTGTTTTTGAAGACAAATGTTGTTGGTGTTAGGACAGCAACCAGCCACAAATTTACTTTGAGTTCCTTTATTCAAAGGAAACCGTTACCGGTTTCGAATCGTTGCGATTCATCATCAGACGGTTTACACGCTTTCTTTCTGACATTTGGTGTGTTTTTATAGATTAATTGTCCTAAAATATAAATAAAACATAATTACAAACACGCCACACACAGATGGTTGAGTTGCAGATTTTCGTTGCATGTGACTTACGTGAAACGTCGGTTTCGAGTGATTATTTCCATAACGTTCATCCAATCGATGTAAATACGTTCCCAATGCATCCTCGTTGTTGCACACGTAATAGTTCTCACTGTACACTTTAGATTTGTCGCTGAGATCATTCCAACCACGCACCACATGTTTTGTGACACCCATATGTTTGTAAGCTCTTTGTATGTACCAAAACATGTGGTGCGTGGTTGGAATGATCTCAGCGACAAATCTAAAGTGTACAGTGAGAACTATTACGTGTGCAACAACGAGGATGCAGTGGGAACGTATTTACATCGATTGGATGAACGTTATGGAAATAATCACTCGAAACCGACGTTTCACGTAAGTCACATGCAACGAAAATCTGCAACTCAACCATCTGTGTGTGGCGTGTTTGTAATTATGTTTTATTTATATTTTAGGACAATTAATCTATAAAAACACACCAAATGTCAGAAAGAAAGCGTGTAAACCGTCTGATGATGAATCGCAACGATTCGAAACCGGTAACGGTTTCCTTTGAATAAAGGAACTCAAAGTAAATTTGTGGCTGGTTGCTGTCCTAACACCAACAACATTTGTAAAAGATATTTATAATACCAGTTAACTCCCAACCTGCATTTCTACCAACAAGTATTCTTTCTCTTTTTGCATTTACTGTATTTTGAAATGATTCTTCTTTCGCTGTTATGGTGCGTTTAAGCAAACCATTCCTTAGGTAATGTACTAGTATTTTTTCTGACGAATATTGCAGTGATTTCACTAAACCTTAGCCATAATGTTACCTGAAGAGACCTGTCATTAGTGTTACTACGTTTTGCAAAATAACATTTATGCTTCCTATCTGCATCTACGTGATTACTCTGCTATTCACAATAAAGTGCCTGGCAGTGCCTATCAGTGTAATGTGTAACTAGTTTGTGTACGTTACGAAAGATTGTGGGCGGCCTGAAAGCTTTTGTAGCATCAGTGGTAAATTGATAAGACGATCCGATATTTGTACAAGTGTGTGTAGGCATCCTTCTAATATCTTTAGTGAACCTAAAAAACTGATTGTTGTGAAACAGCGCCAAATATGACAAACTGCAGGCTGTTTCAAAAAGATTCAACATATTTCACAAGATTAAATCTTCTACATGAATGAATTTTGGCTAAATTTTAACTACGCATAGGAGTGCAAAGCTTTTATTTTCTAAAGATTCATTTAATTCTAGAGAAATCTGCTACTTCTGACTTAACTGTTTTCTATATTTTGAACCATTTCTAAAATACGAGGTTATCCATTTCGTGGGACATCCACAATAGCTACAGAATGTTAACTAGAAAGAAATAGTGCTGCTTTAGGGAGCATTTTCAGATTTTTTTACGAACATAAAAACGGTACTGGCACCTTTCTAGGATAAGTGATTTACTGGAAAATTTGGAGATCTGCATTGGGGCTGCAGGATATGTATGCATATACAGCCTTGGGTAATTTTGACAGGTTTAGCGTGAAAGTTTTCATTTGCTTGTAATTCATGTTCAGTGTGTCCTCCAGCAGACGCATGTCAAACATCAAGACGGCATAAAACTCATCCGGTATATCGATATTTAAAAAAGCATTATTATAGGCTCCCGATATTTTCGAAAAAATATCGGCGTATCGGCGAGAAATATCGACGTACCTGCCTATAAAAATATCGGCTGTACATCGTAAATATACTGCCGGTTTTAGAGCTGTTATTGTTGTTGTGGTCTTCAGTTCAGAGACTTGTTTGATGCAGCTCTCCATGCTACTCTATCCTGTGCAAGCTTCTTCATCACCTAGTACCTACTGCAACCTACATCCTTCTGAATCTGCTTAGCGTATTCATCTCTTGGTATCCCTCTACAATTTGTACCCTCCACGCTGCTCTCCAATACTAAATTGGTGATCCCTTCATGCTTCAGAACATGCCCTACCAACCGATCCCTTCTTCTAGTCAAGTTGTGCCCCAAACTTCTCTTCTCCCCAATCCTATTCAATACCTCCTCATTAGTTATATGATATATCCATCTAATCTTCAGCATTCTTCTGTAGCACCACATTTCGAAAGCTTCTATTCTCTTCTTGTTCAAACTATTAATCGTCCACGTTTCACTTTCTAACATGGCTACATTCCATGCAAATACTTCCAGAAACGACTTTCTGACACTTAAATCTCTACTCGATGTTAACAAATTTCTCTTCTTCGGAAACGCTTTCCTTGCCATGCCAGTCTACATTTTATATCCTCTCTGCTTCGACCATCATCAGTTATTTTGCTACCCAAATAGCAAAACTCATTTACTACTTTAAGCGTCTCATTTCCTAATTCCTTCAGCATCACCCGATTTAATTCGACTACATTCCATTATCCTCGTTTTGCTTTCGTTGAAGTTCATCTTATATCCTCATTTCAAGACACTGTGCATTCCGTTCAGCTGCTCTTCCAGGTCCCTTGCCGTCTCCGACAGAATTACAATGTCATGGGCGAACCTCAAAGTTTTTATTTCTTCACCATGGATTTTAATTCCTACTCCGAATTTTTCTTTTGTTTCCTTTACTGCTTGCTCAATATGCAGATTGAATAACACCGGGGAAAGGCTACAACTCTGTCTCACTCCATTCCCAACCACTGCTTCCCTTTCATGCTCCTCGACTCTTATAACTGCCATCTGGTTTCAGTACAAATTGTAAATAGCCTTTCGCTTCCTGTATTTTACCCCTGCCACCTTCAGAATTTGAATGAGAGTACTCCAGACAACATTGTCAAAAGCTTTCTCTAAGTCTACAAATGCTAGAAACGTAGGTTTGCCTTTCCTTAATCTATTTTCTAAGATAAGTCGTAGGGTCAGTATTGCGTCACGTGTTACACTATTTCTACGGAATTCAAACTGATCTTCCCCGAGGTCGGCTTCTACCAGTTTTTCCATTCGTCTGTAAAGAATTCGCGTTAGTATTTTGCAGCCGTGACTTATTAAACTGATAGTTCGGTAATTTTCACATCTGTCAACACCTGCCTTTTTGGGATTGGAATTATTATATTCTTCTTGAAGTCTGAGGACCTGTCTCATACATCTTGCTCACCAGATGGTAGAATTTTGTCAGGGCTCGCTCTCCCAAGGCTATCAGTAGTTCTAATAGAATGTTGTCTACTCCCGGGGCCTTGTTTCGGCTTAGATCTTTCAGTGCTCTGTCAAACTCTTCACGCAGTATCATATCTCCCATTTAATCTTCATCTACGTCCTCTTCCATTTCCATAATATTGTCCTCAAGAACATCGCCCTTGTATAGACGCTCTATATACTCCTTCCACCTTTCTGCTTTCCCTTCTTTGCTTAGAACTGGGTTTCCATCTGGGCTCTTGATATTCATGCAAGTGGTTCTCTTTTCTCCAAAGGCCTCTTTAATTTTCCTGTAGGCAGTTGAACCGTAAATTTACTTTCCAAACATTTTCTTAAGAATGTACTTTAATTACTAGCGATTCATCAAGAACATTAACACATTTAATCACACTATGTGAGCGTGGAAGTAGTTGCCAGGGAGTAAGTGATTAAATCAAAATGAAATTGCTTTTAACAAACGTGAATTTTATTCCTAAAAGCCTATTTTTAAGAAACAGATTTAAAATTATTAGCAGAAAGCACTCTCTAAATATCAAGCTACAATTTATTCAGAGGCAGAAAGAAACAAATTTTTGAGTGTATGAGTTTTCGGGCTGAGAACCTTGCCGCTCCCTTTTGACACGGCCGTAGTCGCGACCGCTCACAACAACCTCTGAAAGACTACACAGGTGTAAATCTGCAACACGCCAGAAAAGTTTTAACAATCACACAAGCACAAAAACTATGCACCCCGTAGGAGCGATGGAAATGGTAGAAAACACTAAATTAAAAGATTAACTTGCCACCGAAGGTGCAACTTGATTTTAAAAACAAAACTCTTACAATGGAAGGGTGGCAACTTCATATACTAAAATGACCATATAAATAAAAGCCCATGAAATGCAATCTTACATAAAATTATACAAGGTTGGCCAAACATGCTCTACAGTACACATATACCGCCTCTCAAGATGATGGGCAAGATAAAAACATATTTCGGGAATTAGGCCGTTACACTTGAAGCAATAAATTCGTTGACACACCAAATCCAACGAACATGACAGAGGCAGCTATTAATGTACGGAAGATTGATAGGGAGATTACCGAACAACCCGAACCGCAGATTGATCTAACCCACCCCTACTCCACAAGGGAAAAACGGACCACCTAATTCATAAATAACCACCTTCCCGCGGGTGGGCAAACGGAGAAGAATGGTGGGACGACCCCAAAACAAAAGAACCTCACCAAGAAAACAAGTAGAATTTAACAAGTAAATGAAACAACAAATCACCAATCACTTAACTTCTAATAAACTGCGATTTCTGACGAAGACCTTTCGCAGCACCCCCAAAACGCTCTCCCGAACCGTCCGCTGCGAGCCGCTTCAACGAACGCAGGAAGGCGCGCCGAACTCCCGTCTCACGGCGTCGCAGCTCGCACCGGCCAGACCGATGTCGTGGGTTGACTCCTGTTGCTCTCGTGTCGACCGCGAAGCCACTACCCCTCGCTATACGGCACGGCCCACTGGACTCACGTGGCAACCTCACATGCGCCGACGCTCAAGGCGGAGAAGTCATCTTGTGTCTCAGTGTGCGACCGACCAAACGATCGATCCAACCGCCAATGACCGTTGCCTGAGCAACTCGATCAGACTGGCGGCCTAACGCGCAAACTCAGATGCAGGAACTAAGCCCCCGACCGGGCGACCACTCATTGAGTTCTCTCACTGCGCCACAAATTCGGACGAGAGACACACTAGCAAGCTGGAAACGAGAGACTGACCCCAGACTGACTCCAGGCTCACCCAGACTGACCGAGACTAACCAACTGGCGAGCTCATGCACGTGAACAGGCAACCTATCCCCTTTCCCACCAGAGGGGGACACCAAAGCTGCGATTGCCACAGCGGCGCCACCGCCAGAATCGAAGGGCGACTGCTTCACACAACGCGCTGCGGCGCGCTCTTCAAAACAACAATTTTTACGACGGCTCAGCAGTATCTATCTTACCCCTAGTGATATACGCCTCTACATCCTTACATCCCTGCTTAGCCATTTTGCACTTCCTGTCGATCTCATTTTTGAGACGTTTGTTTTCCTTTTTACCTGCTTCATTTACTGCATTTTTGTATTTTCTCCTTTCATCAGTTAAATTCAATATCTCTTCTGTCACCCAAGGATTTCTATTAGCCCTCGCCTTTTTACCTACTTGAACCTCTGCTGCTTTCACTATTTCATCTCTCAAAGCTACCCATTCTTCTTCTACTGTATATCTTTCCTCCCGTTCTTGTCAATCGTTCCCTAATGCTCTCCCTGAAGCTCTCTGCAACCTCTGGTTCTTTCATTTTATCCAGGTCCCATCTGCTTAAATTCCCACCTTTTTGCAGTTTCTTCAGTTTTAATCTGCAGTTCATAACCAATAGACTGCGGTCAGAGTCCACATCTGCCCCTGGAAATGTCTTACAATTTAAAACCTGGTTCCTAAATCTCTGTCTTACCATTATATAATCTATTCGACACCTTCCAGTATGTCCAGGCTTCTTCCATGTATACAACCTTCTTTCATGATTCTTGAACCAAGTGTTAGCTATGATTAAGTTATGCTCTGTGCAGAATTCTACCAGGCGGCTTCCTCTTTCACGGTTAAGCCACATTTTATCGGTTGTGCACCATCTTGCACCTTGAGACAGTAGGTCTTCTACAATGGGACATGTGCTACATGCAAATGTTTTTAACTTATAGCGGGTTTTTAGTAACACATCGTTTCATTTCATTTATCGATTAGTGGTGTGTGGTACAGTAAAACAATGTAACACATAGTCTGTTAAACACAGTATTCACAAGATTTTCTCGATTGCAACATTTTTAATTCTGAATGAAATATTTGTCACAAAGTACATTACCATGTAGCACATTGGAACAGTATTTCACGTTTGCAAAAACGTTACTTTTCTGGCGTAATATTTGCAGTTTCAGGAAAGGAGTTTAGCACAATAAAGTGAATAGCACCGTTTCAGAATGAAATAGCAAATATATTAAACTGCTGTTACTAACCCATTATAGTAGAGGTGTAAGTCTGAAAAGTGCTACAAGGTAAAACATTCTGTCCTACTAAAAGAAACGCGAACTACCGACTTAAAGAACATGAAGCTTCTGAGTAGGTGAAACTTCTGGTCTCTTTACTTATTTTTTTCATTTAAACACTGACCAACAGAACTTTCCCTGACAAAGATAACTCAAACTTAACCTATTTATTTATTACCCACAATATACAAGCCCAACGGAATCTGACTGCTATTCTGTGACAACATGGCTTCAAATAATTAACACAAAAGAATGACCCTGAATTGCAAGGAATCCTCACAATAACCTATACTTTTTCATAAGTCACTTACCTTACAGAAAGTCTTCACAACACGAACTACAGCAATTACGGCCAGCTAAATAAAAAGATTCTAACTACTATAGACTCTAACTACTAGGAGGCATATGGTTAGCAAAAGAATGATTTTGTTGAAGAGCAAGCAATGTATTTAGAACATTTTACCTTATTCATGTGACATACAGTTCCAAAAATTATGTAGTTGTCAGTAATTCATCTACCCAAACATTACCAACTACACCCACCCTTGTTTTACAATGCGTGTCCTGCCAACACTGAGTCTTCACTAAGAAAATCATCCCCAAACCTTTCTGTATCCGCTAGCTAACAGCTAGTCCGTCCAACCGCAGAATCTCTTGCCGAGGGCGCAGAGCGCTGTCAGCGATATAAACACAGTCTGTAGCGCTGCCAACATACAAACAGGCTACTTACAAACACAAGAGCATGTGTCGTTCGGAGCAATACGCATAAACCGGAAGTAGCAGATGATGCACTGGATTTAGGGAAATACTAAATCTGATTTTCCTGTGCTTTCGTTTTATCAAGGTCCAATTATTACTATGATAGGATGGACAGAAAGACAGTTGACATTCATTAATAGAAGAAAAAAACTTTTCAGAGAAGAAGAAAGACTGAAATGCAACTTGTGCTTAAAACAGCAAACAGCGTCAAGTCTTCTTCAGTACAAGCTCCGGAAGACACGTCTGTGCGACTCCGCAATCTGTGGTAGCAATCCGTTGCGTGGTTACAAACATTACAACGGTACTCACCTGCTGAATTTGTCTAAGTTCGAAAATTTACATCTTTATTCTCTCTGAGTGGGAGAGTAAACCATAGGTGCAAGGATGTGCCTTAGACCGTGGCCTAATGGTGGTAAAACTATGATAACCAAGCAAATTTTTGGGACTTCTCTGCTCAACTCGCACAAGAACTACACACATCACCTCGGTTCCGAGAGTGTCGGGACCTGTAAAGAAAATTGGAATAGAAATCAATATAAACATCATTTTCGCTCATGAACACCACACATTGCACCACACATGCAGCGAGACCTTCAGGGTTGGTGATCCAGATTGCTGTACACACCGGTACCTCTAATACCCAGTAGCACGTCCTCTTGCGTCGATGCATGCCTGTATTCATCGTGGCATATTATCCACAAGTTCATCAAGGCACTGTTGGTCCAGATTGTCCTACTCCTCAACGGACATTCGGCGTAGATCACTCAGAGTGGTTGGTGTATCACACCGTCCATAAACAGCCTTTTTCAATCTATCCCAGGCATGTTGGATAATTTTCATGTCTGGAGAACATGCTGACCACTCTAGTCGAGCGATGTCGTTATCCTGAATGAAATCATTCACAAGATGTGCATGCATGGCCGGCCGTTGTGGCCGAGCGGTTCTAGGCGCTTCAGTCTGGAACCGCGCGGCCGCTACGGTCGCAGGTTCGAATCCTGCCTCGGGCGTGGATGTGTGTGATGTCCTTAGGTTAGTTAGGTTTAAGTAGTTCTAAGTTCTAGGGGACTGATGACCTCAGAAGTTAAGTCCCATAGTGCTCAGAGCCATTTGAACAAGATGTGCATGATGGGGGTGCGAATTGCCGTCCATGAGGACGAATGCCTCGCCAATATGCTGCCGAAATGGTTGCACTACCGGTCGGAGGATGGCATTCACATATCGAACAGCCGTTACGGCGCCTTCCATGACCACCAGCGGCGTACGTCGGCCCCACATAATGCCACTCCAAAACATCAGAAAACCTCCACCTTGCTGCACTAGCTGGACAGTTTGTCTAAGGCGTTCAGCCTGAACCGGGTTGCCGCCAAACAAGTCTCCGAAGATTGTCTGCTTTAAAGCATATGCTTCACTCATCGGCGAAGAGAACGTGATGCCAATCCTGAGCGGCCCATTCGGCATGTTGTTGGTCCCATGTGTACCGCGCTGCATGGTGTCGTGCTTACAAAGATGGACCTCGCCATGGACGTTGGGAGTGAAGTTGCGCGTCATGCGCACAGTTTTGAGTCGTAACGCGACGTCCTGTGGCTTCACAAAAAGCATTATTCAACATGGTGGCGTTGTTGTCAGGATTCCTCCGGGCAATAATTCGTAGATAGTGGTCATCTAATGCAGTAGTAGCCCTTGAACGGTCTGAGAGAGCCATTCATCGACAGTTCCTGTCTCTCTGTATCTCCTCGATGTCCGAACAACGCTTTGGTTCACTCCGAGACCCCTGGACACCTCCCTTGTTGAGAGCCCTTCCTGGCACAAAGAAACAGTGCGGACGCGATCGATCCGCGGTATTGACCGTCTAGGCATGGTTGAACTACAGACGACACGAGCCGTGTACCTCCTTCCTGATGGAATGACTGGAACTGATCGGCTGTTGGGCCCCCTCCATGAAAAAAAAATTAATTACAGGCATATGAAAATATATATAAATATATATACAAATATGTGTGCACAGAAACAAAATGTTATAGGCATTTGGCCCATAAGCGGGCTACGTCGACAGCATTTGTGGTTGCCAACATCAGATCCTCTAAAGTGCAGTGTGAAGGACATTCAGGGCAGTTATACATGTGCTGGGTCGTCTGCACCTCTCCACAGTCGCAGAGATTAGATGTAGTAGAATATCCCCACTTCAGAAGGTTATCTCTTGACCGTGCAGTGTTGGTGCGTAGCCTGTTTAGTGATCTCCAGACCACCCAGTCCTCATCGTAATCTGGTGCCAATTCTTCCTTTGGTTCCATCCAGTGCCCTTCTCCTGACCGCTTCCATCTCTCCACCCTAGATCCAGGTTGGTCGCTAAAATCTTCGGTTGCTCTGAGAAAACTGCGTCTAGATTTCAAGTGTTTGGTGGCTGGCTGAGTTTTGTGGAGGGGGTGGCTCTCTGCCATCTCAGCCCTCGCTCTTTCACTATAGGCTGCCGCTTCTCTTCGCACTGCAGGAGGTGCAATCCCAGCAAGATGGTAGAGCTTGTCTGTTGGCGTCGGTTTCAGACATCCAGTGACGAGCCTGCAGGTCTCGTTCAGAGCAATGTCGACCTGTTTAGCTTGGGTAGAGTTGTACCAGACACTGCTTGCATATTCGCCTGCTGGGAAGCAAACTGCTAGTGCTGTGGTCCTCACTACCTCTGGCTTTGCGCCCCAGGAGGAGTTCGTTATTTTCCGAAGAATATTATTTCTGCCGCTCACCTTCATTTTGGTGTTAATACAGTGCTGTTTATACGCCAGAGCCCTGTCTAGGGTTACTCCTAGGTATTTGGGGTTAACGCAGTGTTCGAGGAGTGTGTCCTTCCAGAAGACACGCAGCTTACGGGATGCCTGCTTGTTACGGAGATGGAAGGCGCAAACTTGTGTTTTGTTGGGTTCGGCTTGAGTTGATTGTCGGCGTAGTACTGACAGAGCACGTCTAGCGCATCCGTGAGCTTTGTCTCAACATCCTCAAAGGAGTCACACTGAACGGCCATAGCACGGTCATCGGCGTAGATATAGTTTTCCGTACCAGCTGGCAGTGGTTGATCGTTGGTGTATATGTTAAAAAGTAAGGGTGCCAGTACGCAGCCCTGAGGGAGACCATTTTTCTGGGCCCGCCACCTGCTATGCATCCCTTGGAATTCCACAGAGAACCTACGGTTCTCTAACAGACTTCTAACTGTGGATGTGAATTTAAAGTCCCTGGTAATGGCATACAGCTTCTTCATTAGCAGACCTAAGTTGACGGTGTCATATGCGGCTGTCAAGTCTATAACGGCGACACCGGTTATTTTCCGGTTCTCATAGCCGTCTTCAATCAGCTGCGTGAGGTTAATTACCTGAGATGTAGTGCTTTTCCCTGGGCGGAAACCTGCTTGTTAGGGGATTAGGTAGGGTTCTATAGCACTGGAGAGGCGATCCTGGAGTATTCTTTCAAAGATTTTAAAGATATGGCAGAGAAGTGATACGGGTCGGAAATTTATGGGGTCATCAGCATTTTTGCCTGGTTTTAAAATGGCAATAACTTTAGCCTTCATCCAGATTGTGGGAATCTGACCTGTTTCCATGCAGTTGTTAAACAGTTTCAGTAGCCATTGTTTAACGTTGGGACCAAAGTGTTTAATCTGTTCAACAAAAATCCCGTCCAGGCCCGGAGCCTTCCTTAGCTTGCATTTCGCTATGGCTTTGTCCAGATCTGCCATTGTGAGAGGGGTGGCCAGAGTTGAATTTTCTTGGTGTTCAAGCCGGCCGGTGTGGCCGTGCGGTTAAAGGCGCTTCAGTCTGGAACCGCGTGACCGCTACGGTCGCAGGTTCGAATCCTGCCTCGGGCATGGATGTGTGTGATGTCCTTAGGTTAGTTAGGTTTAATTAGTTCTAAGTTCTAGGCGACTGGTGACCTCAGAAGTTAAGTCGCATAGTGCTCAGAGCCATTTGAACCATTTTTTCTTGGTGTTCAATCCTGTCTATTTTGGTCTCCGACCTCCTGATTTTCGTGTCGGGTTTCTCATTCTTGAGAAGCTGGTGGGCTATTTGGTCGGCTGTGACGGGAGCATGTCCTGGAGAGAAAGTCGGGTCACTGTTGAGACGTTTAAGGAGTGTCCAGGCTTTCTGACTGCTCCTTTTCATGTCCAATGCCTCTATTGTCCTCAGCCATTTCTTTCTCCTGGTTTTAGCTAGTGACTCGGTTAGCTGCTCGCCCGCAGTGATAGTTTCCGCGGATAGAGGGTTTGCGTCAAACAGTGTCAGGTATTGCTACAACTGATCCTCTAATTCTGGCGTAAGGCCTTCAACATAATTGCTTCTGCATCCTCTAGGGATCGATTGCTTGGAACACCACTGCACAGCCTTCACGAAATTGTCATAGACTCTTGGTTCAGGTGGTAGGTGGTTTACAGAATCTTCCATTAGGTTTTGAAAGGTTGACCATTCTGCTTTCTTAAAATTGTACCTACGGCGAAAAGGTACGCTATGGGGTTTAACAACAGATGTGATCTGGCACATTATTGGACGGTGCTGGGTGTTTGGTATTGGTGAGCAAACTCCTTTTGAGCACTGGGACGTTACTTGATGGCTAACGAAGATGAGGTCCGGGTTATAACCTCTCCCCCATCTGCCACTGTTGTAGGAAGCAGGCAGTTTATTGTCATGTATCAGTTTTAGGTTGTTTAGCTCGGCCCAGCAGATCACAGCCGTGCCATTGTCGTCGTCTTCTTGGTAGCCCCACTGCGTACTGTGGCTGTTGAAATCACCGATTACAAAATTAATTGTGTCTTTATTAAAATTGTTTACGTTGGAGCTGGAAAAGTCCACAGTTGGTGGTTTGTACACTGATGTAACAGTGCGGTCACTAAGTTCAATGGTTAGCACTTCAGTATCATTGATGTCGTTTATACTGCTTGAAAGGATCTGTATGTTTGGCCTGGTAAAGATAGCGCTGCCATACTGTCGGTGTGGCCTTTCAGCTACTAGTCGCATGCCGTTTATCTTGGGTCTTTTGAGTGTGCTATCTCTGTGAGTTTCTTGTAGACACAGGACGTCACATTTCTCTTTCTGACAGAGGTCTTGTAGTAGACGTTCTTTGCATGCAGACAGGCCTTCAATATTTACAGAGATAATCGTCAGTGCTGGGCATGATAAGGTCCTTTTCTGTAGGATTGTCATGTTGCTTCTGGAGTGAAAGGATCAGCCGGTATACAACCGCCCAGGGGACTCCCGAGTATGTGTATTGCATTCACATACTCTTCGTGGAGGCTCCTTTCTTGTCCCCCATCTCTGAACTGTCAGAGGGATACAATATCCACAGTCAACGTCTATCTTCAGGAGTTCTGGGAACCGGGGTGATGCAAACCTTTTTTTGATGTGTGTATGTTCACAGCTATTGTTGAAAATGATGTCCTCAGACTCCAACGCAGGCACGACTTTGTCGCGTAAAGCGAAAATTCTTCTTACAAGGGAACCTCCCCATCGCAGGCCCCTCAGGTTTATTTATAAGTTGGCACAGTGGATAGGCCTTGAAAAACTAAACACAGATCACTCTAGAAAACAGGAAGTTGTGTGGAACTATGAAAAAAATAAGCAAAATATTCAAACTGAGTAGTCCATGCGCAAGATAGGCAACGTCTAGGGTACTGTGAGCATGAGAACGCCGTAGTACCGTGGTTAGCGTGAACATCTGCGGAACGAGAGGTCCATGGCTCAAGTCTTCCCTCGAATAAAAATTTTTTAATTTCAGACAATTATCAAAGTTCAGGCACTCACACATAATCAACTTCGCTCTCAAAAATTCCAGGACATGTTCAGATTCGCTTGGACATATGCAGGATTTGACGGTCTACACACGGAAAAATTTGAAAACGTTAAAAACATATGTTTCGACAGAGCACAGGGAAAACTGTGCGACAATGAAACTGTTGCATTCATTTGTTGCAGTTTATGTGACAAACTCTTATGTTTTCATCACTTTTTTGGGAGTGATTATCACATCTACAAGAAAACCTAAATCGGGCAAGGCAGAAGAATCTTTTTACCCATTCACCAAGTGTGCAAGTTAGGTGGGTCGACAACATATCCCTGTCATGTGACGCACATGCCGTCACCAGTGTCATATAGAATATATCAGATGTGTTTTCCTGTGGAGGAATCGGTTGACCTTGCGATCAAATGTTTTCGGTTCCCATTGAAGAGGCACGTCCTTTCGTCTACTAATCGCACGGTTTTGCGGTGCGGTCGCAAAACACAGACACTAAACTTATTACAGTGAACAGAGACGTCAATGAACGAACGGACAGATCATAACTTTGCGAAAATAAAGAAATTAAAATTTTCACTCGAGAGAAGACTTGAACCAAGGACCTCTCGTTCCGCAGCTGCTCGCGCTACCCACCGGACCACGTCGATCTTGAACTTACATTCTCCTTGGTGTTGCATATTTTGCGCATGGACTACTCAGTTTGAATATTTCGCTTATTTTTTTCATAGTTCCACACAACTTCTTCCTGTTTTCTCGATCGATCTGTGTTCAGTTTTTCAAGGCCTACCCACTGTGCCAACTTATAACTAAATCTGAAGGGGGTGCGATGGGGAGGTTCCCTTGTTAGTAGATTCTCTTCAGTCTCAGTAAGTGTCTCTTGTATAAGACTTTTCACAAGAATTACATCTGTAGCAGACACATACACAAAGATGAAGTGGGATATATTCCAACACCATAGAAAATAGGGGGAGGCTGTGCAGTATCGGCCATGCAGGCGTTTTCGAAATTGTAATAGTGTTGTTTATTCACACTAAATAATAGTACGACATGTTACTTAAAAGAATTATGAAACTTGATGTCATAGGGATATACGTTCGTTCAGTTTTTTAATAATATTTCGCTGGTTGCATTTTGGGAGTTTAAATTTTTGGAAGTCTGTATCGTAAACGAAATTGTAATGTATGAAAATATGAGTGTTGTCCCAGAAGTGGTTTAACTGGATCATAAATAATTATAACATCGATCCTGTCCGTTAGCTCACTTAGTTTTTCATACTATCTGTCAGTTTATTTGTTCCTGAAATTTGCTGCTCGCTGCAGATTTGTAGATTCAGCTATTGTCACCATTAAGTCTTCAAATTTTTTCATAAAGTTATAGTTAAAGTTTTAATCAGCTTTCACCTGTCGTACTGAATCCATGCTTTATTTCCAGTTGCTCTGAATATTTATACACTATATTTAAGAACTCATCTTTACTCAAAGGCATAAACTAAGTACCTCACTTTTTAACAGGATCGCACACGACTGTTTCCTGTTTATCACTGAATGTTCTCTTGTTGATCACTGAATGTTCTCGAAAAAATCTTATTACTTCCTAAAGGGGTTTCATGGCGACCTCTTTGTTTCCCAGTAAAGATTCTTGGAACTAAATATTTTCTACTCGCTTCCTGAATCGCGATATCAATAAGTCTCACTTTTTCTGCGGCGTCCTTCATGGTATTTTCATCCCACTTAAGTCCTGAACTTTCCATTTTTGCCTTCTAAAAAATGTAAGCATTTAAGTTTATATCCTCTTGGTCCAGCATAACACTAAATTACATTGCCCAATGCCACCCTTACGCAGCGCTGTTGGACTGTAACACTTCCATTGTTATTGGGGCTAGACTTCTCACAGCCTACAACACAGAGAATAATTATGGCAATGCCTTTTATTAGCTCGCTCCTTTGTACACTACTGGCCATTAAAATTGCTACACCAAGAAGATAAACGGGTATTCAATGGACAAATATATTATTCTAGAACTGACATGTGATTACATTTTCACGCAATTTGGGTGCATAGATCCTGAGAAATCAGTACCCAGAACAACCACCTCTGGCCGTAATAACGACCTTGATACGCCTGGGCATTGAGTCAAAAGAGCTTGGATAGCGTGTACAGGTGCAGCTTCAACACGATACTACAGTTCATCAAGAATAGTGACTGGCGTATTGTGACGAGCCAGTTGCTCGGCCACCATTGACCAGACGTTTTCAATTGGTGAGAGATCTGGAGAATGTGCCGGCCAGGGCAGCAGTCGAACATTTTCTGTATCCAGAAAGGCCCGTACAGGACCTGCAACATGCGATCGTGCATTATCCTGCTGAAATGTAGGGTTTCGCAGGGATCGAATGAGGGGTAGAGCCACGGGTCGTAACACATCTGAAATATAATGTCCACTGTTCAAAGTGCCGACAATGTGAACAAGAGGTGACCGACACGTGTAACCAATGGCACCCCATACCATCATGCCGGGTGATACGCCAGTATGGCGATGACGAATACACGCTTCCAATGTGCGTTCACCGCGATGTCGCCAAACGCGGATGCGATCATCGTGATGCTGTGAACACAACCTGGATTCATCCGAAAAAATGACGTTTCCCCATTCGTGCACCCAGGTTCGTCGTTGAGTACACCATCGCAGGCGCTCCTGTCTATGATGCAGCGTCAAGGGTAACCGCATCCATGGTCTCCGAGCTGATAGTCCATGCTGCTGCAAACGTCGTCGAACTGTTCGTGCAGATGGTTGTTGTCTTGCAAACGTCCCCATCTGTTGACTCGGGGATCGAGACGTGGCTGCACGATCCGTTACAGCCATGCGGATAAGATGCCTGTCATATCGACTACTAGTGATACGAGGCCGTTGGGATCCAGCACGGCGTTCCGTATTACCCTCCTGAAGCCACCGATTCCATATTCTGCTAAGTCAGTGGATCTCGACCAACGCGAGCAGCAATGTCGCGATACGATAAAAGCAATCGCGATAGACTACAATCCGACCTTTATCAAAGTCGGAAACGTGATGGTACGCATTTCTCCCCGTTCGACGAGGCATCACAACAACGTTTCACCAGGCAACGCCGGTCAACTGCTGTTTGTGTATGAGAAATCGGTTGGAAACTTTCCTCATGTCAGGAAGTTGTAGGTTTCGCCACCAGTGCCAATCTTGTGTGAATGCTCTGAAACGCTAATCATTTGCATATCACAGCATCTTCTTCCTGTCGGTTAAATTTCGTGTCTCTAGCACATCATCTTCGTGGTGTAGCAGTTTTAATGGCCAGTAGTGTAATTGTATCTAAAGATACATTAAAAATGTAATATTACCTACCTGCAAATAAAACACAACACTTCAAAGTTAAGCTTGTGAACCGAAAAACTCACTAGCAATAGATAACTTGTTGTCTCTCCGAAATGCACCGTTATTCATTCGGAATCGCATGAGTTCCTCCATAGTTCACAGAGCCATGGCACGACAGATGCTTTCACTAGCACCCAAGTTTGGTAACAGCGCTTGTTCGATACAGTCCGCCCTCCATTACTATCCGACTCTCCCCAGTGTTAGTCATAAGATTCTTCAAATGGTTCAAATGGTTCCGAGCACTATGGGACCTAATTTCTGAGGTCATCAGCCCCCTAGGACTTAGAACTACTTAAACCTAACTAACCGAAGGACATCACACACATCCATGCCCGAGGCAGGTTTCGAACCTGCGACCGTAGCGGTCGCGCGATCATAAGGTTCTCATACGTTTTCTGCTATTGTAAATAATTTACCTTTACTGCAGTGGGTCAAAGATGTAAGACCGCACTATAGGAGTATTGAACAAGATTCTTGACTCTGTGTTTAATTTTATGTGTGGTTCACTTGCTAGCCAATCTGTTGTGCGGCGCTGGGACATTCTTATTGAGGCATAGTTGCAAACAGTGGAGTTTTTCAGAGAGCTAGATCTGTTTTCTATGAACTTGGGAGAAGCTGCTTGCAATATTTTATTATGGAGATGAAAACTGTAATACTTTCTTGTTCTTTTTATTAATGGACAAATTTTGGAGGAAGTTTAAATGTATGTTTATAGTTTCATTGTAATCTGAGAAGTTTTCTTATGTTGTGCTGTCTTTTCTTAATAATCAGGGTCTGATTTCTCAAAGGCGCTTTTCTTTAAAGCGAAACCATCCTCAGTAATTCATAGTAAGTTTTGAATTTTTATCATGAGTACATTGCACCGCACGCCACACGAAACAATAGACTGTTTCTGACATAAAAAATTTAGAATAGATTATTTATTTTTAGCTTCTGTATCAGCTGATTTGTATTTGCTTTCGAGAACGTCAGTGTGCCAGGTACAAAGTAACAGCACGCTGAGCAAGAGATCAGTCGCTTATTTCACTGCAAATCTGACCTTGCATTCTTGTGCAAACAGGATGCAGTCAGGATTCTCAGGCGCCGTGCTAGTATGTACATTAATTTTCAGTGAACATTGTTGGTTATTTCAAATAGATATTTACTTCCGAGTAGAGTAGTAATTTATTTTGGTGGATATTCTTAACCTAACATTTCATTTTTATTTCGCATCGTTCTCAACGTGCTTCAGTATCGAGTTTTAGTTATATAGCTTTCAGTGAGCATACAATTAGTTTCTCTTTTTATTTAATTAGATTCATTTTCTTAATTTAAAATTTTGTTTTTCCTGAAGTTTAAAGGTTTGTTTCACGACTCTGCTCACATGCACAATACAAGGCCAACCAACAGTCAATTTTCTCAGCACTTGACTACGTTGTCCAAATCACATGTTACTTGAGGAGAAAGTTTTTGAAATCAGTGTGTTACGTGCCCTCTCAGACAGAAAAATGGCTCTAAGCATTATGGGACTTAACATCTGAGGTCACCAGTCCCCTAGACTTACAACTACTTAAACATAACTAACCTAAGGACATCACACACATCCATGCCCGAGGCAGGATTCGAACCTGCGACTGTAGCAGCCGCGTGGTTCCGGACTGAAGCGCCTAGAACAGCTCGGCTACCGCGGCCGGCTCTCTCTTAGACAGACAGTATTTAATATACTTTAATAGAACGCTTACACAGTGTGCACTGGTGCAGATAAGCTGAAAGGATACAGATTCGTGTCTGTCTAGCAATCAAGGGCCATGTATGCCAACGTAGCATGGGGATTCTCAGGTGGCAATGACTGTTACGACTGTTGGGTGTACCTACTTCGGTTGAATAGGCTGCATCCAAGAAAAGTATATAAGCGGAAAACAGAATCCGACACAAAGGCCTGCAGCTTCCATTGGCTAAACACGAAGCGATATCCACAGACAGCAGGACTTAATACAGTGCACTTCTGTGAATAATATGGATTTAGATGCTGTTCTTGTCTTACTTTGCACGCACTGCCACGCGCAACATGTAACTCATCGAATGCAAACTGAAAGCTCTTCATCCACAAGAACAAGCACATTGTTGCAAGTGGGCCAATCAGTCGGTAGGTGTATTGTGACTGTTCGATGCAATCTTCAGCTTCCCAACGATTTCCCCTCTGATTTGTCTGAACACGAAAATCATGTCTTGGTGTCTGCCCTCTGGTTATCAGTCTACATTGCTTGAGAATTTATATGTCGAAACATCTGCCGCATAGCCATTACGGATTAGTTCGAGAGGGTTCGCAGCCACGTACAGGAGGCAAAACTGTTTGCTCTCCCTCCCCCCTTTAACGAAAGAATATTCTGGTCTTCGCGGGCCAGAAGAAGTCGAATCCTGCCTCGCTACACACGCATACGTCACATTTCGGCATCACTTTGAAGAACTCCAGAAGATGTAAAGGATATCGACTAATGGCCAGCGTACCTGGGGCCACGTTTCGTGAAAACTGTAAATTATTTCTCCATTCGCCACTATTCGACTGAAAATACCATGTGGCTCTGAGTTGCAAAAACTTCCAGTGGTGTCGTACCTTCAATTCATGATATTTTTTCAAGTGTTGCCAGCTGTCATCAACAAGTACTAAATTCGTGAATATAGCAAGTGTTGGCATGTGTCTGAACCCTCGCAAAATAACATGTACAAAACGAATACAAAGTATGCCCTCTCAGTATTATAGAGAGTAGGTAACAATTATGGGGTGGTACCAATAGTATCTTTGATGATTATTTGGCACAGTCTTTCAATAATTTTGAGTTTTCTTGTGTAAAAAAAAATCATGGTTCGGTTTCTTCACCCCCTCATCTTCCATGAAACCAATGATAGTCCCCGTTCCTTAAGGGGGGTAGGACGTCAAACGGGCCGACTTGAAGCAGGAGAGGCACCACAGGACATTTTAATTTTCACTGTCTATACTTTTACAAATAAATTCATAAAACTTTGTCAGCATAACCAGGAAGGCTTCAGAATTCACACTCATAGCAGTGGAAGTTCTAAAACATAACGATATGATTTTTTTTTTACATGTGAAATTTCATCAATTTTTTTCTCTTACTAATGGCAGTATTTGTTGCTGTAGGTACACTTTTCGTCATAAGTAAGCGATATTCTTCGATGAATTTTGCACGGCATACAAACCGTACTTATTGTTGTTGTTGTTGTTGTGGTCTTCAGTCCTGAGACTGGTTTGATGCAGCTCTCCATGCTACTCTATCCTGTGAAAGCTTCTTCATCTCTCAGTACCTACTGCAACCTACATCCTTCTGAATCTGCTTAGTGTATTCATCTCTTGGTCTCCCTCTACGATTTTTACCCTCCACGCTGCCCTCCAATGCTAAATTTGTGATCCCTTGATGCCTCAAAACATGTACTACCAATCGATCCCTTCTTCTAGTCAAGTTGTGCCACAAACTTCTCTTCTCCCCAATCTTATTCAATACCTCCTCATTAGTTACGTGATCTACCCACCTTATCTTCAGCATTCTTCTGTAGCACCACATTTCGAAAGCTTCTATTCTCTTCTTGTCCAAACTGGTTATCGTCCATGTTTCACTTCCATACATGGCTACACTCCATACAAATACTTTCAGAAACGACTTCCTGACACTTAAATCTATACAAGATGTTAACAAATTTCTCTTCTTCAGAAACGATTTCCTTGCCATTGCCAGTCTACATTTTATATCCTCTCTACTTCGACCATCATCAGTTATTTTACTCCCTAAATAGCAAAACTCCTTTACTACTTTAAGTGTCTCATTTCCTAATCTAATCCCCTCAGCATCACCCGATTTAATTTGACTACATTCCATTATCCTCGTTTTGCTTTTGTTGATGTTCATCTTATATCCTCCTTTCAAGACACTGTCCATTCCGTTCAACTGCTCTTCCAAGTCCTTTGCTGTCTCTGACAGAATTACAATGTTAGTGGCGAACCTCAAAGCTTTTACTTCTTCTCCATGAATTTTAATACCTACTCCGAATTTTTCTTTTGTTTCCTTTATTGCTTGCTCAATATACAGATTGAATAACATCGGGGAAAGGCTACAACCCTGTCTCACTCCTTTCCCAACATCTGCTTCCCTTTCATGCCCCTCGACTCTTATAACTGCCATCTGGTTTCTGTACAAATTGTAAATAGCCTTTCGCTCCCTGTATTTTACCCCTGCCACCTTCAGAATTTGAAAGAGAGTATTCCAGTTAACGTTGTCAAAAGCTTTCTCTAAGTCTACAAATGCTAGAAACGTAGGTTTGCCTTTTCTTAATCTTTCTTCTAAGATAAGTCGTAAGGTTAGTATTGCCTCACGTGTTCCAACATTTCTACGGAATCCAAACTGATCTTCCCCGAGGTCCGCTTCTACTAGTTTTTCCATTCGTCTGTAAAGAATTCGCGTTAGTATTTTGCAGCTGTGACTCATTAAACTGATAGTTCGGTAATTTTCACATCTGTCAACGCCTGCTTTCTTTGGGATTGGAATTATTATATTCTTCTTGAAGTCTGTGGGTATTTCGCCTGTCTCATACATCTTGCTCACCAGATGGTAGAGTTTTGTCAGGACTGGTTCTCCCAAGGCCGTCAGTAGTTCCAATGGAATGTTGTCTACTCCCGGGGCCTTGTTTCGACTCAGGTCTTTCAGTGCTCTGTCAAACTCTTCACGCAGTATCTTATCTCCCATTTCATCTTCATCTACATCCTCTTCCATTTCCATAATATTGTCCTCAAGTACATTGCCCTTGTATAAACCCTCTATATACTCCTTCCACCTTTCTGCCTTCCCTTCTTTGCTTAGAACTGGGTTGCCATCTGAGCTCTTGATATTCATGCAAGTAGTTCTCTTCTCTCCAAAGGTCTCTTTAATTTTCCTGTAGGCAGTATCTATCTTACCCCTAGTGAGATAAGCCTCTACATCCTTACATTTGTCCTCTAGCCATCCCTGCTTAGCCATTTTGCACTTCCTGTCAATCTCATTTTTGAGACGTTTGTATTCCTTTTTGCCTGCTTCATTTACTGCATTTTTATATTTTCTCCTTTCATCAATTAAATTCAATATTTCTTCTGTTACCCAAGGATTTCTATTTGCCCTCGTCTTTTTACCTACTTGATCGTCTGCTGCCTTCACTACTTCATCCCTCAGAGCAACCCATTCTTCTTCTACTGTATTTCTTTCCCCAATTCCTGTCAATTGTTCCCTTATGCTCTCCCTCAAACTCTCTACAACCTCTGGTTCTTTCAGTTTATCCAGGTCCCATCTCCTTAAATTCCCACCTTTTTGCAGTTTCTTCAGTTTCAATCTGCAGTTCATAACCAATAGATTGTGGTCAGAATCCACATCTGCCCCTGGAAATGTCTTACAATTTAAAACCTGGTTCCTAAATCTCTGTCTTACCATTATATAATCTATCTGATACCTTTTAGTATCTCCAGGATTCTTCCAGGTATACAACCTTCTTTTATGATTCTTGAACCAAGTGTTAGCTATGATTAAGTCATGCTCTGTGCAAAATTCTACAAGGCGGCTTCCTCTTCCATTTCTTCCCCCCAATCCATATTCACCTACTATGTTTCCTTCTCTCCCTTTTCCTACTGACGAATTCCAGTCACCCATGACTATTAAATTTTCGTCTCCCTTCACTACCTGAATAATTTCTTTTATCTCGTCATACATTTCATCAATTTCTTCATCATCTGCAGAGCTAGTTGGCATATAAACTTGTACTACTGTAGTAGGCATGGGCTTTGTGTCTATCTTGGCCACAATAATGCGTTCACTATGCTGTTTGTAGTAGCTAACCCGCACTCCTATTTTTTTATTCATTATTAAACCTACTCCTGCATTACCCCTTTTTGATTTTGTATTTATAACCCTGTAATCACCTGATCAAAAGTCTTGTTCCTCCTGCCACCGAACTTCACTAATTCCCACTATATCTAACTTTAACCTATCCATTTCCCTTTTTAAATTTTCTAACCTACCTGCCCGATTAAGGGATATGACATTCCACGCTCCGATCCGTAGAATGCCAGTTTTCTTTCTCCTGATAACGACGTCCTCTTGAGTAGTCCCCGCCCGGAGATCCGAATGGGGGACTATTTTACCTCCGGAATATTTTACCCAAGAGGACGCCATCATCATTTAATCATACAGTAAAGCTGCATGTCCTCGGGAAAAATTACGGCTGTAGTTTCCCCTTGCTTTCAGCCGTTCGCAGTACCAGCAGAGCAAGGCCGTTTTGGTTAATGTTACAAGGCCAGAACAGTCAATCATCCAGACTGTTGCCCCTGCAACTACAGAAAAGGCTGCTGCCCCTCTTCAGGAACCACATGTTTGTCTGGCCTCTCAACAGATACCCCTCCGTTGTGGTTGCACCTACGGTACGGCCATCTATATCGCTGAGGCACGCAAGCCTCCCCACCAACGGCAAGGTCCATGGTTCATGGGGGGAACCGTACTTAAAGGTCTATAAAACTCTACAATTTTCCAAATCTATTAAAAACTGTGGTAGAAATTGGGGTAATTAACTACGAAATTTGTGGTTTTTCTAAACATGAAGTTTAAAATACAACAGCTCATTCGTTTTTTCATAAATTAAAGAAATTCTAGAGTTTCATACACCTGTAAGTATGGTATGTATGCTGTGCAAAATTTATCGAAGAATCTCTATAACTTATGAAGAAAAGTGTACCTATAGTAACAAATGCAGCCACTAGGAAGTGAAAAAATTATGAAATTTCACACGTAAAAAATTTATTTTGTTATGTTTTCGAACTTCGACTGCAATTAGTGTGAATCCTGAATCCTTCCTGGTCATGCTGGCAAAGTTTTATGATTTTATTTGTAAAATTATAGACACTGGAAATTAAAATGTCTTGTGATGCCTCTCCTGCTCCAAGTCGGCCCGTTTGACGTCCTACCCCCCTTAATTTAAGATCCTGGGTATACTCTTTGATATTCCGTCTAGTGTTGTCGTGTTTTAAAGGAAATTTAGTGCATTTTATTCGGAATGCCTTTGTTAGTAAGACTGGCGTGGGAAGGAATACACAAGCACAGCATTGCACTCGGAAGTCAGTCAACGACACTTCTTCATGGCTGTACGGTTTTTATTTATTTATTATAGTCGTGTTCCACAGATTCAAGTAATGAGTGAATCGCAAGGATATGGGATGTGTCGGATCGTACACGGTTCGAATATAATTTACATGACAATAACGTAATAATGTAAATAAAATATCAATTACAGAGCATTTGCCAGCCGTTGTGGCCGAGCGGTTCTAGGCGCTTCAGTCCGGAACCACGCGACTGCTACGGTCGCAGGTTCGAATCCTGCCTCGGGTATGGATGTGTGTGATGTCCTTAGGTTAGTTAGGTTTAAGCAGTTCTAAGTTCTAGGGAACTGATGACCTCAAGATGTTAAGTCCCATAGTGCTCAGGGCCATTTCAATTTGAACAGAGCATTTAATGAATTAACGGAAAATTGTGTTTCAGTGCGGAAGGAGGAGTAATATATACAGTAAGCAAACTTATGATGAATAATTCAGTAAATAAATATATGGACACAAAAACCAAATTCTCTTTTGTCTGTGATAGTGTCCAAATTAGTATAAGAGTAGCAAAAGCTCTAACTTAACAGTATGCATAGGAAGACAATAGAGATGGAAAAATATGATTCATTGTTACACTCTTCTTGAGTGGAGCAACACAGTCATGTTTAAAATACAACTTCTAACACAAATTAATCAAAACTTGTTACAAATGGTTCAAATGGCTCTGAGCACTATGGGACTCAACTGCTGAGGTCATTAGTCCCCTAGAACTTAGAACTAGTTAAACCTAACTAACCTAAGGACATCACAAACATCCATGCCCGAGGCAGGATTCGAACCTGCGACCGTAGCGATCTCGCGGTTCCAGACTGCAGCGCCAGAACCGCGCGGCCACTTCGGCCGGCCAAACTTGTTACAAATAATTGTAGAGTTAGCAATGACGGAAAGATGAAAATATAACACAGATATTGTAGTTTGTACCAGCTGTAAAGTGGTGCTACACAATATTGTTTAAATTAGATATCCTGATATAATGTTAATCAGATCTAGTTCTAAGGTAATTGTAAGTTTAGCAGTGACATCCATTTTGTCTAGAAATTCATCAATCGTATGAAAAGATTTGTTTGAATCTGGGCAGTTGTTTACGAAGACATTTAATATGTGATGAGAGTGCATAAAAGAGCTTAATGCAGCCGTAATAATCTCCTTTTCGAGCCAGATTAAGACCAGTTCAATACCCAGACTGTTTTTGATTCTTGTGCGTTAGTCTTTTTTTTTTCTTCATTGGTGTTTGATTCCCCCCCCCCCCCCCCCTCCCGAAGGAGGTGGGCTGGCAGCAGCTTAGTATGCCGCTCTTCAGCCTACAGAAGTTTTAAAAACATAACAAAAGATATTAAAAATAAAAGCACGCGATAAAAACGGTGCCTTTTGAGTTGTAAACTGGCGGAAAATTGTGGAAGTTAAAACATAAAACAAGAATTGGCGATGCTAATTAGTGTTAGTTGTGATATTTCCTGTTATCCTTTATTTTTGCAACCAAAATATCAGAGGAAGAAGAAGAAACACTATCCCACGGCAGCTGTTAGAGCAATAAATCCGCCGAGAAAACTTCAAGAAACACATTTGCAATTGTTTGACTATACGTTTACTCGTGTGTCTGGGCTACTGCCACAGCGAGACACCACTTGTTTACAAAAGTAAAACGTCGTCCGCAAGGTAGCAGTAGCAGTGCCGTTTCGTGTTCTGTGCTGACATCTGTCGGCGGCGCCCAGAACTCCGGCCGCCAGCGGGAAGATGAGCCCGCGGGGGCGGCGTGCCGCAGCAGTCAGCGTCTTGCCCGCGGCGAATATAAAACGTACCAACCTCGAAGGAGTCAAGGGCGGCGCGCGCACAGCATTAATATGACCCGCACTTGACGTAATCCCCTAAAACGGGGACACACTAACTGCGCAGCAGCGCTGACCGCTCATACTTCTGTCACGACCAAGCCTAAACGGAGCCAACCCGTCTCTTGCATTTTCCAACAGGCCCTCGGAGGCCAGAAGACGAGTGCCATATTTTAGCGACGGAGCTTCTAGAACTTCTTATTTTTGTCTTTGTGTTACCCATTTTCCATCAAACGCATGAATGTTCCGCAAAAGCTAAATACTGCAATATTGAGCCTGCACCTTCAGTCGTATTTCATTGATCACTCATGATCTCCTAGAGACAACGTTTTTGGATAACATTAGAAGCTGCAGGACTCAAAACTAACAGCGAAAATCAAAAATGGCTCTGAGCACTATGGGACTTAACATCTGAGGTCATCAGTCAAAATGGTTCAAATGGCTCTGAGCACTATAGGACTTAACATCTGAGGTCATCAGTCCCCTAGAACTACTTAAACCTAACTAACCTAAGGACATCACACACATCCATGCCCGAGGCAGGATTCGAACCTGCGACCGTAGAGGTCGCGCGGTTCCAGCCTTAAGCGCCTAGAACCGCTCGGCCATACCGGCCGGCCAATTAACTGCGAAAATACCTAGAAATAGACGACGCATTACAATGGATGGAAAAAGATATACACGAGATGAATGAAGTTCTTCTCCTCGGTAGTTCAGTCACAGACGATAATGGAGCTATTGAAAATGTTCAGAGTTGGATCAGCATCTCATAGTGACAAGGTCTGTAAATGCAGGTAAAGGTTTTTTAACAGTGTTATTATTTCATTACAGAATCGTAAAAGTTAATCGAGGCACTGACAGCTGAAGATTTTTCTTAAATAGATGTTTGAGGATCCTACAGCGCGTTCATAAACTCCCACTATCATTTCAAAAAAGTCATGTCTTGGAAACTAATAGCCATAGAGCATCGTGGTTTATTGTAAAGCATATAGCAACTCTCAAAGTTTTTCTGTGTTGTGTGAGAATTTCAGTGTGTGCGCCACGCGTTACTCATAGAACTTAGAAGTGATATTATAGTTCTGCCCATTTACGGGCCCGCATTGCAGTATCAACAGTTCTGATTGCTTCATTGATACAAGCACGATTCTCAGAGACTGATGCTGTGCACACGCGATATTTGATCCCGCTCATTCAAATTCCAATATGGGGGTCGAGAGAGGGGAGGATGGGATGTACCATTGTGCTGGAAGATGATGAACGGCTGCAGCTCTTCGATCTGTGGTGGCAGGAACTGTTCCAGCACGTCCAGGTAAACATTTTCCGCTATGGTTTTCTTTGGGAAGAACAATGGGTCTATCGCCCTGCCGAACATTAGGCCATACCATACTTTAAGTTTCGGGCTATCACGCATGTGTGCACGTGTGTTGTGTAAGTTTTCGGAGCCCCAAATCCTAATGCTGTAGCGATTCACGTGTCCACAAACGTGAAATGCTGCTTCGTATGAAAACGGGCACTTCTAAAAGAAAGCTATGAAAACCTAGAAATAGTGCTAAATAAAATAGGTTATTCTGCTGATGGTTGGACGATATGTCGCGATCTGAAAGTAAAATGCATGATCCTTGGTCAGAAAGGTAGCTTTACCAAATTTCCATGTTTCTTGGGAAAGGGACAGTAGGGCTAGGAATCAACACTGGTGCAGAAAGAATTGGCCTGTGAGGGAGTCTTTAAAACCTGGTGAGAAGAACATTCTACGTAAAAACCTTGTAGGTCCAAAAAAACGTACTCCTACCACCTCTACATATAAAGTTAGGCCTAATGAAACAGTTTGTAAAGGCTTTGCCTAAAGATGGACCATGTTTTAAGTATCTCTGCCAGAATTTTCCACACCTTTCAGAAGCTAAACTAAAAGAAGGCGTCTTTATTGGACCTGACATTAGAACATTGATGTTTGATGTTAACTTTAAATCCACAATGGCCTTAAATGAGAAAGAAGCATGGGTGTCATTCGAGCAAGTCGTTACGAAGTTCTTAGAACATGAAAAACAGCCAGAATATGTTTCTATTACAGCTAAAATATTGAAGAAGTTTAATGAGCCTGAAAGTTCACTTTTTCAACAGTCACCTTGATTACTTCCCAGACAATATGGGAGATGTTAGTGAGGAGCAAGGAGAGCGTTTTCACCAGGACATTAAAGTGATGGAAAAACGCTACCAAGGCTTCTGGAACACCAACATGATGGGGGACTACTGTTGGTCACTTCACCGAGAAGTTCAGCAAGTGACTCATCGTAGAAAAAGCTACACAAGAAACTTCAAGGAAAAAAAGAAAATACAAACCAATTCCAGCTGACAGGTTTAACACATAGCTTACTGTAAATACAAACCATGCTTATGTTGTAACAAAGCGTTTCATTAATTTCCCCGTTCAACGTATTTCATAGGATTTTCATACTATGTAATAAAAAGCATATTGCTCGAAAACTATGGGTATACAAAAAAACTAAGGCTAGATTTGGATTCAGCTCATAAAAATCTAAAAAGATCGGCTATCAAAGTAAAAAGGTTAAAAAAATTTTTTTCTTCGTTGGCCTATTTTATCGACATCTGCGGAAGTCAGAATGGAACACACGAATGGATACTCCAGCCGACGGTCATTTAGCTTCAATGCTTTTGTCATTTTCACACGTAATCGCTTATGTAACACTTTATTGGCAATTGATCTTGTTCCTTGCAGTTCGCTTGATACACGACGAATTAACTTATGGAGGCTGCGTTGAAATGGAGCTTGTTGTCTGTCAAGACGTGTTTGACACATGAGGTCCTCCACTTCGAGGAAGGTCTTTGCCACAGACTGTCTCTTTTAAAGTATTTTAACCATCTCATTACACTTGTTTCTGCCGGAGGTTTCCTCTCATACTGTCGTTGATAATTCCGTAGTACCGTTATCACAGACCATGATTCCGTATACCAAATGACACAAGCTGCTTCTACTGATCTGTCGCCATTTTAATCCACTCAAAGTCAAATTGTAACAAAGGACAAAGGAAAAAAATCGTTGAGACCTGCTAAACTTTTTTTACAGCAAACCACTATTCTCTGTTTCCGATAGTCTCTAAGTTACGATATTTTGAAACGGTAGTGAGACGTCATGGATTCTCCGTGTAACGAAGTTAATATCTTAAAATAGTACTATACTAAGCTATGTCAAAATGTCAAACAAAGACCGACAGAGCGAGCTGACAAAAGTCATGGATAGCTGTATGCACATATACAGATGGCGGTAGTATCTTGTACACAAGGTATAAAAGAGCAAAGTACTGTCGCTGCTATAATTTTCACTCAGGTGATTCATGTGGAACCGTTTCCGACGTGATTAAGGCCGCACGACAAGAAATAACAGACTGAAAGCGGAATGGTAGTTGGAGCTACGCTCGTGGTACATTCCATTTCGGAAATCGTTATTGAATTTCATGTCTGCGGAGATCCAGAGTGTCAAGAGTGTGCGGAGAATACGAAATTTCAGGCATGACCTCTCACCACGGACAGCGCGTAAGCTGAAGTGGCCGATGGCCTGCACGATCGAGAGCAGAGACATTTGCGTAGAATTGTCACTGTTAAAACACACGCAGCACTGCGTTAAAATAACTGCAGAAATCAGTGTGGGACGTACGACGAACGTATCCGTTTGGGCAGTCGGTCGGATTTTGACGTTATTAGGCTATGGCCGCAGATCACCGACGCGAGTGCCTTTGCTAAACAGCACGCCTGCAGCAGCTCACCTGGGCTCGAGACCATGTTTGACCTGGTCAGAAGAGTCCCGATTTCAGTTGGTATGGGCTGATGGTAGGGTCCAAGTATGGCGCAGACCCCACGAAGCCATGCATCCAATTTGTCAACAAGGAACTATGCAAGCTGATGGTGGTTCTATGATTTTGTAGGCTGTGTTTACGTGGAATGGACTGGCTCCTGTGGTCACACTAAAGCGGTCATTGACTGGAAATTCTTATTTTCGGCTACTTGGAGACCATTCGCAACCATTCGTGGACTTCGTGTTCCCAAACAAAAATGGAATTTATGTGGACGACAGAGGGTCATGCCACTGTGTCAATTGTTTGACTTGGTCTGAAGAACATTCTGGACAGTTCGTTGGAGTGATTTGGTCACCCAGAGCGCCCGACGTGAATCCGATCGGGCATTTATGGGATGTAGTCGTGAAGTTATTTCGTGCTCAAATCCTCAACCGGCAACACTTCCGTAGTTACGGACGGTTCTAGAGGCATTGTGGATAAATTTTTCTTCAGAGGACTTCCAACGACTTGTTGAGTCTTTGCCACGTCGAGGTGCTCCCCTAGGCGGTACCCCATGACTGTTGTCACCTCAGTGTAGATCTAGCGGTGGATATGAATTGAATGCACCCACATTCACGATGGATAATTAGTGGGAAAACAGGGCACTGAAAGGTCCTTGCAGGTTAAAACTATGTAGCTACCGTAAATCGAATCCAGAATCTTGGTTTTCGCTGGCGGTGTTCGTACCGACTGAGCATCCAGGGTGCTCACGAAACGCCAAGGTGTCAGGTTCGAGTACTGGTGCGAACGCAGCTGTAACCTGCTAGAGTTTGAAACCAGCGCACGCTTCGTTACAGAGTGGAAGTTTCATCCTAGAAGAAAACTTGTAAACCACCCAGCCCTGATTCCCTAAATAACGATGTATAAAACACATTCAAAGGCCTATTTACTTTACAAATAAATTAATGTGTTAAATATTTGGCGTTAAGGATGTAGGCGAGAACGTTTGAAATTGTGTTTAAAGTTCGTCACAAGTGTTCTGATTATTAAACGCTAGATCAGTATAGTGTGGATAAATTGCGCTCCATTTTAAGCAAAAATTACTTTTTCAAGCATTTCAATGTTTATGACGCCACATATATCCCGAACTTTGTATGATACAATGATATAATTTTGCAGGTACATTCACTGGCATTTTGGAGATACTGTCAGCAAAATTTGTTGCGAAGAGAGTTAGTAGTAAAGAAGCAATAAATTAAAGTGTCTTGCCTCTTGCTGAAGTTTTACTGCATGAGCAGTGAAAATGTAGAACCGATAAAGTTTTCTCGTTTCGTCATTTTGCGTCGAGTGTCAGCGAGAAAATGTTTCGTAAAGGTTTGAAGTTATGTGTAAAGTTGCTAAGTGCTCTCATTCTCAAATACTGGATGAATATAGTCTGAATAATTTGAGCGCTGTGACCTAAGCTGCCGCAGTACGGACAAAGTGTAATACATGTTTTACTGTGTTGAAACTTTATTATAAGATTGCACAAAGGCGTGTTGAAAAATAATACTGTGAATTTTTCCATGTGAAAGCTCTTAAAGCATCTTAAATAAAACAAACGTCATTAACATTCTACATATTTATTCTTCATGTCTACATATTTATTTCTCAAAATAGTCTCACTGGCAACGCAGACATACCTCCCAACGAGAGACCAGTTTATTGATACGCCACTGTAGAATATCTCACTTTGTCGACGGAGGCACAACCTCTCCTTTGCTTGCACCGCTTCATCCCTATCAAAGTGAAGTCCTCGAAAGTGTTCTTTAAGTTCTGGAAACGGTTGAAAATCGGATGTGGTCAAGTTGGGACGGTATGGAGGATGATGGATGACAGAGAACCCAAGGCGGCAGATTGTTGCAGATGTAGCAGCGCTAGTAAGTAGTCTGGCATTGTTGTGCTGGAAGAGAGGGTGCTCCATGTGTGGAGGGAGTCTTCCTATTCGAAACTCGATTACCGCACATTGTTTCACACACACCGATATAGTTACACAACGCCAAATCCCCCCCCCCCCCCCCTCCATCGCCAGGAGGCTCAACATTCTTTGGTGAGTTCGTGCTTGGCTACAACGCGGCCCGCAGCCCCAGCCTTTGCAGAACCTCATCCCTTTCCGTGATGCATGTGTGTCCTCCGGCTATTTCTTTTATCCTCCCTTGGAGAACATGTCTTGGATATGTTTGGGAATGCGTTTTGTAGTTTCGATAGCTCGGCCTCGAAACAGTCCATCGGTTTTTATTTCTTTCTTTGTTCTCCATCTCCTTACTTTGTTATGCTTTGGGGTTTGAGATTTCTCTCTTCTTGCTCCCCGTGCGCTACTGAAGGCCGGAGCACGCGTTTGACGCGTAACAGGTAACTCTTAATACCCAGCCCCGTGTCGACAGGTAGGGTTCGCACGTATCCCCTGGTACAAGCCAAGCCAGGGAGGGGTGATTGCGTGAGCTGTTACCTTCCCAAATTGCCCATTGGTGTGGCCTGAGGTGTGAACAATTACCTAAGGTGGGTGAGCCCCCCTCTGAGGGGTGCCCCCAGTTGGAAGAAGTGTACCATAGGAGACGCTAACAATCATTTTTCAATGAGCCAATAACCATTTCAGTCTTCGTCTAGTAAACGTAAACGGAATGAGACTACAGATTCACAGACTCTCCAAGCTGTACCTCAGTTCCTTGGCATCACGCACCGACGGGGGTCGCCGGCCGAAGTGGCCGTGCGGTTAAAGGCGCTGCAGTCTGGAACCGCAAGACCGCTACGGTCGCAGGTTCGAATCCTGCCTCGGGCATGGATGTTTGTGATGTCCTTAGGTTAGTTAGGTTTAACTAGTTCTAAGTTCTAGGGGACTAATGACCTCAGCAGTTGAGTCCCATAGTGCTCAGAGCCATTTGAACCATTTGAACCGAAGGGAGTCACTTCTTTGATACGGTTAATCAGTTTATTATTTAGAAAAGTTTTGATGCAGTTGCAGGCTCTCGCTTACTTAAAGAGATTTTGTTTCTGGAGATCAATTGTGACTGTGATGCGAGGAGATCATTTTACTTAGTTTGAGTCCTGGGCGCTGTGTTTTTAGCCATATGTCAAGTGGTGATCGCCCACCATTTTGTGTTCATTGCCTTCAACCTTTGATGGTCTGCCATTTCCTGACGAAATGCCCCTTTTTTTATCCGCTTACGTTCCAGTATATCTTTGCAGTCTGCATTATCTGCCATTTTAGCGAACGACGCGCAGACTGTCGACCACGTTTTACTTTTTATCCGTCGAAGCAGTATGGCGAAAGATATTTAATGTTTGGTTCGGGACTTCCGCTGTCTCTACAGCATATTTTGTGAACCTTCCTCCAAGGGGAAGCCCTTGTTTTTAGCTCTGTTTCCTTCCGTCGCTTCAGTTTAACATATAGACCTCTTTACTATCTTTTTTTATTGGTGTTCTGAAGTTATGAATAGGCCCTTTGCAGAGGCTGAAAATACGTAGACATGAAGACTAAAGCTGTATTTATTTAATTTACAAAGCTTCAAGAGTTTCCACATAAAAAATTCGGAGGTATTACTTTTCAGCAGGCTCTTAATGAGTGAGTAGAAGATAACAACATTTTAAATGAGATTCGGTCAGAAAATGTAGGAAATGTTGAAAATTAAATTTTTGCTGCCCCTGCAAGCTCTTGGACAGGCAACCTTTCAACGGGCACCATGAAGCGGGTTAACCGTCTAATAATACAGACCTGCGATATCCTATCTTCCAGGGGCGCTGCTCGAGGGAACTATACAGGCGAGTAGTGACGTTCTGTGCTGGTAGAAGTGAAGCTGTAAGGGTGGGACATGGTTAGTGGCTGGATAGCTCAGTTCATAAGAGCTTTGCCTGTGAAACACCAAGTTGCTCCTTCGAGTCTCGCACCGTTCATACGGAGACTACTCGTTTCCGATTGGTCGCGAAATGGAAACCAGTGATAATTTTTTTGCAGCACCTTCGAGCTACTTCTCTACGGAGTCGCCGTTCCGACTTAGACGAGTGTCGTAGCGTTGTACCCATTTTCCAATACCCCCGTCTTAGAAGGCAGCCAACTTTTCTTTCCGCCACTTATCTACGCTGATCTGCAGGTTGTTGTCTGTGCCAAAATATTGTCTTCATAGTCAGCGGTTCACGTGAGTAGAGATGAAAATCAGAGAGAGCCAAGTCCGCGTTGTATGGTGGCTGATGAAATACATCCCACTGGAAAAGCAACGGGAGTGTCCTCAATGCTGCTGCAGTGTGCGGCTGAGAATTGTCATGAAGTTGGAACTGCAGTACAGCTTCATCGTCGCTGTTGTTGTTGTTGTTCTTGGGTGTACGGGCTCTCAACAGCGAGGTTGTCAGCGCCCTTACAAAAATTAAAAGAAATTTATGTGGGTAAAAGTACTAAAAACGTTGACACACTCACAGGTACGTTGGGTGAGCTGCATGACGTCAAGCGAAACGTCTCACAGGCTCTCATACTTGCAGCGAGACACCATTCGTGCTCATTGTACGCTGCGAAGTGAAGAGAGCGACGTGACGCGATCTACGGGAATACCACAGACACGCACAACACATCTGCGTAAAGCTTCTGTGGATTTTGGCTGTGATTTCCATATCGCGACCGATCGGACCTTAGTAAACGAATAGCTTTAAAATGCAAGGAATTTGCAAAACAGCCCACACACGAATGCAGTACGTATGTCTTAGGAAACTGTCTGTGGCATCCAAAGGTGAAGGGAGTATGTAGGGGAAATCTGTACACAGGGATGTGTTATCTGTGAAGATCACCTTGCAACCTGAAAAAAAAATAGACAACAGCAGAGTATGAGGGCCACTGTTCATATAAACCTGTGATCCATCGGGATTTAAACGGCGAATGGAACTAGTTTTTGAATGTAGTCGACATCGAGCTTTGTATTCACGCATCTATTCTTTCACTAATGTCGGATTCCCTATAGCCCTTGCATCTGTTACTCAGATTTCAGTAAGCAAATGCTGCTAAAAATGAGGAAACTGATATTACTGATTTATGTGCAAAGCTTTTTCCTTAACTATGTACTGAAGAAATATATGATAAGAGGTGACTTATTCTCATGACAGACGACACAACTGTACATTTAAAGTAATATTTATTTTGACAGTCTCAGTTGCTAATTGTCAAAGATGATTGCTATTTTCTATACTTACTGAGCAACTTCAGATCATAAATAAAAGGCGGTATCCACAGCAAATTTCTAGTTAAAGTAGTTTTCCGTTCACTATTCAAGCAGAGTTACTCGGATCTGTCAAGGCTGATTTATTAGTGCAGAAGGCTTGCTCTCTAAAATACTTTACCAATGTGGTATGTCTTATACAGATCGCACCACATGTTCCGTGGAAACACATTGCGTAGAACACCAAGATACACTTGTCTTACGCAACCCACGAAGTGTTCTATTGCTGAGTATTATGTATCCATTGGACAAACTAGTTAGGTGGCGCGGTGTCTGCACACCGGGCTCGGATTCGGGACGGAGGCTGTTCAAATCGCCGACATCATCCAGATTCACGTTTTAGTGGTTTGGGTCAATCGCTTACTGTAAATACTGACACGATTCCTTTGAAAGAACACGGTTGAGATACCTGTCTACCCCTTTCCAAATCAAAGCTTGTCCTCCAACTACTTCGTCGTTGACAAGACTTTAAACACTAATCTTTATTCTTTCACTGGACGTTCTACGGAATATGAAAAAACAACAAATTTGGCTATTACTACGACGTTTTGGGATTTTATCGTTCTATTCCGTGGTGATACGTATGGTGGAAGACGCTATTAATCGGGACAGCGGCTATCAGTTGGCTCTGGGCGAAGGGCCACGCCATATTGCAACACAGCGTACAGCTTAGGTCTATATTTCCGTCATCGAGGGCGCGTCGACAGGATAGTCGGTTTTCTTGTTAAGGTTATGATACATGCGTGAAGCGCATACAGCACCATAATAAATTGTGCGACGTGGGTAGCCGATATCAGTGTTCACCTGAAAATTTTTGGCAGATGCTGTGATGAAATATCGTGTGCGATGTGAACGACGTCCTGTTGAAATCACGGAATGTGTTATCCAGTTATTAGCAGAGCCTTTTAAATAAGGGGCAACGCTCCAAGGTGACCATCTGTGTCACAAATGGGTGTTAGTATTTTGTTTTATACGTTAAGGGGTCAGACCTTGGGCAGATAAGGTAGTATTTAATTCCGATAGTATCCGCTGTATTACTCCCTTTGTGGTTATAAGCTGCGTAATGTAGCAGATTTACTATTTTCTGTGACATCGTGATTTATATAAAAATCAGAAACATAGCCAGTTTATAGTGTGGCCTGTTAAGAGTGTGCTGACTGCTGCTGTTGACGACTTCTGACTAAACGTTAAGATGCGCTTTCACTTCACATATGTTTGCAGGAAATGCTTGCCAGTTTTATCATACAGGGGCTAGGAAGTGAAATTTGTTGTTTGTGTATGCGAGTCTTATTCTGTTGCTATTCCTAGTATCCGCATGAAAAGCGTCCTTGACGTTGCAGAAGACACGCGGTGTGTTTTGTCACCATTTTTCTGCGCGCCTACATTCTCTCGAGTTACTACACGCTAACCACGACTGTTGAGTAAATTGCCTACACGGATGTATGAAGGCGTCAGCCGATTGCTGCCTTCTTGTAGAACTATCGGTGCCTGCTGAGAACACACCGTACATGAGCTGTCCATCAGCAAATTGACTCCTATACCTACATGTAACATTGAAACAATGCACAAATTTTTTTTCAGCCAAATATCTTCGGAAGAAGAAACGTAGGAATCTACGTTGCAAAACATAGTAACTTCAGTTTTTTGATAAATAATGTGGAGCACCTCCACGTCCATAATTTTAGAGTGATATCACAAAAAGTTTTACTGTCAACTCTGTGAAAGGATTAGTTTTCTCTTTGGAGTCGGAGGAGAGAGTCTGTGATTGTGTCCATACGTCTGGCTGCGACCCCCCGTAATACGGGAGACAGCAGGCAGTAAGCGCTTAAGAAAGACGATTTTACGGCAGAGAAAATAAGTGCCACAGCAAGCACCGTGGAACAAATCCCCTCTGCGATAGTGTGGCTTGGTACTGACGGATTTACGATACCACGTGATAAGATCGTCACCAGACCGGAGACCGGTCATAAAATAGGCCGCTCGGTGTAGAATGCCGTGTGGATTTTAATTGCCTTTGTATGTGCACAGTTTTCCTGTTGTAGATGAGAGCCAATCAGATGTGCTGAAATACGGGGCTCACCGATCGCGTTACCTGTATCCCTAGTTCGAGCTTATTGTAGGTGGTCAGGTACCCCAGAGGAAAAATGTTTTTGGATGGTTATACTTTCACCTGCGGTAGTGATCGTAGTTCTACAGATGAAAAACTTCTCCAAATGTTTCGAATTCCTGTCTAGTCACGTGCCGAGTTTGTTAAATACCTCTATGAGAGTCTCGAACCCGGATACACTGTGCATGTCCGCGGTAATTGTGTGTTGTGGAGCATTGCTTAAGATTCTTAGAACCTTGTTCTGTACGTCCTGCAGCCGGCGCAGATGTGTGGGAGCTTCGTAAACCCAGACTCATCGACCTCGACAAGTAAATTCATTAGGAGACTAAATGATTATATTCACTTAGAGTCCTTTTCAGGTTGTCTGAACTTTCTTCTTCCGTTCCATTAGCGTTCCTGAACCATCCTTGTGCTTTCTGCCCGTTTTCCTTTCAATCATTCGTATTTCAGTTGACGTATTTTCAGTAGTTTCTTCCGTGAATGTATTGTTGTGGAAGTTGTGTACAAGGTGACAATTATTGAACTATATGAAAAAACAATTAGCTACAAACTACGGCGTGCACACACTTTATTCAATATATTAATGTCACTAAAGATATTCGGATTTATGTTATGACATGTTCGATATGCCTGGAATCATTAGCGACAATGTTGTGCAGACGAATAGAGAAATTCTGCGTGACCCGCTGAAGAGTCGGAACATCGATGCTGTCGATGACCTCGTGAATGGCTGTTTCAGATCACTAATGATTTTGGGATTATTGCTGTACATCCTGTCTTTATTATAGCCTCACGAAAAGGAGTCGCACGCTCATGCCAGTGGCCTCTCGGTATCCCAGAACCAGAATACGGTCCCAAAGTGCTCCTCCAGGACGATAAACACTCTCCTGTTTTGGTGGGGTCAAGCTTCGTCTTGCATGAACCACATCTTGTCGAAATCAGGGTCGCTTTGTACAATGAGAATTAAACCAGCTTTTAAAACCTTCACGTAACGTTCGGTAATCACCGTGCCATCAAGGAATATCGCACCGATTATTCCGTGACTGGATAGTGCACACCACACAGTCACCCATTGGGGGTGAAGAGAAGTCCTGATCGCAAAATGCGGATTCTCAGTCCCATAAATGCACCAATTTTGCTTACTGACGAATCCATTCCAATGAAAGAGGGCTTCGTCGCTAAACCAAACCATATAGTGCATACTAATTCCCAGCATGCCCTGCGGCTAACCGTGCAGTTCTAACGTCATAACGCAAACCGTTCAGAAGTTATGGCGATTTTATTTCATATGATTCAATAATTGTCGCCCTGGACATTTTTACACAAAAATCGATAATTTTATGCGTAATTATTTACATTTCTTCATGGGTTACCCTTTTAGATCTTGTGGCCCACTTCATCGGTTTTCTGGGGGATACAAGCCTCTTGTTTTCTGTTTATATTAACAAAAATACTATTGTTTATGAACAAAAGCGTCATCATCACTTTTTTATTTAACTTTTGTTACCGACTTCGGCCCTCTTAGGTGACGGCAATAATATTCCTGTACTATACAGTTTTAGATTTGCGGTTGACCGAATTAGGCCGAAAACGGTATAAAAAGCTAAATACAAAGTAATGCAAACAAATAGTCTGTAAAAAATAAAATCCCGGCATTTCTTGCAATTCTTTCGTCATTCTGGAAAAACGCCATTCATTAATTCAACTAGCATTTTTCTTTTTTATGTTCATTGGAAACGTGTCCAAAATGTCTCCCTAAGTAGAAATGGAAATAATTTTCTGTCAGAAATTGTGAATAAACCAATGTAAGCAACAGCACATTAACTTTATTGCAGCCTGCGAAAAATAATATAGAGGGTGTCTCATTTATCTGGAACACCCTAAATAACTGTGTTCCAGATGCAAATTACAAAATGCGCCGAACAAATGTTTGTTAACCGTCAGGGGGACATCAATCAGCATGATTGCCTTCCTTGTAGCTTTGTTTTTTACAAAGATATGAACAGCGGCGTGACTTTTTTAAATGGCTCGCTGTATTTTTTATTCGGTGATTAATTTTTGCGCCGGCCGTGATGGCCGAGCGGTTCTAGGCGCTTCAGTCTGGAACCGCGCGACCGCTACGGTCGCAGGTTCGAATCCTGCCTCGGGCATGGATGTGTGTGATGTCCTTCGGTTAGTTAGGTTTAAGTAGTTCTAAGTTCTAGGGGACTGATGACCTCAGAAGTTAAGTCCCATAGTGCTCAGAGCCATTTAATTCTTTTTTCTTCTAAAGACCTATTCCAAATGTATCACAGTCTACCATTCACTGAAACACAACGATATTAATTGCATAACACAACATCGACGTTGACGCTCCCAGCACTTAGTGCAGGTACTCTGGGTAATGCCGGCCGGTGTGGCCGTGCGGTTCTAAGCGCTTCAGTTTGGAACCGCGTCACCGCTACGGTCGCAGGTTCGAATCCTGCCTCGGGCATGGATGTGTGTGATGTCCTTAGGTTAGTTAGGTTTAAGTAGTTCTAAGTTCTAGGGGCTGATGACCTCGGTAGTTAAGTCCCATAGTGCTCAGAGCCATTTGTACCATTTGAACTCTGGGTAATGGAACACATCCACGTGCTGACGTTGACAGAGGGCAAATGTAAACATAAGCAGAATGCACACCCGTCATTCCGTTAACCATCGTCAGCTGACGAGTTGTGTGAGTAGAATGTACACCAACGAATAGAAGGTAGAAATGCTTCTCATCTATGGGGAATGTAAGTTAGCAGAACAGTAACTGCAATACTGTTTTCTTATGTACGGGTACATTTGGTACAGTAGTTTAGTCCTTTTAAATACTGCTGTGTAGAGTAGGCATATAGTAAAGGGTGTCCTTCATACAAACTGCATCAACATAACGTTTCTTTTATGGTTGTTGTTGAATGTAGGCGAAATGATATGCAGGCAGCGCAACTGTACAGAGAGTGATATCCTGACAAGAACCCACCTTCCCGACGAATGTTTTCTCATCTTGTTGGGACGCTTCAGGAAACGGGAGGTTTCAACCCGCGACAACCCAGTCGTAGTAGCACTCGCACAGACAAAGCTACCGAAGTTACTGTTCTCGCTTCCGTTGCTATGAATCCACATGTGAGAACACGACAGCTTGAGCACGAGATTGACATTCCTGAAACCAGTGTACAATCGTATTCTAACACGTCACCAGTTCCATTCGTACCATGTACACCTAGATCAAGAATTGCATGAGAATGATTTATCGCGAATCTCTCACCCAGCAAAATGTCCTAAGCTTGTCTTGTATGCAAGATGAGTAAATGAACTGACCCGCAAAATTACAGACGAATATCCTTAACATCGGTTTGCTTCAGAATTATTGAACATATTATGAGTTAGACTATAATAAATTTCCTTGAGAGGGAAAATCTTCTGTCCACAAATCAGCACAGTTTTAGAAAGCATCACTTGTGCGAAAGTCAGCTTGCTCTTTTCTCACATGATATACTTCGCGTTACGGTTGAAGGCAACAGGCAGATTTCATGTTCCTACATTTCCGAAAAGTGTTCCCAGATCGTGGCTTGAGGGCTTCTTAAGTAATAGGAGAGTGCGTTGTCGGCGACAGCGAGTTTTCATAAGAGACAAGGGCATCGTCAGCAGTGCCAAAGGGAAGTGCGATAGGAACACCATTATTTTCTACATACATGAATGATTCGGTGGACGGGGCGGGCAGCAATCTGCATTTGTTTGCTGATAATTCCGTGGTGTACGAGAAGGTGACGTCGTTGAGTGACAGTAAGAGGACACAAGATGATTTAGACAACATTTATAGTCAGTTTAATGAATGGCAACTATCTCTAAATGTAGAAAAATGTACGATAAGGCAGATGAAAGAAAAAAACAGTCTTATAATGTTCGAATACAGAGTTACCAGCATGATACTTGACACACACTGGTCGGTTAAATGTCTAGGCCTAACGATGCAAAGTGATATGAAATGGAACGAGGAGGTAAGGATTGTAGTGCGGAAGGCGAATGGTAGATTTCGGTTTATTGGGAGGGTTTAGGGAAAGAGTGGTTCATCTGTAAAGGAGACCGCGCATAGAACGCATTCTTGAGTGCTGCTCGAGTATCTGTGTTACCTACCATGTCGGGTTAAAGGAAGACATCGAAGCAATTCAGAGGCGAGTTGCTAGATTTGGTACCGGTAGTTTCGATCAAAACGCAAGTATTACGTAGATTCTACTGGAACTCATACGAGAATCCCTGGAGAGAAGGCGATGTTCTTTACGAGGAAAGATACTGAGAAAATTTAGAGAACCGGCATTTGAAGCTGACTGCAGGACAATTGTGTTGCCGACAATGTTCATTTCGTGTATGGACATTGAAGATAAGGGAAATTAGGGTCGTACGGAGTCATATGGACAGTGGTTTTTCCCTTCACTCTATTTGCGAGAGGACGAGGAAGGAAAATGTCTACCGGTGTTACAGAATACACTCTGCTCCGCAACGTACGGTGGTTTGCTGAGAGTGTACGAGGTGCGACAATAAAGTAATGAGACTGATTTTCTTTGCAAGATGTGGCAACCCTGCAGGATTGCGTAGGCACAATATCTTTGACCTCGGTCTATAAGCTGCTTCTAGTCCAAGCGGCACATCGATGCAACTGCTCAGTATTGAGTTGTGCTGTAATAAATTAACATGTGTTTGTCACGGAAATGGAACAGCATAACATTGCACAACGGTATGCCATTTCCTTTTGCGTTAAAGTGGGTGAAAATGCGACGGTAACTTATGGTAAGCTTCAGAAGGCTTTTGGAGAGGAGGTTATGTCAAGAGCTCAAGTTTTTCGTTGGCATAAAATGTTTAGTGAAGGCAGTACGAATGTTGAAGACGAAGACCGCAGGGGACGACCATCAACATTACGGAAGAATGTCAACTTGGCCAGGGTGCGTGAACTCGTACGATCTGATAGAAGATTATCCATGAAAATGATTGCAGAAGGACTGAACATCAATAGAGAAACGGTTCGTCTAATAATAACTGAAGATCTTGGTATGAGAAAGATTTGGATTCTGCATCACAATAATGCGTCATCCCATACTGCTCTCTCAGTACAGCAATTTTTAACCTCAAAACAAATTTCGGAACTACCACAGCCACCTTATTCACCAGATATCGCTCTGTGCGACTTTTTTTCTACTTCCAAGAGTCAAAACGGCGGTCAAGGGACACCATTTTCAAACAACACAAGATGTCCAAAAAGTTGTGACGAAAGTCTTGGAGGAAATTACAGAAGATGAGTTCCAGAAATGTTACCATCAATGGCAAAAGCGCTGGATAATGTGTGTGCAATCAGCAGGGAACTACTTTGAAGGAGACAACACTAAACTTGACTAAAACGGTAAGCAACATTTTTTTTCACATCAGTCTCATTACTTTATTGTCGCACCTCGTATGTTGAAGTATAACAGTAATTGCAATAATGTGTTCTTATTCACAATACGGGTATATGTGATACTTCGTTGGTGTGCATTGGGCTCGCACAAACCTTCAAATGAAGACAGCTAACTGAATTACGAGTGTGAATTTTTTGTGTTTCGTTTTGTTTACGGCCAGATCCAGCAAGTGAACGGCTGACGTTAAACGGTTTACCAGTACTGTGTGTTAGACAGGAGATTCTGTGTCAGTTTAGTGTTACGTTCTTCATGAAGTCATATTTGTGCGAATAGAACACTGTGGTATGTATTTGAGCAGGTCTTGAGCGTGGTAAGTGGATTTCCCCATAAAAATATGGTGTGATATTTAGAAAAGGAAGACATACTACTATTAACAACTTCGTAACGAACAAAGCTGTAAGAAAGGCAGTCATGCTGGTTCATGTTCCCCTGGTGGCTTAATCACATTTGATTGATATTCATGTTATTCTGCTTTCGGAAAAAAATTATATAGGTTGATCAAGATAAATGATAGATAATGATGAGTCAGGCCACCTCAAATACGAGGGTTGGAACTTAAATAGTGGCAACTATTTATTCACAACCGATACAAAAGAGTTACATGTTTGCACCTGTTACTGTCCTTCAGAGTAGTCACCAGAGTTTAGTAGAACTCGTTGCCAGCGATGTGGTAGGCGTAGTATACCGTTAGCAGAGCCCGTTCTGTTGGTGGTGCGAATGGAGCGGTCTAAAGTTATGGTGATTCTCATGTACGACTGTGATGGTGTTATCCTAACGCATTACGTTCCTGACGGCAGATCGTCAATGCACAGTATTACTGTTCGTTTTTGTAGCATCACCTGCGACCAGCTTAGCGAAAGAAGCGGCGACACTTTCTGCGCAAGGCACCCATCATTTTGCACGACAATGCGCGGTCACATACAGCGCAAGCTGTGGCTACTCTGTTCGGTCGATGGGACTGGGAAGTACTGTACCATCCACCATACTCCTCGGACTTAAGTCCTTGCGACTTTGATTTGATTCCGAAGATGAAGGAACCACTTCGTGGCATTCGCTTCAGAACTGTTACAGAGATTAGACAGGCAGTAGACAGCTCAATTCGCACCATCAACAGAACAGGCACTGCCAACGGTATACTACGCCTTCCACGTCGCTGGCAACGAGTTCTACAAAACACTGGTGACTATTTTGAAGGGCAGTAACAGGTGCAAATATGTAACTCTTTTGTATCGGTTGTGAATTTAAGTTCCAACCCTCGTATATCCAGAAGTACAGAATATGGTGCGGGTTTAGCTATGTTCTAATGCGGGGAATTTTTTAGAACACGCAAGTAAATTTTAATTTTTATACGCTATCTGTTAAAAACTACCCAGATACACTTACGTACTGCAGAACTGACCGCTAGTTGTCACCAGAGCCGGATACACAAGTGCAAAAGGAGGTGGCGGCATGTGTTGTCAAGAGAAGCAGTAACAGCAGATGTGTCGTTCAGGAAAGGTCAGTGACTTCGAAAGTGGACCAGTCATTAGATTTCACCTGAGAATCAAGTCCATGAGCGACTGACGGACAGCAACTGTAGAACATTGTGGGGGTGCTTGTAAAAAATCCCATGAAATCAGCGGGAGGAATCATTCGTGAGTTTCAAAGTGCTACCAGCTGTCCAACTAGAACAATGACTGTCCTAAAAAGAATGGGTTATAATGGTCGAATGACTCCCCATAAGCGACATATTTCTGTAGCCACTGCTAAGCGACGGTTGAGGTGGTGTAAAGGGAAACGCCACTGGACAGTGGACGACTGGGTCGAGTGATTAATCACGCGGTAGCCTGTGGCAGTACAATGGGAGGGTTTGGGTTTGGAGACTGGACAGTGGACGACTGGATCGAGTGATGAATCACGCTGTAACCTGTGGCAGTACAATGGGAGGGTTTGGGTTTGGAGACTGGACAGTGGACGACTGGATCGAGTGATGAATCACGCTGTAACCTGTGGCAGTACAATGGGAGGGTTTGGGTTTGGAGACTGGACAGTGGACGACTGGATCGAGTGATGAATCACGCTGTAACCTGTGGCAGTACAATGGGAGGGTTTGGGTTTGGAGACTGGACAGTGGACGACTGGATCGAGTGATGAATCACACTGTAACATGTGGCAGTACGATGGGAGGGTTTGGGTTTGGAGACTGGACAGTGGACGACTGGATCGAGTGATGAATCACGCTGTAACCTGTGGCAGTACAATGGGAGGGTTTGGGTTTGGAGACTGGACAGTGGACGACTGGATCGAGTGATGAATCACGCTGTAACCTGTGGCAGTACAATGGGAGGGTTTGGGTTTGGAGACTGGACAGTGGACGACTGGATCGAGTGATGAATCACGCTGTAACATGTGGCAGTACGATGGGAGGGTTTGGGTTTGGAGACTGGACAGTGGACGACTGGATCGAGTGATGAATCACGCTGTAACCTGTGGCAGTACAATGGGAGGGTTTGGGTTTGGAGACTGGACAGTGGACGACTGGATCGAGTGATGAATCACGCTGTAACCTGTGGCAGTACAATGGGAGGGTTTGGGTTTGGAGACTGGACAGTGGACGACTGGATCGAGTGATGAATCACGCTGTAACCTGTGGCAGTACAATGGGAGGGTTTGGGTTTGGAGACTGGACAGTGGACGACTGGATCGAGTGATGAATCACGCTGTAACCTGTGGCAGTACAATGGGAGGGTTTGGGTTTGGAGACTGGACAGTGGACGACTGGATCGAGTGATGAATCACGCTGTAACATGTGGCAGTACGATGGGAGGGTTTGGGTTTGGAGACTGGACAGTGGACGACTGGATCGAGTGATGAATCACGCTGTAACCTGTGGCAGTACAATGGGAGGGTTTGGGTTTGGAGACTGGACAGTGGACGACTGGATCGAGTGATGAATCACGCTGTAACATGTGGCAGTACGATGGGAGGGTTTGGGTTTGGAGACTGGACAGTGGACGACTGGATCGAGTGATGAATCACGCTGTAACCTGTGGCAGTACAATGGGAGGGTTTGGGTTTGGAGACTGGACAGTGGACGACTGGATCGAGTGATGAATCACGCTGTAACCTGTGGCAGTACAATGGGAGGGTTTGGGTTTGGAGACTGGACAGTGGACGACTGGATCGAGTGATGAATCACGCTGTAACATGTGGCAGTACGATGGGAGGGTTTGGGTTTGGAGACTGGACAGTGGACGACTGGATCGAGTGATGAATCACGCTGTAACCTGTGGCAGTACAATGGGAGGGTTTGGGTTTGGAGACTGGACAGTGGACGACTGGATCGAGTGATGAATCACGCTGTAACCTGTGGCAGTACAATGGGAGGGTTTGGGTTTGGAGACGGGACAGTGGACGACTGGATCGAGTGATGAATCACGCTGTAACCTGTGGCAGTACAATGGGAGGGTTTGGGTTTGGAGACTGGACAGTGGACGACTGGATCGAGTGATGAATCACGCTGTAACCTGTGGCAGTACAATGGGAGGGTTTGGGTTTGGAGACTGGACAGTGGACGACTGGATCGAGTGATGAATCACGCTGTAACATGTGGCAGTACAATGGGAGGGTTTGGGTTTGGAGACTGGACAGTGGACGACTGGATCGAGTGATGAATCACGCTGTAACCTGTGGCAGTACAATGGGAGGGTTTGGGTTTGGAGACTGGACAGTGGACGACTGGATCGAGTGATGAATCACGCTGTAACCTGTGGCAGTACAATGGGAGGGTTTGGGTTTGGAGACTGGACAGTGGACGACTGGATCGAGTGATGAATCACGCTGTAACTTGTGGCAGTACAATGGGAGGGTTTGGGTTTGGAGACTGGACAGTGGACGACTGGATCGAGTGATGAATCACGCTGTAACATGTGGCAGTACGATGGGAGGGTTTGGGTTTGGAGACTGGACAGTGGACGACTGGATCGAGTGATGAATCACGCTGTAACCTGTGGCAGTACAATGGGAGGGTTTGGGTTTGGAGACTGGACAGTGGACGACTGGATCGAGTGATGAATCACGCTGTAACATGTGGCAGTACAATGGGAGGGTTTGGGTTTGGAGACTGGACAGTGGACGACTGGATCGAGTGATGAATCACGCTGTAACATGTGGCAGTACAATGGGAGGGTTTGGGTTTGGAGACTGGACAGTGGACGACTGGATCGAGTGATGAATCACGCTGTAACCTGTGGCAGTACAATGGGAGGGTTTGGGTTTGGAGACTGGACAGTGGACGACTGGATCGAGTGATGAATCACGCTGTAACATGTGGCAGTACGATGGGAGGGTTTGGGTTGTGAGACTGGACAGTGGACGACTGGATCGAGTTATGAATCATGAATCACGCTTTAACCTGTGGCAATATGATGGGAGGGTTTGGGTTTGGAGAATGCCTATAGAGCGTTACCTGCCAAGATGTTCAGTGGCAGCAGTGAAGGAGGAGATGCCGTTACGGCATGGGGGTCGTGTTTGTCGGTAGGGTGTGGTCCCCTATTTCGCTTAAGTAACTGCTAAATGTAGAAGGATATGACCACGTCTTACAGTATTGTGTAGTACGTACAGTAGAGGACCATTTCTGAGACGATGCTGGTACCTGTATAACAATAAACTAGGACGCCTGGGGCAATGGTTTCTGGACAAATATATTAACTAAATGGACTGATCTGCTCAGAGTCCCGACCTGAACCCAACTGAACACCTTTGCTATGAATTAGAACGTCGACTTCGTTCCAGACCCCCAGCGTCCATCACTATCTTTTCTGGTTTCGGATCTTGAAAAATAATGGGCTGTCATTCTTCCATACGCATTCAGACACTTCATAGAAAGTGTACCCCAGCAGGGTTCAAGCCGTCACAAAGACGAAAGGTTGACACTAATACGTGTCCAGATATTTTTGATCAGATAGTGTAGGTACTGTAGCGCACCAACTGATGTGTGGCAGCCGAAGATCGTAAACATTGACGCAGAACTACTTCATCTCACATTTTGAGTGCCAACGTCGGATGCAGAAAAATAAAATGCCCATTCCACGCACTTCACCCTCTGTTATGTGTAATGTTATGTGGCGGCATGTTTCATGCCTGGGTTGGTCTACTAAGCCATTATAGACATCTCCATATCTGCTCTGCGATGCAATAATGGAAATGCAGGAGGTAAATGAAAACCCGGATACGATTACCATGTGACAACAACGATGGCTAATGTAAATACTGAGTTATTAAGCTGACTTACTTTGCTTTAATTCAACTGCATAGTTTTTCCGGCGCTTTCTGAAAGAAACCACTAAGAGATTTTTTGAACAGATAGTAACGAGCAAACAACATGGCACACCATCGTCATGCCTTGAGGATAAGAGGTCCCGCAAACGTTTTCCCTAATGCTCCAAACGTAACAAATACGTAAGTCGGGTGCAGTGTGTGTGTGTGTGTGTGTGTGTGTGTGTGTGTGTGTGTGTGTGTGTGCGTGTGCGCTCTTCTGATCAGACAACTTGCTCATGAAATTATTCACTCTTTCTCAATGGTAATGAGAGTGGAAATAACATACATGGTTTTCGTTTATGGCGAATGTCACCAAATCGTTAGAGCAGCCGTGCCGTTATATGTTGAGAGGCATACTCTTCGTGAAAATCCTCTCACGATGAGTTTATAAGCATTTTTAAAAAATCCTGAAACTGAAGGTGTAAACAATTCAAATACGAAGAGCGGTTGATGAGAGAAATTGAAGTAACATTGTAGTAGCGGTAACACGCCTTCCACATATCACCACGAGACCGGTTGGCTGCACGAGTGGTACTAGCCAAGAAGTTTTCTGTGAATACTGCACTCGAACGCATTTAATCTTTCCCACATTTCGCACCAATAACAGCTTCGTGGCAATGCCTTTCCGAATCGGTTAGACTTCTCCACATGGTGTTACCGCAAACTGAAAAGTGATGCAACGTTCCTATGCAACTTTTTGTTTACGGATGCAGTGTTGTTTACAGGCCGTGGCCAATTCAATCTTCGCGCCAGAGGTCAGTTGAAAATCCGCGCTGTCAACGTATGGCGCGGTTTTTCCGAGAATCGTATCATCGGTCTCCATCTCATTCATGGGACTCAAATTAGCAGTTTCTAATAGACATTCTGTATCTGAAGTAACCATGTAAGATCTCGTCAACCGAGATTACTCTTACCCGTCGGGACTCTGCGTGATTTCCGAGTCAGAATTCAAAAGAGCAAGAGAACACAAGCTCTTAGAGAAATATTGTACCATGCCCAACATCTGTACAGAGAGCGTCCTTGTCGAATTCCATTTGCTATTAACTGGGAAACCTCGAATTAATTAACTTTAACTATTCACAATACAGAATTAAAGATGAATGTTCAGGTTCGAAATGGTTCAAATGGCTCTGAGCACTATGGGACTTAACTTCTGAGGTCATCAGCCCCCTAGAACTTAGAACTACTTAAACCTAACTAACCTAAGGACATCACACACATCCATGCCTGAGGCAGGAGTCGAACCTGCGACCGTAGCGGTCGCGCGGTTCCAGACTGTAGCGCCTAGAACCACTCGGCCACTCCGGCCGGCCTGAGTGTTGTGGCTAGGTCCGATGTTCTGCTTTCGCAGTACGACGATCCTCGACTGCTGATAACTGACACCACTCGACAAATGGGCAAGAAGTAGACTAGAATTGGCTACAGCTGCAGTCAGACAGTCTAGGGCAGAGTCGGTCGCTGTCGTTGTGGGACAACAGCGGAATTTCTGGTGCCAACCTCTGTAAGATACCTCACAGGATGAGGGAAATCCCTGTTCTAACACGACGGATGTCACAACGTTTCTACACCTGCAGTTACAGCTCTTAATATAAATGGCAATCTATAGCCACAGGAATGTTGAACCACGTCTACTGTTTAAAGAGTAAAACGAATTTAATTTGACATATTCAGAAAATTACTCGTTTAGGCGGACGGCGAGGACCTGCTGCTGGGCGCTGGAGCCAAGTGCTTCAGCTGTGGATCATGTCACGAATGATTGCTGCCGGACTGTCAACCAAACAGCTTGGAAGACAACAGCACGACACTGGCGATTCCCAGGAAGAGCATTCGGAAATTGAAAATTTGTGGTAAGGTCTTACGGGACCAAACTGCTGAGGTTGTCGGTCCCTACGCTTACGCACTACTTAATCTAACTTAAACCAACTTACTTTAAGGACAACACACACACCCATGCCCGAGGGAGGACTCGAACCTCTGTCGGGGGGAGGGGGGGGGGGGGCATGAGCATTCGCCAACATTTAATTTGCATATTGATGTTAGTAGTTTTATACATGGTACATAAAGACGTGTCACATATTCCTACAGGAGACTTGGTCAAAACTAAATAAAAGTTGCTGTACCGATATGTCCGGAAACCAATAACTGTTGAAATACGGATCTCTCCTCTCATTTCCATCTCCCTATTACGTAGAAGTAGACACTACAGTTAGTGCTTTATGTTGTTACGAGGTATCCTGACACATCCCTCAGCACTTCGTCATCGTGATTCAAGCACAGTTTGAAATAAATGTGGCCTCTATTAGGAGTGCGTTCTATGCGCTGCTCATACGCTCCTCTCTGACGTCTTCACAGTGCGTCGGGCATAGACCAGGGCCTTTAAATGCCCCCATAGCCAGAAATCCAGAGGATTCCGGTCCGGTGGGGGCAGGGCATGCAACTGGACCCCCTCTACCCGTCCACCACCCACAAAACGTCTGTCGCACTATCCACAGCAAAAGGGGTGGTGCCATGTCGTGCGTAAGTCATTATCATTGTGTTTCTGAAAGGGTAATTTCTCCAACAGCGCTGGTATTTCATCGCGCAGAAATCGGTGTTACAGAACATCAGTTAATGTGTTTGGTAAAGTATGTGGCACTGTTTGTCACTGACTTCCGCGCATACATTGATGCTGAAACGATGTGATCTCTCACCTCCGTTATTTATTTCAATACTATATTGGTTTCGGGCTACCAACTACACGATGTTCTGCTCAGTAGCCTGTCCTCTGCTCCTGCACTGCACAGGAATATATGCATATTTAGACCCACTATATATGATGTTTCATTAATAAAAACAAGCTTATGTGCCTGCATTGATTTACATATAAGGTGAAACCGTTGTATATACGGCTATTGCACTGAAAAAATTCATTTTAAAAGTATTTGTGGCTGGTTGCATTATTCACCAAGACTAACGGCCGCAGAGTTCACAAGATCCAACATAGATAAAATAACCACACACTTGTTTAAACGATATTCTAAGGACAATTAGGTGATCTTACAACCTAGGGGCGGCAGCTACTTGATTTTTAAAATTAGCATCTGGTGTGTTTCACACAGCACTTGTGCATATCATCTGACTGGATACGAAGCACCCGAAGAAACACACAAACGAGGTATTGTACATATACAGCAGTTATTTTGAATGTTATTTACTTGGTTTCTAACGACCTGTTTTTCATTTTTTGTTTTAAAACAATGTGATAGTCGTGACATTCGAAACTAACAACTAAAAAAATTAAAACTGCGGTGCTGACGAACAGTTGGAATCAAAAGTCTTTCTAGAGAATTTGGAGATACTTGGGACACAAAATGATAAGGAATACCACTCAATCCGTGATAAGAAGATTGCAGCACTGCATTGATACCAATGGTCGTCACTTCGAACACCTTATGTAAATGGATGTTCATGCCACCTTTTTGACTTTCGTTGACCTTCGAAGACCTTACTGTTGCATATCATTGGATTAGTCTCGATAGTCGCTATCAGAAAATAAGTAAAAAACTATAGCATACACTTAAAAAAACAAAGTTGATCTTCATACCTATGACGCGACCCCACCTAGCAACAAAAACCAATGTCATATCATGGCTCCCGTTGTCACATTCAACATTTGTCCCACAAACTTTTCAGCTACTATCATACTTTCGGTGTTATTCTTGGTGGCAATAGTTAGTGACTCACTCTGTATATCATTTGACAAATATAAATACAATAATGTATTTTTACAGAACCATTATTTACACAATTTTATCTGAAATATGACACTCAATTGGTTTCATAAATTCCTTGATGTTTCGCTCAATTTTTGTTGTACACAAGCGCATAATTGACTCTAAGTATCCTCTTGTCCCATTGCAATCTACATTGGTGTGGCTCAAAAGAACTGTGTTCTACGAGGACAGAATGGATGACAAGTAAAGCAAAATGGCTCACAATAACGAACGGCGAACGGCGGGCCGCCGTCAGATCAATGGCAGTGGTCCATGGCGTGTGGTCTGTGCATCCCTGTTTTAGAGCGTTGGATTCACAGGCGTGGACACTTGTTACACACTCTAACGCAGGAACTCCTGTTAGGCCCATTGTTAGAATTTTCATTGCGGTCCGTTGCTATAGGAACTCACACCAGCTGCCGAAAGGTGCCCAAGCCGCAGGCATTGACATCTGTGACTTCGACGTCCTGTAGTGTCTCTGGATGAATTTTTCGAGCATTACTTCCTATCCCCTATTTGTTCCTCAATACACCCTCTATAATTCCTGTAAGTTTTCCTTATCGTTCTGTTGCACTGTATGTATGTATCGTGAACAGTAACGATGCTACCACACTGTCTTGGGTACATTGCACAATACCATCGCTTATAACTATAGCTCGCCATGAACAACAGCGTACTCTGTTGCCCACCGATTTAATTGTTCCCAAATACCAAAATGTCGTGTAATTGAGCAGAAGAGTAAGTTTGCAGGCGTAGCTTGTGGAGCTGACAGTCGCCGGAATATGCGCCAGCGGAGGCGGCACGATGCCACGGAGACTTTATAGGGCGGTAGCGCAGAGGGCCATTCTGATGTACGCGAGCGACCGCCGCTAATGAATGCAGATGGCGTCGCCAGCACTGGTGAGTCGCCGAGGGCATCGAGCCAATAGTGGCCACTGGGAGCGTGCCGCAGATGGCGTCTGTCTTCACAGAAACGGCGCCGTGCGGCAGAGCCAATTGCCAGGAATTATTAATGCGGCCGAGATCTGTTGCGCATTGTTCCACTGATAGGTGCTCGGCAGCTGTGCTGGAGGAAGTGTAAACAAACTGTAATGATCCAGTGTAAGAATGACGGTGCCAAAAGTTTCTTAAAACAACGAGCGGTTCAGAGTTTTAGTCACATTCACATAGAGAAATAGCTTTCAGCTGTTGAGCTTCCCAACACCCTGCAGATTTCTTGTGTTGTGAGAAAAGGTTCAAATGGCTATGAGCACTATGGGACTTAACATCTGAGGTCATCAGTCCCCTAGACTTAGAACTACTTAAACCCAACTAACCTAAGGACATCACACACATCCATGCCCGAGGCAGGATACGAACCTGCGACCGTAGAGCCTAGAACCGTTCGGCCACAGCGACCGGCTGTTTAGAGAAAGAATCAGAAAATGAAAAAGAATGGTGTAATTAGTTGTGTGAACAGTATAACTTACTTCTGGCAAATTTTAACCGTCAAGGTTGAGGAATGTGGTGTTACTGGAGGGTGCTGAAAAGTGAGTGGGCTGATGACATAAAAAATAAGATTCTTCACGGAATCGGCGGGCAAAGAAAATTGTGGAAAACACTAACTAGAAGGAAGGCGTGGTGGAAGGGACAGGATGATGCGATATGTCTTAAGACAGCATGGAATACCTACCATAGAAGTAGCAGCAGATGTAGAGGACAAAAATAGTGGGTGAAGACAGAGCGTGGAATAAATACAACAAATAATGAAAGACTTGCATGTCATTGACGTGAAGAGGTTTCTACAGGAAAGGAAATCGTGGAGGGCGCATCATACCAGTCAAAATGTTAAATGTAGTAAAAAGACTGAGTTCAATTGTATGTGTTACCATGGAACTGAAGAAAGTGTAGTGTTGAAACTCTTTCACTAATGCTAAATGTGACTTCCGGCTTAGCAGGCTGGCTGTGCATGTATTTCTCGATTCGGTGTTCTGCTAGTCCGACACAGTGCCCCTGGAGGAGCAACGAGCGCCTGTCTATTTATTTGTTGGTATTCTATCCTTGCATAGCCCCACTTCTTTTCATCCGTCCTGTGTGAATGAGAAAACATGGAAAAGCGAACTGTCAAATCTCGCTTCAGCATACTCACGGTGTTTAGTAGTATGGTAGGGTATAACCTAACGCCAACTCACACTCCTGGATACGCAGTGCTGGGATCAAATAGGGTAAACCTGATGGTTTGCTCGATCCACCGTTCTCTCATGTATTGCATAGGTCAGTTGGTACCTATGCTCCTCACCCAACGCCTGGACCGGAACGTTGCGAGAGAGAGAGAAAAGGTGCGTGGCCATTATGTAGCCTTTTCAGTTTAAAGCTCGAAACTGTCGACTTTGGTGGGGATTATTTTAGGTTTCCGACAACTGCGTAGGTTACAATACATTTCGTGCGGAAATGAGAGTGAAACATCGCATTTTTAATTAGCTTTCTTCGTGATCCACGTATCTTTTACTGTGGCCTTCAGCCAACCATGTGGTCAATATTCTGTCTCTGATCACAGCAGAACGATTATAAAATGCTTCCGTGCGTTATAATAAGCGTGATGATATACAACTTCCGTGAGAATTTTTGTAGTTTTCTTTGAGATCGGCATCTTTGCTATTGTGGCGTTACTCTGTCTCTCATTGCGGTAGGACAATGATAAAGTGATTGTGTAAGCACAATCATATACCATTTCCGTGTGAAGTCTTCTAATTTTAACTAATTCTTTTAGTGAACCGCACTCTGCTATTGTGGCCTTCAGCCAAGCATGTGTACCTTACTCTGTCTCACTGCGGTGTAATCTTAATAAAAGGACTGCGTGTGTTATAATAAGCACGATGACGTACAATTTGCTTGTGGAATTTCGTAATTTTAAGTAATTTTCTTTGTGAGTGGTATTTTTGCTATTGCGGCCTTCAGCCAACCACGTGGTGCTTACTCTGTCCCTTGTCTCGGTAGAATCATAATAAAATCGTGGGGTGTATTATAATAATCACAGGGTGGGGGCAAATAAAAGTGGCCCAGAGAACAGAGTTGCAGGGCCTAAAGAAACACAGCGGAGAAAAGGAAATACAGTACTAACCTGACTACAGCAGATGGTGAAAATAATCATCGTTCACCTCTTGGCACTTTTGGGCCCTCGTTATCAAATCGCTGAAAGCATATCGAAGCTGGATTGCTAGAATTGCTGCAGTTTCGTCCGAAATTTTCTGCTGCAGTTCTTGAAGACTATAAGGGTTGTTGCGATACACCTTAGACTTGAGGGCTCCCCTCACAAAGTAATCGCACACTGACCTGGGTAGCCAGCCAGGCCCGCGACCAGACTGACCTCTCCTAACAACTCTGTCAGGCGTGAAGATTGTGTAGATGTGCTCCAGGGTTCGGCCGGCTGTATGGGCCGTTGCTCCATCCTGCTGGAAGTAACTGTAGGCCTTAGACTCCTCCGTTAATGCTGCCAATCGTATCGACTCGCCCGGGCTATTTTTATTTGTCCCATCTTGTATAACAGGAGTGTTAAATGTCGTATTTTTGAATGGTTTTCTTTGTTAATAGAGCTTTAACTTTCTCCCATTATCGAACCACGTAGTGTTTACCTTATAGTTCGTTATTTAGGAACCTGAACACATAATCAATGGAAAGTTGAGTTTCTTTTAGTAACTGCACTGTACACATTTCTTTTCTCCTGTGGTCGCTATCCAGATTAGGTCTGGAGATGTAGTATATTTGAGTATAAACGTTATGAGATCCCGCCATCAACTCCTGCTTCCCAGCATCTGGTGCATGCTAAAATTCAGTAATTTAGTGGGAATCTACCGGTGAGTATTTGATTAAATGAATGTTCGCTTTTGTAACCCATGCATAACTATCGCTTGCTCACCACTATCCAGTACGGTGCAAGGTTAAATGATTCAAAAGTCTATCGAAATTGAGCTCAAGGGATTATTTTTAACATAAATATTTGATGTGCACTGAAAACTGAGAGAACGTAAGAATGTAAATTTTGTAGGGAGCACATTGTGCTCATGTGCTCATGTGTAACAATAAACTGGTAGCCAAGATTGCTGGAATTCTTTTTATTCCATGATTACATGTTTCGGCGAAACTAAAGCCGCCATCATCGGATCTTAGGACACATACAGGTTACAACATCAAGGCAAACAATGGTGATATTAATAGTTGCCTATAACACGCAGGCCTTACAAAATTGTCATACGTAGCACATAGGCGTCCAAGAGAGATGACATTATAAATGTTAAGTGTCTCCATCACACACTTAACATTTATAATGTCATCTCTCTTGGACGCCTATGTGCTACGTATGACAATTTTGTAAGGCCTGCGTGTTATAGGCAACTATTAATATCACCATTGTTTGCCTTGATGTTGTAAGCTGTATGTGTCCTAAGATCCGATGACGGCGGCTTTAGATTCGCCGAAACCGGTAATCATGGAATAAAAAGAATTGCCGCGAAATTGGCTACCAGTTTATTGTAAGAATGTAAAGTTTGGTTTGTATTTGAAATAATGAAACAGTTCAGCTTAAATGACATTAGTCAGATGCTAATTAACGTGAATCACTTCATCCCCATCGGTCCTCCCTGTAAGGCACTCACTCGTGAAAGCACTATTTGTTACGATATGGCGTGCAGTATAAATGATAGGAACTGATTACCTGTATAAACGAGGGACAGAAAATCTGTCACGTTTATGACGCCACTTTCACCTATCCTTACATACCTGAAATTATTCATGCAGATCAACATCCGCGTTTTCCGTTGCGTAAATAAATAATACTTTGTTAATGAGCAATTCACATTTTTTTATTGGTCAACCCTTTACATTCTGGGCTAAAATTTCTGCATGGTGCGTATGGCGTACGTAAATGCAAAGTGAGCGACGTCAGACGGTTCCGGCCACAAATATAATACGAGTAAATATCATAGATTTAATCGTGCGCTTTTAACACTAAGGCAGGAACAGCAACCGTCTATTGTGTTATTGTTCAGCCAGATCCCGGCGATCTAGATGAGGAACGGAACGGTTACCAGCTGGGAATATTGCCGAGGGGTTTACCACTTACGTCCTTAAAATTTTGGTAGGAACTGAGTGTTTCGGACTGCATTTTACTTTGTTCCCGACAAAAATATAAAGTTCTGGTATGTGAATGTATCTTGTAATGTGTGTGAAATATCGAGTCGTTGACTTGCTTGACATGTACTGCAATTTACCATGGCTTTGTTACAGCCCAGGAGGTGTTTCCAGAATAAATTTTCAGTTCGCAGCGGAGTGTGCGCTAATATGAAGTTTCCTGGGAGATTACATCTGTGTGCTAGACCGAAACTCGAAACCGGGACTCTTTGGCTTTCGCGGGAAAGTGCTGTGCCAGCTGAGCTACCCCAGCACGACTCAGCCCGTCCTCACACTATACATCCGGGAGTACCTTATCTCCCACCGCAACTTTGTGAAGTTTTGAAAGTAGCAGATGGGGTACTGGCGGAGGTAGAACGTTGAGGACGGGTTGTGAGTCGTGCTGTGGTAGCTCATTTGGTAGAAAGTCTCTAAGTACGACTCTCGATCCGGCGTACGGTTTTAATGTGCCACGAAGTTTCAACATCTCATTTTTTTATGTGGGCCGACGTACTCCACTGGTGGTCATGGAAGGCGCCCTAACGGCGGTACGATTCGTGAATGCCATCATCCGACTGCCGGCACGGTAGCTCAGCTTGTTCGGTCAGAAGGTTGGCAGCCCTCTGTAAAAAAAAAAAAAAAAAAAAAAAAAAAAAAAAAAAAAAAAAAAAACTGAGTGAATGGCTCAATATTGAACTTCAACGGGCGTCGGGGGACGTCCGCCACGAACAATTTCAACGAACTATAACGAACAAAATAAGACAGCTGGCACGGTAACTCAGCGTGTTCGGTCAGAGGGCTGGTTGGCCTCTGTAATGAAAAAAACTGAGTGCAAGGATCAACAAACGAACTTGAACGGATGTCATGTGACGTCCGCAACGACCAAACACAACGATCAACAACGAACAAAATGCAAAAAAAAAAAAAAGACCGATAGCACAACCATATCGGCAACATATTGGCGAGGCATTCGTCTTCACGTGACTCGAACTCGAGACGTTTGCCTTTCGCGGACGATTGTTCTACCAAATGAGCTACCCCACCACGACTCACGTCCCATCCTCAAAGCTTTACCTCCGCTAGTACCTTATCTGCTATTCGCTGGAGAGAGTATCTAAGGCATTCAGCCTGACCGGGTTGCCTCCAAACACGTCTCCGACGATTGTCTGGTTGAAGGCATACGCGACACTCATCGGTGAAGAGAACGTCATACCAATCCTAAGCGGTCCATTCGACATGTTGATGATCCCATCTGTACCGCGCAGCATCGTGGACTTCGCCATGGACGTCGGGAGAGAAGCTGCGAATCACGCAGCTTGTTGCGCACAGTTTGAGTTGTAACATGACGTCCTGTGGCTGCACAAAAAGCATTATTCAAAATGGTGGCATTGCCGTCAGGGTTCCTCCGAGCCATAATCCGGTCATCCACTGCAGATCGTGTATTTAGCATTCAAGGTGCCGTTTTCCTTCTTATATTTCGCTCAAGGCTTTTGTAGATCGTTTCTTCGTAGATATATACGTGTTTGGATTCAGAAAAACCGGAATGAGCAAACCTGATGGTGGAAAAATGATGCCAGGAAATCTGAACTTCTCGCAATGTCCTTATGAGCACAGCAGTAAGTAGTCCCTATAGCAATACGGAGTCCAATCCTGTAGCAGGCAGCCTGGTTCCAATAACTTATCTTGACGATGACGTGTAGTGCCTCCATTTGTCGAACGATAGGACTGTGGAGCTCCCGACCACTGCTTATAAGGGCATTCTGGACTCTAGGTAGTAGGTCCAGATGGTTCGTCGGCAACGCCGCCTATGCTGAGTCGCTGGGACCCCTCAAACTCGTTGACGTCGATATCTTCCGCGGTGGAATCGCTGTCATTATTAGGGCGAGATACAAGAGAATGTTATCCGCAAATCCCATGGTATCATTGTTGCCACAGGTAATTCAGTCCTCTGCATTTTCATTTGAAATTCTGGTTCAAAAATGGCTCTGAGCACTATGGGACTCAACATCTTAGGTCATAAGTCCCCTAGAACTTAGAACTACTTAAACCTAACTAACCTAAGGACATCACACACACCCATGCCCGAGGCGGGATTCGAACCTGCGACCGTAGCAGCCCCGCGGTTCCGGACTGCAGCGCCAGAACCGCACGGCCACCGAGGCCGGCTGAAATTCTGGTTGGCGTATTTTGCGAATGACTAAAATGTGAAGTGATTGGAAGAAAATTCATGATAACACTTCAAATTTTACTTTCTTCTGGGTGTAGTTTACATCAATAATGTTAGTCTGTAATTTTTGGAAACTTCTTATAATTCATCACCGATTTATAAAAACAATAACGTTTAGTTCATTATATTGATTGAGTTTAGTACATGGTTTGTTTTCTCTTTGCAGGTATCAGTGGCGCCTAATGCCGGAACAGCTAAAGTAAGGTAGTCTCAGCAGCCGTTCGTTACAAGTAAAGCGAATTATCCTGGAAGTGCACAGATGGTAAGGAACTCTGAATGCAGATCCTCCGGAAAATGCAGCCTATAAAGTGACGCATCTAATGTTGTCGAGTCCCAGCACAGATCCTATCACCACGCCGGACGAAGATGTGGCCGGCACAGTGCATTCGAGACGTTGATGAAAATGTGGGCTGAGGTCTGCTCACCTTTAACGGTGTAAAAGGGAGAAAGTCTCATAGGATGCTCAGGACATGTGATTATAGAACGGAGAAAGGAGTTTTTATTCGTGGGAAGTGAATAATGGTGCAAAAAGAAGGATTCAGTTCAATAACAATTTATTTCCCCAATAGTTTAACCTTATTCGGAGGGGTGTTTTACAGTGGTTGTATACTTCGGAAAACGAATGAATTTACTCAAGCTCTCTGTATACTGGGCCGACCGGTTCCTTTCGCTGTCAGCCTACATCTCGTTCCAATAATGCACAGTCAAATATCTCAACCACAACTGGAGACAAGTGCGAGACTACGCTTGTTTCTTTTTTATACTCTCACAAGCAGAAAATATCAGCTATTACGTGTTGAGACTATACCCAAACAGATATCGTATTCACAATAGGAGACAAGAGTGAGACAATGCTTGTACCTTCCCACATTCAGAGGGACATACAATATGAAATACTACTCGTTGTTACTAAAGAAAAACTCTGTATTGCTTGTTCAACACTGAAGTGTCACTCTACAGGGTTGCGGTAATTGACAGGCCACCCGAAATACATCAATGAATAAATATATCGAGGTGCAGTTTTCCCTAAGTTATAGCGGATAACATAGCATATTTCCTTACATTCGCAAGTAATTTTTGTCGTTTGTAATCGCCGAATTACCGCACCGACTTTTTTTTCTAGTGGCACTTGAGAGAAGTTTCTAAGAGAACTTCGGCAACATAGCACTTACTGGACTTGATGAAGTAGTATCAAGATAACAGCGCCGCAAACCACTGTTCCGCCATCAGGAATAGAGCTTCCGCAAACGTCTGTCCTATTATACAAAATGTAAGCAAATAAGCAGCTCGGTTACGGTTATTGTGTTTACCTGTGAGCTTGAAACCCCCTCAGCGTGTGCAGCAATCAGTAACTTCCAAAATTAGTAACAGTTCTCCGAATGTTATCTACGAAAATTGCAAAGTGGTGCGGCATATCTATGCAAGACATGCCATGACAGACATGATAATACACACGCCAAACTTACCAGAGTTACGTGTTTGCTTGCATTTGGTAAAATAGCGCAGACGTTTGTGAACCTCTTCTCCTAACGGCGGGACTGCTGTTTGCACCACTGTGGTCTTGATAACATTCGATCAAATCCCATATATGTTATGTCATTGAAGTTCTCTTACAAGCTGCTTTCAAATGCCACAGAAAGAAGCATATAAAAATGGTTCAAATGGCTCTGAGCACTATGGGACTCAACTGCTGAGGTCATTAGTCCCCTAGAACTTAGAACTAGTTAAACCTAACTAACCTAAGGACATCACAAACATCCATGCCCGAGGCAGGATTCGAACCTGCGACCGTAGCGGTCCTGCGGTTCCAGACTGCAGCGCCTTTAACCGCACGGCCACTTCGGCCGGCGAAAGAAGCATATAGTTCGGTTAGAAAAAAGCAAAGTAGATGCAGTGAATCTGCAACTGCAAACGATAAAAATTACTTGCGAACGTCAGGAAATTCGCATTATTGTCTGCTATAACTTGGCGAAAACCACGCTTCGATATACACTCCTGGAAACTGAAATAAGAACACCGTGAATTCATTGTCCCAGGAAGGGGAAACTTTATTGACACATTCCTGGGGTCAGATACATCACATGATCACACTGACAGAACCACAGGCACATAGACACAGGCAACAGAGCATGCACAATGTCGGCACTAGTACAGTGTATATCCACCTTTCGCAGCAATGCAGGCTGCTATTCTCCCATGGAGACGATCGTAGAGATGCTGGATGTAGTCCTGTGGAACGGCTTGCCATGCCATTTCCACCTGGCGCCTCAGTTGGACCAGCGTTCGTGCTGGACGTGCAGACCGCGTGAGACGACGCTTCATCCAGTCCCAAACATGCTCAATGGAGGACAGATCCGGAGATCTTGCTGGCCAGGGTAGTTGACTTACACCTTCTAGAGCACGTTGGGTGGCACGGGATACATGCGGACGTGCATTGTCCTGTTGGAACAGCAAGTTCCCTTGCCGGTCTAGGAATGGTAGAACGATGGGTTCGATGACGGTTTGGATGTACCGTGCACTATTCAGTGTCCCCTCGACGATCACCAGTGGTGTACGGCCAGTGTAGGAGATCGCTCCCCACACCATGATGCCGGGTGTTGGCCCTGTGTGCCTCGGTCGTATGCAGTCCTGATTGTGGCGCTCACCTGCACGGCGCCAAACACGCATACGACCATCATTGGCACCAAGGCAGAAGCGACTCTCATCGCTGAAGACGACACGTCTCCATTCGTCCCTCCATTCACGCCTGTCGCGACACCACTGGAGGCGGGCTGCACGATGTTGGGGCGTGAGCGGAAGACGGCCTAACGGTGTGCGGGACCGTAGCCCAGCTTCATGGAGACGGTTGCGAATGGTCCTCGCCGATACCCCAGGAGCAACAGTGTCCCTAATTTGCTGGGAAGTGGCGGTGCGGTCCCCTACGGCACTGCGTAGGATCCTACGGTCTTGGCGTGCATCCGTGCGTCGCTGCGGTCCGGTCCCAGGTCGACGGGCACGTGCACCTTCCGCCGACCACTGGCGACAACATCGATGTACTGTGGAGACCTCACGCCCCACGTGTTGAGCAATTCGGCGGTACGTCCACCCGGCCTCCCGCATGCCCACTATACGCCCTCGCTCAAAGTCCGTCAACTGCACATACGGTTCACGTCCACGCTGTCGCGGCATGCTACCAGTGTTAAAGACTGCGATGGAGCTCCGTATGCCACGGCAAACTGGCTGACACTGACGGCGGCGGTGCACAAATGCTGCGCAGCAAGCGCCATTCGACGGCCAACACCGCGGTTCCTGGTGTGTCCGCTGTGCCGTGCGTGTGATCATTGCTTGTACAGCCCTCTCGCAGTGTCCGGAGCAAGTATGGTGGGTCTGACACACCGGTGTCAATGTGTTCTTTTTTCCATTTCTCGGAGTGTATTTCTTCATTCTGGATATATTTAGGATGGCCTGTCGTAGCCATCTCGTCGTGTATAGTGGCTTCGAGGCTAGGCAGTGAGGAATCACTCACTCTTAACTGCTTCGTCTGCTTCCTGGTAATCAGTTACTCGTCCATCTGCACTTGTCGCTTGTATTCTGGTTTTCTCTCGTAGCATAGCTTTCCCCTGACAATTCCGAAGGTCTTCCTAAGGTTCAAATTTTTTCAGTACGTTCTGGCTGGTTTTGAGTGTATTGCATATGCTGATTACAGTCACTTTGTGCTTCAAATCTACCATTGGGGTAGTTGGTATCGCCAGCTGTTACAGCACGGTCGATTTCTCGGCTAGCTATCAATATTCACTGATTAGCAAGAACATTATAACCACCAAATTGTTGAGGCTTTCGTGGCCACTTGTTGACAAACTGCCTATTGGCTTCTGTCTCGGGTTCTTCGGCCGACGTTCATCTAATGATTTTTCTGACGTTTCGCCAGCACGAGTGGCTGGCATTGTCAAAGCTTCACCACCGGCAATGGAGGGTGAAGCTTTGACAATGCCAGCCACTCGTGCTGGCGAAACGTCAGAAAAATCATTAGATGAACGTCGGCCGAAGAACCCGAGACAGAAGCCAATAGGCAGTTTGTCATTATAACCACCGATCTAGTGTGTATATGAATCCGTCCAGGCGATAACTGCGTCACCTGGCGGGGAATGACTGCTAGACAGATGTACCTACTGTGCATGTAGTATCGCTGAGTGTGCTGTCTATCTTGAGTTTGACCGAGAGTAGATTATGATGCCTGGACACTCGGAACGAGCATTACGGAAACTGCACGGCTTGTCGGCTGTTCGAGCAAAGCTGTGATGGGTATCTTAAACACGTGACGAAGCCGTGAAGCCACGTCCAGACGTCGTGGGGTCGGACGTCGTAGGCTGGGGAGGATGGCAAAACAGGACAGGCGGCGAACTGTGGCGAAATTAACATCAGACTTTAATGATGGGCAGAGTACAACATAGAGTACACACAGAGCACCGAACACTCCTAAGGACGGGCCTCCGCAGCCGACAACCCACGCTTGTGCCAATGTTAACACCACGACATCGCCAACTACGACTAAAATGGGAACGTGATCATCAGCACTGGACGTTGGCGCAGTGGCAGAGAGTTGAATGGTCTAATGAATTCAGACACTTTCTTCATTATGCTGATGGGAGGGCAGGAATCCGTCGTCTTCCAGGGGAACAGCTCCTTGACACCCCTACTAAGGGACAGAGACAAGCTGGTGGCGGCCTCATTATGCTCTAGGGAACAATCATATGGGCATTCTTGGGTCCAGTGGAGCTTGTGCAAGACACCATGACTTCCAGGAAGTAGCGTACACTGGTTGCAGACCACGTACACCCCTTTATGACGATCATTTTTGTCAATGGCAGTGGCATTTTTCAACAATATAATGCGTCATGTCACAAGCCAGGAGTGTTATGGAGTGGTTCGAGGAACACAGTCGCAAGTTCCTATTGATGCGCTGGCCCTCCAGCTTGCCAGATGTGAACCCTATCGAACGTATGTGGGAAGTCATTGAATGCTAGACTGAGATTCATTGGAAGAATCCTAAGGAAATGCAATCCGAAAACAAAGGAAGTAGGTTACAGTACGCTTGTTCGCCCACTGCTTGAATACTGCTCATCAGTGTGGGATCCGTACCTGATAGGGTTGATAGAAGAGATAGAGAATATCCAACGGAGAGCAGCGCGCTTCGTTACAGGATCATTTAGTAATCGCGAAATCGTTACGGAGGTGATAGATAAACTCCTGTGGAAGACTCTGCACGAGAGACGCTCAGTAGCTCGGTACGGGCTTTTGTTGAAGTTTCGAGAACATACCTTCACCGAAGAGTCAAGCAGTATATTGCTCCCTCCTACGTATATCTCGGGAAGAGACCATGAGGATAAAATCAGAGAGATTAGAGCCCACACAGAAGCATACCGACAATCCTTCTTTCCACGAACAATACGAGACTGGAATAGAAGGGAGAACCGATAGAGGTACTCAAGGTACCCCCCGCCACACACCGTCAGTGGCTTGCGGAGTATGGGTGTAGATGTAGATGTAGATGTAGAATGTGGCGTCAGAGCTCTTCGCCTCCCTCTCCGGAATTTACGGTGATTATGTGACGTGTGTGTGTAGATGTGGTGCCAACTCCCTCCAGTGACCTATCAATGCCCCACTGCTTCCTTGCGACGACGCGTCGTCGCCATTATCCATGCCAAATATGGACAGATGGATACACCGTCTGTTAGGTAGGTGGTGATAATGTTGTGGCTGATCAGTTCCTCATACATAGTTTTTCCTGGTGCCCACCCCATCGCATGTGCACTGCCTTAACATTACTACTTAATAAAGTTAATTTTTTTCGTAACACAATAACACCTTTGCGTACATTAACAAAATTTAACAGCTAGGACAATGCGCACCGCACAATTAGAGCTCAGAAGCCCGCTCCTCTTTCAGGGGCTGTGTCAGAGACGTGGCGTACTCAACGAAATATGGACTCGAGTAAGAGCGCTGGTCGTTGTCGCTCATGGTTATCACCTTTGTCACCGGAGGAAACTTTTTAAGAGGGCAAGACGGCCTTCCGTTCATGATTGTCTCTAGTGACACTAGTACCTCTTGCTTATTCAGATTTTCCATTATTCATAAAATTGTGCTACGTGTTTGATTTATGCTTTGGCTAAATCTTGCGCACTTTGCTTTCTGTGCTAGTGTATACTACATTTCCGTACTAAAATCTCGTCGCTTATTTGGAAGAAACCTGTTCCTACACTGACAGAAAAAAATTGCAAGACCTAAGAATAATTAATGTAGACTAATGAAATTTCGGGAATACATTTGTCTAGTAATATACATAAATTATTGACATTGCAAGACCACAGGATAATGTAAGCGCGAGATTAGCCATTGCAACTGTGAAATTCTGGTGGATTAAAAGCCGGTGTAACCGGCAGAATGTTGAATGAAAGCATGCAAACCATTAATGCATTGTGTTGTACAGGTAACAGGTGTCAGTTTGTGGGATGGACATGCACGCCTGTTGCACTTAGTCGGCCAACACAGGTGCGATTTTTGCTGGTTGTGGATGACGCTGGAGTTGTCGCCCGATGACTGGAGACCGATCTGCTGATCCAGCAGGCCAAGGTAACATATCGACACTCTGAAGAGCATGTTGGGTTACAACAGCGGTATGTGGACGAGCGTTATACTGTTGGAAAACACCCTCTGAATGCGGTTCATAAACGGCAGCACAACTGGTCGAATCGCCAGACTGATGTACAGATTTGCAGTCGGGGTGTTTGGGGTGACCGCGGGAGTGCTCCTGCTGTCGTACAAAATCGCAGACGGTAACTTCAGGTGTAGATCCACAGTTCTGTCACGCAGACTGGTTGCCTGCAGGCCACAGCGCAGTGCGTGCTACGTGGCTTCTGGCTCGGATCTGTTCTTGAAGTAACTGATTTTTAACAGTTCGTTGTGTCACTGTGGTGCCAACTGCTGCTCAAACTGGTGCTGGAGATGCAGTACGATGCGCCAGAGCCATACGTCGAACACGATCGCCTTCCCTCTCGGTACTGCCACATGGCTGTCCGGATCCCAGTCTTCATGCGAGCGTGCTTTCTCGTAACCACCGTCGCTAACATTTATATACAGTGGCTACGTTCCTGCCAAGTCTTTCGGGCAATATCGTGGAAGGAAGATCCAGCTCCTCGGGCCTATTACATCATCTCGTTGAAACGCAATGAGCTGTTGATAATGGCGTCTTTGTCCTCTTAAAAGCATTCTTGACGAATATCAACTCACAACTCCTAGTCTCTAAGGTAACTAACACTCACGACCGTTACAGCGTGTGTTTAAGACAAACCTGATTTCCGTCCTCATAGTGACGCTGCTGGCGCCACTCTTGAGCGACTGACGCGAAATCTGAATAGAAATCACCTTTCCGGTGTAGAAACACGCCTGCCAACTTTCGTTTATGTCGCACAACTCCTTACTGGTGTTGCGATTTTTTTTTTTCCCCGTCAGTATATTTCATTTCTTCAATGGTGGAAGAGGGGTGGGGTGGCGAGGGGAGGGGGGGGGGGAATAGCTTCCTAGCACAGGCTCGGGCTACGCCTAGCAATCTCACTATGTGCTACTCATATTTCTGTGCTATCATTTTCTTTAAATAAACGCTATTCCTTCGACGAACTTGCCTGCCCTCTCTCAACATCTACAAAAAAGTACCTACGTTAGTGTTCAAGAGCTGTTCATCCTTAGTCTTCAACATCATCGAGATAACTTGTGACGGTTGCGTCACAACACGCCATTTGTATTGTACATTTTTCAAATACACGTATCAAAAAAAGATTTGCATCACCTCGAATCCGAGAGTTCCGAAAACGGTACAGAAAATTGGCCTAGAGATCATCATAAACATCATTTCCACCCTTTTTATTGCTCATGAAAACCACACATTGCATGTTGTACCCCTATACAGCGAGACCTTCAGGGGTGGTGGTCCAGATTGCTGTACACACTGGTACCTCTAATACCCAGTAGCACGTCCTCTTGCCTTGATACATGCCTGTATTCCTAGCGGCATACTATCTACAAGTCCATCAAGGCACTGTTGGCCCAGATTGTCTCACTCCTCAATGACAATTCGGCGTAGATCCCTCAGAGTAGTTGGTGAGTCGCGTCGTCCATAAACAGCCCTTTCCAGTCGATCCCAGGCATGTCGATAGGGTTCATGTCTGGAGAACATGCTGGCCACTCTAGTCGAGCGATGACGATATTCACAAGATGTGCACGACAATTCGCGCCCCGCGAATTGTCGTCCATGAACACGAGTGCCTCGCCAATATGCAGCCGATATGGTTGCACTATCGGTCGGAGGATGGCATTCACGTACAGCCGTTCCGGCGCCTTCCATGACCACCAGTGGAGTACGTCGGCCCACATAATGCACCTCAAAACAGCAGGAAACCTCCACCACCTTGCTGCACTCGCTGGTCAGTGTGTCTAAGGCTTTCAGCCTGACCGGGTTGCCTCCAAACATGTCTCCGACGATTGTCTGGTTGAAGGCTTTTTTTTTTTTTTTTTTTTTTTTTTTTTTGTCATCAGTCTACTGACTGGTTTGATGCGGCCCGCCACGAATTCGTTTCCTGTGCTACCCTCTTCATCTCAGAGTAGCACTTGCAACCTACGTCCTCAATTATTTGCTTGGCGTATTCCAATCTCTGTCTTCCTCTACAGTTTTTGCCCTCTACAGCTCCCTCTAGTACCATGGAAGTCATTCCCTCATGTCTTAGCAAATGTCCTATCATCCTGTCCCTTCTCCTTATCAGTGTTTTCCACATATTCCTTTCCTCTCCGATTCTGCGTAGAACCTCCTCATTCCTTACCTTATCAGTCCACCTAATTTTCAACATTCGTCTATAGCACCACATCTCAAATGCTTCCATTCTCTTCTGTTCCGGTTTTCCCACGGTCCATGTTTCACTACCATACAATGCTGTACTCCAGACGTACATCCTCAGAAATTTCTTCCTCAAATTAAGGCCGGTATTTGATATTAGTAGACTTCTCTTGGCCAGAAATGCCTTTTTTGCCACAGCGAGTCTGCTTTTGATGTCCTCCTTGCTCCGTCCGTCATTGGTTATTTTACTGCCTAGGTAGCAGAATTCCTAAATCCATTGACTTCGTGACCATCAATCCTGATAAGTTTCTCGCTGTTCTCATTTCTACTACTTCTCATTACCTTCGTCTTTCTCCGATTTACTCTCAAACCATACTGTGTGCTCGTTAGACTGTTCATTCCGTTCAGCAGATCATTTAATTCTTCTTCACTTTCACTCAGGATAGCAATGTCATCAGCGAATCGTATCATTGACGTCCTTTCACCTTGTATTTTAATTCCACTCCTGAATCTTTCTTTTATTTCCATCATTGCTTCCTCGATGTACAGATTGAAGAGTAGGGGCGAAAGGCTACAGCCTTGTCTTACACCCTTCTTAATACGAGCACTTCGTTCTTGATCGTCCACTCTTATTATTCCCTCTTGGTTGTTGTACATATTGTATATGACCCGTCTCTCCCTATAGCTTACCCCTACTTTTTTCAGGATCTCGAACAGCTTGCACCATTTTATATTGTCGAACGCTTTTTCCAGGTCGACAAATTCTATGAAAGTGTCCTGATTTTTCTTTAGCCTTGCTTCCAGTATTAGCCGTAACGTCAGAATTGCCTCTCTCGTCCCTTTACTTTTCCTAAAGCCAAACTGATCGTCACGTAGCGCATTCTCAATTTACTTTTCCATTCTTCTGTATATTATTCTTGTAAGCAGCTTCGATGCATGAGCTGTTAAGCTGATTGTGCAATAATTCTCGCACTTGTCAGCTCTTGCCGTCTTCGGAATTGTGTGGGTGATGCTTTTCCGAAAGTCAGATGGTATATCGCCAGACTCATATGTTCTACACACCAACGTGAATAGTCGTTTTGTTGACACTTCCCCGAATGATTTTAGAAATTCTGATGGAATGTTATCTATCCTTTCTGCCTTATTTGACTGTAAGTCCTCCAAAACTCTTTTAAATTCCGATTCTAATACTGGATCCACTATCTCTTCTAAATCGACTCCTGTTTCTTCTTCTATCACATGAGACAAATCTTCACCCTCATAGAGGCTTTCAATGTATTCTTTCCACCTATCTGCTCTCTCCTCTGCATTTACCAGTGGAATTCCCGTTGCACTCTTAATGTTACCACCGTTGCTTTTAATGTCACCAAAGGTTGTTTTGACTTTCCTGTATGCTGAGTCTGTCCTTCCGACAATCATATTTTTTCGATGTCTTTACATTTTTCCTGCAGCCATTTCGTCTTAGCTTCCCTGCACTTCCTATTTATTTCATTCCTCAGCGACTTGTATTTCTGTATTTCTGATTTTCGCGGAACATGCTTGTACTTCCTCCTTTCATCAATCAACTGAAGTATTTCTTCTGTTACCCATGGTTTCTTCGCAGCTACCTTCTTTGTACCTATGTTTTCCTTCCCAACTTCTTTGATGGCCCTTTTTAGAGATGTCCATTCCTCTTCAACTGTACTGCCTACTGCGCTATTCCTTATTGCTGTATCTATAGCGTTAGAGAACTTCAAACGTATATCGTCATTCCTTAGTACTTCCGTATACCACTTCTTTGCGTATTGATTCTTCCTGACTAATGTCTTTAACTTCAGCCTACTCTTCATCACTACTATATTGTGATCTGAGTCTATATCTGCTCCTGGGTACGCCTTACAATCCAGGGCGCTAATGACCATAGAAGTTTTGCGCCCTAAAAAAAAAAAAAAAAAAAAAAAAAAAACGCCTTACAATCCAGTATCTGATTTCGGAATCTGTGTCTGACCATGATGTAATCTAATTGAAATCTTCCCGTATCTCCCGGCCTTTTCCAAGTATACCGCCTCCTCTTGTGATTCTTGAACAGGGTATTCGCTATTACTAGCTGAAACTTGTTACAGAATTCAATTAGTCTTTCTCCTCTTTCATTCCTTGTCCCAAGCCCATATTCTCCTGTAACCTTTTCTTCTACTCCTTCCCCTACAACTGCATTCCATTCGCCCATGACTATTATATTTTCGTCCCTCTTTACATACTGCATTACCCTTTCAATATCCTCATACATTTTCTCTATCTGTTCATCTTCAGCTTGCGACGCCGGCATGTATACCTGAACTATCGTTGTCGGTGTTGGTCTGCTGTCGATTCTGATTAGAACAACCCGGTCACTGAACTGTTCACAGTAACACACCCTCTGCCCTACCTTCCTATACATAACGAATCCTACACCTGTTATACCATTTTCTGCTGCTGTTGATATTACCCGATACTCATCTGACCAGAAATCCTTGTCTTCCTTCCACTTCACTTCACTGACCCCCACCACGTTCAAGTTTCTGACATTCCACGCCCCGACTCGTAGAACGTTATCCTTTCGTAGATTATTCAATCTTTTTCTCATGGTAACCTGCCCCTTGGCAGTCCCCTCCCGGAGATCCGAATGGGGGACTATTCCGGAATCTTTTGCCAATGGAGAGATCATCATGACACTTCTTCAGTTACAGGCCACATGTCCTGTGTGCAGTATTTTCCATTGCCTTCTGCATCCTCATGTCGTTGATCGTTACTGATTCTTCCGCCTTTAGGGGCAATTTCCCACCCCTGGGACAAGAGAGTGCCCTGAACCTCTATCCGCTCCTCCGCCCTCTTTGACAAGGCCGTTGGCAGAATGAGGCTGACTTCTTATGCCGGAAGTCTTCGGCCGCCAATGCTGATTATTTATCAAAATTTAGGCACTGGCGGGGATCGAACCCGGGACCGAAGACGTTTTGATTAGGAATCAAAGACGCTACCCGTAGACCACGGGTATATGCGACACTTATCGGTGAAGAGGACGTGATGGCAATCCTGAGCGGTCCATTTGGCATGTTGTTGGGCTCATCTGTACCGCGCTGCATGGTGTCGTGCTTGCAAAAGATGGAGCTCGCCATGGACATCGGGAGTGAAGTTGCGCATCATGCAGCCTATTTTGCACAGTTTGTGTCGTAACATAACGCCTTGTGGCTGCACGAAAAGCATTATTCAACATGGTGGCGTTGCTGTCAGGGTTCCTCCGAGCCATAATCCATAGGTAGTGGTCACCCACTGCAGTAGTAGCCATTGGGCTCCCTGAGCGAGGATGTCATCGTCAGTTCCTGTCTCTCTGTACCTCCTCCATGTCCGAAAAAACATCGCTTTGGTTCACTCCGAGACGCTTGGACACTTCCCTTGTTCAGAGCTCTTCCTGGCACAAAAGTAACAATGCGGACGCGATCTAACCGTGGTATTGACCGTCTAGGTATTGTTGATCTACAGACAACACGAGCCGTGTACCTCCTTCCAGGTGGAATAACCAGAACTGATCGGATGTCGGACCTCCTCCGTCTAATAGGCGCTGCTCATGCAAGGTTGTTCACATCTTTGGGTGGGTTTAATGACATCTCTAAACAGTCAAATGGACTGCGTCTGTGATGCAATATCCACAGTCAACGTCTATCTTCAGGAGTTCTAGGAACCGGGGTGATGCAAAGCTTTTAATGATGTGTGTAACATTCCACTTGAGTCATGAAGTAGAAGCGTGTCATGTGGACAGGGTGTTAGTGGAGAGGCAGCAAGTGACCCTCCTCACCAGCACAGGCGCCGTTTCTTGGAACATGTGCTACAGCAGCAAAACATATTGGAATGATCGCCGTTGGTCTTCAAGGGATGGTCTGTTGAATACGAGTGATAGTTGGAACATTATGACTGTCCCTCGCACAACGTCAGTTTCAAAACGTTCAAACGTGTGTGAAATCTTATGGGACTTAACTGCTAAGGTCTTCAGTCCATAAGCTTACACACTACTTACCTTAAATTATCCTAAGGACAAACACATACACCCATACCCCAGGGAGGATTCGAACCTCCGCCGGGACCATCGTCGGTTTGTAGTCTTCATCACTTATTGCTGACTGATTATGCATTTGCTGTTTGGTTTGATTTGTCCAGCCGGCTGCTGTAGCCGAGCGTTTCTAGGCGCTTCAGTCTGGAACCGCGCTGCTGCTACGGTCGCTGGTTCGAATCCTGCGTCGGGCATGGATGTGTGTATTGTCCTTAGGTTAGTTAGGCTTAAGTAGTTCTAAGTCTAGGGGACTGATGACCTCAGATGTTAAGTCTCATACTGCTTAGAGCCATTTGAATAATTTTAATTTGTCCCCTTTTTCTGGGGGTTGTAATTTCCTGAAACGTTTGGTAAACGTAAGAAGCTTGTGACTACTTGTGGTTCCCCGTGCCAGCTGTCTCTGAGAGAAGGAATAACAGTGCGGCGGCGCAGCTTCCGGCTGTTCTTATTCCGGAGCCGGTGTTTGATCGGTCCGGTGGTCGGAGCGTGCTGGTATGCGGCCAGCCATCCGTTAAGTCAGCGGCTATACTCGTGGGAACTGCGCGCCGGCCGGGCGCGGGTCGCTGCTTCCCTATAAAAGACACAGCGGAACCCGACACGCTACTGGATTACCGCCGTTTCCGACCAGAGTGACTAGACGGTAAATTAATACCTCCTTCACGGTCACAGGAGCGCCGAGATCTTGCGGGAGATAGCGGCCTCCGGTAAGGCACGACTAACACTGAAAAAGGGGGGGGGGGGGCTGTGTTTGCGTCCCTAGACAAGTGGAGTGCTTCATTTGTGCTGTCATATGATCGGGGTAGTCTGAAAGTAGACTTGAAAATCAGTCGCAATAAGCCTTAAAAAATCTGTAAGAATACACTGAATAGAAAATAGCACAAATTAACGTTAAAGAGCTAGTGCAGGAATTTTTATGGTTAGAACAGCTGATGACTGTAGTGGACAGACACGAAAAGGAAATTAAAAAACTGGTCAGGTGTGAGCAGAACTCGCGTACTGTGGGTTTCGTGCAAACGTAATTATATACAGTATGTAGACAGTTCATCCATTCCAGGAGACGAAGATCTCGACGATCTTTGCCTGTTATCAACGTTGATACTGGCAAGATATGTCACTGGAACTCCAAGACTTTCAAGAATGTTTTAATTTCAAGTTTGAAGTCGGATAACAAGTGACAAGAGAAATACGTTTTTCTTGCTATAGAACTACAAATTAACAATTTTCTATTTTTGTTTCTCTACTTGTACTGTGAAACCTTTCTTCTAGTGAAATTTCATGATTCTATGTCAGTGGGGAATAACGTCTAGGTTTTGATGAGTTTGGGACTATCAAAATATGTGAAATAAATGGCCATATATTTTGATTGCATCGACTTAGAAGCTCCACTTTTTTATGTCGCTAAGAGACCGTAGCACTTAATATTTAACATAAATCTGAACTTCATGCCTCTGCCCATTCCTGAGTGAACCGTGACTTATTTTCAAGGAATATTCTTAACAATTTTTTTTTTATTTACTAGCGATTCATCAAGAACATCACACTATGTAAGCATGGAAGTAGTTCCCAGGGAGTAACTGATGAAATCATAACCAAATTCCTTTTAACAAATGGGAATTTTATTCACTTTAATAGTGCCTAAAAACATTTTTTAAAAGAAAGAGATTTTAAATTATAATCAGAAAGCACCCTCTAAATATCAAAGTTACAATTTATTCAGAGGCAGAAAGAAACAAGTTTTGACTGCATGAGCTTTCGGGCAGAGAACCTTGCCGCTCCCTTTTGACACGGCCGTAGTTACGACCGCTTACAACAGCCTCTGAAAGACTACACTCGTGCAAATCTGCAACACACCAGATAACTTTAAACTAAGAGTTTTAACAATTTACACAAGCACACAAACTATGCACCCCCCCCCTCCCCCCGTAGAAGGGATGGAAATGGTACAAAACACTAACAATTAAAACATTAACCTTGCCACCGAAGGTGCAACTTGATTTTAACTTCTAAGAAAAGTCTTACGGTGAAAGGGTGGCAACTTTATATACTAAAATGATCATTTAAATAAAAGCCCATGAAATGCAATCTTATATAAAATTTTACAAGGTTGGCCAAACAATAGTTAAGATGCTCTACAGTACACCGATACCGCCTCTCAAGACCATAGGCAATAATATCAAAGTTTCCAAAGATCAAAACATACTTCAGGTATTACGCCGTTACACTCCAAGCAATAAATTCGTTAACATACCAAATCCGACAAACATGACAGAGGCAGCCATTAACGTATGGTAGATTGATAGGGAGATTACCGAACATCCCGAACCGCAGGTTGCTCTAACCCGCCTCTACTCCACAAGGGAAAAAACGGACCACCCAATTTATAAACAACCACCTTCCCGCGGGAGGACAAACGGAGAAGAATGGTGGGACGACCCCAAAGCAAAACGGCTGGTGACCTCATCAAGAAAACAAGTAGAATTTAACAAGAGTAAATCAAACAACATATCACCAATCACTTAACTTCTAATAAACTGCGATTTCTCAAGAAGACCTGGCGCAGCACCCTCAAATCGCTCTCCCGAGCCGTCCGCTGCCAGCCGCTTCAACGGACGCAGGAAGGCGCGCCGATCTCCCGTCTCACGGCGACGCAGCTCGCACCGGCCAGACTGATGTCGTGGGTTGACTTCTGTTGCTCTCGTGCTCTCGTGTCGACCGCGAAGTCACTACCCCTCGCTACATGCCGCGGCCCACTGAACTCACGTGGCGACCTCACATGCGCCGACGCTCAAGAAGGACCAGTCATCTTGTGTCTCAGTGTGCGACCGACCAACCGATCGATCCAGCCGCCAATGACCATTGCCTGAGCAAACTCGAGCAGACAGGCGGCCTAACGCGCAGACTCAGATGCAGGAACTAAGCCCCGACCGAGCGACAACTCGCTGAGTTCTCTTACTGGCGGAGTGGAAAGACTCTCATTTTGCCGGCTTTAAAGGGTGATCAGAACGACAGACATACTAGCACTCCGAACGACAGATATACACTAACTGCCTAACAAATGCGAACGAGAGACAGACTAGCAATCTGGGGACGAGAGACTGACTCAGACTGCCCCCACTGGCGATCTCATAGCGCCCCTTAAATGCACGTGAACAGGCAACCTTTCCACTTTCTCACCAGAGGGAGACACCAAAGCTGCGATTGCCACAGCGGCGCCACCGCCAGAAACGGAGGGCGACTGCTTCACACTACGGGCTGCGGCGCGCTCTTCAAAACAGCAATTTTTACCACGGCTCACGGAGAAAAGCGGTTTTGAACAGTCGGACAGATAGAGAGAGACAGGTACCCTAACAATATTAAAAACGATGTAAACAAAAATGGAGAGAGCCTGTCCACGATCTTATGCAGTATCTACATTGAGCAAACTGCGAAGGAAAACAAGGAGAAATTTGGGAAGGGAATTCTATTTCTGGGCAAAGAGCTATTGAACGGGATGGACAGTGTCTTTAAAAGATGAACACCAACAAAACTAAACCAATATCAAGCGATGGTGGAGAAATTCGATTAGCAATTAGTTAGGAAACGAGAAACTAAAAGTACCAGATGAGTTTGGTTATTCGGGCAGCAAAATAATTGACGATGACCAAATTAGAGAGGATATAAACTGTAACAAGTAATATGTTTCTGTGAAAGATAAATTTGTTAATGTTAAATTTAAATAAACATTAGCAAATTTTTTCTGAAAATATTTGTCTGTAATATACTAGTGTAAAACTGTTCAGTTTAGATAAGAAGAGAACGCTTCTCGAAATGTTATGCTACAGAAGGATACTGAAGATTAGATCGGTGTATTGGATAGCTAGTGAAGAAAAATTGAATCGAATTAGGGGAAAACGAAATTTATGGCTAAAGAAAGGGATCGGCTTATAGGACAAGGATTGAGTTTAATTTAAGGAAAACACGTGAAAGGGTGACCCAACTTGATGCGTCATTGATCATTCCCAAACAAATATTTTTATTTAATAGCAGTTCAGTAATGAGGCAAGTGACAGTTACCAAGATTCTTGTGGAAGTGGTCCCAGTAGCATCAAGTGCGCGCCATCGCGCAAGCCGCTACGGCTTAACATCCTGAAACTCCTAGAAGTCGTCGGTTCTGTAATGATGGGAAGTGTTGGTTGTATAAACAGCAGAGCAAGACGAAGGATGGAGCATAGCAAGAAAGTTGAAGGCAGTAGTTATGCAGGGGTGAAGCGGCTTGCACACGAGTGAGCAGCATAGAGGATAGCAGCAAACCAGTCTTCCGACTGAAACCACAACAGCACAAGTGAAAACTAAACAATGCTTTCAAAACTAAGGTTCCGAAGTGTCTGAAAAGAAAAGTTAACAATGAGTTTTTACTTGTGGCAGTGAGATATGGGATTTTTAAGTTAAAAAATGTTGTAAAACTGAGATCTGCACAGCCAGCAAAGGAGAGATGAGAATGACTAAAAGATGCAGGGAAACAAACTGCTATATCAAAGGAGGAGTGAAACGACCAGTTGTGTGAGCAATCAAAGTGAAATAGAGCTTGGCGGCACACGTAGCCAGGTGAATAGATAGTAAATAGGCTAAGAAATTTCTTTACAAGTTTCCAATAGATAGAACTGAGACCATTGCCGAATGGAAGGTGGCTAGCAGAAATTAGGAAACCAGTAGATGCAACATTAGACGTTCTACCTGTTCCTGAGGCAAGACAGCCCACAGTTATTGTAACTCGTTAATGTCCTGGATAGTGTATCTGGGCTGGAGCTGGTGCCCAGCTACTCCCACACATGTCCTATAAGAGGTAGTTCTGTGAATCTTGATGGCCACGGGAGTACTTGAGCGTCAAGGAAATAGTCCACAATACACGTGTAATGTGTAGGCTAACATTGTCCTCACGAAAAATGGCCCCACCATACTGTCGTATGAACGGTAATACGTGAGACCGTAGCATGTCCGTAACGTACTGTTGTGCAGGTAGCGTTCCCTCAGTCATTACCAATCGTGACCTGAAGTCATACCCGGTGGCTTTCCATACCATGACATTTTTCTCTGCAGGCTGTTGGAAGAATGAGACCTCCCCTAGGTTACCGCCATACTCATTGACGATGGGCATCTAGGGTAGTGCAGAGCCGCGATTCATCGATGAAAATGCGACGCCGTTCCTCAGCACTCCATGCTTCCCAGTCGAGGCGCCGGCCGGAGTGGCCGAGCGGTTAAAGGCGCTACAGTCTGGAACCGCACGACCGCTACGGTCGCAGGTTCGAATCCTGCCTCGGGCATGGATGTGTGTAATGTCCTTAGGTTAGTTAGGTTTAAGTAGTTCTAAGTTCTAGGGGACTTATGACCACAGCAGTTGAGTCCCATAGTGCTCAGAGCCAGTCGAGGCACCGCTCTAAACACAGCCGTTTGTGTTGTGGTGTTAATGGAAGCCTACTCATGGAGCAGTAATTCCCTAGTAGGAATGCTGCTAGTCTCGAATCAATGATGCGAGATGACACAGAATGTTTAAGTAAATCCATTAACTTTTTCTCGGATGGCAGGTGCTGATGCGGAGTTACAATGTGCTTGGTTCACAGTACGGCGATCCTCCCTTGACGCTAGTTAGTTACTTAGTTAGTTTCATGTTCCATGCATCATTTTGCACGATAGATTGTAATGATGTGGAACGAGTCACTTTACATTCACATCGGAAATTAATTTGTACATATGGTTACATTCTGAGCATTTCTAAGTTTTTTCTTCAAAAAGAAAATAGTTATACAGATGTCGTGAGTTAGTAAGTCCTACCCACCAGCTTTTTCACATTAGAGTTATAGAAAATCTTCTGCGGAATAGAAAAATATGTCAAGGAGAAACTTACTCTGTTTGTTTCCAAATTTCACTTTGTTGTCAGTCAGACACTTTATATCACTGGGTAAGGGATCAAAAATTTTTGTTGTAGTATTGTGCACTCCTTTTTCTGTTCAAGACAACATTAATTTGGAACAATTTATGCCTTTTTCCTTTTGGTATCGTAATTATGTACATCATTGTTCCTTTTGAACTGCAGTGGATTATTTACAAATAACTTCGCGAGGGATAAATACATTGTGAAGCAGTACTCAGAATGCCCAACTCCTTAAACAGATGCCTATATGATGATCGTGGGTGTGCTCCACGTATTATTCTTAGAGCACGTTTTTGCACAATAAATATTTTATTCCTTGAAGATGAGTTAACCAGAACATTATTCTATACGACATTAGTGAATGAAAATATGTCAAATGTGTCAGCTTACTGATTTGTCTCTCCCCAAGATTTGCAATGATTCAAAGTGCAAATGTGACTGAACTAAATTCTTTTAGGAGTTCAAAAATGTGATTCTCCAATTTAAATTTTCATCTAAAATTTTGAAATTTGCACACTATTTATTGTATCCTCACAATATGTTAAGCTTATCATTGGTGTAGTACCCCTAGATGTACAGAACTGAATATGTTGTGTTTTTTTAAAATTGAGGATGAGACCATTCGCAGAAAACCAGTCAATGGTACTATTAAAAACTTTGTTTACCATTTCTTCTGTTTCCGTATGTATGCCTGGATTTCTTATAATAGTAGTGTCATCTGTAAAAATAACTAATTCTGCTTGTTGTATATTAGACGGAAGATCATTTACATATATTAGGAACAAAAGTGGACCTAAGATTGAGTCATGGGGAACGCCAACATTTGGAGAGACTTCGTACAACAATGGATGCCAAATTGTGATGAGTTCTTGTATTTAAATCATCAAAAAACATTGAATAGGTCGGCAACAAAAATAAACAGAATTATACTGACCTGGAATGTTTTTGGTAAACTAAATAGTTTTCAGACTGAAGCTTCCGGTGTACCTAAAAAAGAAAGTTTGCAGTGGGAATTACAAAATTTGCCTTGTGACAGTGTGACATGGACTTTTAATGTGAAAGTCATTCCAAAACTGAGGACCACTTAGTGTGTAATGAAAAGATGAACGTTAAGAATTGCCAAAGGAAACAGAAAAATCAAAAAATGGCCTAGGGAACAGACTGGAGCGGAACTTGTGTCACTGTAACGAAAATGTAATGGACGCAAGCAAGATAGGCAAAAACAGGGTTCAGAGGTTTGTACGGACAGTCAGGTACATTTCCGAAGGAAGTGGAAAGTGTGCACCGTTTCTCAGAATTTATTCAGTGTCTGCTGTCATGTTTTACATACTCACTTTGTAAGGACTCCGAAACTGAAGCAGTACTCTACAATTAGTTAACGCCAGCATATTGTAAGTAGTTTTCTTCAGGGTCCCGACTTCCCAGAAACTTTCAAATCCTTGTCTGCGACTCGTTTCACGTCTGATTTTACGAGTTGATCTCGTTTCCTGTAGCGTCGCAATATTAGTAGGGAAGTGAAACGCAAGCCTTGTTATACTACCGAAATATTTCAGCGTTTGTTTACAATCATTTACCGACGCTTTTCTGTTGAGAACTGTATATTCTCGCCGGCCGGTGTGGCCTAGTGGTTCTAGGCGCTTCAGTCTGGAACAGCGCGCCCGCTACGGTCGCAGGTTCGAATCCTGCCTCGGGCGTGGATGTGTGTGATGTTCTTAGGTTAGGTAGGTTTAAGTAGTTCTAAGTTCTAGGGGACTGATGACCTCAGATGTGAAGTCCCATAGTGCTCAGAGCCATTTGAACCATTTTGTATATTCTCAATGTCTCTGATGTTTGTGGGTAATGAGATTATTAACGGCTCTATTACTATTCCTTGGGACGTCTAGATCTCCTTGAATACTTTGCAATTCACACTAAAGTGGCTGACAGAGGGTTCATCAAACCATCACACAATTTTTCTACAGTCCCACTCTCGAGCAGCGCGCGGGAAAAACGAACACTTAGATATTTCCATGGGAGCTTTGATTACTTTTATTTCATAACGATGATCGTCTGACTCTATGAAGGCGCGTTAACAAAATATTTTCACAGAAAGTTTGTCATGAAATTTCGTGAAAAGATCTCGCCCCAAAGGAAAACTCATTTGTTTTACCACTCGATGACGCTTTCATTTCCGTTAAATGTTCCCCGTCCAATATAAATTGCTTAAAATCGTTTAGCAGAGGAGCATAATTTACTCGTTTTACTGTCATGCAATGTCATCACCGCTTGAAAGGTGCCACAGTGTAGAAAACAATCTAGAAAAATATTCCACGGAAAATTTTTACATTCGTATTATCGTTTGCTGTAAAGTTCAGTGTACAATTGTGGCGTGCGCTATCACGCAGATATTACAAGATATATTTAAAGTTTCAGATGAGACCAGTTGTTCGATGTTTTTACAGTGTCCTTACTCCAAAACTACGATGTCCTAGCAGACGAACGTCCTAAAAGTACACCCAGGTTGACATTACTATTTCAGTACTAACTTGGCAGTTATTCAAGAGCACACATAAAGATGCTTCTTTTTTCGCACTGCCTCGTGTGCAGAATTAACAATACGTAATAGGAGAGTAGTGGTCTTGCACCCTGAGGCAAACTTAGGAACAGGCGGTTGGATTTTTTCGATCCGTCGCTGTCAAAACTAGTTAGCCGGAATAATTAAGCTCCCGCTTTCTATCTCTGCAAGAAAGATTGCATTTGCATCGCTAATGCAATTTACTCAGCCCCAAGAGTACAGAAAAAGAGATTCCTATTTCTACATTAATTACAGTTGCAAATTGTGCTGGTTGAAGTATCAGGTTCGTGAGTGGTGTCCAGATTCGCACTTAGCCTTCTATAAAATATGAAAAGGAAACAGATGGGAAGAAAAATTTTAGCACAAAACGGGAAGTGATTATTAGTTCAAGGAAGGTCACTAATTTACCTAGCGTTGCACCAATAGCACAAAATAATAAAAATATAAGTAATTGATTTTTAAATCGAACGTCTCCACAGATAAATTGACAGGCAGGCAAAAATAGAGAGAAAAAAATAAGGAAACATAAAATTAAGGAAAAGCCCAAAGAGAAGATAACAGGAAAGAAGTGGACAGAAGAGAGGAAGAAGAAACACTGGGACTATGTGAGAGGTTTTTGGTGAAAAAAAAGACACAGAAAAAATGCCCTGAAAATTGTGTTTCAGCGCTCTCCTCAAGGGTAAATTAATGATAATAATAATAATAATAGATTTTAAAACGAATATTGAAACAAATGACTCCTCAGTCACAATTTTTTAGTCTTATTCACCAGGTTTCAACACTTCTAAGAGTGCCTTCATCAGAATATAGACATGCCTGATGAAGATACTCTTAGAAGTGTTGAAACCTGGTAAATAAGACTAAAAAATTGTGACAGAGGGCTCATTTGTTTCAATTTTAATTTATAAACGGTCACCGAACCAAGCAGCCATGTTCAAAACTTTGCGATTTTAAAATGAAAGTAAAAATAATCAAATAATAGGAAACGGCATTCAAATCAAAACTGATAAAAAAAGAAAGGAAAGCTATCCTCTGTAAAACAAATAACAAATGTTAGGCGGATTTGTGTAAGATCGTTGTCAAATTTGAAATAGAATAAAATTTCTTCTCTGCAGCGGAGTGAGCGCTGATACGAAACTTCCTGGCAGATTAAAACTGTGAGGCGGACTGAGACTCTTTCTCGACACCTTTCTCTTTTGCAGAGAATTTCTGTGAAGCTTGGAAAGTAGGAGACGAGGTACTGGCGGAAGCAATGCTGTGAGGACAGATCGTGAGTCGTGCTTGGGTAGCTCAGTCGGTAGAGCACTTGCCTGCGGAAAGGAAAGGTCCCGATTTCGAGTTTCGGTCAGGTATACAGTTTTAATCTGCCTGGAAGTTTGATTTGAAATAACGTACTGGTAATAGTAACACAAATATTACGGGTTTAACAAAGAAAAAGGTGGGTATGACAGCTGCAGTAAACTTTTCTAACATGGATATGTGGATCACCTGCAGTAAAAGTTTCTAACAGCTATGCGATAAGTAATTGCTTTCAAGTATTGGGTTTTCTCGAAATGCTGTAACACACCGTATGGCGATGTTCCATAGTAGTGGGTTTTGTGGCTATCATCTCTAGCTGGTATAGCACAGCGCACGGGGTGTTTTGACGGTCGGGGGTAGACCCACTGCCCTTTAACGAATGTGATAAAAATTAGCCTACGTGACAAGAACAGCTAATATGATTTCTCCGTAGTCCAAATGCGCGAATTCTATGCAATCACGTATCCTCCAAGGTTGAACAATCCCTTGTTGGGTCAAAACCAGTGTGTTCTGGATAGCTTTCAAATGGTTCAAATGGCTCTAAGCACTGAGGTCATTAGTCCCCTAGAACTTAGAACTACTTAAACCTAACTAACCTAAGGACATCACACACATCCATGCCCGAGGCAGGATTCTAACCTGCAACCGTAGCAGCAGCGCGGTTTCGGACTCAAGCGCCTAGAACCCCTCGGCCATAGCGGCCGGCTCATCCAGCTTTCCAGATGACATGAACCACTTGAAGAAATCCGCACTATTCCGCTGCTTTTACGTAGCAGCGCATTATCGGGATGTATTCGTTACGGCCATATCTTTAAACACGTGCGAGAAGTCTCTTGGGCACCAGAACTGGGAGAGCGGGTTGGCTATATAGCTGTAACACTGAGTTCGCGGGGCTCAAAGAGTGTGCAACTTACACGTCTATCAACTTGTGTTCGGTCGGCCTCTTTTGGGAGCATCTGCCTCATTTCCTACGTTCTGGAACGTTTCGTATAGCCACTTACGTTGCACTTGTTTGATGTGCCCTGACCATTCTTTTCTACAAAGACATTCCGGATCGCGATCTAACTGGCATATTTAACGTACTGGCTGACAGTGAATACTATCTACCTTAATGTATTACCCAGTTCTCCCTTATTTAAACACGGATCATACCCGAAACAAAAAAGAAACTTTCTTCGATACTATTGTTTCAGTTTTCGAAAATTTTGTCATCATTCTAAGTCAGGCAGTGTACAAATTTTATACTTTGCTCATAGTTCTTGCTTCGCTTTCGTACAATCTGTTTTCCGGTCGCCGTGTTGTTAAATATACAAATTGTAGCGAATGTTAACCAGTGCGTTTTAATTTTTACGTGTCACTAACTTGGTGGAGACCGTGAATAGACTAGAATCAGCATTCTATGGGCGCCTCCCCTCGGCCGGCAGTTAATAGCGACGCGAATGCTGTACAGCCCTCGCCCATCAGAAGATCAATAGAGACACCCCGGTGGCCACCATCCCGCTGTGGATATGACAGGACGCACGGTCGTACAAGAGTCATGGCTCCTGTCTGCGCGCCAACTGACTCAGACATGAGCTGCGGTTATCCGAGCGCGACGGATCAGGGATTATTTCGTGATAAAAATTTGGCATCATCCTTTCTGTTGTATTCATTTTATAACACAAGAGTATAAACAAGGAAGAGGGAACTTATGCGTTAACCTAGTTTAGCGTTCTATTTCCATTAATGTTTGCTTTTACCTTGGAAAAGAAGTTAAATAGGTAAAAGGCGAGACGCAGTGTGAGCATGAGGGAAAAACTCACACCAATATTCAAGAAAAGTAGTAGGAGTAATCGACTAAATTACAGGCCCATATCGTTAAAGTCAATATGCAGCAGGATTTTGGAACATATATTACGTTCAGAAATTATGAATAACCTCGAAGGGAACGGTCTATTGACACACAGTCAACGTGGGTTTAGAAAACATCGTTCCTGTGAAACACAACTAGCTCTTTATTCATGAAGTGTTGATGCTATTGATAAGGGATTTCCGATCGATTCCGTATTTCTGGATTTCCGGAAGGCCCTTGACACTGTACCACACAAGCGGCTTTTAGTGAAATTGCGTGCTTATGGAATATCGTCTCAGTTATGTGACTGGATTTGTGACTTCCTGTCAGAGAGGTCACAGTTCGTAGTAATGACGGAAAGTCATCGAGTAAAATAAAAGTGTTTTCTGTCGTTCCGCAAGGTAGTGTTATAGGGCCTTTGCTGTTCCTTATCTATATAAACGATTTGGGAGCCAATCTGAGAAGCCGTCTTAGGTTGCTTGCAGATGACGCTGTCGTTTATCGACTAATAAAGTCATCACAACATCAAAACAAACTTCAAAACGAGTTAGAAAAGATATCTGAATGGTGCGAAAATTGGCAGTTGACCCCAAAAAACGAAATGTGTGAGGTCACCCACATGTGTGCTAAAAGGAATCCGTTAAACTTCGGTTACACGGTAAATCAGTCTAATCTAAAAGCCGTAAATTCAACTAAATACCTAGGTATTTCAATTATGAACAACTTAAATTGGAAGGGACACACAGAAAATGTTGTGGGGAAGGCTAACCAAAGGCTGCGTTTTATTGCCAGGACACTTAGAAAATGTAACAATTCTACTAAGGAGATTGCCTACACTACGCTTGTCCGTCCTCTTTTAGAATACTGCTGCGCGGTGTGGGATACTTACCAGATAAGACTGGCGGAGTACATCGAAAAAGTTCAAAGAATGGCAGCACGTTTTGTATTATCGCGAAATATGGGAGAGAGTGTCACAGAAATGATACAGGATTTTGGATGGACATCATTAAAAGAAAGGGCGTTTTTCGTTGCGACGGAATATTCTCACGAAATTCCAATCACCAATTATCTCCTCCGAATGAGAAAATATTTTCTTGACACCGACCTACATAGGGAGAAACGATCACCTCGATAAAATAAGAGAAATCAGAGCTCGTACAGAAAGATATATGTGTTCGTTCTTTCCGAGCGCTATACGAGATTGGAATAATAGAGAATTGTGAAGGTGTTTCGATGAATCCTCTGCCAGGCCATTTGCAGAGTATCCATGTAGATGTAGATGAAAAATAAGGTATTCTGAAGTTACAAATTCAGAGGGCAACGTGGACTAGTCGCTGATACTGCAACACAACCGTGGTAAAAGTTTTCTAGGGGAAGCACTGCGGTAATTGGCTTTTCTATTGGTTCATGGAATATTTAATGCATTACGACACTTGTGTAATATTCTACAATCATATATATTTCTGAAGTCAATATCTCTTTTCCTCACAACATACTAATCGTACAGGGATAAATGAGCTGTCGTTATGTTTTTTAAGCGGCTTCCGACATTACGTACTGACTTTGCTCTAAAACGTACCATTTGTGGAAAATTTCATGATAAAAAGACATTTAACTATCAGTAGGCAAAGGGCATCATAAATGCCCAACTTCATACTTATACTTTACGAAGCTAACTTATTAACCACGAGTAAGAGGCTCCCTTCTTTATTCTCTTATAACAAATACCATTTTATTTGTTTTAAAATACTTATTAACTGGATAATTTGTATACAGCAACGTCATAGATAATAACCGCGACCACTGCGTTAGTCCATTACCCATGCCCGACGTAAAAGTGGACGTTTCTAAACGAATATATTCTCCGAAGCGGCAAACATATTTGACACTGTCGCCAATTATCCTTATCCCAACGACTACACTTATTCCAAATACTGTCATTATTTGCTCTACAAAAGTGCGCAAGTTTTCCACGGGTTCCGTGTTCGCAATTAATTCTCAGCTGATTGACGCGGGGAAAACTGTCGTAATACCACGGATAAAGTCAGCTATCTGATCCAAGCAAGTGTTTTCAGTTCACAAGAAGGCAGTTGCCTATTAAAACTGCATTTGCGATCACTGTAAATAAGTCGCAGGGTCGAACGCTTCAAAGAGCAGAGCTGCATTTACCAAATCCCGTCTTTACACTCAGACAACTGTATGAAGACTTTTCAAGGGGAACTAAAGCAAATAACATTTTTGTTTCTTTTACAGAAAATGAAAAAAATACACGAAGATCCAATTCTTACGTCAAATTTCGTATGATTATTATTTCATGTCATTCCGTTCATTTTTAAAGATGTTTTCTTTTTATTCCAGAAGACTACCGTTATCTTATTCCAAATAGTGTCATTATTTAAAACTATAAATGAGCAGAAGTTTGTCACGGGTCCCTTGGTATTCATTATTTCCCTAAGTGGTTTTCGGCTGTTAGGCCTCCACCAGGTACAAAGATAAATATGTGTGGCTGTGAATTTTGTGATATCCAAGATTTCAAACTAGATACTTGGAAAGAGTCCTTCAAGAATGGCGATTACTAATTATCATTAAATTGCTTCGAAAGAGTTAGGCAAAAATGGCGGTTATGAATTTTCGATAAAAGAATAAAGCGAGAAGAATTGTTACAATATAAATATGAAGTAAAAATTGGTTAAAATGTATGAAACATTAAGTTATTGAACTAAATGGCACATTAGAATAATTACTAAGGGAAGAAAAATAAACTGAATAAAATAAAATAAACTTCGATAACATGTTTCAACGGCCTGATCGAGTAAGGTAAGGTTCTCATAAAGAAGTATACTAAAAACAAGTATAATATTGCAACTGAGACACATAATGAGACTAAACTGGCAAGTGAGACAACTATAATTATACAACGTAAAATAATATGGCAAGTGAAATCAGAGGATTGAAATAAAGTAAACTATGGCACATACAGTATAATGTAGTCTGGATGCGTTTATTTGAAGCAGTATGTGTGGTGAGTGAGGGAGTTGTCACGACAGTCAGGACTGAGTGCGGGGAAATAGCTGTATGTGTATATATTTCCATTATTTGAAGTTGGTTCATTTTCGTGCCTTTGTGGTTGATGTGTGAGCTTTAGTGTTCCACTTCGTAACTGTGGCCTTCCTTAATCAAGTTATCTACAAACGTAGAGCCCCGGTTTCTAAATTTCCAACTTCTGTGATGTTCCTTCAAGCGGCTGGATATTGCACCGTCAGACTCACCTATATAGAATCTGCGAGTGATTTGGTGTGTGCCACTCTTTTCCAAATCTGATGTGCTGTCCTTACCATTGGACAAAATGTCTCCAGTAGTGTTCTCCACATAAGATGATCTTTTTAAGTTCCCAAATTTAAGCTTTCTGGCCACATTCTGGGTATTTTGTCCTAAAGATGGAACTGAGCACCATTTACTGAGATCGTGACGTGGTCGGTCGAGGTCGGGACACAGAAGAATGGGGAATTCTTGTTTTTTGTTTTTATGGAGTATGGAGTGCACCAGGGTAGGATTATAACACAGCTTAATGCTATTTGTTTAATCGTATTTAACTCACTTTGAGGGTTGTGATCGTTCGTGGAGATTTATATTAGGCGATGTATCATTGAATGGACGGCATTGTGTTTATGGGTCACTGGATGTTGAGAATTAGCTGGGACTGCAATGTCTGTCGTGGTGGCTTCCTGCAAATCGTCAAGGTATGAATGCGATCACTGATATCCAGGTTTTTCGGAACTGTAAAGTTAAGATTCGCAAGGTTTCATGTTTTGTCCCCAAAATACAGGATGAACATTAATTAAACCGAGAAACTGCAGGGACTGTTTCTGAAATGGAGGAGAAAAGGTTGTGTGAACATGTGTCTGGAAATGTACGGTGTGGATGCAACGACAAGAAACTGTCTCGGAGCCGGCTGTGGTGGTCGAGCGGTTCTAGGCGCTTCAGTCCCGAACCGCGCGACTGCTACGGTCGCAGGTTCGAGTCCTGCCTCGGGCATGGATGTGTGTGATGTCCTTAGGTTGGTTAAGTTTAAGTAGTTCTAAGTTCTAGGGGACTGATGACATCCGATGTTAATTCCCATAGTGCTCAGAGCCATTTTGAACCAATCGTCCCGGAACACAGATGCATCGCATCCAAGTCACAACAGATGTTCAAAATGGACTTCATGGGATGCAATGCACGTCTTCACAAGTCGCATCGTGCATTACCGCACTCTCATACGTTCCGGTCTCTCTCCAAATAGCGACAAAGGCGGCGTGCTGTTGAATAATCTGCACATCACGAACTTGTTCAGTATACACAATGCTTTACAGATGAGTCCAGAAGTAAAAATCCATGGGGTTTAAGTTCGGTCACCTTGCAGGCCATGCTATAGGGCCTTCGGTCGTATCCGACGTCCGGAGAAGATGTTGTTGACGTGTCGGCGAACTATAATACGGGAGTGGGTTGGTGATCCGTCATGCAGAATCGACATAACCTGTCGTGTTGCCAAAGGCTCATTCTCAAGCAGCCCAGACAATTCCTCAGGAAGAGCAGATACGTTCATCCGTCTAGGCGTTATGGGATAGTAACCGGTCCATGTATGTGGTCGCCAAGAAACCCCGCCCGATGCTGATGAGACGCCTCAACCATTCCCGGAGGATCGTCTGTGATCCACAGATGACGATTATGCTGATTGATGATGTTAGTTCTACTAAAGGTTGTATCGTCGCTAAAGAGGACTGATGTCAGAAATCCCCTGACTGTAACGATCTGGTGCAAAAACTGTCGACAACATACTTCCCGTAGAGGGGAATCTGCTGCTGATAATCCTGGCACTCCTTGCAGGTGATGGGGACAGTAGCGGTTGTCATGCAGGATGGACATAATCGTACGCTGGCTTACACCATGTTGGCGGTCCACTTGCCTGGAGCTTGTACTAGGGTCATCTCAATATCCGGTAGAACCCGGTCCTCCAAATGTGGTGTACGCACAGTCCGCCGCCTCCCTGCATGTTCGTCTGTCCGAAACGACCCATGATCACACAGAGAGCTGGAAATGTTGTGTGACGTGGTTGGTCTCTCTGAGGGTACTTGTTTTGGTATAGCCGTACTGCCTCTCGGCTGTTTCCATCTGCTTGGCCGTACACAAACATCATCTCGGCTTGTTCCTGACATGAATACCGGACCTTTCTGCTGCTTACAGGACGCTGCGTCAATCACACAGCCTGCAACACACAAGGAACACAAGGCATGCGATCATAGGGAGTTTCATTCGCCAGCGCCGCGTATCGTGGCACCGATGCATTTCCAGACACATGTTCGTAGGGCCTTCCCAAATTTACTGGCATGTCTGGCACAGAGATTAGTGCATTTTCTCTTTTTTTCTGTTTCAATTTTTTTACTTCAAATACAGCAAACATAATGAAGTTCATAAATCGTAAAAAATGTGTTAATTACATTTATATCCAAATAAGTAACAATAATTTTTCTTAATTACAAGATTTGTGCTCCCCAAAGCTGTGTAATCCTCTTTTGTGGATAACTTGGGTTAATAAATTACTTTACTCAGACTTAATTACCTTATGGTTCTGCTTCGGCAAGGGAAAAAAAAGCGAGAGCAGACAGATTCATGGTAGTGGTGTATCAGCTACGACACCTTATTCGGATTTTCTCGTCTCGTGTTCGATTCACTGTAAACTGTACTTTGTCGGGGTGCCTGTAACGTAACAGGATTCATACAGACCTAGAATTCAAGAGAGGAGTTACTTTGCAGAGAAGAAGCGTCTATGAGGTTTGTAAACCTGATAAAGGCTACGAGACCGATGTGCCGACAGCATGCTCTTCAGTACAGCCTAAGAACGACGCCAATGGCCGTAAACGGAGGTGACAAGTCATGGGATAGCGATACGCACATTTATGAGATGGCGGCAGCATCGCATACACAAGGTAGAAAAGAGCACGGCATTGAGGCAGCTGTCGTTTGTACACAGGTGATTCGCGTGAGAAAGTTTCCGACGTCATTATGGCCGCACGACGTGAATTAAGTCTTTGAACACGGAATGGTAGTTGGAGTTAGACGCAAGGGTCATTTCATTTCAGATATCCTTAGGGAATTCATTATCCCGCGATCCACGGTGTTAAGAGTGTGCCTTTACTTAACGACCAAGAGCAGCGGCGTTTACGTAGGCATTGCTAACCGACAAGCAGCACTGCGTGAAATAACCGCAGTCATCAGTGCAGCACGTATCACGAACGTATAAGTTAATGGGCTATGACAGCAGACGACCGACGCGAGTAGTTTTGCTAACAGCACGAAATCGCCTGTTGTGCTTCTCCCTGGTTCGTGACCATATCGGTCGGACCCTAACGACCCGAAAAACGTGGCCTGCTCAGAACACTCCCAATTTCACTTGGTAAGAGCCGATGATAGGGTTCGAGATGGCGCCAAGCCGTGGACCCGAGGTGTCAACACGGCGTTGTGCAAGCTGGTGGTGGCTTCATAACGATGTGGGCTACGTTTACATGGAATGGACAGAGTCCTTCGGATGTATGGCTACTTGGCGACCATCTGCAGCCACTCGTGGCTGCCATGCTCCAAAATAACGATGGAATTTCCACGGATGAGAATGCGCCGTATCACAGGGCCACAGTTGTTCGCGATTGGTTTGAGGAACATCCTGGAGAGTTGGAACGAATGATCTGGTCACCCAGGTCGACCGACATGATCCCATCGAACATTTATGGGACATAAGCAAGAGGTCAGTTCGTGCGCAAAATCTAGTACTGGCAACACTTTGACGATTATGGACAGCTATAGAAGCAGCCTAGCTTAGTATTTCTGCAGGGGACTTCAAACGTCATGCCACTCGAGTTGCTGCACTACTCCTGGTAAAAGCAGGTCCGACGCGATATTCCGAGGTATCCAATGACTAGTCACCTCAGTGAAAATGAGAGCGTGAGCGCGGAGCAGTAATGTACTGCGCACTGTTGTAAAAGACTGGAGAATAAACACGTTCTCATTCAGTGCGCCGCAGAGGCGGACTTCCGTGACGTAGGAGGGCGGCACTTGCCGTCACGTGGTGTGACGGACACAGCTACCAGAAATAATAAGCCCGCTGCCGAGCAGGGCGACGTACCGCCGTAGGTCCCTCAGGGGAAAAAAGTCTCAGCTCAGAGACCGCAACGCTTTCTTTACTGTGGGTCTCATTCTGGCAGGTGCTTCAGTAGTGTCTCAAAAACTACACATACCCTCGGTGAGTCCTGTACATCCGTGGCGGAGGGTACTTTGTATCAAAATCTGCATCTACATTCATTGTCAAATGCATGACATAGGTAACTTCCTATAGTACAAGTTATTTGGGCTTCTTCCCGTCACATTCACGTGTGAAGCGCGAGAAGAGTAATTGCTTAAATGTGTCTGTGTTTGCTGTAAGTCTTATAAATCTTGTCTTCACGATAACTACGGAAGCAAAACGTGGAGGTTCGTAGTATATTCCTAGATTCATGACTTAAAGTTGCTTCTTGATACTTTTTAAATGGGCTTTCTGCGGGTATAATAAACGTAAAGGTGGTCCGTAGCAGGCTGTAATACGATGTTTATTTAAACTTGCGATTAGCTAATTTCGACTAAGCGTCATTGTCAGGCAAATTTGTAATATCAGTACTTCATATCATTTTCAAATCACTCTTAATTCCAAGTAAAAAGTCGCCATATTCCGTCATTTTACGAAAGTATCCACACTACAGTGAAACCTTTTAAGATCGTATTCTGAACTTTGCTCTTCGTACAACAAATGGTAACTCTTAATAGGACTGATTTGAAAGTGACATGAAATACATAATGATGTTTAGTTGAAATTAGCTAATCGCACGATTAAATAAACATTTCATTACAGCCTACCACGAACCACGTTTGCCTTTTTTAGGTATCTGGAGGCTTTGGATCCCCACAAATACAAAATTTTCTGTGGATAGGTTGCGTCTATCTTCAAGCATCTGTCAGTTCAGTTTCTCCATCGTCTTTCCCTCCCATAGGTTAAATAAAATTGGCAGTTTTTGCTTTCCTTCTTTAAGTTCAGTATCTCCTGTTGGTTCTGTTTGATCCATGTCCCACGCACTTGTGCAATATTTTACGGTGGGTCGCTGTAGTGTTTCATAAGCAATCTCCTTTGTAGACTGAATGCGTTTTCTTAGCCTTCTGCAATGAAGCGGCCTGCCATCTGTTTTACCTACCACTGAGCCTGTGTGATCGTTCCGTATCATAGCCCTCCAAATTGTTACAACCGTGTGTTTGTATGAGCTGACCAATTCCAATCGCGACTTACTGGTATTGTAGTCATAGGATTCTACGTGTTTCCCTTTTGGTTGAGTGTACAATTTTGCACTTCCGAGTGTTGTTTCAACCAAGCTGTCAATCTATGCACCATTTTGAAATCTGATGGAGATATGATTGAATTTTTGTGCAACTCTTTACAGGCAGTACTTCGTTATAGGTAACTGCACCATCTTCGAAAAGTATGAGGTTAACATAGTCTACAAGGTCATTAATAGACATTATGTACAGCAATGGTGCCAAAACACTTCCTTGAGGCACATCTGAAGTTGCTTTTACTTTTATCATCACTCTCCGTCCAAGAATATGCTGCGTTCTCCCCATCCAATCGTACTTTCGATAGTACATATAAGTATGGTATTGAGTCAAGTGCTCTTCGGAGATGAAGAAGTACTGCATTTACCTCATTGCCTCAATACGCGGCTTTCAGGACGTCATGTCTGAAGAACGCGAGTTGGGTTTCACTTGAACCCATGTTGATTAGCATGGAGGAAGTCATTCCGTTCGAGAAGCCTCGTTACATTTTAGCTCAGTTGTGTTAGTGATTTCCTGTAGTTTTCTGTAGTTTTCTTTGACTGTCCGTAAGCCACCATATGGCTTTTATTTCTTATGTCTTATTCTCAGTTCCCTATGCGAGGTCTGTTGGGAGGCAGTAGAAATTTCATGTGAGCTACATCGACTTGCTACGAATCTAGCAGTTCATCTCTTAATTCGTTCGATGAATTCTGTCATGCTCCAAACAATGGAGCAATACTCTAGAACTGGTCGCAGTACCGTCTCATGTATAATTTCACTTAGAGGTGCAGTGTACTTTTCCAAAAACCTGCTTTTGCCTATTGAATCGATGTGAAGGGCTCCAAAACTTCGCCTCTAATCAACTAATCCTACAGTATCTGGTTCTTTCTCTTTCTTATTGGCATGGCCTTGTATTAATTCACGTTAACACAGAGCTTCAATTCAGTACGCCAAGTGAAAATTTAGCCAGTGTCATTCTGCGTTTCCTTAAGTGGCACGACGGATCGGATCGCAGTGGTCCAACGCAGTGGCACGAGTTCGCTTCGTATATTGCACGTGTGGACAAATCGCAGCTATCGGTCGCTGCAAATCCTAGTTAATATGATGAATCTCATGTGAAGTATGACGATATGGTTGCCTGACGTGATAGTGCAGTTTCGGTTCATTTCGCATTTTCCACGGTGTGTAAGAACCTTACGTTAGAATTTATAATTATTCAGAGAGAACGAACCAACATGTGAAATGAAGTTGAGGGCGTAGTTCCTACTTATATTAAGAAATAATACAAAGTACACTTTTTTTAAGCTTGTGCTGTAAAAGTAGAACTGATGGGACCATAGTCACGATACACTGCGCTACATCTGGTGATTTTGACTTATTTGTGAAATAAATAGATGCATTGATTTTATCCATATTGGATGAGAGGTCGTGGTTGTGAATGACAATGTTAAAAAATAGCAATTAGCAATTGGCAGGATACCATCATTTCATGAGGTCCTTGGAACATGTATACGTTATTTGTTTGTATAGACATCTCTGTGTCTTCCTTGTTTACTTGCGCGTGAGCTCACTCGCGTTTCATTGTCGTGTTTGGCTACGTGGTGTGTGGCATTAACGAAGACGCACGGGCGGTTTACGACTATAGAGGAGAGAGCCATGTGGTTAGATGTCGAACACCATAGGCGACACCATTTTAGAGTGTTTTTATATTTTGACGACTATGTGGAGATGCACCTAGGAAGACACGGCTGCAACAAGGGAAGTAGCCAAGATGTTTTAATTTTACTACCAGTTTTATTGTACCTGGTGCATGTTCCATTTTAGCGAGTTTTAACAGGTTCTTTTACTTTTTGTTATTCTGATGATGGAAGCTTGACTTCCGAAACGCGTCAATCTTAGTGTTTTACACTATAAACAAGTGGTTGAGCCGATATATTTTTTAACATTAAATAGACGCATTATTTAAGCTTTTAACTTCCAAACAAGTGATCTATAGCGATATTAAGCGGACATTTTAATTTAAATGTTCAGGACAAACCTATTATACTGCTATATCAGTGTTTCCACTTGTAGAGATTTCGCCCTATTTTAGAACGAAACGTCTTATATTATGTGTGGCTTAAGGTTATTTCAGTTTCACAGGGAGTTAGGGAAATTTGGGATAAAATCTGACTTGAGGTGGTAACCCTATTATTTATGTTTCTTAAAGGACATCGTATTCGCCCTTAAAAATTTCTACACGACTGCAAACCCCAACTGTAGTGTCGGCAGACTTGCCAACACTACGCACACTAATTGAAAGAGGCGGCCAAGATGCACGCGCTAACTCACGAAGGATGGAGTGAGGTCTGAAACAGGATACGTAATGAATGTTATAAAGAAAAGTGCGTAGCTTCTTGAATACTTAACTTTTAATCCATCCTTTGTATACATCGTTCTTGATGAGACATCTGGAGATTGTGGCGATACAAGTGAGACTCTTTAGATACAAGCTATCTAAGGCTAATGGCGCCTTGCTAGGTCGTAGCCATGAACTTAGCTGAAGGCTATTCTAACTGTCTCTCGGCAAAGGAGAGAAAGGCTTCGTCAGTGTAGTCGCTAGCAAAGTCGTCGTACCACTGGGGCGAGTGCTAGTAAGTGTCTCGAGACCTGCCGTGTGGTGGCGCTCGGTCTGCGATCACTGCCAGTGGCGACACGCGGGTCCGACATGTACTAATGGACCGCGGCCGATTTAAGCTACCACCTAGCAAGTGTGGTGTCTGGCGGTGACACCACATTCCTCCCCCGCAAATCGGCGAACGGTCGTGTGATGAGGCTTCTGCCCGCCGTGGGGAGGACCCCATGTTGTCGTATGCAATGAGGTGGGGTGCCTAACAACAGGTGAGGCTGTGCCACCCGCACCCGGCCATTCGGTTCGAGGGGAGCTAGGAAACGCCTGAAAACCTAGTCCAGAGTGCACGTCAACATGCGGAGTATGCGCCTGTAGAGATGCAGGAGGGGCCGAAGGGTCGACCTCCATGTGGTCGGGGCACCCGACAGGCGAAGACGACATCTGGTCCGGAGCGGGCAAGAGTTCCATGGCGGAGGACATCTGGTCACGGGAAGCGATCGGCGGCGCGTGACCCAGGGAGGCGCCAGGCGGTTACAGCGACGCGTCCACTGCGGGCGGCGCCGGCGGGAGAACAGGCGGCGGCAGCGGCGCGTCGCCATGAGACAAAATGGAAGGCAGCGTCGGGAACACCTGGGGATGAGGCGAGCCAGTAGATGGGTCCCCAGGGCGCTGACCGGACGGCACCGTCGCTGAAAGCAGACGGGGAGTGGCAGAACCCAGGCGACGGCAGAGGCGCAGCTGATTGAGATGCCGACGCACCTCACCAGAGGCCCTCAAAACCAAATACATCGCGCGGCCGAGGCAGCGAAGAATGCGCCCTGCGAGCCAACGCCGTGAACCTCGATAGTTGCGATAGAAGACAACGTCGCCAGGAGCAAAAGCAGGAGTCTGCCGCTGCACAGGAACCTGATGCGGCGGATGCAGCAAAGACATCAAGGTTCGATGAGGACGACCGTGGAGCAACTCAGCCGGCGAGCGACCATCGCGGGGCTGAGAGCGATACGAGGACAAAAAGAGCAATAACGCGTCCTCCCGAGAATGCGACTCTTTCAACTTCAACATCTGTGACTTGAAAGTCCGGACCAATCGTTCAGCGGCACCGTTTGACTGAGGCGAAAACGGCGCGGACGTCAGATGTTGAATACCATTGGCCTTGCAGAATGACTGAAATTCTGCGGACATGAATTGTGGGCCATTGTCGGAAACAATAGTCTGCGGAAGACCTTCAATGCAAAAAATAGCAGGTAACGCTTGGATGGTGGCAGATGACATCGTGGAAGACATCCGGACAACAAAAGGAAAATTACTGAAAGAATCGACCACAACCAACCATCGAGCATTCCAGAATGGACCAGCAAAATCGATGTGCAAGCGTTGCCAAGGGGAAGTGGCTTTCGGCCAAGCAAAGAATTTCCGCGGCGGTGCGGATTGTTGTTCGGCACACGCCATGCAAGAAGAGCACATATTCGTAATCGCAGCATCGATTCCGAACCAAGTACAGTGCTGATGAGCAAGTTGTTTCGTGCGCACTATACCCCAATGTCCTTGGTGGAGAAGCCGTAAGACAGAGGACTGTAACGAACGTGGGACCACGACTCTGGACTGATCATTATCAGAACGCAACAACAAAACACAACGTCGTACAAAAAGTCTCTCCTTGTGAGCAAAAAATCGGCAAACCAACGGATCCTCGATCTGTGACTTTGACAAGGGCCATTGCGTAGCAACAAAACGCAAAACAGTAGCAAGGACAGGGTCAGCAGCTGCGGTTGCAGCTACACGACGAAAATCAATCGGAAACGATTCGACCACGTTATCGGTTTCCGCATCAATGAACATGCAAGCAAGTTCGGAAGAATCGAATGCTTTATCCTCAGCAACAGGCAAACGGGACAACGCATCAGCGTTGCCGTGCTTAGCAGTGGACCGATACAAGATATCGTAGCGGTACTGCGAGAGGAAAATTGACCAGCGAATGAATTTCTGCGCTGTACGTGGAGGAACAGGCTTGTTCGGATGAAAAAGCGATGTCAAAGGTTTGTGGTCCGTGATGATGGTAAAATGATGACCATACAAGAAATCATGGAACTTAGTAACACCAAATACGAGAGCCAAACTTCTGTCTCTATCTGTGAATAATTTCTTTGCGCAGGTGAGAGCAATTTGGACGCAAAGGCGATAGGGCGATCATGCGATCCATCTTTGTGCGCAAGCACAGCACCGATCCCGAAATCCGATGCATCTACCATCAACAAAAGGGGTTTCTGGGGATCGAATGGCGTAAGGCAAGTATTTGAAAGCAACGCCGATTTCAACTGACGAAAGGCGCGTTCGCATTCCGTCGTCCAGACGAACGGAACACCTTTACGGCGTAAGCGATGAAGCAGAGCTGAAATGGAAGAGGCATTGCGCAGAAAGCGACGATAATAGTTGATTTTTCCCAGCACACTCTGTAGCTGCTTCAAAGTCTGCGGCGAAGGTAAGTCCTGTATGGCACGGAGGTGCTCGGGACTCGGATGTATGCCTTGGGCATTGATGACATGTCCCAAATATGGTAAGTCAAGAGCAAAAAACACACATTTGTCCTTCCGCAAGCGAAGACCATTGTGTCGCAAGACCTGAAATAATGTGCGTAGGTTGGCTAAATGTTCGGCTGCTGTCTTTCCGGAGATCACAATATCGTCCAGATAGTTTGCTGCAGTAGGGACCGACGCACAAACAGTTTGCAGATATTGCTGAAACAACGCAGGGGTGGATGCACACCCGAATGGCAGTCTTTTGAAGTGATACAACCCAAGATGCGTGTTAACCACCAAGACGCGCTGGGATTCTTCGTCCACTGGTATCTGCAAGTACGCATCCGCTAGGTCCAACTTCGAAAAGTATTGACCCGGGCACAGTTTATCAAAAAGATCTTCCGGGCGGGGGAAAGGAAAAGTTGCAGTCACAAGTTGTGGATTCACAGTTGCCTTGAAGTCCACACAAAGTCTCAGTTTTCCGGAAGGTTTTGGCAAAATTACTAAGGGTGAGGCCCAGAGAGAAGCCTGCACACGTTCAATTACACTTTGTGATTCTAAATCGTGTAATGTTCTGGCGACCTCATCACGCAATGCGTGGGGAACATTGCGCGCTCTGAAAAATTTCGGTTGCGCGTCGACTTTCAGTTCCAAATGTGCTTCATAGTTCGTAGCGCAACCAAGGCCCGGTGCAAAAATGTCTGCAAATTCGTCACACAGACGGGAAACACTGTCTAAAGGCACAGTCTCGTTCACTGATAGGACCTGATTTACTATAGACATGTTAAACAATTGAAATAAATCTAACCCAAACGAGTTCACAGCAGAAGAAGAACGAAGAACGTAAAATGACACCAGTTTTGTTTGTCCCTTGTATGTGGCAAGAAGAGTGCACTGTCCTAACACAGGCATTGCTTGTCCTGAACAACTATTTAACTTAACATTTGCGGCACGCAACGGAGGTTTGCCCAGTTGTTTGTACGTGTCGTGATTGATCAAGGAAACTGCAGCTCCGGTATCGAGCTGGAACGGGATCACTTTGGCTTCAAAGTCCAAGTCGACAAAAAGTTTATTGTCCTGCCGACGACAAGAGCGACTTTCACGTGCAATTTGAACTGAGACAGGTACAGAAGCACTTGCGACGTGACGGGATTTCCGGTGACGTCGACGCACACTGTTTGTGGGACGAACACAGTCACTGTTTGAGATAGTGGCACTGGACGGGGTGGAATGAACTATATGAACGTCCAACATGACCTTTCTTATGACAGTAAAAGCAAATAGCTTGGCGTGACGGGCAATTGTCACGCGAATGTCTAGTTGCACACTGCGGGCATGATTTCACCGCTGCATTTGCTTGCCTACACGGCACACGTGTGTGAGAGCTAGGCCGCAGCTGCGCGGACGTGCGCAAGGGCTGTTTAGCGGTCCGTGCAGCGCGCCCGGTGGGCCGGTTAATGTGACACACGGCTGGCGAAGTTTCAAACGATCCTTGTGCAAAGTCAAGTGTGTCTTGCCTATCCAATATGTCTATCACTTGTTGAAGGGAGGGATTTACTAGTTTCAAAATCTTTCCCGTATACGAACATCAGAAACGTTCTGTGCTATTGCATCACGTACCATAGTATCTGAATAAGGGAGTCCACATTCACACTCAAAAGCACAATCCCTAGTAAGTCCTTGCAATGTTGTAACCCACTCCTTATTAGTCTGACCGGCCGTACGTTTTGTACGAAAGAACGTATACCTTTTTGCAATGACATGTACTGTTTCTTTGAAATAGGCACCTAACGCTGACAAAATTTCTTCATAGGATAGAGTTGCTACGTCGCGTCGGGGAAACAATTTCACTTTCACACGGTAGGTGGACACACCTACACACGAAAGCAAAAACGGCTGCCGTTCATTACCTTGAATTCTGTAGGCGGCGAGATGAAATCCAAATTGGCGTGACCACTCCGTCCACGTTTAAATGGCTGCATCAAAGCTACGAAACGGGGGTGCAACTGCATGTTGTGGCTGCGGTAGCGGTGAAGCAGCGGCGGCCGCATCGTGTTGCAGTTCACGTTGACCCTGGACGAGCTGTCCAAGGGCATCCAATAACGCCTGCGTCTGCTGATTCTGCAAGCGATAAAAGTCGGACAGAACATCTGGAGAAGCCATGACACAAGTAAATGTAAGCAATTAGAAAGAACAAGATCCTGATTGATCCGCGTCGCCAAAATTGTAGTGTCGGCAGACTTGCCAACACTACGCACACTAATCGAAAGAGGCGGCCAAGATGCACGCGCTAACTCACGAAGGATGGAGTGAGGTCTGAAACAGGATACGTAATGAATGTTATAAAGAAAAGTACGTAGCTTCTTGAATACTTAACTTTTAATCCATCCTTTGTATACATCGTTCTTGATGAGACATCTGGAGATTGTGGCGATACAAGTGAGACTCTTTAGATACAAGCTATCTAAGGCTAATGGCGCCTTGCTAGGTCGTAGCCATGAACTTAGCTGAAGGCTATTCTAACTGTCTCTCGGCAAAGGAGAGAAAGGCTTCGTCAGTGTAGTCGCTAGCAAAGTCGTCGTACCACTGGGGCGAGTGCTAGTAAGTCTCTCGAGACCTGCCGTGTGGTGGCGCTCGGTGTGCGATCACTGCCAGTGGCGACACGCGGGTCCGACATGTACTAATGGACCGCGGCCGATTTAAGCTACCACCTAGCAAGTATGGTGTCTGGCGGTGACACCACACCAACCATGGGAGTTAATCTATTATTTATTGGTGACACCACTATATTTATCACTTTATTCTATGATACGATCGATTTATTAAATGTGATTCCTTCAAACTGTTATTGAATGTAATCTGTCTAATTTTAATAAAATTCTTCAGGGTATCAGACCGATGCGGTCTGATACTCTGAAGAATTTTATTGAAGAAGACAACGGCCGCGGAAGCCTACGCTTACATGTCTAATTTTAGCTTACAATATTAACTGTGCTGTTACCATTGTTAAGCACAACATCGGAACTTAGTCGTATTATACAACTGCACGAGATGTTGACCGACTACAACGGGGCGTGTGAAGTATAGAGGAAAAGTAGGTATGCCGCTGCGTGGTTTCGGGACGCGAGGAGGGATATGTCGTGTTCGTCTTCCAGGCTGACAACTTACGGTCGTGCGCGCCTCGTGCCCGCCACCTGATATGGCGGAAAAAGTAGTGCAATTAAGTAATATGCATCTTTAACATGGATTATACAGGCACTCATCTTCAAATGTAGCACTTATTTATGGGAAGGAAGATGATATGGAAATAAGGCTGTTGTAAAATTATACAATTTGGGTTGCCACAGTTGTTACGTCGGTGACGTTGGTTGGCATGGAACAAAAAGGTAGTCGACTCTTCAGTGTTCCGACTCCTTCCAACATGGAACAATCAGTTTCTCGGCGCAGTCGGCCAAATTCTCCTGTTGGTATGGTAGAGTTGGTTTGTTTTTCATTCTGTATCGCAGAACAATATTCTTTATTTGTTTGAATGTTAAAAATGGAAGAAAATGATGGCCAGGCGCCTTCCTCCTCCCAAGATTTAAGGTCATCAAGATCAGTACTAAATGAAGAAAAAAAGTATGTGCAAAAATTTAAAACTTCTTGGTTGGAGCATCCTGGTTTTAAGTCTTGGATAAAGAGATATGAGAACGGTGAGACAAAAGTTACTGTCAAACCCCTGGTAGTGATCTTGTGTGTTAAATGTATACATTAGCGAGACACAAAAGAAGTGCGAAAAACTCTAAACAGATGGCTGTTGTATCAAAATGTGAAAACATGTCAACATTTGTAAGCAAAATTCAAACTCGGACCGCTAAGGTGTTAGAAATGGAATTAAAAATGGATGTACACTCCTGGAAATTGAAATAAGAACACCGTGAATTCATTGTCCCAGGAAGGGGAAACTTTATTGACACATTCCTGGGGTCAGATACATCACATGATCACACTGACAGAACCACAGGCACATAGACACAGGCAACAGAGCATGCACAATGTCGGCACTAGTACAGTGTATATCCACCTTTCGCAGCAATGCAGGCTGCTATTCTCCCATGGAGACGATCGTAGAGATGCTGGATGTAGTCCTGTGGAACGGCTTGCCATGCCATTTCCACCTGGCGCCTCAGTTGGACCAGCGTTCGTGCTGGACGTGCAGACCGCGTGAGACGAAGCTTCATCCAGTCCCAAACATGCTCAGCGGGGGACAGATCCGGAGATCTTGCTGGCCAGGGTAGTTGACTTACACCTTCTAGAGCACGTTGGGTGGCACGGGATACATGCGGACGTGCATTGTCCTGTTGCAACAGCAAGTTCCCTTGCCGGTCTAGGAATGGTAGAACGATGGGTTCGATGACGGTTTGGATGTACCGTGCACTATTCAGTGTCCCCTCGACGATCACCAGTGGTGTACGGCCAGTGTAGGAGATCGCTCCCCACACCATGATGCCGGGTGTTGGCCCTGTGTGCCTCGGTCGTATGCAGTCCTGATTGTGGCGCTCACCTGCACGGCGCCAAACACGCATACGACCATCATTGGCACCAAGGCAGAAGCGACTCTCATCGCTGAAGACGACACGTCTCCAGTCGTCCCTCCATTCACGCCTGTCGCGACACCACTGGAGGCGGGCTGCACGATGTTGGGGCGTGAGCGGAAGACGGCCTAACGGTGTGCGGGACCGTAGCCCAGCTTCATGGAGACGGTTGCGAATGGTCCTCGCCGATACCCCAGGAGCAACAGTGTCCCTAATTTGCTGGGAAGTGGCGGTGCGGTCCCCTACGGCACTGCGTAGGATCCTACGGTCTTGGCGTGCATCCGTGCGTCGCTGCGGTCCGGTCCCAGGTCGACGGGCACGTGCACCTTCCGCCGACCACTGGCGACAACATCGATGTACTGTGGAGACCTCACGCCCCACGTGTTGAGCAATTCGGCGGTACGTCCACCCGGCCTCCCGCATGCCCACTATACGCCATCGCTCAAAGTCCGTCAACTGCACATACGGTTCACGTCCACGCTGTCGCGGCATGCTACCAGTGTTAAAGACTGCGATGGAGCTCCGTATGCCACGGCAAACTGGCTGACACTAACGGCGGCGGTGCACAAATGCTGCGCAGCTAGCGCCATTCGACGGCCAACACCGCGGTTCCTGGTGTGTCCGCTGTGCCGTGCGTGTGATCATTGCTTGTACAGCCCTCTCGCAGTGTCCGGAGCAAGTATGGTGGGTCTGACACACCGGTGTCAATGTGTTCTTTTTTCCATTTCCAGGAGTGTATTTCTTACATAACATGACCAGCCTATTTCATTAGTCAATGATTTTGAGACACTAATGGGAAACTTGTTCCCAGAGTCGAAATGTTTGGAAGCTGTGCAGCTAGGAAAGCAAAACGCAGCAAATATGAATGTCAAGACACAGGATCGTCCTGTAAACAAGAAGTTATTGATATCATAAAAAACAACTATTTTAATATTATAATACATGAAACAAGAGATGTGTTTGTGAAAAAACGGTTGTCAGTGTGACAAAAATAGTGGAATACAGATATTTTGATATGATCGTTATAACGGATGGGACGGCAAAAGGCATCTTCCAAACAATGAAAGATGAATTTGCAAAACATATACCACTTCTTCATATCCGGAGGCACATCTGATACAACGAACGTTATTATGGGAAAGCACAATTCGTTTCAGACTTTACTAAAAAAGGGAATTCTACCTCTTGTCGTTATAGGTTGCTCATGCCACTGAATTTGCCTTGCGACATTACATGCCTTCTTCAAACTACCTACAAATTTAGATGATTTGTGTCGTAATATACCTGCGTAATTCCATATGAAAACGAAGCGAACAGAATAATTATAGTATTTTCAAGATTTTCTGATGATTGCTCAACATGAATTGCTTTCTGTAGCTAATACGAGATCGCTACCACTTCAAGCTTGCATCTAGACGATACTAGAGCGATATGATACCTTGAAATTATTTTTCACGAAAGCAGTTTCTAAGAACCCCTCTCATAGTGATTCTATCTTGAACAGTCTTGATAACGTGTTTAAAAATGAATTATTACAATTCATGAGCTACGTCCTCTCTGTAACTTTTTTCAATCAAAATCACAAAAATTGCACATATTGCTTGAGTTTGTTCGGAAGACGTCGAAAAATTTTCTATGAAACATCGTCAAAAAAAATTTTCTGAGCCCTACATATGGTTTAAACACCATCATAAAACTGGATGTGACAAAAACAGAAATTCACCTAAAGACGATATTTATGTTGAACTCGAACGATATGCGGTAGTAGAAGATTTAAAGACAAAGACAAAATTTTATGGAAATTACCGGGAATTTTATGTGGAAATAATATTGAAGACACAACAGCGGAGAAACATTTTGATTTATTGCAGTATGTAGATCCCCAAGTAGCTCGAAATATGGAGAAACTTTGTGACAAACGGACAAACGTGTTTAACCATTGTAGTTTTTTGGTGATGAAAGGGACATGCAAGAAGCTGACAACGAATAGAGACATCAAACTCACATGGAAGCCAAGCATTTTGGGATTGGAGGTGAGGAAGAAAGAAAAAAATTGACAGCCGAAATTTATTGGAATAAGTTATTAAGCTTGATAGGTCATCATGGCAGTTTTATTTACGAAAACTCGAAGTGCTCGTTGAACTTTTATTAGCAGTTCCATCTTCAAATACTGTGGTAGAACGATTAGTCAGCGCTCTCAAAAATGTGAAACACAGAAAAAAGAAACTCTTAACGGATGCTTTATACGAAAGTAGGAAGGCTAGCAAACAGTTGCTCAGTTTTAGAACCCAACAGTGCTATGACATGCAGCGAAAAAGTGTAAAAGTGATGCTTCAGCTTCTGATCCTGCAAATCTATGAAAGCTTTATATAGTGTGCTACAGTTATTTGAAGTTATTAAATAGGTGAAGTAATACGCTGTTTTTTGTTATAATTATATGCTGTAAATCTAAAGAGTTTGTGGAATACAAGCCGGCCGCGGTGGCCGAGCGGTTCTAGGTGCTTCAGTCCGGAACCGCGATACTGCTACGGGCGCAGGTTAGAATCCTGCCTCGGGCATGGATGTATGTGATGTCCTTAGGTTAGTTAGGTTTAAGTAGTTTTAAGTTCTAGGGGATTGATGACCTCCGACGTTAAGTCACATAGTGCTCCGAGCCATTTGAACAATTTATGGAATACAGTTTTGATGTGTGACAGCCCAGTACACACCGTAACTGTATTCCTCAACACTTCCGCGACCCCAAGTGTATAACGCTGACATACGTAAGTTCACATTTTAGTATTTGTTTAGCAACAGCCCGTCACACGGTTGCAGATGACATGATGTACGCTGAGAAAAACAGCAACAGAAAGAGCACAGAAAATATGCACAGCGGTGATGTGCAAGAACCAAAAAATGGTTCAAATGGCTCTGAGCACTATGGGACTCAACTGCTGTGGTCATAAGTCCCCTAGAACTTAGAACTACTTAAACCTAACTAACCTAAGGACATCACACACATCCATGCCCGAGGCAGGATTCGAACCTGCGACCGTAGCGGTCGTGCGGTTCCAGACTGTAGCGCCTTTAACCGCTCGGCCACTCCGGCCGGCCTGTGCAAGAACCATCTGATTTACTAAAAACGATTGAACAGCTAAACGAGAAAATAAAAGAGAACAAGATCAACATGACAAAAGCAGACAAAGTTAATTATGTTGTATTAAATCATGACAGTGAGTACATTAGTTAACGAATGAGTTTTTTCAGAGAAATGGCATTAAGGAAATAAATGGCGATCCCGTGACTAGATTTAATTTGGGTATCCAATCAGAGTTGCATCCAACAAGACAGATAGTTGCAAATGAAATAGTGAACTCAACAAAAGACTAAAAGATGCATACGCTTTTGAAAAATCTCTCCCCGCCATTTTCTCTCTCTCTCTCTCTAATGTTAGTTTCATTTTGCAGAAGAGACTAAAAATATTACAATGCCAGATAATGAAAGTTTGTGTCCTTATCTGTTGTCAGTCTTTACAAGAAACACTGGATGCCATCAAGAGGAGTTTATTAAGGTATAATAAATTAAAACAGGGGAAGATCATTGAGCTAAAGGAAATGTTGGAACTCACCTTCTCTTTTAATTACTTCAAATTTAATGGGAAATGTTTTTCCAAGCATCCCACCTAGCGATGGATAACAGCATAGCTGATATGTTAGCTGAAATATTTATGAATCGTCTTGAAAATAGCGTCATTAGGATGCAGCCATAAATTTGAGATGAGGTGATCATTTACAACAGATATGTACGAGTGGCGTTCAGTAAGTAATGTAACACGTTTTCTTCTCTGCCATTTTCGGTGGAAAGACTCGGAATTTCTTGTGGGACATAGTGGAATATTCCCGATTCAGCCCCTATAGTTTCATGAAGTTCCGACCGGAGGCAGCGCTACACGTAGCCTTCAAAGTGGCCTCTGAAATGGAGGTGCGTTGCAAGCAGACACCTTTTGTTGAATTTCTTTTGGGGGAAAACCAGAGCATTGCAGGTATTCAGAGTCGCTTGCAGAATGTCTACTGAGACCTGGCAGTGAACAAAAGCAGGGTGAGTGGTCGGGCGAGTTGTCGGTCGTCATCGCAACAAGGTCGTGCAGACCTGTTCGATCTCCCTCGTGGCGGCTGGCCGCATACAGCTGTTGAGCCGTGCTGCGGCTCGCGTTGGTGCTGTTGTAGGTTTCCGTCCTCTGTTGGAGGCCAGACCGTGACGTTTGGCTGACATGGTTGCGGTTTGTTTGACTTCTTCTCGTGTTGACTGGCACTCCTTGGTTTCGCAAGCGTTGCCGGTCCGCTAGTGGCAGCAGCGGCGGTTATCGATATGTTGTAACTGTGGCCCTATCTTTGGGGCGACGTCGTTATTCTTCCGGGTCGTGTCAGTGTGCAGTTCGGTTGGGGACTCAGGAGGAGCCAGGTCCACACAGTGCGGAAACACACCGGGACCGCTGGTGGCGCGCATGGACTGCTGTATCGAAAGCCTGTGGTCACGAGGGTGCCCGACCTCGTCTCAAACCGGATCCTGCAAGCTTTGAGTTGAGTGCTTTTGGATTCAAGTAGAGAAACTTCCACGATTGTGAGAACTTCTCCAGTGACTTCGTGTTGCTGCTCATTGTGTTGCCGAGGCGAAGAACAGCGAGTGGAGTGCTTGGGGAAGACGGATCTGATTAGTTTCCCTGGACTTCTAATTACTATTTATTGCGTTCAGTTTTTCACTATTTGCTCAACCAGCGGTATTTTTCCTGCCCCGTGGCCACTAACGCCCCAGTTACCTGCCCTGGGAGTTAGTGTATGTAACAGCAGTGCACGTTTCCTCGCCTTGCCGCTGCTGACAAGTGAGGCGTTTACGTTTCACAGCTTTCTTGTTTGTAGGGTGGTTGGCGATTCTTCCACTCTGGTGGTAGTGATTCCTTTCTCGTTCCGGGCGCTCTAAGCTCAGTATTCTGCGGGGGGAGTCCAGACCGCCGGTTCCGGCTTTGGCGTATTTTTACATCTTTGCATTTGGATTATTGGACATCAGGTAGCCTCAGCAAGATTATCATTAGTCATTCGTTAGACTGCCACTAGTCTGAGTTACCATCTTGTGCAGGGAATGCAACTCTTGGCTGCCTATCTCATCGCTCCCGAAAGTATTTTTGGCCAGACCACTCAGAGGTCGATTCCTGGTGCACTGTCTGTGACTGGACGTTGTGTTTTATTACTGTATTTGCTGTTTTATTGTATGTTTCTAAATTTTTTATACAATTGCCATTCTTCGCGTTACAGCAGGTTTAAATGGTTGTGCTACCACCCGTTTGGTGACCAGTTGCCTGTCTTTTTAAATTAACCTTTGCTATTGCATTGCTGTTGAACAGTATGTTTGTTAAAATATTTTCCGGGTTCCCGGGTTCGATTCCCGGCGGGTTCAGGGATTTTCTCTGCCTCCTGATGACTGGGTGTTGTGTGATGTCCTTAGGTTAGTTAGGTTTAAGTAGTTCTAAGTTCTAGGGGACTGATGACCATAGATGTTAAGTCCCATAGTGCTCAGAGCCATTTGTTAAAATATTTTATTATTGCCGTTCTTGGCGTTTTTGGCCTTCAGCCGTGACTGTGGTTACTTGCCTTAAAATTCTTATTGGATGACATTGGCTTGTTTTTAAAACATTATTTTTTGTGTCTGTATTTTATGCTCATTTTGCAAATTGTAACGCACTGAAAGCACTATTAATTACACAGTTGTTTACTCCTTCATTAATAATGTGTGATATCTTATTTATTGCTGAATCTGGAATTACCGTGTTAAAATAAATGTGTATAATTGCAAAAGGGAACCAATAGTAACTGATTACGGCTCCGTCCACAATAGTAACCGAATCTTGCCTTCCTTGACTACCAGGTCTGAGCTGTGATTCCTGCAGTGTTGGAACGTGGGGTCGCCCTCATTCGAGTCGTCCCTGTAAACGCCCTAAAATTTTCTGTACGTAATTTTGTTACACGCGGTACATATGAATAGAGAAGACAGTGAAAAAAAAAACTCTTAGTGGTTGGAATTTCAGAGCAGAGGAGCAGAAGGGGCCGTGACCAGCTCGCACGTCGCTTATTGGCACGTTGCGTGCCTGGCACGCACACCTGGGCGCCGCCTATTGTGTTGCGACAACGTGCGGCACGCACTGGTCAAGGCTTCAGCTTCCTCACTCTCATTGTCCATGCAGTCGTTGACAACGCTCTCTCCCCATTCTGGGCTGTGGTGTGTAAACCGGAGGACAAGTGAACCATTCTGCGAGGCCTAAAGTAATAAGTACTTATCCGTATAGATTTAGCCGATTAATTGCTCGTAATACACCACTTCCATTCTTCTAGATATAAAACTAAGAAAGATATGCTCGTTCAGCTCACAAATTTCGAGGTGTCTACAGTTTGTCTTCTGCTGTTTTTGATTCCGGTCTGCTTGTAGCGTGTAGGCAGGAATGTTACTCGTAATCACCGTTTTCTTCGAAATTTATGTTGTATGTAGGGCTTGGTCAGAAATGACAATCACAGAATCGCGTTTCGAAAAAGCAGCATTTCTGATGGCGATCGAGTGAGGCATGAGCCATTCATGTCAGCGAAGTTTCGAGGCAGTGATTGGCGCAGAGGAAAGACTACAGAATAGTAATCAGAGATTCGTAGAGTCGAATCCCTATGTGGGAAATTTCATTTTCAGTTTTTATGTTACTTACACTGAAAATAAACCGAAATGATGTTAGGTATATTATATTTAGTAATATTTTGATAAAACGTTTGAGAAGAAAAGCCAAAGAAAAATTCGGTGTTTCAAATAAATCTCCAAGAAGGAATTGTACTCATAGCATCCATGAGGCCTCTGCAATAACTTCCCAAGAAGGAATTGTACAGGACTTCGTATTCCGTTGCTTTTGTTTTGAACTTGGAACAGCCCTCGGTAGTTACACGGAGCCCCCCGCGGTGGCCGGGCGGTTCTAGGCGCTTCAGTCCGGAACCGCGCGACCGCTACGGTCGCAGTTTCGATTCCTGCCTCGGGCATGGATGTGTGTGATGTCCTTAGGTTAGTTAAGTAGTTCTAAGTTCTAGGGGACTGATGACCTCAGATGTTAAGTCCCATAGTGCTCAGAGCCATTTGAACCATTTGAGCCGGTTACACGGAGCAATAGGTTGCCGGAGCAGATAAAATCGGCCCATCGACCATTGAGGAAAACGACTACCGAGCTCATTGACTTGCTAGGTCTACAAGAAGTAACGAGAATCTTTAGAGAATATTGCGAGAACACAGGGAGAATACTGTTTTTCTATAGCAACTTTAAAGCAACCGTGTAATTGTAAAAATGCAGAGTTTATAACGTGTGAAAGATGCCGAGAAAGTTATTGCTTTCCGTATTTGTTTTATGAATATTGCTCCAACAGGTGTAAATCAGCAACTGTAAAATAATAAAAGTATCTAATTTTATGTACGAGGGTCTTATGAACGTCTTATAATCACTTCCTGGAAATTTATCTGTAATCTCAAATTTTCCGTTCCTTTCCCTTTCAAGTCTTTTATGAAAATATTAATAAACCCAAGATATTGAGCATATTTGTTTGCACTGTAAGTAACGTAAAAATTAAACATCAAAGAAATAAAGTTTAAGAGTAGCGAGTAGACCTCACGACCATCAGAGTACCGTTCTGTACACTTTCCGCCGCTCCAAGCGCTACATCTGAACATCGCTAGTATAAATACGTCATGCCGCACCCGACACATGCAAAAGCTATTTTTGTTTTAAACTCTTGACAGTCTAGCGATCTCTCTTCTGACAATTTCGTTTCTGGCTGAGCCTTGCATATATCATAAATTTGAATGACGAATACACGCGGTCCCATTAAAAGCAGAATTCGACACCCACGCATTTGTTTTGTGCACTTACGTACAGAAGAATTAACTTCGTTGGTCACGAAGGATCGCTAACTCCAAACTTCCGAAATGATAACGGCTTTAAAACGCGAACTCCGTCCCGGAGGACCCACCCCTCACCTCCTGAACTTTCGTAAGTGTGCCGGCCGGTCCTTCGATTTCGCGAGGTCCAGAACGCTCCACGAAATTATTTAACTTTGCGAACTTTTAACTAGTCTGAATCAATAGCAGACTGTTGGCCATATTATTGACCACATCCTGCTCCTGCTTGAAGCGCATCTATGAAGTGCCGCCTCCTGACAGGACTGTAATAACTTTTCTGCGACTGGTGTTGGAAACACCGGTCGTCACAGGGATATGACTCACCATTAAAATCCACCTAATCAACTCTCATCACCACCCATTGAGGAGGATTAGGGAAAAACTGGTGCATCATCTCAGACCGAACGATAATCCCTTTTCCCGTCCAGCGGAAAACTGACTGAAGTGATTACAAGAGCGAAAATGGCTAGCACCTAGCAAGTTACAGGAACACTTCCGAAACCAGTTGTCTCAATACCACACCAGCGCTCATTAACAAAATTACGATCATATGTGGTATTAAACGAAATCTGTGAACGGACTGAGGATTTCTTGGCAGAGAGGACGCGACCTGTTATCGTGGCTGGAGGGCCATCAACAGAGGCAGAAGTAACTTCGGGCGTGCTGCAAGGAAATACACCGACAGAAAAAAAAGTGATAAACAATGCAAGATCTCAGGTTAATGCAAGCACGAGATAACCCACTGCAACTGTAAAATGTTGATACATTAATAACCGTTGTAACGCCCAGAATGTTAAATGAAAGCATGCAAACGTGCATACATTATGTTGTACAGATGTCGGATGTCACTTTGTGGGATGGAGTTATATGCCTGTTGCTCGGAACAGAACTCTTTTATGGACGTATATGCATAGGAAAGTATCTTAGAGTACCCTCTCTCACTGTTCAAAATCGTGTTGGCTGAAAGTCTTGGACGTTGTTTTTGTGGTTGTATGCCTCAAAACCTTGTCATGTGGAACGTTAAACTTAGGCAGAATTTCTCAAATTCTACACAGCGAACAGCGCAGCCATCAAAATAATGGTAAATATTGACCAGAAATCCAGAGACTTCTTCACCTTAATCCTCCAAAGCCTTTACATATGCGTTATGCGTTATATGAATGTCGCAAGCTCCGGTGTTTATAAGTCGTCTGCCTCTGGTCATGTGGACATAATTATCTAAAAGCCTAAAAACCTTTTTATTGATGTTAGGTCCGTTTAATCACAGCAAAAAGTTGGGACAAATTCGCACTAGAAAGTGCTTCGCATAATTTCTGATGTAACATTTCACTAACTGTTTCGTGCGTGAATAAAGGTCTTAGGTGATGCGCCGTTATGCAACACTTAGTCTCTGATCAAGATGTAACGACTAGTTTTAATTCTTTCTATTCCTTAACGTTGTAGTTTCATTAAAACTTCATGTGTAATATGATGAACATTCTGCTTCTAGTATATCTTCTCAGAAATGAAGTCCATCAGTTTTTATGTATCTGATTTTCTTGGACAAAAGTGAAAAACATTCAGGATCATTATCAGGGAACATAAATTAAAAAGATTACAAATTTCGTTTGACGAATCCACTGGAGTTGTCGTCCAATAGCATACCATATGTGGTCGATTGGAGTAAGATCTAGTGAGCGAAGAGGCCAAAGCAACATCAACATGTCGATACTCTGTAGAGCATATCGGGTTACAAGGGTGGTACGTGGCCGAACGTTATCCTCATGGAAAACACCGCCTGAAATGCTGCTAATGCGTATTAGCACAACAAGGTTTGTTGGTCGATTCGGGGGAGCCGGCCAGACACCGAGGTCATCGAGCCCACCGGATTAGGGAAGGATGGGGAAGGAAGACGGCCGTGCCCTTTCAAAGGAACCATACCGGGCATTTGCCTGAAGTGATCTGGAGGACTCACAGTAAACCTAAATCAGGATGGGAGTCCAGTGTGCTGACCACTGCACTGCCTCGCTCGGTAGCACAGCAACTCAAACGGCCAGGTTGGCGTACAAATTTGCAGTCAGGATGCGTGAGATAACTACGAGACTGCTCCTGCTGTCATACAAAATTGCACCTAAGACCATAACACCAGGCGAAGATCCAGTGTGTGTTGCACGCAGACAGAATGGTGGGAGCCTCTCAACTGGCCACTGCCTAACAAACACACGGCCATCACTGGCACTGAGAAGCAACTTTCATCAGGAAACACAACAGACCTCCAGCTTTCCCACCAATGAGTTCTCGGGTGGCACCACAGGGGTCGCAAATGGCGGTGGTCTGGAGACAGTGAATGCACAGTACAGGGCGTCTGGCTCACAGCTGTCCTTGAAGTAATCGATAATCGATTTGTAACACTTTTTGTCTCACTGTGATACGAGCTGCTGCTCAAATTGCTGCTGCAGTTGCAGTACGATGCGCCAGATCCATCCACCGAACACGAGGTAGTGACATGTCGTCGGCCGGGACCCGGTCTTCTTTGCGACGTAGATTCTCATGACTGCCTCTACCAGCGCAGGTCGCTGTGGCGGAGCGGTTCTAGGCGCTTCAATCTGGAACCGCGCAACCGTTACGGTCGCAGGTTCGAATCCTGCCTCGGGCATGGGTGTATGTTATGTCGTTAGGTTAGTTAGGTTTAAGTAGTTCTAAGTTCTAACAAGGGAACCTCCCCATCGCACCCCCCTCAGATTTAGTTATAAGTTTGCACAGTGGATAGGCCTTGATAAACTGAACACAGATCAATTGAGAAAACAGGAAGAAGTTGCGTGGAACTGTGAAAAAATCAGCAAAATATACAAACTGAGTAGTCCATGGGCCACATAGGCAACATCATGGACAATGTGAGCTCAGGAGCGCCGTGGTCCCGTGGTAGCGTGAGCAGCTGCAGAAGGAAAGGTCCTTGGTTCAAGTCTTCCCTCCAGTGAGAATTTTACTTTCTTTATTTTTACATCGTTATTATCTGTCCGTTCGTTCATTGACGTCTCTGTTAATTGTAATAAGTTTAGTGTCTGTGTCTTGCGACCGCATCGCAAAACCGTGCGATTAGTAGACGAAAGGACGTGCCTCTCCAATGCGAACCGAAAAATTTGATCGCAAGGTCATAGGTCAACCGATTCCTCCACAGGAAAACACATCTGATATATTCTATACGACACTGGTAACGGCATGTGCGTCACATGACAGGAATATGTTGTCGACCCACCTAACTTGTACACTTAGCGAATGGGTAAAAAGATTCTTCTACCTTGCCCGATTTAGGTTTTCTTGTGGATGTGATAATCACTCCCAAAAAAGTGATGAAAACACAATAGTTTGTCACATAAACTGAAAATAAAAAAATTAAACTTTTCACTCGATGGAGGATTTGAACCAAGGACCTCTCGTTCCGCAGCTGCTCACGTTACCACGAGGCCACGGCGCTCCTGTGTTCTTAGAGTCCTTGATGTCGCCTATCTTCCCATGAACTACTCAGTTTGTATATTTTGCTTATTTTTTCACAGTTCCACACAACTTCTTCCTGTTTTCTCAATTGATCTGTGTTCAGTTTTTCAAGGCCTATCCACTGTGCCAACTTATAACTAAATCTGAGGGGGGTGCGATGGGGAGGTTCCCTTGTAAGGGACTGATGACCTCAGATGTAAGTCCCATAGTGCTCAGAGCCATTTGAACCATTTACCACTACCAGCAGTCATGTACGGTGGTTGAATTCCTGCCAAGTGTTTCTGGAATATTGCTGAGAGAATATCCAGCTTCTCGTAGCCATATTACACCATATTACATGACGTCTTTGAAACTTCGTGTGGTTCTGATCAAGGTGTCTTTGTCGAATTATAGGCTTTCTTGGCTAACATCAACTCGCCACGTCAAATCTCAAAGGTATCTCATCAACTTACCGTCCATGAGGAATCTGGAACGCACTCAATGACTGTGATATGACTTTCAAAATGATGGAGCACAGCAATCAGTCGTCCTTTCCTTTCACGCTGCATTGAAGCAAATCTAGATTTCGGCAAGTAATTAGCCTTTATCAGTGCAGTATTTCAGGGTTTTAATACATGTACTAGTACGTTAGTCCCCTGTTGTTCGGGGTCTTACCAAAGTTCAAAGGTAACTAACGCTGGCGACCGTAACGGCCCCTAATCTTCATCTTGATAGCGCCTCTCTTATGCGACTGGCACGAAATCTGAACAGACACCATCTTTCAGATGTAGAAACAGACCTACCAGCTTTCGTTTATATCGAAACCACTCCTTTTTGGTGCTGCGATGTTTTTCCGTTTGTGTATAAAAAACACTTGCTTTTCATGTCGCATATGAATGACCTAACAGACAGTATTAAAATTAACCTTAGACACTTCTCCAGATGATGTAGTTATCTGGTACGATATACTATCTGAAAAAAATTGCATAGATATCCCAATATGCGCTCTGTCAACGCATGCGCAGTTACAACTGCTTACGCAACGGATGCCACTAGCAGGGTCACAGACAGGGAAAGTGTACTTTCGACAGTAAACACCTAAAGATGGTCACAAGTTTCTGCACCTAAATATCGTCGCAGAAACTTACTGATGTCCTTCAGTTCGCTCGAAACTTCATGGAACAGTCCAATCAGATCTTGACTAGGTTTCAAAGTGATACAAAGGTTGGCAGCTTGCTTTAAATATTCGCTAATGTAAACTTCTGCACTTCAGGAGGAGCAAGAACACATTGTCCTAGAACGAGTCACAGTTACACTCAGTCAACTTGTACAAATACCGGGTATAACACTTTTTAAGGGCATGAAACGATCCTAGAAGCCAAGCCACAGATAAAGCTGGTGGTACACTTCGGCGTATCAACAGACTATTGGGAAGTTGGTGCGAGCCATCATAGAATATTGCTCAACTTTGGGGGGATTCGTAACATATAGCACTAACATTGGATGCTGAACGTATACAAAGGACAACACGAATGGTCATAGTCCAGCACGAATGGTCACAGTTTTGTTTCGACCACGAGAGAGCATCACAGATATGTCGAAAATCTTGAATTAGCAGATACGTCAATGTCGACGTTAACTATCCCTCGGAAATGTATTTACAAAGTTTCAACTGCCAGTATTAAGTCAGGATTTACGAATACAAAAGGGAATTCTGAAAAGTAAAGCCTCAGAATTTTTCATGTGAAAATTCTTAAAGCTCTATAAATAAAACAAACTTTATTAGCATTCTAAATATTTATTCTTGATGATTGCATATTTAATTCTCAAACTAGTCACCCTATTAACGAACACATTTCTTCCAACGAGAGACCAGTATGTTGATATTGTCACTGGAACTGACATGTGATTACATTTTCACGCAATTTGGTTGCATAGATCCTAAGAAATCAGTACCCAGAACAACCACCTCTGGCCGTAATAACGGTCTTGATGATACGCCTGGGCGTTGAGTCAAACAGAGCTTGGATGGCGTATATAGGTACAGCTGCCCATGCAGCTTCAACACGATACCACAGTTCATCAAGAGTAGTGACTGGCGTTTTGTGACGAGCCAGTTGCTCGGCCACCATTGACCAGACGTTTTCAATTGGTGAGGGATCTGGAGAATGTGCTGGCTAGGACAGCAGTCGAACATTTTCTATATCCAAGAAGGCCCGTACAGGACCTGCAACATGCGGTCGTGCATTATCCTGCTGAAATGTAGGGTTTCGCAGGGATCGAATGAAGGGTAGAGCCATGCGTCGTAACACATCTGAAATGTAACGTCCACTGTTCAAAATGCCGTCAATGCGAACAAGAGGTGACCGAGACGTGTAACCAACGGCACCCCATACCATCACGCCGGGTGATACGCCAGTATGGCGATGATGAATACACGCTTACAAGGTGCGTTCACCGCGATGTCGGCTAACACGGATGCGACCGTCATGATGCTGTAAACAGAGCCTGGATTCATTTGAAAAAAATGACGTTTTGCCATTCGTACACCCAGGTTCGTCGTTGAGTACACCATTGCAGGCGCTCCTGTCTATGATGCAGTGTCAAGAGTAACCGCATCATATGGTCTCCGAGCTGATAGTCCATGCTGCTACAAACGTCGTCGAACTGTTCGTGCAGACGGTTGTTGTCTTGCAAGCGTCCCCATCTGTTGACTCAGGGATCGAGACGTGGCTGCACGATCCATTACAGCCATGCGGACAAGATGCCTGTCGTCTCGACTGCTAGTGATACGAGGCCGTTGGGATCCAGCACGGCGTTCCGTATTACCCCCCTGAACCCACCTATCCATACTCTGCTAAGAGTCATTGGATCTCGACCAACGCGAGCAGCAATGTCGCGTTACGATAAACCGTAATCGCGATAGGCTACAGTCCGACCTTTACCAAAGTCGGAAGTGTGATGATACGCATTTCTCCTCCTTACACGAGGCATCACAACAACGTTTCACCAGGCAACGCCGGTAATCTGCTGATTGTGTGTGAGAAATCGGTTGGAAGCTTTCCTCATGTCAGCATGTTGTAGGTGTCGCCACCGGCCCCAACCTTGTGTGAATGCTCTGAAAATCTAATCATTTGCATATCACAGCATCTTCTTCCTGTCGGTTAATTTTGCGTCTGTAGCACGTCATCTTCGTGGTGTAGCAATTTTAATGGCCAGTAGTGTAGCTACGTTACACACCGCATCATTATTCCCTAGCTCTATACACGAATGGAATCGGCAGAAACTCTAAAGTGTAATACAAGGGTTAATCATAAGCTTTTAATTAACGCCTCGAAAAAATTAATTTACTTGCGTAATTTCTTGTTTGTTTACAAGGTACTGAAATGTCTATAGTCCACTACCGTAGTACGCCTTTAAAGGAGCGAAAAGAAAATGGTGCAGCCCACTGATAAAGCGGATCATCTTGGGGGAAATCGTTTACAGCAACAGCGAAAAGATTGCAGCTGTGACTGGCCAATCCAGGCAGCTACAGAATTCATCTGGATTTTTCCTGACGCAGCTGCTGACGAATTAGAGCACGATACGCTACTCCATTAATTGGCGATACCATTTTGTTTAGGTTACGGTACTGTGGTGCTGGGATTCTAATGTGTACCAGGAATGCAGACGTGTACCTAGAAACAAGCAAATGTTTAATTGCCTAACTTTATTTTCGAAGTGATACGCAAATCTTTTATGACAGCCCATAATTCAGTATGGAAGACTCTCTACCATCCATTTCATAGTGGTCTGCAGAATATGGGTGCAGGTGCATACGAGGTGTGGCTAGAAAAAAACCGGACTAGTACTGGTGAAACAATAAAACGAATGCAATAAGGCTGAAAGTCGCGTGGCCTGTCACGTGACTCTCGCTCCGCCTACTGCTCGAGTTTCATCTGCCTCCTGCACTCAGTCTGCCCGTGGCGTCTGTTTTAAGTAGTTGACGTTTTGTCTGTGCGTCGGAAAATGTTGAGTGTACAGAAAGAACAGCGTGTTAACATCAAATTTTGTTTCAAACTAGGAAAATCTGCAAGTGAAACGTTTGTAATGTTACAACAAGTGTACGGCGATGATTGTTTATCGCGAACACAAGTGTTTGAGTGGTTTAAACGATTTAAAGATGGCCGTGAAGACACCAGTGATGACACTCGCACTGGCAGACCATTGTCAGCAAAAACTGATGCAAACATTGAAAAAATCGGTAAACTTGTTCGACACTTTCCTTATCAACTCCTGTTAACTCAGACACTGCTCTGATTGTTAAACGGCGATCTTGTCGAACAAGTTTACCGATTTTTTCAATGTTTGCATCAGTTTTTGCTGACAATGGTCTGCCAGTGCGAGTGTCATCGCTGGTGTCTTCGCGGCCATCTTTAAATCGTTTAAACCACTCAAACACTTGTGTTCGCGATACACAATCATCGCCGTACACTTGTTGTAACATTACAAACGTTTCACTTGCAGATTTTCCTAGTTTGAAACAAAATTTGATGTTAACACGCTGTTCTTTCTGTACACTCAACATTTTCCGACGCACAGACAAAATGTCAACTACTTAAAACAGACGCCACGGGCAGACTGAGTGCAGGAGGCAGATGAAACTCGAGCAGTAGGCGGAGCGAGAGTCACGTGACAGGCCACGCGACTTTCAGCCTTATTGCATTCGTTTTATTGTTTCACCAGTACTAGTCCGGTTTTTTTCTAGCCACACCTCGTATTACAGGTGAAGAATGTGCACGAGAAGTCGGTGTGAACGCAGACCAAATGGCATAGCGAGATGCCCCGAGAATGTAATGCTCTACAAATTCTCGGCGCTCGACATATCATGTCTCCTCTTCGAAACTCTACTTTTTCAGGCAGTACACTTGGTTACTGAGCTATCCATTACTGCCTAACGGCACACATAATGTCTCCTCTCCCAAACTCTACGTTTTCGGACAGCACACTTGTCTGTTGAGTTATCCATTACTGCCTAACGGTGCCACTAACAAGGGGACCATCAGGCCCGTTAATCACGGACCTTGATGAGTCTTTGATATGTTGTAGATGGAGCTGTCCTGAGTATCTGGCTAGCGGTTTTTCGTGCAACGAACCGTAGTTTTCGAGAAAATATATGTTCAAAGTTTCATGCGTACCACCCACACCGCCGGCCGGAGTGGCCGTGCAGTTCTAGGCGCTACAGTCTGGAGCCGAGCGACCGCTACGTACGCAGGTTCGAATCCTGCCTCGTGCATGGATGTGTGTGATGTCCTTAGGTTAGTTAGGTTTAATTAGTTGTAAGTTCTAGGTGACTGATGACCTCAGAAGTTAAGTCGCATAGTGCTCAGAGCCATTTGAACCACCCACACCTGTAATGTTCACTTTATTTCGATCGAGCGAGCGTAGTGCAGGGGCACAGGTTCAAAGCTACAACACCGGCTGTGCGATCCTACCTTTCTTTTCCAATTTCATCGTACACAATATTAATTAGTAATTTTCACGAAAACTCACGAAAAAGTATTAAAAAATAATCATTTTCGCAGAAGTAATTTTAATAATCAATCAATAAATACAGCAAACTTTCTTTAAATACATATCACGTTCCTCACAGAATCGGCTTACAAACTATCGCTAGCAAAGCTAGAACGGAATTCCGGATAGTATTTGTCGCAGAAGCAACCGAAACACAAATTCGTAGATCCTCACCCTCATTTAACGAGAGATATTTCCTTACAAGCACATGCATTTTTCAGATGGAATGTCAGATAACACAGTTTAAATGCGAAAAGAATGTTCTATATTCAAGAGCACACATGTAACTGATCATACCGGAAAAAGAGGGTGCACTAAATTGATGCAGAACTATAAAATGCCTTTTAATGAAATCTTCCATCGAAGCAAATTCTCTATTAGTCTTTCGTAAGTCGGGAACATTTTAAATTTTTTTGTGAAAATTTTAATCTGCCTGCTAAAATAAAGAGCAGAGTTACATTTTCAGACATAATTTTTACGATGCAGGTACATACAAGAAAGATTTGGTTAAAAAGTTTTTGATGAGTCATCCCTCCCAAAGAACCAATAATGTAAAGAAATTTTTCTTGTACAACGTACGCAAGATTGAAAGATTTTTAAAAAACTCTTCGTGCAGCCCTTCCGTGAACTTCCTTATTTAGTTCAGGTCGCAGTGACTCTTTTTTTTGTCTCAACTCGTGAAGTGTTTTCTGAACATTACAACCAAATTTTTCTGGTAGCACTTCCATAATAATAAAACACAAGGGAATATCTTTTCTGATGCAGTTATAGTATTCTGTGCTGCGAAGGAATGACTAACATTGTTCAAATCGGTTTTCGACCCTTGTTCCGCAAGGGCTCTGTTGTAAGTCGATTGGTATCGGCAGCTGCTTTGACCGGTATTGATTACATAATCTAGGTCAAAATTAGGGATGAGTACTTTAATCCGTATCTGGAATCCTTCCGTAGATGCTAATACTTCGTTCATCGTTGAGAACTCTTTGAAGATGTCCAAATATTTGAAATTTATGCTAAGAACCATGAACAAAATTTACATTTGAAGAATGTTTGCTGTAATGTGTGATTTATTAACGAAGTTAGTGCGGCGAAATAATTTTTGATTAATTTTGCATGATATATATACTCTTTGATGGTATTCGGTACGATAAAATGGATACCCCAGGCAGGGTTTAAATTCACACCGCCAATGTGGTAATCATGAAGCTTAGTCAAAAAAAAAAAAATGGTTCAAATGGCTCTGAGCACTATGGGACTCAACTTCTGAGGTCATTAGTCCCCTAGGACTTAGAACTAGTTAAACCTAACTAACCTAAGGACATCACAAACATCCATGCCGGAGGCAGGATTCGAACCTGCGACCGTAGCGGTCTTGCGGTTCCAGACTGCAGCGCCTTTAACCGCACGGCCACTTCGGCCGGCGAAGTTTAGTCATTGCGCTACGCTCGCTCGGTCGATACAGTGTGAACGTTAAGCGTGTAGGAGATAGGCATAATACTTCCAGATCGATTTTCTCGAAAACTAGAAATGTGGCCTGAAAAGCCACTCGCCAGATACGTAGAATAGGTACCTCTACAACGTAGCTAAGATTGATCAGAAAGGGAGGAAGGAAGGAATAAAGATTGGGTTTAACGTCCCGTCGTCATCGAGGTCATTAGGGACGGAGCTCCGGATACTGGCAGTGATGGGGAAGGAAATCAGCCGTGCCCTTTCAAAGGAACCATCCCGCCAATTGCCGGGTGCGATTTAAGGAAATCACGAAAAACCTAAATCTGAGTGGCCGGACACGCGTTTGAAAGACTCATCAGAATACGTGATTAACAAGCCTGTTGGACCCCTTTAAAGCTGTAACTCTTTCCATTCTTTAATATTGCTACAGTGACATTGCTGTGTAGTTTGCTGGGCTTAATGTGCCATACAGCTACAACAGTAGTTTTTGTTTCTGTCTCATTTTTGAGCACTACGTCAACAATATCGTTGGGGCTACCTCTCCTCCAGTGCGTTTCTTAGCGAGTCTCTGTGATGGAGCTGTCAGTTACGAACCGTAGAGTGGCAAAGAAGGCGGAGTATCCTACGATGGCAATTTGTGAACTGTCCACCACAGAAGCGCCAGCCATCCGTCTCAGTAAGCGTGCCTCTGAGGGGAGGGTCGGCCCACCGAAGTGGCAGTCTGGAGGGGATCAAAGATTGATCCTGCAGCAGCTGCTCTTGTCGACAGCACACACCCCCCAGGTTCGTGGCTGCTTTGCGGTGCCTCGGATACACCGGAGCGACTGAAACCGAACGAACATTCGCAGACCACTTGTGTTCACTACCAGCCGCTTGTAGGTGTGAACAAGCGTTTATGCTTCAAGAAACGGAAGAGAACACGAGAGAACTAGACCCTGCGTTATAATCGGCATATAGATAACACTCGATACATCGACAGTTAAAGTTGCCATCAAAATTGAGGTAGTTTGTAAGCATTATTTTGCTTGGCGAGTGCGCTGTGTTTGCCGAAGCAAGCAAAGTAGAGTAGGTAAAGTAAAAAAAAAGTTGCCATGGATCCAATGCACTTATCACTGAATTGCAGTTCCAGCCTCGCTTAGCATTATTCGGAAACCTAACGCGTATGACAATTGACGCTTTTCACTGTCTTCTCTTAGCAACAAGCCGAACACTAATTACTGACGAATAAAATTATCTGAAAGCATTTACACTGTTATTCTTATCAATAGGAGACAGTTTAGTTAGTAGTAGTTTCTCATTTCAGTGGCTATTGTGTATCTCCAATAGTTCTTGAGGTGTGCAGTGACATAGGTGAATCACTCAGTGATTATAATAAAGTATCTATAAGGAAGATAATGTCAGCAGGGTATTAATACTAATGTAAACGCACGCACTACGTATTAACGTAGGCTATAGATAAAAACTGCTGTACTGTTTCGATGCGAGCTAACGTATTCGAAGGAAAGGCGATCTTTATTTAGTTCCATTTTTCATCAGAACGTCCTATAATACGCATGTTGCATACCTGATGTGATTACAGCTACCTCTAACATAAGCCATTTGAATGAGCAGGTCTTTCGTACATTTTTAATTTCACAACTATCAAAATAACAGATACATATTCGTGTTTGTTTACTTTCAAGGACAATTATTGTGCTATTCCTTTTCAACAAATAGAAATACAAAAACTGTACCATTTCCAATCCATTCCCGCCTGATGGAAGCAGGTAATGAATTTATTGTCTTAGTCGTGTCCTCAGTAGGGCCATTGAGTGTTTCAGTAATTTTCTACAAAGCATTTATTTCCATAAGGTACTTTTTGCTCTGGATCTCTTTGATTACACAAACATCTACGGTATCTAGATTCTTCTGTCAGAAAAATTACGTTATCTTATAACTAAAGCAAACTATCAATATCGAAAGAATTTCGCACAAAAACAGAAGGCTAATGACTTCTGTATTACTAGCGCCGAAGCGGAGACCACGTGAACTTCCTTTGATGGTTCGCTGAGAGACCAATGACCAGCGAAACACGAGCTAGCATATGCGAATAAGAACCAAACACTACCGAGTGCTGTTCGTTCGTGTTCACCTATTACTTACACCAGGCACGGACAACCTTTGGATTGATTTCAGTACTCTCTTAAGCTTGCGAGCTGCTTCATCACGTGACCAGACAGTAGCGCTCTCAGCGCATAAATCAGACCTGCACCGTCCGTGACGTTTATGATTGTGAGGAAACGCATAGTTTATTTTGTGAACAAACGAACCGTGCTTACGAGCTAATATATCTTTATCTCTGGCACTATGGTTGTTGGCGTAGATGGACGCTAGGCGATATATTAATGATGGAAGAAAGTTATCATACTTCAAATAAACAAGGTGATTAATTTCCACCAAGTCCGACTGCGTTCTTGCAGAATAAGAATCCAGAGCCCCTGGAACTACGCTCTTGGTTATCACACACTTTCCATGTTAGCATTTTCTGTTTTATCATTACAGCTTGCTTCCATTCTTCTTTCTGTACTTGTTTCTTTACCTTGCTTAAAGTCTTCATATATACACTGTATCAGTATTATTCCGTTTGTAATAGATTAACCTGGACTGGCTGAAGTGTAGGGTGGGTAAAACGGAGAAGAGTTGCCTGTCTTAAAGGTGTCTGAAATATTTTCCAGACCAGTTTAAGTTTTCTCAGCCTCTAAATACGAATATAAAATACGAGGAGTGGAAAAGAACATAGCTTAAGGAAAATGTTGACATTTGAGATCAACCAGAATAGATTGGAAAACAAGAGTGCCGACATTAATTTTACCGACGTAGGTTGAGGATAATTCGGTTTAGTGTAATGAGAAACATCGCATAATCTTTAGTGGCTTCCAGTCCCTGCAGAACGTTCGATGTTCTTGTCCTTGTCGATGTCAAGCACAGAAGGCGATCAAAAACACGAAAACTGGTGGATATGTATGTGGATAAATGAAGTTAACAAAGCGTGATATCGTATTACACAGGGAACTCCTGGAACTCAAAAAATATTAACTGTCCATCTTCAATGAAACTGCAAAACTGTTATGAAAGCAAGTTTAACTTTTCTTTCGCCAGCATTGCATTCCGATTCGCTCTCAGGTAAATCTGTTAGTTTATTTACTTTTATTGTTCCCTTTTAACATAGTGACCCTAAAATGTGTTCGTTTCATTATAATTTATATATAATATGGCATCCACTGTCCTGTTTCCTGTAAGTGGGCGAAAACTATAGGGATTAATCAATACTTCGTGCTCCACAACTGGATGGCGTAACATGCCGCTGCTTACGTTAGAATACTGTAACAGTTAGCAGTTGCCTAATCGACTTATGGGATAATCATGCAGATCCGTGTTTAGTCATTATCTGCTCGTTATAATTACTTAGCCTAATAGCAGCGCACTCGTGTTTGGTGGGTTGCATAAGCGAAGGCGTAGCTGCTGCTTGCTCCTGCTCATGCCTCGCAACTTCGCAACGCCATTGCTTGCTTCTTAGCCATTTTGTTCTTTATGGTTTGTGGACAAGGAAAGGTTATTTTTAAGTTCATTGGAAGGAAGCTTGTTTCCTTTGTGAATCATGGGCTGCTTAGTTATTCCAGACAACTCACGTTCCGCGGTTAACGTTTTTTTTCTTTTTCTCTCTTTTTCACTTTGAAAAACGATATTGCGTTTATCATTAGTTTTAAGTAAACAGTATTATTCACGCTGATGTTTTGTTACCTGTTACTATAAAATATTTCTATTTCTTCTTCGTCTTTCTTTGCTTTAATTTGATCCATAGTGTGTACTCATTAGACTGTCCATTCCACTGAACAGGTCCTACAATGCCTCCTCACTTTTACTGAGGAAAGCAACATCGTCAGCGAATCTTATCACTGATATCCTTTCATCCTGAATTTTAGTTCAACTCCTGAGCCTTTCTTTTGTTTCCGTCGTTGCTTCTTTGATGTACAAATTTAATTGTAGGGGTAAATGACTATGCCCCTGTCTAACACACTTTGTAATTCGAGCACATTGTTCTCAGATTTCCATTCTTTTTCGAAGTGCTTGGTTCTTGTTCAAATTCCCTATAGCTAACTTCCGTTTCGTGAGAATTCCGAACATCACGTACTTTTTAATTTTTCGAATGCTTTTGTAAGTCGGCAAATCTTATGAACGTGTCCTGATTTTTCTTAATTATTTCTTCCGTTATCGAGCACAACGTCAGTATTGCTTTATATAGTATCTTTAACTTTCCTAAAACCATCTGATCGTCATCTAACAGTTCATCAATTTTCTTATCCAATTTTATGTCTGTTATTCTTGTTAGCAGCTTGGCTGCATGAGCTGTTAATGTGATTGTGTGGAAGTTCTCGCACGTATTTATACTTGCTGTCTTCCAGATTATGTGGATGATTTTTTTTCGAATTTCTGATGCTGTGTCTCCGGACTCATAGATAGTACTTTCTTTGAAAGAATATATCGGCATATGGCTGCATATTACTGTATTTTTCTTCTGTACAATCTAGACTTCAGCTTTTACGCCATTATCGAGTACAATGTTCTTAGACCACAGGTCTTGGCTTTACTTGCTTTCGGGTGTTTATCCAGATGCGACTTTGTACTCCATAACGGCCTGAAAGCCGAAATCTTCATTGTACAAATGAAAATAGAGGAGTATACAGTCAAACGGCGGTGTATTCTTTCAAAAAGTACTGTATTGCTGTGGATCAACACCATCGGCATATTCTTTCATAGGTTAAAAAAAAAAAAAAAAAAAAAAAAAAAAAAAGCTTGAACAGACGTTTGGGTACTACTTCCAACAATGATCTTAGAATCATAGTTCCGGAGGAATGTTATCTATGCCTCCCAAGTCATCCAAATCCCTATGATCGATTGACTCTAATACTGGATCCTCTGTCTTTCATATCTATTCTTATTTCTTCTTCTCTCATGCCATCTATCAGTTTCTGCTCCTCGTAAAAGCCTTCAGTGTACTCTTTCCACCTATCCGTTCTCTTCTATGCGTTCAACAGTGGAATTCCACTTCGTCTGTCTGTGTTGATGGCTTTACTTTTAATTTCACCGAAGACTCTTCTGACTTTTCTAAGTGCGGGGTCAGTCCTTGCGACGACCACTACTTTTTCGATTTCTTCCCATATTTCCTGGAGGCAATTCTCCTTGGTTTCATTCCACTTGTTGTCCATTTTATTCCTAAGTTCTTCTGTAACCCAAGGTTACCTTCCCTGTACCTGTATTTGTCTGTCCAACTTTTGTTCTTGGCCTTTTTATAGATGTAAGTTCGTCTCCAACATAAGCGCGAGAACGTCACGGATATTCTCATCATACTCTAGTGCCAGACACAACTAGATAGGCGTTATGCATCATCATACGGTTTACTGTGAAAATCTCGGATTTCAGACCTAGTGAGGTACGCAGTGGTTAACACACCGGACTCGCATTCGGGAGGACGACGTTCAAACCCGCTATCCCGATTTAAATTTTCCGTGTTCTCCCTCAGTCGCTTAAGGCAAATCCCGGGATGATTCCTTTGAAAGGGCACGGCCGACTTCCTTCCCCATCCTTTCCTAATCCGAACTTGTGCTCCGTCTCTACTGACCTCATTGTCGACAGGACGTTAAACACTAATGTCCTTCTCTACCTCCTCCGGGGTTCAGGGAATGTGAAGCACCCACGAATTAGATATGTTATAAAATCCTCCTTTGACAGATATCTGAATACTGCTGCTCAGTGTGGGACACTTAGCATACATGATGGATAGAAAAAATGGAGTGTATCCAAAGAAGAACAGTGCGTTTTGTTATAGATTCACTTAGTAAGCCGAAGAGTGTCACGGAGATGCTCATCCAACTCTAGTTGCAGGCGTTGTGCGTCACCATGTGGTTTACTGTTAAAAGTGCCGAGAGCGTAGGATCATAGAAGGGTCAACCAATATATTGCTTACTCATGACATAGCTCGCGACAAGACTATAGAGATAGAATTAGAGAGATTCCAACTTACACGGGTGTTCACTAAAAGCTGTTTCCGTGCACCAGTCGACTCTGGAAGAGTAAAGAAGGGTAGAAACAGTGGTACACCAAACACCCTCGGCCACACACGATAAGGTGGCGTGCAAAGTATAGATTTAGATCTAGATGTTACTATGAATTTATTATATTTATATTATTTACATATACATAATCCACTACAAAGTGTACGGGGGAAAATTGCTTAATAGTTCTTTTATTGCTTTCTTTTTTTCCTTGCGTATGTGGCTATGGTTAATGGCTGTCTTTGTAGGTATGTATATACAAGTAATTTCACTTAACTTGTTCTTACACAGTTCAAGCAAAATACAGGACGATGAGCCCACTTGTAGCATTTGTGAAACACAGGATAACGATGTCCAGACATAAACATAATGCTAAAAGAATATCGTCTTTCCTTTATCATCTCCGTAACACTTTCGCGTATATACAGGTTCCTTAGAACCCTCACACGGGCTATCTTTTTCGTTCTGTACGAGATTGATTTGTGCGTCCTATCGTTGTACGTGGAAATCTAACCTGTAACCTGTAGGTCAACGGAATAAACTGTTGATTCTTTGATGGGAACACATAAACATTGAGAATGTATTTTCTATTATTTGAAGTTTTTTTCAAATACCGGCTTCTTGTCAGTTATATCTTGTAAGTTGCAGCGTTAGAAAATTGTAGCGAAATGCAGGAAGATCTGCAGCGGATAGGCACTTGGTGCAGGGAGTGGCAACTGTCCCTTAACATAGACAAATGTAATGTATTGCGAATACACAGAAAGAAGGATCCTTTATTGTATGATTATATGATAGCGGAACAAACACTGGTAGCAGTTACTTCTGTAAAATATCTGGGAGTACGCGTGCGGAACGATTTGAAGTGGAATGATCATATAAAATTAATTGTTGGTAAGGCGGGTACCAGGTTGAGATTCATTGGGAGAGTGCTTAGAAAATGTAGTCCATCAAGGAGGTGGCTTACAAAACACTCGTTCGACCTATACTTGAGTATTGCTCATCAGTGTGGGATCCGTACCAGATCGGGTTGACGGAGGAGGTAGAGAAGATCCAAAGAAGAGCGGCGCGTTTCGTCACAGGGTTATTTGGTAACCGTGATAGCGTTACGGAGATGTTTAATAAACTCAAGTGGCAGACTCTGCAAGAGAGGCGCTCTGCATCGCGGTGTAGCTTGCTCGACAGGTTTCGAGAGGGTGCGTTTCTGGATGAGGTATCGAATATATTGCTTCCCCCTACTTATACCTCCCGAGGAGGATGTAAAATTAGAGAGATTAGAGCGCGCACGGAGGCTTTCAGACAGTCGTTCTTCCCGCGAACCATACGCGACTGGAACAGGAAAGGGAGGTAATGACAGTGGCACGTAAAGTGCCCTCCGCCACACACCGTTGGGTGGCTAGCGAATGTAGATGTAGAATGTAGATGTAGATGTAGATGTAAACATCGTTGACACAGTTGTTTCGCGCCTGTAGAAGCGCTTCTGTTTTAAATAAGTCTTTTGAAATAAGAAGTGTCGTAATAAATACATTACCTGATAAAAATTAGTAATATGTATTAGCCTAGCACGAGAAGCTTTTATTAACGGGTTAAACAAGGATCAAGTCCATTGTCAACTGTATACATCAGATGTGATGGTCGAATACGAGTAGTGTACGCTGTTTGGCACCGCGCACAACGCGACATGCACCAGAAAAATATCGTGACTATAAAACAATGTACAAGTTAATTATAAAATTGACGAACTTCATAGTCCACTGACGAAGCTGCAAACTGTTACATCATGAATACCATGTACATTTTTGTCGATTGCTACCAAATTCATACTCTAGTATTTCTGCGCATGTGGACTATTTGATTAAGATGAAATATATTCGCAATTGCGAATATGGACTACCAGCAGCTGTATAAAGCAATGACAACAATGAAAGTTTGTGCCGGACCGGGACTGGAACCCAGATTTCCCGGTTATCGCGAGCGGTCGCCTTTAGCACTTCCGTGTACGCTTCCCGGATCGATCCCAACCTCCATATATTGCTGTATGCCCACGTTCTGTATTCGCGCGCTTCCTATAATTCCCGCACAGGGAGAGACTTAAGTATTATAGTCCCGGCCTGTCTAAGAATTTTTTGTTTTGTTTTTGTTTTTGCCATGTCTGCTCCTTTGCGTTTCTGAAGGTCACAGCGAAAGACCAGAAAGATACTGAAAAATACACACACTCCACAGTGATATTGGAAGTTTTGATCGGTCTGGGAAGCGTACTCAGGTTAAGGAAACCGCTCGCGTTGAGCGGGAAATTCACGTTCGATTCCCGGTTCGGTAGAAATTTTAATCTGCCACTAATAAAGTGTACAGTCAGTTTGTTAATTCGTCTCCTCTATTTTATACAGCCGTAGATTGTCTGTAGTGTCTGCACCTTTAGATAAGCGTGCATGTATGAAGGACGTTGGATAGTACTTCACACACGATGAAAATTACAGTCTCTGCAAAATTGCATTAGATTACTGTACGATCCCTAATTGACATGTTATGTTTACTGCTGACACCTTATCGTCGACAACAGAGCCTTGCATGATGTGGATCTAGAATTAACTGGGGCGCTGAGTGGCGTATTGTGGTGACCATCGATGAATTTTGTTCACGACAAACGATGGCTACGTGTCCACAGACGACCTGGTGAAAGGTCACATCAAGCAGCTCTTCTCGAGACTCATACGTCTCCGACACTTGGAATCATGGCGTATGGAGCGACTGGACAAGGGGACTGATTAGGTAATTGTTGAATGCTCATCACCAGGTAGCAAGAATGATAAAACTTGATGTTATACCTCTGATGACCGGGATGCTAAAAGGTACACTCCAGCAGGATAATTCAATTAACTCCAGTGCTCTTCCGATCACTAAAGTCTTGAGGAATGTGCGGATCCTTGATTAGCCTGCCGGTTCTATGTTTTGTTATCCACAGAACATGTCCGAGAAGCGATGGAAATACACTTCCAGCCAGGACTGACACAGCTCGTGTTGTAGACGTGACAACAAATTCCTCAAGATGACATTCGGCGGCTGCTGGGTTAATCGCCACAATGATTACTAGAATTTTCGTGCCTATGGGGATGGAGGAACTGCCACACGTCATACTAATGATGACAGACATCAGTCCCGACTGGATTGAAAGATTAATCATTCAATAGCCATTATTTTGTAGAACATCCGCACGAACTTTGATGGCCGGCCGCTGTGGCCGAGCGGTTCTAGGCGCTTCAGTGCGGAACCGCGCTGCTGCTACGGTCTCATGTTCGAATCCTGTCTCGGGCATGGATGTGTGTGATGTCCTAAAGTTAGTTAGGTTTAAGTACTTCTAAGTCTATGGAACTGAAGACCTCAGATGTTAAGTCCCGTAGTGCTCAGAGCCATTTGAACCATTTTTTTTTTAACTTTAACAACCTCGGAGAGATGCTTCTCAATTTTCTTGAGGGTACACTTCAGGAAGGACAAAAAAAGGAAACGACGCACTACGAAGAATTTACGAAAATTGGTCACAAACTTATATTCACACGGTATCGATGGAAAATGTAAACTTGTAAACTTTGGCGGCCGCTTGATGAATGTGTGACGCTGCAGCGCAATTTCACCCCGCACCTGGCAAGGATAATAAACCGGCGACATGTTGATATAAGGACATAAAGTCTTTGCGGGTTTCATTCCGTGTAGTCAGTTAGACAGGAACTATGCCTCGCAGACGGGCGCGAGAACAATATACGCACATGTCAACAATTGACAGAGGACGTATAGCTGGGCTCAAAGAAGCCAGTTGTAATTGGCGATTCACTCGACATTTGAATAGGAACGATGCCACTGTTCGGCGTTGTTGGCAGGAATGGGTGAACCATAACCGAACACAGCTCCAAGAGGGACCGGTCGGCCTAGAGAGACGACAGAACGTGAGGAGCGAGCAATCATCAGAGCTCCAGATTCATCATCATCATCATCGATCCGGCGTGCACCTAGTGCTTCATATGGACCATTCAAATGATTCAAATGGCTCTGAGCACTATGGGACTCAACATCTGTGGTCATAAGTCCCCTAGAACTTAGAACTACTTAAACCTAACTAACCTAAGGACATCACACACATTCATGCCCGAGGCAGGAGTCGAACCTGCGACCGTAGCAGTCGCGCGGTTCCGGACTGCGCGCCTAGAACCGCGAGACCACCGCGGCCGGCCATATGGACCATTAATAAGCAGCTCAGAGCAAGGGGGCTGAGTTCACGCCACCCCTTGCGCTTACTACCATTGACCTCTGGACGCCAACAAGCCCATTTGCAGAGGTGTCTAGCATATTCCGCCTGGAATCTCATTGACTAGAGAGCAATTGTCTTCTGTGATGAGTCCCTCTTGGAAATGAGCCCTGCTGATCAGCGAAGACGTCTCTGGAGACGTCGAATCAACTGTAGGATACCAGCCTGACTGTCGCCCGCCCTACGGATTATCAGGAGTGATGGCCTGGGTGCCACTTCTTTTAATAGCAGAACCTCTTTCGTGGAGGCATGGAACCTTACAACATAGCGGTGCCCGTCCGGACACGGCGAGCATTTATACTGCTTGTCTTCGTGCTTCTTAAAGCTTACTTTGGCGAGAAATCTCTCCCCAATTGCGAACGTTTGGAGCATTACCGGCAGGGCTCTCCAACCACCTCGGGATTTTTACGATCTAACGCGCCAATTGGACAGGATTTGTCGCGCTGTCCCTCAGGAGGACGTCGCAAACTCTATCAATGCCGAGCAGAATAACTGCTTGCATATGGGCCGCACGTGGAGCAACGCGGTATTGAGTTTCTCAGTTTGTGAAACTTTTTCTGTTAAGTTAATCATCCAATATTTCTGAAATTGTCATCATTTGCTTTTATGTACATGTACATCACATCTGGTATATTTCCTTCTCGTTCTGATAAATCATTCGTGGTGCGTCTTTTTTTATTTTTTTAATGTTTCAAAGTGTACTATCGATGTATGAGAACTATACAGGTATATTTACAAAGGCACTGTACGTACACTACTTCATGCTTCTCGGTATATCATGACAATTACTCACCCTGCCTAGCCAGTATGATTTAGGCCTAATAATATCGATCAGAGGTCGAGTTCATCAAAATTTGCTGTGAATAAATAGTCATATTATATTGTACTGTGTGTTAACCAGGGACCTAGAAACGCCGGAGAGGCTCCGTCCCCGCCGCAGCCGCAGTCGTCCACAACCCCACGACGACTACCGCAGTCCACTTCACCCCTCCGCCGCCCCACACCGAACCCAGGGTTATTGTGTGATTCGGCCCCCGGTGGACCCCCCCAGGGAACGTCTCACACCAGACGAGAGTAACCCCTATGTTTGCGTGGTAGACTAATGGTGTTGTACGCGTACGTGGAGAACGTGTTTGCGCAGCAATCGCCGACATAGTGTAAGTGAGGCGGAATAAGGGGAACCAGCCCGCATTCGCCGAGGCACATGTAAAACCGCCTAAAAACCATCCACAGACTGGCCGGTTCACCGGACCTCGACACAAATCCGCCGGGCGGATTCGTGCAGGGGACCAGGCGCTCCTTGCCAATAGTCATATTAGTCCTACTTAGCGTTCGTGTTGTCTTTTTTGTAAATTACTATACATGTGCTGTTTTCACGTGTAAGATGTGTTCACCATAAATGTGTTTGATAATTGTCGTTATTTCTGAAAACAGAGACTTATAATTTTACAATTTGCGAAGCTACAGGGTATTCCTGTGAGGGGACCAGAGTTACTTTGGACTACGTGCGCTCTCCGGAGGTGAGACAGAGAAGCAAGGAACTCTGAGAGCGTCCTTCTGGGCTGAGGTCATTAGGCGGCAGGCTCTGAGGAGCGTTAAGTGGACAGCCCTAAAGCTTCTGCCGAAGGGTGCAGGGCGTAGGATGGTGCAGGGGGAAACAGCTCTGCGCACGCCTGAGGGCACAGCAGAGGCAGGGAGGGGCTTCCGTCCCCCATAAACGAGATCACGGAAATATCGCCTTTTAGACTTAGCTGAAGTACCACATTTATTACCGCCCCTTTGTGTGAGACAGAGGCGCTGAGAGGTCGCTCTAATATCTACGAGAGGGAGATAACACGAGGCGAATATATTTTTCACGTCGTTCCCCGCAGTCAGAAAGCTATCTACTGTGAGGTCTCTTCCCCTCCTGCGCATTTCTTTCCAACAGCACAATTCACGTCAGCTAAGGTACTGCATTTGTCAGGCGATTATAATGCTGTGGTACATTTCCGGAAAAAGAAATTAATACTGATGTTTAACGAACTCTGCAGTATTTTGTGCCTTGAGATGGGGTTGAAATATTTGTTAGCTTTCCACAATTAATTTTGCACTCAGCAGCGGAGTGTGCAATAATGTGAAACTTGCTAACAGATAACAACTGTGTACCAGACCGGGAATCGAAAGCGGAATTTCACAGGAGTTCATTTGGATACATTGCTAGAGTTTGAAAAGTAGGAGCGATATACTGGCAGAATTGAAGGTACGAAGGTGGGTCTATGTGTTGTCCCAACACGGTTTAATTCGTCTGACCATTATATGTAAATTGAAGGTGGAGGGAGGAGAAAGGAACGGAAAGGTATTATTGATGTGAGCTGCATTAGAACTTTACGCGGAATTAGCGGCGACGAGTGAAAATGTGTACCGGCCGTGGATTCGAATCCAGGATCCCCTGCTTACTAGGAAGTTGCGTTAACCACTGCACCACCCGTACACATTATCACGAGTGCACGAACTATCTCTGCACGCCTCTCGGCCGACCAACACTCCCACCCAGCGCCACCTATCCTCAGTCCGTGTCCATGTCCTCCATGCTCGTTACTGTGACATTCCCACAGGAGGTCAGACGTAATGGTGCATCCGCACTGAAGGTGGATATGTTGCACGTCGAGGCGAATCAGTTATATGAATACGTGGTGTCTGCTCTTTCGGACATGTCCGAAAGAACAAGCGCAAGTCATTCATATGTCCAGGAATGGCAATGAGTCCGGCATACGGTTTTAATCTATTAGAAACTTCTGTTCGTTACTTTTGTTCTTTTCTAATCAATAGTTATTCATGCTATGGTCATGGACTGTTACAAATATTCAGAAAGGGACCGAGGATTTTCCTCGAACTACATCTAACTCTCAACCAGTGAATGCGCATAGCTATGAAGTTCGTTCAAAAAGTAAGATTGAAAGGGTACAGTACCGTCCGACATTGAAAATAGGTACAACATACTTCATTATTTTGTCAGAACAACACATTTTTTTTTTTGTAAAATAACTCAATTTCAATTAATACAGCGAAGCCGGATACCAGTGTGGGAAAGAATGACAATTTATTTATTTAATTGATCATATGTGCACTCCCACAAAGTAAATCCCTACATCCAGTTTGGTGAGATCTGTGAAATGAGTGAATGTATGGTCGTCTGCTAACTGCAGATAGTGAATGTGAATATATGATCATCTTTGAGACGATCCTTTGGCCACCTTTGGTGGAACCAAAGAGATGAAACTTACCGGAGCGTTGAGCGCCTGAAATGTGGCTGACCAATACGGTAGCAAGGTGCTCCCCCACTTCAGCAGTGGTGCGAGAGGACCTGAAGAACGGCCATGTTTCAGCACTCTGCCGCTGGATCTTGTGCTGTTAAGACCTGTCGTAGTTGTGCTCCATAAAGACAAAAGAGTGGAGACATGGTATGCATGTGGAATATTTAAGAGTAGTTTGAAATAATAATTTCTCTATTTCAGGAACTTTTGTGGGGAGAATTAAATGTCAGGCAGGTAATATTAATGGGATCGTAGTAATCTTCGGAAGTGACCAACGGTCACAATGAAACCACGTGTAGCAATAAGTTGAAATACTTCCTTGTGCTTAAGTTAAGCTGAATTACTAGCGTGTGTACAATAAGTTGAAATATTTAAGAAATAGCGTGTGTACCATAAGTTGAAATATTTAAGAAATGGCGTGTGCAGGGCTTGAAATTAGAGACGTGTACTTCCACGTGGTGAGTACTGTGTGAGTCTCAATCTGTGTATGAGAAAAAGGATAAAGAGAAGTACTCGTCCATGGTATCAGTTGAGGACTCGCGTGTGTGATGAATATGTTCTTAATATTACTTTGCGTGATATGATTCCGTGTGACGCTAGATTCAAACTCTGAGAGAGAAACAAGGTGAGTCGGCCGTCTATCCAGCAACGCCACTTGGCTTGCATTGCACAGGAAGACGTGCATATATCTCCAGAGTTCATAGTAGGAAAGTAGAATTACAAAGTGGGGCAGTGTCGTGTGAAACTGGGATAAATACTAATTGAAGTGGGAAAGCTGAAAGTGATAGTGTTGTGACTATTTATTGTATTGTATTCCATGTTGTAGTGTGGTGTATGTCATGTAATTTGGGTATGTGTGGTTTGCATGGGAGAGTAGCAAGGTAGTTTCAAAAGATAAGTGGGTTATGCTTGTTCCTTCTGTACCGCTCGATCTGGAGGAAAGTTTCGTGATGATGATTGTGAGAGTCGAAGTGTGAGATATAATAAAAGATCCACCATCCTATCCAGAAAGTGCACTGTAGCTTTAAATAATTACGAGACCATAAGGTAGAGAATCACCAATGTAAAGCCATGCCCACTGGGCGGAATTTCTCATGTGTTATTGTTGTTGGTTATAGAATTTGTGTGTTTAGGTTATAGAATTTTTCGGAATAAATAAGATAGTGAAAAGAGAAAGTTGGTGGACTTTTCCGTCGAATTGTATGTTGTCATGATGTCCCGAATTTATAATGTATGCGTCATTCATATTCAGTGCGGTGGCCACGTTTTGATAAAAGCCGTTAAATAAAAGACAAAAAGAAAATGTGGTATTGCCAGTGCGTAGTGAACAGTCAGAGTTCTGTAAATCACTGATAGTCAGATGTGCGTTTCCGTTGCGTATTATTCATTCAGGAGGATAATTTGTAACTTAATTGAGAGTACGAGAGTTCATGTTGATAAATAAGAATGAATCCACTCGCTTGGCAGACCACTCATCTTGCAGGCCTGACTGCTTGATGCCACAGTATGAGCAAGGCATGTGGGTGCCTCTCAAGATGAAGTGTATTCAGTAAATCAACGACATACGCAAGGCACTATATGTTACTTTTCTAAGCGCTTCAGTCTGGAACTGCGCGTCTGCTAGTGTCGCAGGTTCGAATTCTGCCTCGGGCGTGGATGTGTGTGATGTCCTTAGGTTAACTAGGTTTAAGTAGTTCTACGTTCTAGGGGACTACTGATGACCTCAGAAGTGAATCCCATAGTGCTCAGAGCCATTTGAACCATTTTGTTACTTTTATACGTAGCTGCTATGGTTGTCTAAGATTTTGTTCCATTGGTGAACCAGACTTCTGAAATCATCGGTAATGAACTCAAGAGTCCAAGTCTAGGAATCACTTAACAACAGCTTCCTAAACATCGGCATTTGTTCTACGGAGACGACCGGCCTGTTACTTCTTTAACGGTTCAGAGAAAACCATTCGGTGCGAGATCCGGATTGTTTGGATGGTGCTCCAATACAGTCCATCGGAAACACCTCTCCATGTCACTGTAACCGAAGCCGAAAGCAACCGCGTTCGTCTCCTACGAACGGCCTTCTGCAACGTATCAAGCATAGTGGCAATAACTTGGCAGCATTCATTCTCTCCACGGGTGAGTGCATGAGCCATCAGCACACCCTGGGTGTCACGGATGCCGTTGATTTGAGCTTCTTATAGGGCGGTGAGAAGGGTGAAAGGTGACAGACAGACATGACTGGAAGCGCTATGCACCGACAGTGGTGCGGAGCGAAGGGAATCCCGAAACAGTGGAGCTTAGCTTGGGACGAGGTAGCGAGTGGAGCCGTCAGTGTAAGCAACAAACACCTGAACCTCTGCTATTGGCGAAAAGTTTTTTGTCATCAGTCTTCTGATAGCACTTGTCATCTACGTCCTCAATTATTTGCTGGATGTATACCAATCTCTGTCTTCCTGTACAGTTTTTGCCCTCTACAGCTCCCTCTAGTACCATGGAAGTCATTCCCTTATATCAACAGATTTCCTATCATCCTGTCCCTTCTCCTTATCAGTGTTTTCTACATATTCCTTTCCTCTGCGATTCTGCGTAGGACCTCCTGATGCTTGCGTTATCAGTCTACCTAGTTTTCAACATTCGTCTATAGCACCACATCTCAAATGCTTCGATTCTCTTCTGTTCCGGTTTTTCCCACAGTCCATGTTTCACTCCCATACAATGCTGTACTCCAGACGTACATCCTCAGAAATTTCTTCTCAAATTAAGGCCGATATTAGTTGGCTTCTCTTGGCCAGGAATGCCTTTTTTGCAGTAGCTATTCTGCTTTTGATATCATCCTTGCTCCGTCCGTCATTGCTTATTTTACTGCCTAGGTAGCAGAATTCCTTAACTTCATCGACTTCTTGACCATCAATCCTGATGTTAAGTTTCTCGCTGTTCTCATTTCTACTACTACTCATTACCTTCGTATTTCTTCGATTTACTGTCTGTACTTTGTACTCATTAGACTGTTCATTCCGTTCGGCAGATCACGTAATTCTTCTTCACTTTCCCTCAGGATACCAATGTCATCTGCAAATCGTATCACTGATATCCTTTCGCCTTGAATTTTAATTCCACTCCGGAACCTTTCTTTTCCTCCATGTAAAGATTGAACAGTAGGGGCGAAAGGCTACATCCTTGTCTTACTCGCTTTTTAATACGAGCACTTCGTTCTTGGTCGTCAACTTTTATTATTCGCTCTTGGCTGTTGTACATATTGTGTATGACCCGTCTCTCCCTATAGCTTACCCCTACTTTTTTCAGAATTTCGAACATCTTGCACCATTTTCCAGGCCGACAAGTCCTATGAACGTGTCTTGATTTTTTTTCTTTAGTCTTGCTTCCATTATTAACCGCAACGTCAGAACTGCCTCGCTCGTGCCTTTACCTTTCCTAAAGCCAAACTGATCGTCATCTAGCGCATCCTCAATTTTCTTTTACATTCTTCTGTATATTATTCTTGTAAGCAACTTGGATGCATGAGCTGTTAAGCTGATTGTGCGATAATTCTGGTACTTGTCAACTCTTGCCGCCTTCGGAATTGTGTGTGGATGATGCTTTTCCGAAAGTCAGATGGTATGTCGCCAGACTCATATATTCTACAAACCAACGTGAATAGTCGTTTTGTTGCCACTTCCCCCAATAATTTTAGAAATTCTTGTTGAATGTTATCTACCTCTTCTGCCTTATTTGATCTTAAGTAATCCAAAGCTCTTTTAAATTCTGATTCTAATACTGGATCCCCTATCTCTTCTAAATCAAATCCTGTTTCTTCTTCTATCACGTCAGATAAATCTCCCGTCTCGTAGAGGCTTTCAGTGGCGAAATGTACGGACCGTGAAATAAGTGACTGTCACACGGGCAGCAGCTAGTCTGCGAGTCAGTTAGTTACATGTTCCATAGATCATCTGAACGAATCTTTTATGGAAATGATATGAACACTACATATTATTCTTGCCGCTCACTTTTGCACAATCAGTACTTCCTTTCCCACGCCCGGGTTCCCGGGTTCGATTCCCGGCGGGGTCAGGGATTTTCTCTGCCTCGTGATGACTGGGTGTTGTGTGATGTCCTTAGATTAGTTAGGTTTAAGTAGTTCTAAGTTCTAGGGGACTGATGACCATAGATGTTAAGTCCCATAGTGCTCAGAGCCATTTGAACTTCCTTTCCAAGTGATGAGTTACTCCTGTTCATATCCCATATCAGTGGTTGGTGTGACTCTTCATTGTTCTCTCAAAATTTAGGGAGAGTCTGTTTTCAGAGACCTATTTATAGTGCATTTAAAATCGGTTGCGACTTTCGACAGTTCAGTACGCAGCGAATGTTGCATAGCATAGTTGCTAGCTTGTGCTGAACGCGGAACCTGTCAAACTCGCTTGACTGCGTGAACAGCAAGCTCGCCGATCTGCAATCTTTCTCAAACGATTTTAAAGAAACTATTGGGGAATAAACTCCGATTCTCACAAATCTTATAGCTTTATTCGTCAGCTTGATGATAAACTGCCTATAATTTCGTTAATGGTCATAGTAATAATGATAAGGAGCGTATGGCATTGATGTCAGGGAGACCCCTCGCGGGTTCTTTAACGCCACTACGGCGACTTGCGAGTGAATGAGGATGGAATGATGATGAAAGACACACAACACCCAGCCATCTCGAGGCAGAGAAAAATCCCTGACCCCGCAGGGAATCGAACCCGGGACCCCACGCGCGGGAAGCGAGAACATTACCGCAAGACCACGAGCAGCGGGCATGGCCATAGTTAATGTGATACTCGTATTTCGATATCAGGGAAACTACTGCACGAAATTCTTAAGAGTCTGTAGCGAAAAATATGGGTAGCCATAAATTTGCGTTTGGTGCGTAAAAAATTTAGATGATATTGAATTATTATTTTAACATATCGCTATCTGCCTCCAATGTCGAGAAAATGCAATTTATGTGAAGGGCTCTGTCACGAACACACGCGTCGGTGAGAAAGCCAGAATAAAATATTAATAAATCCCTCATAGCTCATAAACGGTCTGGGATACTGAACCAAGTTTTTGGCAAATGATGCCACGCAAAGAGGTGAGTATTTTGCTGTGTGAGTGATATGCGAAACTTCCGTACCTAACACGACATTCAAGGAACTACAGTTTCTTGGATGAAATTCTGCAGCATTAAAGGACCACCAATAGCTGATGAAACGAGATTTGCTATGGGTTTTGCAACAATGTAAGTGAGGAAATTACAAATTTATTTTAATACTGAGAATGGTCTTTGTCATACCTATTGACCTGTCTTGCCCTAGTTGTTAGCTTAATAACACACTGTTTAAGGATTCTGTCACAATTTCAACAGCATTTGAATGGTAGTGAGATGAATATTTGTAAACTCTGCTGTGTTTAGACATGGCACAAGAGAAGTTACATATCGTATTGTATTGAATTGGGGGCCAAGAAACGACGGAGAGGCTTCGTCCCCACTTTATCCTCAGTGGTATACAACCCCACAACAGGCTACAGCAATCCACTCTCCCCACCGCTGCTCCACAGCGAACCCAGCGTTATTGTGCGGTTCGGCCCCCATTTGACCCCCCCCCCCCCCCCCGTCTTCCCACGGTAAAGTTAAAGTCTCACACCGGACGAGTGTATCCCCATTTTTTGTGTGGTAGAGTAATTATGGTGTATGTGTACGTGGAGACAGTGTTTGCGCAGCAATCAGGGACCGGCACGCCTTACCGCCCGGTAAGCCGGGTGTTAGATTGCACGCCTAACCGAAGTTACATATTACTCAAAACCTGTCATAATCCTTCATGAATACATGTCTCGTCAGCCACATTACTTTTCACCTAGGCTCATACATCCTCAGAGGGATTTAAATGAGCGTGATGTAGAGGAAGCCTGTATAAACTATGCCCTTTAGCGTCATCCAGTTCGTCGACCTGGTAGCGTGGAGTTTTTGACTTATACAAGTTCCGTTAACTCTACACAAGTTACGTTCACCTCTACCCAACGGAACATTTCTTTGCATCCAGACCAAAATATTCGCCTTCCTCCATGCATCGCTGAAGCTTTGTCCATCACATCGGAGTGGTATGGCGCATTGTCCGTTTCTATTGTCGCATTGGGAGGAATATTACGCAACACAACGTGATCTCCACACCGGGTGAACGTGGTCTTGGACGATCACTTTTATTCTGAATCTCACGTTCAGACGTGCTGCGCTGTTTTTGTTAATGCGCCGTCAATACAAAGCACTAATTCAATATACGATTACTGCAGCACCAGAAAACATCACTAATGAACGTAGGTGCATCTAATGCGCGGCACGACATGGTAATGTTTTTCCACCGCGTGGCAACGTGGGCGCTTTACCAACCGAACTGCTGGCGGCATGGTAGAGAAAGCCGGCTCTCCATTGGTGTTACCTAGGTAACGGCATAATGTGGCCTCCAGTGAGCCAAACGTCAAAAGTTGCAACTAATTTTAAACGCACTATGGTTAACAATCTCTTCTGTTGCCTTCTCTCTAAAGGTATTTATTACAACATTAGTATCGCCTGCAAAAGGTAACAATTCTGATTTTTCAGTGTTAAGTGGAAGGTCATTCACGTACTTGACGATCAGGAATCGACCCAAAATTGAACCATTTTAGAATCTATTTCTGACTTCTTCCTAGAAAGTAAAATTTCCTACATCTACATCTACATCTACATGATTACTCTGCAATTCACATTTAAGTGCTTGGCAGAGGGTTCGTCGAACCACAATCATACTATCTCTCTACCATTCCACTCCCGAACAGCGCGCGGGAAAAACGAACACCTAAACCTTTCTGTTCGAGCTCTGATTTCTCTTATTTTATTTTGATGATCGTTCCTACCTATGTAGGTTGAGCTCAACAAAATATTTTCGCATTCGGAAGAGAAAGTTGGTGACTGAAATTTCGTAAATAGATCTCGCCGCGACGAAAAACGTCTTTGCTGTAATGACTTCCATCGCAACTCGCGTATCATATCTGCCACACTCTCTCCCCTACTACGTGATAATACAAAACGAGCTGCCCTTTTTTGCACCCTTTCGATGTCCTCCGTCAATCCCACCTGGTAAGGATCCCACACCGCGCAGCAATATTCTAACAGAGGACGAACGAGTGTAGTGTAAGCTGTCTCTTTAGTGGACTTGTTGCATCTTCTAAGTGTCCTGCCAATGAAACGCAACCTTTGGCTCGCCTTCCCCACAATATTATCTATGTGGTCTTTTCAACTGAAGTTGTTCGTAATTTTAACACCCAGGTACTTAGTTGAATTGACAGCCTTGAGAATTGTACTATTTATTGAGTAATCGAATTCCAACGGATTTCTTTTGGAACTCATGTGGATCACCTCACACTTTTCGTTATTTAGCGTCAACTGCCACATGCCACACCATACATCAATCTTTTCTAAATCGCTTTGCAACTGATACTGGTCTTCGGATGACCTTACTAGACGGTAAATTACAGCATCATCTGCGAACAACCTAAGAGAACTGCTCAGATTGTCAACCAGGTCATTTATATAGATCAGGAACAGCAGAGATCCCAGGACGCTTCCCTGGGGAACACCTGATATCACTTCAGTTTTACTCGATGATTTGCCGTCTATTACTACGAACTGCGACCTTCCTGACAGGAAATCACGAATCCAGTCGCACAACTGAGACGAACCCATAGGCCCCGCAGCTTGATTAGAAGTCGCTTGTGAGGAACGGTGTCAAAAACTTTCCGGAAATCTAGAAATACGGAATCAACTTGAGATCCCCTGTCGATAGCGGCCATTACTTCGTGCGAATAAAGAGCTAGCTGCGTTGCACAAGAACGATGTTTTCTGAAACCATGCTGATTACGTATCAATAGGTCGTTCCCTTCGAGGTGATTCATAATGTTTGAATACAGTATATGCTCCAAAACCCTACTGCAAACCGACGTCAATGATATAGGTCTGTAGTTAGATGGATTACTCCTATTACCCTACATTGTTGAACTGTTCAGCTCAGCTTTTTGCATTCTGTTTCTTATGTTGATTAAAACCAGCTGTGTAAACCTTAAGTTTTCTAAGATTGTAACATGATCTTTATCATCAAACGGCTTGCAAATATTACAAAAGTACCATCTGGCGATATTTTATTATTTAATGTGTTTAATAGTTGGTGGGTGGATGTGTAAATAGCATTCTCAGTTGATTAACCCTTCTGGAATCCAATATGTTGTATGTTAAGTAAATAGTTTCTACTTAAATGTAAGATTACTCTTGAGTACATTACTTTTTGGAATATGTTGGGAAATATGTCAGTAGGGAAATTGGACGATAATTATTTAAGTTTTTCTTATCACCTTTCTTATAAAGAGTCTTCACAATTGCGTATTTTAACATGTTTGGAAAAATTCCCTGCATCAGTGATGCATTACATAATTATATTACTGAGAACATTACTTATTATGTTAGAACAATTTTAAAAAATTCTGTCTGAAATTCTATCAACACCATTTGAGCTTTGGTTTATTTACAATTCCATTGAGTTCAATAAACGACATTGTGGCTACTTCTACATGCTTAAATTTTTGTGGAATGACATTTTTAGTATATTCTCTTTCTACATCAGCTGTACCATTTAATCCTGCTTTTGCTGGTACATTTAGAAAGTGAGTGTTAAAAGTACTTGCAGCTTCTGAATAATCAGTCTCAACATTATCATTTAGTCTAATTGTTATGGTATCCTGTACAGTAACTGGCTGTCATGTCCCTGTTTAACATCCCATATAGTATTAATTTTACTATTTGTATCATTAATTTCTGTCAGTATGTGCATACTTCTGGGAATTTTAACGACTTGCAGAAGTATTTTTTGTAGTATGCAAGTTATGTCGGATCTTGACTTGTTCTGGCCTTCGTATAAAATTCCTTCTTCCTATAGCATGAAATTTTAATTGCCTTAGTTATCCATGGCTTGATTTTTTAAATGGATTTTTCGGATAACTTTTTAGGAAAGCTGCTTTCAGATATTGAAACAAATTTGTAGTGGAGTAGATTAAATTTGACATTAGCAACTCTTTCTAGATATAGCTCATCCCATGCTATCTGTTTTTACTTACTCTTAAAACGTTGATCCCATTAATAGGACTGACTACTACCTATTTCAGGTATAGAAGATGTATTGCTTATTTCCATTACTTGTGCATCACAGTCAGGTTGTCCATTAACTACTGAACTGATACACATTGTTCAAACCTGAGCACTGTCTACAAAAATGTTAAAAACTGGGCCCTACTATCTTGCTGCAAACGAGTTGGAAATTTTACCACTGAAATTGGATTGGAACGCGCAAATAATGATTCCAGTTCATTTCTCTGCCATATCTTTTAACGAATCTATACTGAAATCTTCACAAACCACTAACTCTTTTCTTGTCCGACGTGTGCCTCAATAATGCGACTAGATTTCTTGCTAAAATGTGAAAGTTACCTAAAGAGGATCTGTAGACTTGTTTCAGTTACAAGAGAAGTAACAGCTACACACGCTACTAAGTTCTGATCCACACAAAAACTGCCGGTATCAATATCTTTAACTTTGTGCCCAACTTTTACTTATGTTGCAGCTCCTCCTTTTTCCAAAGTCACTCTACGCGAAAGTGATACAAGTTTATAATCCATTTTGTTTAACTTTTCTATCCCTGTGGTTATATGGCGTTCAGACAGGCACAGAACATCTATTACTTCCGAATTTTTCACATCTTCTAAACATAGAAGCAGCTCATCTACCTTTTTTTCAGCCCCTCAACGTACTGGTGTAACAAAATAATTTTTCTTTTCTGGTCTTCCCCCAGCCGAGTGGCAATTATAGACTCTCAGGGCCTGAGAATATCACCATGTTTACTACTCAATGGAATCAAATTATTTCAGGCCACATAAGTAAAATCTACACTAATATACAAAATACGCAATGGAACGACATGAGAGGAAAAAACGAGATGGGCAAGCGCATCTAACTATCCACTATGTTGATGTAATAGAAGATGCGAATGTGCCTATCGTTTTTGAAAATTAATATCCTCTAAACGTCTTAGGTCATATCAACGAATAAAGTGTCAACTGATAGTGCTTGAGCCAGTAAAAAGGATTTACCGAAATCCCTCTCTCCAGGTTAGTGTTGCAGAAAACAAAATTTACACAACTCTGTTGCAATCAGACTTAACAGATGGACGTATGAATTACGTGCTCCATTGGCACTAAAAAGATTTATAAAACGTACATTAATGCATCACAGCAGGCTTCTGTCATTAAGTGTTGAGATAGATATCACCTGATCAGTGATGCAATTTTAGATATTTTTCTTGGCATTCAAATAGCAACTACAAGATTTGAAAACTTCTCCAAAAACATAAAAACTAATAGAACACACACAATAAAAATACAGAAACAGGGAATTCTAGAGCAACACCTGCGGCTTACTTAATAAAACTGAGCCATAAGTACAAAAACTGTTCAGAGCTCTGAATAACAGTTTATAAATCCATAAAGGTTGAATGGCAGTAAACACAATAGAACCCGAGTAATAATAGCTCGTGTACGTAGTCCCCACAAACCCTGTTATAATTTAACAAGTAAATATTTTGGCAGGAAAGCTATAAGCATTGCAATTGAAATCACATTCGTCGCCTAACATCGCTGCAACCACACAGACAGAGCAAATGACAGTTCACAAGTTAAATAAAAATTAGGAGCGGTCAATCTTGCAATAACATTGCTCAGAAGCACAACTCCTTCCATCGTGGTAGTCAGGAGAAGTGCTTGTCTTGTAGTGCTCCTCTGTGAACTACATTTTCTCCTGTGCCACACACGCGGTGCAGTGAAGGAAGAAGACATATGTTGGTTTTGTATGCGCATCTGCGATCGGCCTGCCACCAGCGGAATCCCTCAGATCACAGCGTGTTCAGGCTAAGGTCCCCTCCAATGGTACTAATCTGAGCAGTGTGGCGTACACTGCAGCACACACTGAGAGCGAGACTGCGCACGCAGTGCTCTTAAATCCGGCAGGCGGAGTATTCCGCGCATTCTAGAGGGATGCTAGGTTAGAACGTGCAAAGATACAATAGAGCGACGAGATCGATAATCCACTGAATTGGTGGAAGTCACGGGATACCTCCTAATATTGCGTCGGCCCTCCTTTTGCCCACTGTAGTGCAACAACTCGACGTGGCGTGTGCTCAACAAGTCGTTGCATAAATATTGAACTATAAATATTGAACTATAAATACAAATATTGAACTATGCATAAATATTGAACTATGTTGCCTCTATGGCCGTCGATAATTGCGAAAGTGTTGACGCTGCAAGATTTTGCGCGCAAACTGACCTCTTCATTATGTCTCACAGTTGTTAGATGGGATTCATATCGCGCGTTATGGGCTGCCAAATCATTCGCTTGAACTGTTCAGAAAGTTCTTCAAACCGATCGCGAAGCATTGTCGCTCGGTGACATGGATCATTGTAGTCCATAAAAATTCCAACGTTGTTTGAGATCATGAAGACCTTGAACGGCCGAAAACGGTCTCCAAGTGGCCGAACATAACCATTTCCAATGATCTGTTCAGTTGGACCATACGATACAGTGCCTTCCATGTAAAAACAGCCCACACCTCTGTGCAGCCACCACCAGCTTACACAGTGCCTTATTGAAAACTGTCGGTCATGACTTCGTGGAATCTGCGCCACACTCGAACGCTTCCATCAGTGTTTACCAACTAAAATCAGGACTCGTCTGACCAGTGTCCAACCAAACGGTCACGAGCCCACGAGAGGCGCTGCAGCCGATGTTGTGCTCTTTAGCAAAGGCACTCTCGTCGGTCGTCTGCTGCCATAGCCCATTAACGCCAGATTTTGCCGCACCGTCCTAACGCATACGTTCGTCGTACTTCCCACACTGATTTCTGCGGTTATTTCGCGCAGTACTCTTGTCTGTTAGCACTGACAACACTACAAAAACGCCGCTGCTCTTGGTCTTTAAGTGAAGGCCGTTCGCCACTGCGTTGTCCGTGGTGAGAGGCAATTTCCGAAATTTGGTAGTCTCGGCACACTGTTGACGTAGTGGATTTCCGAATATTGAATTCCCTAACGATTTCCGAAATGGAACGTTCAATGCTTCTAGCTGCGAGTACCATTCCCTGTTCAGAGTCTCTTAACTCCCGTCGTGCGCCCATAATCAAGTCGAAAACCTTTCCACACGAATCACCTGAGTACAAATGACAGCTCCGCCAATTCACTGCCCTTTTATATACCTTATTTACACAATACTAATGCTGTCTTTATATGTGCATGTTGTTGTTGTTGTAGTCTTCAGTCCTGAGACTGGTTTGATGCAGCTCTCCATGCTACTCTATCCTGTGCAAGCTTCTTCATCTCCCAGTACCTACTGCAACCTACATCCTTCTGAATCTGCTTAGTGTATTGATCTCTTGGTCTCCCTCTACGATTTTTACCCTCCACGCTGCCCTCCAATGCTAAATTTGTGATCCCTTGATGCCTCAAAACATGTCCTACCAACCGATCCCTTCTTCTAGTCAAGTTGTGCCACAAACTTCTCTTCTCCCCAATCCTATTCAATACCTCCTCATTAGTTACGTGATCTACCCACCTTATCTTCAGCATTCTTCTGTAGCACCACATTTCGAAAGCTTCTATTCTCTTCTTGTCCAAACTGGTTATCGTCCATGTTTCACTTCCATACATGGCTACACTCCATACAAATACTTTCAGAAACGACTTCCTGACACTTAAATCTATACTCGATGTTAACAAATTTCTCTTCTTCAGAAATGATTTCCTTGCCATTGCCAGTCTACATTTTATATCCTCTCTACTTCGACCATCATCAGTTATTTTACTCCCTAAATAGCAAAACTCCTTTACTACTTTAAGTGTCTCACTTCCTAATCTAATCCCCTCAGCGTCACCCGATTTAATTAGACTACATTCCATTATCCTCGTTTTGCTTTTGTTGATGTTCATCTTATATCCTCCTTTCAAGACACTGTCCATTCCGTTCAACTGCTCTTCCAAGTCCTTTGCTGTCTCTGACAGAATTACAATGTCATCGGCGAACCTCAAAGTTTTTACTTCTTCTCCATGAATTTTAATACCTACTCCGAATTTTTATTTTGTTTCCTTTACTGCTTGCTCAATATACAGATTGAATAACATCGGGGAGAGGCTACAACCCTGTCTCACTCCTTTCCCAACCACAGCTTCCCTTTCATGCCCCTCGACTCTTATAACTGCCATCTGGTTTCTGTACAAATTGTAAATAGCCTTTCGCTCCCTGTATTTTACCCCTGCCACCTTCAGAATTTGAAAGAGAGTATTCCAGTTAACGTTGTCAAAAGCTTTCTCTAAGTCTACAAATGCTAGAAACGTAGGTTTGCCTTTCCTTAATCTTTCTTCTAAGATAAGTCGTAAGGTTAGTATTGCCTCACGTGTTCCAACATTTCTACGGAATCCAAACTGATCTTCCCCGAGGTCCGCTTCTACCAGTTTTTCAATTCGTCTGTAAAGAATTCGCGTTAGTATTTTGCAGCTGTGACTTATTAAACTGATAGTTCGGTAATTTTCACATCTGTCAACACCTGCTTTCTTTGGTATTGGAATTATTATATTCTTCTTGAAGTCTGTGGGTATTTCCCCTGTCTCATACATCTTGCTCACCAGATGGTAGAGTTTTGTCATGACTGGCTCTCCCAAGGCCATCAGTAGTTCTAATGGAATGTTGTCTACTCCCGGGGCCTTGTTTCGACTCAGGTCTTTCAGTGCTCTGTCAAACTCTTCACGCAGTATCGTGTCTCCCATTTCATCTTCATCTACATCCTCTTCCATTTCCATAATATTGTCCTCAAGTATATCGCCCTTGTATAAACCCTCTATATACTCCTTCCACCTTTCTGCCTTCCCTTCTTTGCTTAGAACTGGGTTGCCATCTGAGCTCTTGATATTCATACAAGTGGTTCTCTTCTCTCCAAAGGTCTCTTTAATTTTCCTGTAGGCAGTATCTATCTTACCCCTAGTGAGACAAGTCTCTACATCCTTACATTTGTCCTCTAGCCATCCCTGCTTAGCCATTTTGCACTTTCTGTCGATCTCATTTTTGAGACGTTTGTATTCCTTTTTGCCTGCTTCATTTACTGCATTTTTATATTTTCTCCTTTCATCAATTAAATTCAATATTTCTTCTGTTACCCAAGGATTTCTATTAGCCCTCGTCTTTTTACCTACTTGATCCTCTGCTGCCTTCACTACTTCATCCCTCAGAGCTACCCATTCTTCTTCTACTGTATTTCTTTCCCCCATTCCTGTCAATTGTTCCCTTATGCTCTCCCTGAAACTCTCTACAACCTCTGGTTCTTTCAGTTTATCCAGGTCCCATCTCCTTAAATTCCCACCTTTTTGCAGTTTCTTCAGTTTCAATCTGCAGTTCATAACCAATAGATTGTGGTCAGAATCCACATCTGCCCCTGGAAATGTCTTACAATTTAAAACCTGGTTCCTAAATCTCTGTCTTACCATTATATAATCTATCTGATACCTATTAGTACCTCCAGGATTCTTCCAGGTATACAACCTTCTTTTATGATTCTTGAACCAAGTGTTAGCTATGATTAAGTTATGCTCTGTGCAAAATTCTACAAGGCGGCTTCCTCTTTCATTTCTTCCCCCGAATCCATATTCACCTACTATGTTTCCTTCTCTCCCTTTTCCTACTGACGAATTCCAGTCACCCATGACTATTAAATTTTCGTCTCCCTTCACTACCTGAATAATTTCTTTTATCTCGTCATACATTTCATCAATTTCTTCATCATCTGCAGAGCTAGTTGGCATATAAACTTGTACTACTGTAGTAGGCATGGGCTTTGTGTCTATCTTGGCCACAATAATGCGTTCACTATGCTGTTTGTAGTAGCTAACCCGCACTCCTATTTTTTTATTCATTATTAAACCTACTCCTGCATTACCCCTATTTGATTTTGTATTTATAACCCTGTATTCACCTGACCAAAAGTCTTGTTCCTCCTGCCACCGAACTTCACTAATTCCCACTATATCTAACTTTAACCTATCCATTTCCCTTTTTAAATTTTCTAACCTACCTGCCCGATTAAGGGATCTGACATTCCACGCTCCAATCCGTAGAATGCCAGTTTTCTTTCTCCTGATAACGACGTCCTCTTGAGTAGTCCCCGCCCGGAGATCCGAATGGGGGACTATTTTACCTCCGGAATATTTTACCCAAGAGGACGCCATCATCATTTAATCATACAGTAAAGCTGCATGTCCTCGGGAAAAATTACGGCTGTAGTTTCCCCTTGCTTTCAGCCGTTCGCAGTACCAGCACAGCAAGGCCGTTTTGGTTAATGTTACAAGGCCAGATCAGTCAGTCATCCAGACTGTTGCCCCTGCAACTACTGAAAAGGCTGCTGCCCCTCTTCAGGAACCACATGTTTGTCTGGCCTCTCAACAGATACCCCTCCGTTGTGGTAGCACCTACGGTACGGCCATCTGTATCGCTGAGGCACGCAAGCCTCCCCACCAACGGCAAGGTCCATGGTTCATGGGGGAAGTATATGTGCATATCCCTACCGAATGACATTTGTCACCTCCGTGTAGTTTCATAAGCTGATAAACGGCTCAACTAACCCCTTTTTTTATAAAAAAAGAAAAAAAAGAAATGGAACCTGTCACTGCGTTACAACGATTCTTTACAATGTTCGGGTTAAACTGAATTACATGAAAAGGACTGGTTTTTTTAACCAAGTGGCAAACTGGGGTCAAAATTTTAACAACCTAGCAAGGTCCAAAATACGTGTCCAAGTTTATTGGAAATTTTCTTATCACCCTAGCTTCGGACTCCAATATTTTTGATGAAGACGGCATCTCCAACGTGCAATTTTGAAGGATGCTTACCCCACTGATACCTCCAAGATTCTCTCCGCTGTGCAAGATCCAACATGTTTTGCACGTCTCCAATTTTGTTGGATAATGTCTGTATTTATGTATTCTGGATGGAGCTCATTAACAGACCATAGGTTTGATGTATATGAGCAGCATTTTTCCAACTGTATTTGATGTAGGCCTAGTGAGGTCCTCCTTGATTTTCAGTATGTTTGTTATAGATTCCCAAAAGTCCTCCAAGGGACGACTAATGAAAATACCGAGAAGTGGGAGGGAAAAATTGCTTGGAGATACAGTTTTTTTAATTTTCCATTATAATGGGTGTAATAGTAAAAAGTGCTTTATTAAGTTGGTAAACCTGAAATTTTTCATAAGCGACAAGCCTGTGTTTAGTCCAGTCTACATCTGGATCCAGATATTGCGTTTCCTTTAAATTACTGAATAGGTATTTCGGCTAATACCGTCTAAACCAACTCCCCACATTTAGTATCCTGTAACACCACTGGATTTGTGCGATTGACCTCAACATATGGCTCACGGTATCCGAGATCTGATTATCTGATCCCGTTGTATGCTTTATTGAAAAGAGAAAGGCAGAAAAGTGGACAGCCCGAAGCGCAATCCTACCGGTTTTGAGAAACCTCGCAAACACCTGTCTTGAGGCCTGGGTATCGAACAAGACCTCCTTATGTTCAGGATAAAACTTAAATTCCTCCAAGTCGAATAGGACCACAAGCGCTTCTAACTCGTAGACAGTTCAGCCCCAGACGAATCACTGGAAGCTTACACGATGCTCTTTTGTCACCGTCATGCTCCTGGAGCAGTACAGCTACAGCCCCATAATTGTAAGCATCGGTTTGCACCGTAAAGGTACTTCCAAAATCTGGAATAGCCAAACCAGACGCACTACTGGGTGCAAGTTCAAGTGCATCAAAGGCCGCCTGCTGACTATCAGTCCACTCAAAAACTTTGTCTTTATGCAGCAACTGGCTCAACGACGCGGCTAACTGGGCAAAATTAGCACACCGATAAGTCGAGCTTATTTTTTGATGAAGGGACATTCCGGATAGCCTTAGTGCGCACTTGATTCACTCTCATGCCATCAGCAGATGCTAAATGCCCTAAAAAGGAGATTTCATGACAGGCCAGATTAACTTTACATGGTTTAACAGTTAAGCCCACTTCTCGCAAACGAACGAAAACTTAGCTTGATTGGTCTAAATGTTTCTGAGAGGTTTTACTATATATCACGACATTGTCGAGCCAATTATAAACATACGAGGGCAGTTCAATAAGTAATGCAACACATTTTTTTTCTGAAACAGGGATTGTTTTATTCAGCATTTAAATACACCAGGTTATTCCCCAATCCTTTAGCTACAGAACACTAGTTTTCAACGTAATCTCCATTCAATGCTACGGCCTTACGCCACCTTGAAATGAGGGCCTGTATGCCTGCACGGTACCATTCCACTGGTCGATGTCGGAGCCAACGTCGTACTGCATCAATAACTTCTTCATCATCCGCGTAGTGCGTCCCACGGATTGCGTCCTTCATTGGGCCAAACATATAGAAATCCGACGGTGCGAGATCGGGGCTGTAGGGTGCATGAGGAAGAACAGTCCACTGAAGTTTTGTGAGCTCCTCTCGGGTGCGAAGACTTGTGCAAGGTCTTGCGTTGTCATGAAGAAGGAGAAGTTCATTCTGATTTTTGTGCCTACGAACACGCTGAAGTCGTTTCTTCTATTTCTGAAGAGTAGCACAATACACTTCAGAGTTGATCGTTTGACGATGGGGAAGGACATCGAACAGAATAACCCCTTCAGCGTCCCAGAAGACTGTAACCGTGACTTTACCGGCTGAGGGTATGGCTTTAAACTTTTTCTTGGTAAGGGAGTGGGTGTGGCGCCACTCCATTGATTGCCGTTTTGTTTCAGGTTCGAAGTGATGAACCCATGTTTCATCGCCTGTAACAATCTTTGACAAGAAATTGTCACCCTCAGCCACATGACGAGCAAGCAATTCCGCACAGATGGTTCTCCTTTGCTCTTTATGGTGTTCGGTCAGATAACGAGGGACCCAGCGGGAACAAACCTTTGAATATCCCAACTGGTGAACAATTGTGACAGCACTACCAACAGAGATGTCAAGTTGAGCACTGAGTTGTTTGATGGTGATCCGTCGATCATCTCGAACGAGTGTGTTCGCACGCTCCGCCATTGCAGGAGTCACAGCTGTGCACGGCCGGCCCGCACGCGGGAGATCAGACAGTCTTGCTTGACCTTGCGGCGATGAGGACACACGCTTTGCCCAACGACTCACCGTGCTTTTGTCCACTTCCAGATCACCGTAGACATTCTGCAAGCGGCTATGAATATCTGAGATGCCCTGGCTTTCCGCCAAAAGAAACTCGATCACTGCCCGTTGTTTGCAACGCACATCCGTTACAGACGCCATTTTAACAGCTCCGTACAGCGCTGCCACCTGTCGGAAGTCAATGAAACTATACGAGACGAAGCGGGAATGTTTGAAAATATTCCACAAGAAATTTCCGGTTTTTCAACCAAAATTGGCCGAGAAAAAAAATGTGTTGCATTACTTATTGAACTGCCCTCGTATATATACTTAAGGGGAATATCTTTGGCCCGAAAAAAGAGAATTTTTATCTCGGGTTGTGTTTTAGATATCAATGTCAAATGAGGTCAAAATGTTTATTGATATTTCCTCTACAAACTGGAATTTTTTCGACCGGAAATGTCGAAGAGCAAAGGCGGAAGTGCCGTCTGAACGAAACAAAGTTTCGTTGTAGACCTCCACGCGCGGTATGTCACAGGTCAGCCGGCTAGTCTGAAATCAAAATTGAGCTGACGTTAGCGAAGTATATAAGATTCTATAGGAGTTGTACCTCGCTTAAGTTATTTGGACCGTAGGAAACAAAATGGCGCCCATTTGAAGAAAAATAGGGTTTTTATCGTCGATTTTTCGACTTCGTCGGCCAAGTACAAATATTTATGGTTGATGGATCGGAATAAAAGTGGTACGACTCCTAGACAATTTAGTTAGCTTCGTCGGAAACAAAGGATCATGCCAATCGGTTCAGTATTTTTGAAGTTACCACACCGCGCGATAAAAAAACGTCATTTCTAGAAAAACGCGTTGAAGTTTTGACTATATATACACTCCTGGAAATTGAAATAAGAACACCGTGAATTCATTGTCCCAGGAAGGGGAAACTTTATTGACACATTCCTGGGGTCAGATACATCACATGATCACACTGACAGAACCACAGGCACATAGACACAGGCAACAGAGCATGCACAATGTCGGCACTAGTACAGTGTATATCCACCTTTCGCAGCAATGCAGGCTGCTATTCTCCCATGGAGACGATCGTAGAGATGCTGGATGTAGTCCTGTGGAACGGCTTGCCATGCCATTTCCACCTGGCGCCTCAGTTGGACCAGCGTTCGTGCTGGACGTGCAGACCGCGTGAGACGACGCTTCATCCAGTCCCAAACATGCTCAATGGGGGACAGATCCGGAGATCTTGCTGGCCAGGGTAGTTGACATACACCTTCTAGAGCACGTTGGGTGGCACGGGATACATGCGGACGTGCATTGTCCTGTTGGAACAGCAAGTTCCCTTGCCGGTCTAGGAATGGTAGAACGATGGGTTCGATGACGGTTTGGATGTACCGTGCACTATTCAGTGTCCCCTCGACGATCACCAGTGGTGTACGGCCAGTGTAGGAGATCGCTCCCCACACCATGATGCCGGGTGTTGGCCCTGTGTGCCTCGGTCGTATGCAGTCCTGATTGTGGCGCTCACCTGCACGGCGCCAAACACGCATACGACCATCATTGGCACCAAGGCAGAAGCGACTCTCATCGCTGAAGACGACACGTCTCCATTCGTCCCTCCATTCACGCCTGTCGCGACACCACTGGAGGCGGGCTGCACGATGTTGGGGCGTGAGCGGAAGACGGCCTAACGGTGTGCGGGACCGTAGCCCAGCTTCATGGAGACGGTTGCGAATGGTCCTCGCCGATACCCCAGGAGCAACAGTGTCCCTAATTTGCTGGGAAGTGGGGGTGCGGTCCCCTACGGCACTGCGTAGGATCCTACGGTCTTGGCGTGCATCCGTGCGTCGCTGCGGTCCGGTCCCAGGTCGACGGGCACGTGCACCTTCCGCCGACCACTGGCGACAACACCGATGTACTGTGGAGACCTCAAGCCCCACGTGTTGAGCAATTCGGCGGTACGTCCACCCGGCCTCCCGCATGCCCACTATACGCCCTCGCTCAAAGTCCGTCAACTGCACATACGGTTCACGTCCACGCTGTCGCGGCATGTTACCAGTGTTAAAGACTGCGATGGAGCTCCGTATGCCACGGCAAACTGGCTGACACTGACGGCGGCGGTGCACAAATGCTGCGCAGCTAGCGCCATTCGACGGCCAACACCGCGGTTCCTGGTGTGTCCGCTGTGCCGTGCGTGTGATCATTGCTTGTACAGCCCTCTCGCAGTGTCCGGAGCAAGTATGGTGGGTCTGACACACCGGTGTCAATGTGTTCTGTTTTCCATTTCCAGGAGTGTAAATGCAATATTATGCAGCGTACGTTCAATCTGCTATTCAGGGTCCATAAACTAGACCTTCCTCTTCCTCACAGAGGGCGTTATGCTCGATGTTGGCCATCCTGCGCTGCTCTTACGGCCAGTGACAAGCGGTTTTCGGCCATCGTTGTCATGGTCTTCAGAATTGCTGAATACCCTTCGTTGAAGCTGCTCACTGCCAGGAAAGATGCAGTTTCCACAGTCTTCGCACCAGAATGCAAACGTTTGCGGGCTAACTTCCAAATACACGCGTTCAGACTTTCATTCGAATTTTCTGTGTGTCCTGCCAAGCACCGGTACAATAACTCGTCCTCTGAAAGAAAAAAACTGGTGCGTGAAAAAGGCCGATATCAGGCAGGTGCACTTTTTTTCCAACCGCGAATAACAAACATTTCCGTTTCGTATTCGGAAAATCCGTTTCAGGGGTTGATCCTAAACACTTTTATGGATCCAAAAACGCAATTTTAAAAAAATCGATTTATTTGAACCAAAAGCTAATAAACCGCCCCTTAAACCCGCGCAAAGTTAAATACAATAAACATGAAAGAACCGCTGCGTCTGTAGGTAAACCAAATGAAATTTGACTGAGTTCAGATTCAAACTTGAAGATAACCTTTTAACTGCGAACACAATGATCTAAGACTGGCTTATACCAGATGGGTGTAATATGAAGTGCGGTGGATGACCTAAAGACAACATTGGCAAGTAACTTGTCAATCTGGCGTGGCTCTTCCATTTCAGGAGGAGACAAACAGTAAGGTGCTTGGTGAATGGGTACGAGAGTAAACTAAATTTGATATTGAATTTCATCAGTAACTCCCAACCTATCAGTCAGTACACCCGGAAACTGACTAAGAAGCCTTAATGCTTGTTTGGCTTCTGCTTCTTTCAAATGAGCAAACCAAAATCAGCAAAGTTACCGTGAATGTTATTAGTGGTGGTGGTGGTTAGTGTTTAACGTCCCGTCGACAGCGAGGTCATTAGAGACGGAGCGCAAGCTCGGGTTAGGGAAGGATGAGGAAGGAAATCGGCCGTGCCCTTTCAAAGGAACCATCCCGGCATTTGCCTGAAACGATTTAGGGAAATCACGGAAAACCTAAATCAGGATGGCCGGAGACGGGATTGAACCGTCGTCCTCCCGAATGCGAGTCCAGTGTGCTAACCACTGCGCCACCTCGCTCGGTCGAATGTTATTAGTATTTTGGGTGAGGTTATGATTACACAATCTATAAATCTTGTCCGTGTGACATGTAAAACTGAACACCTTGCCAAATTAATTACGAGAAAGTAACAACCAAGCCAATCACTGGTAGAGGAAGCTCTTGCAACAAGAAAATTTCCTAGACATGTCAAACCCTGAATGCTTTCACTATCACTTACCCGGCCGACCAAAAGCAACACTTGCCCATTCATGGTCTGACACTAGTAACTGGTTGGAATAGAGAGAATTACATGTATCAAAATTGGAATGCATTAGAATCTCTTTGTGTGCAGCGACCATTGAAAACTTCAGTTCTATGAAAGGGAGAGCAATCAGTCCCAAAATACGTAGTTAATTGGAGAGGATCTAGATTTCGACTATTACACACTCATCATCGGTGCTAAAACATACAAGGAAGGGAGGAATCAACAACACATACGAAATACATATCTAATAAACAGTTACAGGAATCCATAAGTAATCATATAGCAATAAGATACTAGTTTCCAACAGGTGAAGTAGGTCTCAATGTGTCAGAGTACAAACACTAATACATGATACGGGCATGTGTGTGACTGGCAGATAACTGAAGCCTTAGCCTACTTCACAGCAATCGGCATATCCATACGGAACATCTTCGAGGACCTGTGGTAACCTGTATTGGAGTATACATCGAAAAAAAATTGTATTTCAATATTTTTATAAAAACCATTTTTAACAAAACCATAACCGGTAAGGGGATCTTAAAAAAAGTGTATGCACAGGGTTTACAATTTCATAAAATGTATCATTAATAAAAAGAAACAGCTTTTTTTTACATGGGAGCAGAGAAAAGAGGACATGCAGCGTCCTCTACAGAAATGAGATACGACAAATGCGCGATGCATTTAATATTAAGGCTAATGGATTGAATCCATTCACAAAAATTCATCCAATAAAATATTTGAAGTATATGAAGATGCTTAAAATAGTTTAAAACTAGGGAATGTGTATGACGAGATAAAGTAAAGTAAAACCTTGCCGTATGCGACTTGAAGAGCCCTCTCTGGGTTTACAATACAATATGGCGCAAATCAAAGAAATGTTTATTTTATAGCATAACATTATTTTTGCTGTCAGTGGAGGAGTGGCTTCCAAACAGGAGGGTGGGTCTTCTTGGAAGTAGCGGATGGTACTACTTAATCTGTTGCGAACAGTACAGTAGTATCAAAAAGAAGAAAGTCACGTACGTAGAAACACAAAGGGGGTTGAACTTACAATCCCCAATAATTTGACCCATTAAGGATGCGATAGATGCAAATTATATTCCAAAATCTGTAGTCATAGCGATACTACACTGCAAGTACACAGGCTGAAAGTGAAGCTAGTAAAAGCCATTTGAAAGAAAAAACATTAACTGACTCCTACATGAGAAAAAGAAATTTATAGTTCTGTCAAGGAGTTTATGCGACTTCCAATATTTCAGTCAGGCGTCACGCAGAAAATCAAAATTGTAGGTCTCCTAAATCATATTTTTCAACCAAACGTGACTCAGTTTTCGTCCCTACAGATTTGTGGTGGCAGTGATAAGTTAGCGATAACGGACACTCCGATAACCAGACAGAGTCTAGAGGTGTCCTCGTAAGAACACGACAGGTAGTTTACAATACGACTGCCAACGAGTGAACGAAGTTTCCTGTTCCTGGGTACGTTTATGCTTCTTTGTTATCTGTGATACGTGCTACACCTGATGAAGTAAAATATATTGCGTGATGAAATGGACAACAACTTGACAAATGACGTGGAAGGAAATCAGTGCTGGCTGTTGCGCAGTTACCACTTAGCTCAAGATCATATGCATAGCCCCTTTGGTAAAATACAGGGTGTCCCACTCAAACCTCCCTGATTTCAAAGACCCAGGGAAAAAAAAACGCAGTAGATACGATAATGAAAAACGCGCCATATTGTAATCTAAAAGAATTGATTTATTTATGATCAGTACACCTCTGCATCTGAACCATTTGTAGCACGAAGAATATCGAGTCTATATTCAACTTCTTGCCAAGTTCTTTGTAACATTTCCTCTGTTATCGTTGAAACCGCATTAGTGAAACGATGTCGCAACGTTGGCATGTCGTCCACTTTGGTCGCATACACGCTATCCTTCACAAATCCCACTTAAAGAAATCAAGCGGCGTAATGTCGGGTGAACGTGGTGGCCAGGCAATGGGTCCTCCTCGTCCGATCCAACGATTGGGAAATTTCCTATCCAGGAACTTGCGAACAGCCGTTGACCAATGCAGCGGAGCTCCATCTTGTTGAAAAATGATGTTGGGTTGCAAGTCTTGTATCTGAGGGTACACAATCTGCTCCAGCATGTACAGATACACTGACTCATCCACTGTTTGTTCCGCAAAGAAGAGCGGTCGAACAATCCTGTCGTGCGTTAGCCCGCTCCACACGTTTAGTTTAGGGCTATCACGAACATGTTCAATGACAACGTGCGGATTTTGATAAACCCCAAATCCGAACATTATGCCTATTAACCCTTCCTGATAGGTGAAAGGTTGCCTCATCTGAGAATAAACATCTTTCCAGGAAGCTGGCATCCACATCAATACGCTGCAACATATCTGCAGCAAATTGTTGTAGGCGTGGTTTGTCGTTTGGCGTCAGATGTTGCAGAATTTGCACTTTGTAAGCACACACACGAAGACGCTGGTGAACTACACGATGCAATGTTACATCAAGTTGCGTAGATGCTTGACGAATTGACTTACGTGGACTTCTGAGAAATGTTTGTCTGGTGTCCTCCACTGTCTCTTCTGAAACTCCGTAACAGGCACCGCCAAAAGGTTTCAGAACAGTTCCTGTTGCCAGAAACTTCCTATGCCATTCCTTAATTGTTCTAACATCAGATGGATCACATTCATACACACGACGATAATTTCTTTGCACAGTAATTGGCAATTTTGACTGAAAACCACACTACTGCTTGCGCGCACTGCTGTGGAGTCGCCATTTTCACTTCATGCGACAATGCTGCACTCTGGGGACGATACTTGACACTTCTGACGCGGGAATATAAATTCGTTGAGATGCTCTACAATGTGGTGCATTTTTCATTGTCGTGTCTACTATGGTTTTTCTCTCATGGGTCCTTGAAATCAGGGAGGTTTGCGTGGGACACCCTGTACTATTTGGGATGGATGTTTCCCTTTGTTTTCTTTTCTATGTAACTCAATAAAAAATATTACTTCCGCTGAACGCTAACGTCAGTCAACTGCATTTTGTACTTCACTGTGAAAATATTCACTTTGCAAACTCAGTTACACCTACAGCTCTTGTCTAGAGACAAAGAGAATAAAGTACATCATGTGGGAAAATTGAAGTGCTGCTGAGCTTAGAGAAGATACCAAACTGAATACAGCTCTGTAGTCTATTTGCTTTATTTTATTTATGTCACATATCAGCTTAGGTCGTCCACTATACATGAAATTACAAATGTTGATCATAAAATTAACAAGCAAGGAAATAAATAAAAAAACTCAGCTGACATTATAGATAAGCAATGTCTTGTGGCATTCAGCGAGGGGAAAAAAAGAACGAGGCCTCACTAGAGATCGATATACTGGATAAAGCAGAACAAGACGACAGTCTTCTGTTAAGTGTACCTCTCAGGCATGATGCAGTCTTTAATAAGTGGTCGTCTTTTACAATTGAAAACACGTGCTTTTAATTTCATCTAAACGTGCATTGCTTGGTCGTATTGGCATGTTACGCCTCTTTTTAAAGGACGGGAAATGTGTCGTTTTTCTGTAGAATTATACTGCAAAGTAATTTTAGTGATTCTGTTGCCTGTCTTCCGTCGAACAATATCCCTTCACTTTATTCTGTACTTTTTAAAACATCCATAGCCCGCATCTCGTGGTCGTGCGGTAGCGTTCTCGCTTCCCACGCCCGGGTTCCCGGGTTCGATTCCCGGCGGGGTCAGGGATTTTCTCTGCCTCGTGATGGCTGGGTGTTGTGTGCTGTCCTTAGGTTAGTTAGGTTTAAGTAGTTCTAAGTTCTAGGGGACTGATGACCATAGATGTTAAGTCCCATAGTGCTCAGAGCCATTTGAACCATTTTTTAAAACATCCGTAACTGACTCCAGGTTTAATTTCTGTGTAATTTCAGTATTCTTCTAATAATCTAGGAGCAAATTAACGGCTACATGTCGTAGAAACCTCGTTCCCAGCTACTCAGTAAGTCTTATTTAGTCAGGAGCCCTGTTCTTGCATCCGTAAAAAAATAATGGAAGATCAGTAATTTTGTATCGTTTGTTTAGGTTTTCCTTTCGTACGTTACGTTTAAAGGGCACTACACAAACACCAACCCACAGACTGACCGACCGACCGCCCAGCTTCGTGTGCAGCCTACAGACGTTCCGACCGACTTCAGTCAGCGATTGTGGTACCATTCTGTTCCTATCGCTGGTTGGAAATTGTTTATAGTAAACTCACTGAGGTTATGTCTGCCTACAGGCCTCTTGGATTCTCACGGAAACAAAAACAGGGATTTACATTGGCTGTTTTAGAGGTATCAAGGCCAAGAAAACCCAAAGAAAGCTGTGGGCAAAGAAGTGGCTAATGCAAGGAAAGAAATTCACCCACGCCCTTTTACTTAGGAGATGGAAGCCAATGATCTTTGTAAATTATCTAAGAATGGATGTAATATTCTTTTCGGAGCCGCAGAACATCATGAAACCATTCTTAACGAAACAGTATGCACATGTGTGATTGCAGGCTTTCTCGGCGTCTTTCAGCTATAACATCTTCTCGGGTTATCAACAGAGTGGCATTGTCTTCTTGTCGCAACGTTTCAATGGATTCCGTATCCATCCTGGCACTTCACCTGAAGGTGATGGATTCGGAATCCTTTGAAACGTTGCGACAAGAAGACGACGCCACTCGACTGATAATCCGAGAACATTTCAGTGCTGAAACAGAATGCAGGGTTTGTAAGTTGCGACGAGGTTCTATTAGCTACATCACAATTTTTACCCACTGCCAGAAGTTAAGAGGACCTCAAATTCAGTGCAGTCGTAGCTCCACAATTATTACCTAAAGTGATTCTTTAAACAAGGACTGTCATTTACAGCCGCTTGAGGAAATATGTCACGGTAAAACAAAACAAATGAGACTAATGATGTTCATGTAAAGTGTGTTAACTTGTTTTTGTACGTAGCATAAAAGATGCCCCCTAAAAGTTTAGGGTACTCATTTCAAATTAGAAGAAGGAGGAGTGGTGGAGGAGCACATCGTCTGATAAATACGGGAAAAGGTTGATAAGAAATGAAACATTTCGCAAATATTATAACTGCAAAAAAAGTCCTACAATGTGCACTTAATAGGAAAAGGCGTGGCGATAGGCTGAATTTTTTTTGAAAATGAAGGTACACTTCTTCGATTGTCTATATCTTCGTATGTAGGCTTTATTTCCGATTCGCATCGGAAATGAAGTCTAAAAACTAGTCGATCTGTATTTCGGTTTTTTTTATCTGTATAAATAAAAACCAGTTGCCGCATATATGAGAGATCGTAACCTGAGAACCGCTTGGCTGACCTGGTTGATTTTTTTTTTTTTTTTGTGTCATGTACGTTTCATGCAAGATGAAGCCCAACCGCACATTTCTCGTGAAGCTCACCTGGGTCTCCCAAACATTTTGGAAATGATCGAATTATCAGCCGGTCATTTCCAAATGCTTGGCCGGCACCATCACCTGATCTCACTCCCTGTGATTTCTGGTTGTGGGGCTATCTGAAGGACAGGCTTTACCAGTGGAACATTCACACCAGTGCTGATCTGAAGTGCAGCATATCAAGAGAGGTAACCAATATACCTATGGACATGCTTCGTTGTGCGGCGCAGAGTGCAATCCTGCGCTTTCAGACTCTTCCGGACACTGATGGGCGCCATGTTGAGCTCTTTTTGTAGCAGTAATGGTACTGGTATGTTATGGTATGATCTACTGTAGTAGCACATTAAAAGTTTCAACTGAGTCTACATTATTTCTCTTCCCCATGTCCTTGACATTAATGCTACCAAGTTTGGTCCTCGTCTGGTAATCAGTTTCCCTGTTAAAACACGTTAAATAGGGAAAGTTTAATTATAATCACCCGTTATATATACGTATATAATATATAAAGAGGAAACGTTATTAACGAAAATCTCGAAAAGTTCTTGACTGATTTACTACAAGTTTTTACACGACACTCTAACGAATGTCCGAACATAGTAGCCTATATGTCTGTAATACATACAATACACACATACATACGTGATGTACATAGGGGAAGCGTAGTTACCACAAATCTCGAAAAGTTCTTGACCAATTTACGTCCAATTTTTACGTAATGTTCTAATGAACATTTGGACGGACATAGGTTATGTCTTTTCGTAAAACATGTATATGACATATATAAATATATATGATGTATATAAGGGGAAACGATGTTGCCAAAAATCTCGAGAAAAACTTGACGGATTTACATCAAATTTTTACACCACACTCTACTCAACATTCAGACGGAAATGGACATAAAGAGGGGAAGGACGAAATTGACAGAGAGGGGTAGGAGGTTATGCACAGAGAGATTGGGAAAGAAGGAGATGTATGGAGAGCAAGTGGGGATGAGATGATGGGCAGGGAGAGGGAAGGGGCAAGGAATTAAGGATGTTTATTCAATTCCTATACATATTTAGCAATTTTGAAGCATTTCCAAGTTCGCTAGTTTCCAATAAGGAAAAAATCTAATGTCTCTATTTTGGCTTTTACACGTCATTTGCGAAAACTATCTGAAATAAAACCTAAAAACCGAAGTACAGAAGATAGATGGACTTCTATTCATAAAATATGCATCTTTTACTTTGTCTGCATGCCACATTGTATCATTATGGATTCGTTAAAAAATGGAACAAAATTAGTAGGGCGACACCTTTCTCACTCCACATTGTCGGTTGCCTACATTCAGGGACAAGTATACCTTCAGAGGCGAACCTGTTGTTCTCTTTTGATTGACAGGTTCTTAACCTACTATTCTGCTAAGAGGATTATCACCCCCTGGGGATAACCTTAACTATTGACTGACAGGTCGTTAACATATTATTCCTGCCCCTCCTCCTCCCTCTCACCCTCCACCTCCCCCATCCTTCTGGGAATTTCCATCCCTGATACAAGCATACTTTTGATATTTCTTTGACTAATTAATTAAGTCGATCAATTAATTACCTCCTTTGGGAAATCTCCTAACCCACCCCTACTCCTCGTCCTCCACCACCTTGAAATTTTCGGGAAAAGACTCAGTTGATTGGCCATTTGGAGGGGAATCTATTGCAGTGTATGGAATATTGTTTAAACACTTTAGACCGTGTGTGGATTATTGTTTATTTAAACAGTTTATGGGCTGCAAGACTGTGTACGAAAGTATTTATTTCAAGAATTTGGAGGTAAATCGATGGAATATTGTTTAAACAATGTAGTAAATATGTGGAATATTGTTTATTTAAACAATTCATGGGATACAAGACCATATATGGAATATTATTTAAGCAATTTAGACAGTATAGTTTATTTATTGATTTAGTTGGGAAATCGACTGCATAGTATGGGATATTGCTTAAACAATTTACACACTGTGTGGAATTTTGTTTATTTAAACAACTTATTGCACACTAGGCCATGTATGGAATATACTTTATTTATGCATGTAAGGACTTTGGCAGAAAATCGATTTTAGTGTATGGAATATTGTTTAAACTATTAAGATAATGTGTGGAATACTGTTTATTTAAACAGTTTACTCGAACAAGGAGAAGTATGGAATATGGAAACAATTCCGATGCTTTTTCATTCTGATTGTGTAAGGAAACCTGTATTTACACTGTCACAGACCAGTTAAACATATCTGAAAAACTCTCTCGTGTCTCACCATGCGCGCAGGATGCTGGGAGTCTAAAGGCACTGGAGGGATTTTGGAAACACCAGCAGGCTCGCCGCACCACTGTCAGCTGTCGGTTGCCATCTCAAGTGGTTTGTATGCGTGAACGAACCTGATGGATACCAGCGCGCTTTCCTTCCAGAGCAAGTACCTCATTCGGAATAGATCCTGAAATACTGCTAAAGTTAATAAATAGAAAATTTCTGGTCTCATGATCGTGATGTAGGGAATATAAGGTGGACAAAGTTACTGTTTCTCTCTCACTTCCCCCCCCCCCCCCCCCCACCCTCCCCAACACACACACACACACACACACACATATTGGCGATGTCACAAAACTAGTAGCAGGCTGAAGCAAAATACACTTAAAAAAAGATCGTTGCATAGAAGGAGATAGAGGTAGCACTGTAGTTTGCTTTGCAGATGACATAGGAACTAGCATGAGATATTTCATTACGCCAGCCTGCCGGGCGTTGTGACCGAGCGGTTCTAGGCGCTTCAGTCCAGAACTGCGCTGCTGCTACGGTCGCAGGTTCGAATCCTGCCTCGGGCATGCATGTGTGTGATTTCCTTAGGTTAGTTAGGTTTAAGTAGTTCTAAGTCTATGGGACTGATGACCTCAGATGTTAAGTCCCATAGTGCTCAGAGCCATTTGAAACATTTTTCTGCCCCAGCCTCCCTGGCGCACTTCCTTGTGGTCCGTTTCATGAATTGGTCCAGGAGCTATTAAATCTGGTAGGGAGTGTCACATATTGAAGATGTCGCAAATGTTGCTTCAAAAGATGTGCCATGGGAGGGAAATATTAATTAATCCGTTAATATAGCGTTAAAACAATTCGTTTCACACAGTTTAAAACTACTCGAAATAAAAATAGATTGGCACTGCTCAGTAGTTACAGTGTAATGATTCTGACGAGAAATTTCATTAAATAATCCAAACCTAATATTATTATTTGACGTCACGATTGGAAGTGCCGATGCATTGAATGTTGGCTGGAATTCCAAATTCCAAGGCCCTGCCCTAATTTAAAATTTTCCTCTTTTCATATATTCATTCTTTGGAGTTAAATTTATTTCTGTCAAATTTATTGTCATATTGAAAGATTCCTAAGATACAGTAACAGGATCTGGTGGGCCTGATTAACATTTTATTAATTCTTTAAAAATAACTCTAAGAGTGAATTTTTATTAGTTACATCCATTTACATACAACATATACAAATAATTTTATTAATTCACTTATAAGTTGCAGTTTACATTTTGTAACATTTATTACATCCAATTTCTACAATTAAAACATACTCATTATTCACAATATTATGTATATAGGCAATATTTTGAAAAAAAATTATTATTCTTTGTGCACATAAAATTGCATTTTTCTTAGTTTTCAACATGGACAAACAAGAAGCACAAAGAACGCCACTATTTTCCTTACAAATGTTGGTGTTACACTTAATGCATACCATAGCACTTTTCCTGTGTTTATGATATGGACAATAATTGCATCTTCTTTTTCCTGAAACAGGTAGTTGGTTCAGCAATATGACATCTTTTTGAACACCACATCTTTGCTTGGCATCAACGATTTTCTTTGGAAGGTTAGGGTTCTGAATACAAAGTTCTATTAGTGATCTTACCATTTCCTCCGCTAAATCTCTTAGGAACAAACGCCTTTTATCACTTCTTCCACTATGGTATGTCAGATCTTGGGTGGAAAATAAAATTTCACTGTTCATTGCTGCGACGTCCATCATATTCACCCATAATGCAAATGGCCATCTTCTTGTTTGTCTCTTGCAAGTGTAATAACGAATTTTCTGGTCCATTTGCTCTACTCCACCCTTCGTAGAGTTATAGAACTTTATTATATGTCATTTCTTTTTTGCATGAGTTTCATCAATGTTTCTGTCGTGATGCATTGTGATAATGAGAACTACAGACTTTCTTTTTGGGAACATAACTCACCATTGTAATGTCACCTCTAAATGCAAACAAAGATGAATGAATCGCTCTTGAGGCAGATGGTTTCATCTCATTAGGAATTTCTGGTTTATTTTGTTTGATTGTTCCCATCACTTTAATTTGCTTCTGAAGCATCTCTTCTGCCAGCTGCACACTAGTAAGAAGTTGTCAACAGTAATATTTTTTGATGATCCTTCAATGATTTTACCAAGACCTTTCACCACATTCAATCCACGATTTTTCTGTATAGGTTCATGAGGCTTCCATCCCGTGTAAACAATTCCGTATAAAGCATATGTAGATGTAGCATCACATAACCAAACTATTTTTTAAGCCATACTTGGCTGGTTTAGAGGGCATATACTGGGTGAAGCTTCATCTTCCACGAAAAAGGACTAGCTGTTCGTCAACTGTGTGCGAATCATTGGGAATCATTCTATTTCCACACTTGTCAAGAAATAGTTCCCATACATAGTGAACAGCTGCAAGTTTGTCATCTGCAGATCGAGCTTCACGGGTACGCCTGTCATCAAATCTAATCATTCTCCTTATGTCCTCGAATCTATTTACTGACATGGTGGGCTTATATGTAGGATTTGCCTTTTCATCCAAGAATAATTCTCTAATAGAGACATCCCAACTCTTCTCAACACCCGAGAGCAGTAAAAGACCAAGAAAACCCTCCATTTCAGGAAGTGAAACGTTTTTCCACGTTTTACCACGTAAAGCAGCTACTCGTCTGCCTTCAATATTTGTGCAGTTGATGATTTCCTCTAGCGTTTCCTTGGAGATGAAATAGTCCCAGGCATCCTTAGGTTTACAGGTTTTCAAACCACGGGCTGGACCAGGTGCCTTCTTTACGATATTATGGACAGGCCTACGAAAAGTTGCAGGAGCATCTAATTTCCAAATCGTTCCATTCCGACTAATGTATGTGTGGTCTTCTATACCTTTTTGTTGTGGTTCTTCGTTTTCAGACTCTGACGAAGTAATATTATCGGAAGGACTGTCATCTGCCTCAATATTCGCATCTGCAGGTTCATTGGCTGATTCTTCACTACTTGCATCTTCAAAAATATTTCCTTCGTCGCAAGAATCATCTTCTTCAAACCACTGAGCCACAACACTTTCAAAATTAGCTGCATTTGCACGTACTGACTCTCTTGCCTTGCGTGTCGAAGCCATAGCAAAAGGTGTGTGTCTCGAACAGCAGCTTGTGCAGCACTAAACTAGTCATACTTGTAACAATATGGGCCTTGCAGCAACAAACAAACTACAGCAACAATGAGGCTGACAAGAGCAGCACAGGATAACAATACTATGCAATAATAAAACATTTGATAGCAAAAAGATCAATAATACACCGACATCGCCAATATGTGAAAGTAGTGTGTATTATTTTTTAGCTATACTATTACTACTACAGCTACTGCTGCTGAAGGCACTCCTGTTACTGGAAATACCACTACAGTTATTGTTGAATTAATAACTGCTCCCAAACAAATTTTGAAGACAATATAAGCTAAAGAACATTTATAAATGTGTGAGGGCTTCTGAAGCCCTGCTTATGCATTCACGGTGTATGGGTAAACGTATTGAATTATACAAAAAACTTAAAAAGGTATCTCTTTCAGACTTTATAGGAGGAATGTCACAGTGTTAGTGAAAGAGTACTGGAAAGCAGTTTGAAATCAAACAAAAAATTACAGAATTTTTTTAAAAATGAAGACATACAAGGGCCTCGGAGGCCCTGTATATGCATCCTAGGGTTAAAGCGCTATAGAATTCCTAACTTGCCTGGTTCTCTGCACACACCAGGACAAAGAAGGAGGAAGGAACAGGTCTACCATATGAAGGGATAGTAGCAACAACAACAACAACAACAAATAACTGTGCAAGACAGTGTCCGCGGCAAGGTACTGAAAAGCGCTAAACACGACACACATTTAAACCGTGATCCAATCCGTAGCAGTAAGTTGTCATGGCTAGGTATCATAGCTCAATCGGTAATTTGAGGTCGTAATTGGGTTTTTAAAGGGCTATAGAATTTCTAAATTATTTCTCTCCACTACGTTCGGAAGGAGGAAGGCCTACTACGCGACAGGATGGAAACAACAGCAAATACCACTGCAAGACAGAGTCCACTGCGATGTATTGAGAAACACTAAACAAGATACACTTGAAGCACAATCCAGTCGGTAGCAGTAGCTGTCGTGGCTAGATGTCAGAGATCGCTGAAAAACTTGCACATCCTGCACGCTCAGCACCTGATGTCCACATCAGGCGCGCCTTCGGCGCCAACGCTCAGAGGTCTTGATAGGAAAACTATAACACAATAAAGTGTCTTATAACCTCTTCGTCATCTTGAAATTGGTATCGTAAGAGATCTTTTACAATTTTTCCACTAATATTTTCATCATAATAGAAATCATTGAAATTAGAAACATAAGATTCAAAATAAACACAATCAGCATTACATATATATTCTATATATTCATAGGCCGGCCGCGGTGGTCTAGCGGTTCTAGGCGCTCAGTCCGGAACCGCGCGACTGCTACGGTCGCAGGTTCGAATCCTGCCTCGGGCATGGATGTGTGTGATGTCCTTAGGTTAGTTAGGTTTAAGTAGTTCTAAATTCTAGGGGACTGATGACCACACATGTTAAGTCCCATAGTGCTCAGAGCCATTTGAACCATTTTTTATATTCATGAAGTTGAAGTACACTTAAATGACTTGTTTCAATTTGAATATGCTTAATGACATTTGATAACACTCTATCACTAAGTGTACAAAGTGTTGTATTGGATCTCCATATAGAAGTTTCTATTACTTTATTAATTGGTACAGTCAAATTATTTTTTACTACACATACGAGTTCCTCAAAGGAAAATCTTTTTTTTGTGTGACTTGTTGTCCACTTTTCGTAAGTCGTCGAGATGTTGTTGCATTGTTACCATTAGATTCCTTACAGCTTACAGCTTGAATCCAGATTTACATATAATTTCATTTCCCTCTTTTTGTGTCTCCACCATTGAGACCTGTTGATATGCTTTATTGTTTGAGTTGAATAAAATTGAGCAATCGTAAAAAACGGTTATTCATCCTCGATCCATGAAGAGAATGTAATAGCATTGCTTTTTTGAACTGAAATACTGCAATAAATTTCTTCGGCCTTGTTCGTTGGATGTGTTAAAAACTGTTGTATATTCTGACTTCCCAACTCTATTAGTGAAGTATGTTCTGAAGTAACATCTGCACCATCCATTTCGTCTGTTATAGCAATGGACGACGTGGATGTGCTCTGAGTTTGTTTCTGATTTCTCTGCAAGGATGAAGAGAAATCTGTTTCTTTGATTTTGTTTGCAAAAGAATCTAATGCAATTTTTAATGTGTTTATAACCTCTCGAGTATTGGCTTTGGATGAAAACAGAGTGTGTCCAATCCAGTTCTCTAAATTGGATACACAAGTAATTAATGATGATGTCTGAGGTGATTTTTACCATTCCCCCTTCAATTTGCTGTAAAGTTTGTAAACGTTCAATTTTATATTTTTTTTCAAAGTGAGAACGTAACCATAAAATGAATTTAGACATCTTGAGGATCGTCAAATGAATTAATAATTTTAACTAATAGACTTACAATTTCAATTACGTGTATTGTTAGTCCGTCAGTATCGTCGTTGTCACTTGTTAAAGTTGCTATTTTTGTTTTCTTAAGGGGAGTTACCTCTTTTTGTTCTTCTGTATCAGACGTTTTTCTGTTACGTCCAGTGTCTATATCTTTTGCTGGTGTCGTTGGTCTTGTATCGTCTTCGTCTGAATATTCAGAAGATTCTGATGAAATGTCCTTTTTAGACATATTAAAAATAAATTTATGTCTTTTTGAGTTGGAGTAAAGTATTTAAATTGTACTTCTCCAGTAGCATTAATAGATCTGTAAAAAAAATACATTTACAGTATTTTATAAATCACATTGTGTTCCTTGATTTACAGAACGTATTAAATCTTTAGTGAAGATACTTTCAATGAGTTCTGCAAATGTAGCAGTTAAACATATTCTACAAAATAAAATATCACTCATTTGTAATATAGTTTCAAAATAATGAGCTTTTGATGTACAAAGTATTTCTTGAGTAGTAAACCCATAATTATCCTGAGTCGGTTGTTCAGTTAAATATAGCACATTAATAGGTCGACTCACAAAATGGTTATTAGTCAGTATTCGTAATTTTTCTTCATCTTGAGTGTTAATAATAACATTTAAATAACAATTTGTACACAATACATTGTATAGAACAGGTTTACGCATGTGGTCATAATGTATAAGACAGTAATTGTGTGGTTGATTCAGTGATATTAATTTATAATTTACATTCAAAATTTTCATTCTATATCGTAATTTACGCATTGTATCAAATCGTGTCCACGTTATTAAATCTTTATCTTGTAATGAACAAATTCGCATAAAATGATCATATCTTCTAAAAGCGATAGCACTCCAATTAAAATGTCTTTCAAATTCTTCGTTTCTAGTAAATAATTTATAAGTGGTATTTGGTACAGATTTCATTACAGCGTTGTCATATAAACAGCTTGTCCATCCCAAATCTTTTAATACCATACTGCCAGTCTCTTGTAGATACAGGTACTTTTTCAGCAATACATGCGGCCCAGTCAGCACAACGACGATTAAATTGGTCATCAGATTCTCTACTACGAATTTGAGATAGTTCTTCGTCGCCATCACTATCACTTTCAAAAATTAAGCGACATACAGCTTCGTTATTAATGTTCTGTCTCGGAGGAAACGATTCATCGCTCAATAACGAAAGACTAATTACTTTCGTTGGAATCGGATGAACTCATTGCATCGCTCCGAGATAAAGCGCACAAATTAAAATAATATAATAAATACCTTTGTCTTCTAGACGCCACTGTTTGCAAGTAAATGTTTCACTGTTCAGCCCAATGACTATAGCATTTGTTCATCAGGTACTGACTGCAATCGTTGTTCACTTCAGCCGTCCCTTATATACCTACTCGCAACTTCATTTGTAATACATATGAACATTTGTAATACAAATGAGGACTTTTTACATAACTAATTACTTGCCAACGACCCGCAGCCAGCCACTGACCCTCGGCCGTGACGTCACGGCCGCCACATAGTGCTACTTTGTGCCTTCGGCAGCGGCGGCCGTGACGTCACGGCTGTACACCAGAGTGCACCAACCCCAGCCATGGAGGGCAGCCAGGGCGATTGGAATGGTAGGAATTCGGATGTTATCAATGCGTCCAGTGCAAGCACACACCCATATTGAATCTTCTCTCACACAACACACACGTCTGCTTCTGTGGCGCTCACCCAACACAGTGGTCACTTCCAGCCCTCGCTGCCGTGGGAACGATCAGACAGGTGGGCGCATTCTCTGTACCCCTCACATGCTGTGCTAATCACAGCTTCCGGCTGCCGAAGTCTCGCGGCCGCACTTGCAGCCAGCCGCGTTGCACTGTGAAACAAGCAGCTGCAGCTTGGACATATATAGAAGTTCTAAACAATTCTACCCTGACATAGACCCACCAGTTTAAAAAATCTACTTAACCCAATCCGAGGCAGCGATTTTGTTGACCATACACCTCGACTTTCTCACGTGAAATGTCGATTTCTCTCTTTTACACGGGCTATTTTCGAAGACAGGAGAAATCGAGGCATAGTCGCGTTCTCACAATGCTAAAGTATCGTTAATTGTTGTGTAAATCTTGTAACAGTATGGCATAGGCTATAGGAGTAGAATATTAAACTCATTTTTGGCTCATGAGAGACTGCTAAGGTCTACTTCTATCATAGGACGCCTCCTCACTTTCGAACTCCCTTAAATTAAGCAAATGCCTCAACACATACGGAGTGTCTTAAGGTAACAGGCACAGATAAGTAGTAAATATCAGGTTTATATTACGTATCACTTTATAAACTCGGTAGGTGTGTAGGTCAGAGATTGATATATAACTAAAAGATATCGCTGCAACGAAAAAAACGCCTGTTTACCGCTTCGAGTCAAGAATCGTATCTGCTGTACCCTAGCCATCGATTCCACACGCCAGGCGCCACGTCATTGATATCAAATTGCTAGGCTAGTTAATTAAATTGATCACGAGAGTCTTTCTGCATGGCGAGTAATGCCATCAGAGCTTCCGCTCTTCTGTAAGAACATTCGTTGCTACGCCAACGTGCCACAAACGCGTATCTGCGAATTTTGTTTATTTTCCTTTGCATATGAAATTACAATTAGTTAACTCCTATATCTTGCTTACACACAAGGGGGTTGTACAAAAAATATAGAAACACCAAAAAACACAGCATATTACCACGCCCATTATGCTGTAAGTGGGCTGCTTCTGTGTTGGCAGCGCTATGTGGCGCTTTGCATTGGATCTCTGACTGCGCTTTCTTTGTAAGAGACTGTGGCTGGTTGGACTCGTTATTGGAAGTTAATCGCCAGTACTGTTGGGCAGTTGGAAGTTAGTCGCCAGCAGTGATGGAAGTACTGTTAAGCATTTGAAGGTGAACAGCCAGCAGAGATGGATGTTAGATGTGAGAAGTTAGCATTGGAGGTCTGAAGTGTTATCGTAGGCTAACGATCTGTACATGTTCGACTTGGAGACTGAATATTATTCATGATTGTATACCTTTGTACTAGTTGTCAATGACGATTTATATTTGTGTTTGAACTGGATGTCTCATTAATAAGGTAAAAAATAAGTTATTTGGTTTGTAACAAAATCTTCCCTTTGCTAACCACATGCCTATTAGTAGTTAGTGGCTTTAGTAGTTAGAATCTTCTATTTAGCTGTCAGTATTAACGCTCGCTGTATTGCAGTAGTTGGCGTAATGAAGATTTTTGTGCGGTAAATGGTCAATGAAATGTATTGGTTGTTGTTAAGATTTCTTTTTAGTCATGGCCATTCTTTTGAATTAACTATTTGAAGTCCGATTGTAATTTTTTTGAGTAGTAAGATTGCGTTGCGCTGGAATTTTGTGGGTCAGTGTTGACATGATAAGAAAAAGTAAAGAGAAAGTAGGTTCAGTGCGTTGAGTTTTACTCAGCTGTTTCAGAATGAAATAACACAGAAGTTTCATCTTCTCAGTCATTCTGCAATTTAGTTAATTAAGCTGTTACTTCGACTCGCTAGGCAGGATTAAATTTATCATTACTTCATTATAAATAATTAGAGCCTTCTGCCAATGAAATTACTTCCAGAAATATTCAGGGGTGGACGACTAGGCTGGATGATGTACACCACTTGCAGTTTGTACACTACCTCCATCTTGCTCCGAACAACTTCTGTTGGGAATCTCCAGAAAAAAAAAGAAAAACAAGAACTTAATCATGTTTATTCGGCTTCCTCATTACGTTTCCCTCAAAAACTGACGTTTTAGCCATTTCTTTTTGTCGGACAGTAGAGCAAATTGTCACTACTTCTTACAGACGCGTTTGTTTCCTCTTTTCGTTTATCATTCACGCTTGTTTTCCCTCTTCTTCTACCACTAGTTTTTCCTTCCATCACCTGTGTCTCACCATCATTGCTGCATAGTCCGCAGTCTAATCCTATAAAATCACAAAACATAAGTCAAAGCCGTTCTGGCCACAGACGGACCAGAAGCGAACGATCGATCGCCGTGTCATCCTTCGCCAGTGGTGTCATTGGATACGATATTGAGGGTTGGGGGTTACCACACCATCCTCCAGGCCGTTGTTTCGGAATGGATAGGTACAGATTCTGTAAGGTTTTCAACGGAATCTTGTACTACACTTCCTGCAAAATAGTTACAACTTCAGGTCATAATGATGGAGGAGTATAGCGATCACACACCCTTCTTTCCAAAGTAGACCATAACGGCTCAATAATATCGAGATGTGGTGACTCTGAAGACCAGGGGAGATAGACAATTCATCTCAGTGCTCGCAAAACCAGCCTTAGACGACGTGAGCTGTAGGTAGAGGGCCCTGTCGTCTTGGAACGCAGCATCATTACTGGGGAACAAAGATTGTACCATGAGATGGATCTGAAGAACCAAAAGTGTGACATAATCTTTGTCAGTAATGCGATCTTACGGGGTAACGATGAGACTCATGCAACATCACGATATGGCTGTCCAAATCATCGCCGAATTGCCGTTAGTTTTCACTCTTGGAACCTAAGCTCGGCCACAAGTTTGTAACAATAGGAAACAAGACTCAGCTGACAAAATGAGATTCTTGCATTGCTCTACGGTCTGGGTATTACGGCTTCGGCACCACATTTTTCTGTTACGGGCATTTGCTTCACTGGTGAGTGGTTCTGAAATTTAAACTCGGCCTCCAGTTCCCAGATCGTGGAACTCGCTTCTTGTTGTTTTGGCACTGACAGGGTTTGCGAGTGCGACATTCAGTTCTGCAGCACCTTATGCAGCTGTCGAGCTCTTGGTTTTCATCACAGTCCTCTTCGATGACTGTCTATCGCGATCACAGAACGCACATTTTCTTCCGCATTGTGACTTGGCAGACGATGTTCTTTCGATTTCCCTGTATACGGTGTAAACTTTCGACACAGTGCCTCTCGAAACTCCAACCTCTTCGGCTTCCGTGATTACCAACAATTTTCCCACTTTAAAACCACGTAGGTCCGACAAAATGCAATCACAAAGACACAGAATACTGTTCTGACCACGACAGACCCATGCTACGTATTGGGGACATTGTACAGGTGCAATGGCAAATACAACAGCGCATTCTGCACACATCACTAGCATCTGCATTTGTGTTCAAATACGCATTTTCCGCGGTGTTTTCATATTTATGTCGAACCACTGCAACAGGGTTTCAGTTTTTATGGACGAATATTCACTATGGCGTCAAAAACCCAGAAACGCGTACGTGTGAATTTTGGTGATTTCCTTCGTATACGATATCACAATGAAGCGAAAATGAGCCTAAGGAGAGCAATGAGAGAAGCGTTCAATGATTTCGGAAGTAAGACATTGTCAACCCCTCTGTGTAAAAACCCTAAGAGATTTTGGTCGTATGTAAAATCAGTAAGTGCGTCAAAATCATCTACTCATTCCCTCAGTGACCACACCGGTACCGAAACGGAAGGCAACAGAGCAAAAAGGCCGAAATACTGAATTCGGTCTTCTGAAGTTGTTTCATCGCGGAAGATTAAGTAGGCTGTTTAGGTTCTTATATTGGTAACGCCGCCGCCACGTAGCGCTCTGTATGAAAATCACTGGCTGTGCTGTGTGCAGTCTGTGGCTGGTTGGCATTGTTGTAATACTCGCCATTGTAGCGTTGGGCAGTTGGCTGTTAACAGCGCGTAGCGTGGCACAGTTGGAGGTGAGCCGCCAGCAGTGGTGGATGTGGGGAGATAAATGGCGGAGTTTTGAAATTTGTAAGACTGGATGTCATGAACTGCTATGTATATTATGACTTTTCAACACTATTAAGGTAAATGCATTGTTTGTTCTCTATCAAAATCTTTCATTTGCTAACTATGCCTGTCAGTAGTTAGTGCCTTCAGTAGTTTGAATCTTTTATTTAGCTGGCAGTAGTGGCGCTCGCTGAATTGCAGTAGTTCGAGTAACGAAGATTTTTGTGAGGTAAATGATTTGTGAAAGGTATAGGTTAATGTTAGTCAGGGCCATTGTTTGTAGCGATTACTGAAAGTCAGATTGCGTTGCGCTAAAAATATTGTGTGTCAGTTTAAGCACAGTCATGTTTAATTTTTCTGAGGGGACGTTTCACACTGTCCCTCCTTTCAGTCGTCGTACGAACGTCGAAATGGCAGATATTGAGATAACCGATTGCGGAATTGAAAAGCAGCTACAATCGCTTAGTAGTGGAAAGGCTTCGGGGTCAGATGAGATACCTATAAGAGTCTATAAAGATTATGCGAAAGAACTTGCTCCCCTTCCAGCAGTAATTTATCGCAGATCCTTGAACAACGAAAGGTACCTAACGACTACGGAAAAGGGCAGGTCATTCCCGATTTTAAGAAAGGCCCTTAGACAGAGCCGCACAATTATAGGCCTATATCGTTGACGTCAATCTGTTGTAGAATTATGGAAATTCCTTTACGCTCAAGTATTATAACGTTTTTGGAGAATCAAAATCTCCTCTATAAAAATGATAATGGATTCCGCAAACAGAGATCCTGCCAAACTCAGCATGCTCTGTTCCTCCGTGAGATCCACAGCGCAGTGGACAACGGCTCTCAGGCTGATACCGTGTTCCTTGACTTCAGTAAGTCATTTGACAACGGCCCGCATAGCCGTTTAATTTTAAAAAAATACGAGCTTACGGAGTATCGGAGTAGACCTGCGATTGGATTCAAGACTTCCTTGAGGATAGAACTCAACACGTCGCTCTTAACGGAAGTAGATCGACAGAGCCAAAGGTAATATCCGGAGTACCACAGGGAAGTGTGATAGGACCGTTGCTGTTCACAATATGTATATAAATGATCCAGTAGAAAGCGTCGGATGCTCTTTAATGCTATTCACAGATGATGCAGTTGTTTGTACCAAAGTAGTAATAAGAATTTGCAGAACCTCCTGCAGAGAATTGATGAATGTTTCAGACTCTGGCAGTTGACTCTGAACATAAATAAATGTAACATATTGCGCATACATAGGAAAAGAAATCCACTACTGTACAGCTACACCATCGATGACAAATAGCTGGAGACAGCGTTTGCCGTAAAAATTCTAGGCGTAACTATCCAGAGCGACCTTAAGTGGGATGACATTATAAAACAGATACAAGGCTCAGATTCATAGGAAGAATCTTAAGGAAATTTAACTCATCCACGAAAGAAGTGGCTTATAAGGCGCTTGTTCGTCCGATTCTTTAGTATTGTTCATCTATCTGAGATCCCTATCAGGTAGGAGTGATAAAGAAGATCCAACGAAGAATGGCTCGTTTCATCACGGGAGAGCTTAGCTGGCGAGAGAGCGCTACAGAGATGCTAAACAAACTCCACTGGCAGAAATTACAAGAGAGACGTTGTGCTTCGCGGAGAGATTTACTACTGTAATTTCGGGACAGCACTTCACAAGAGGAGTCAGACAACATACTACTTCCACCCCCCCCCCCCCCCCCCCACCCACCGCATACATTTCGCCTACTGACCACGAGGGGAAAATTCGAGAAATTAGAGCCAATACAGAGGCTTACCGACAATCATTATTCCCAAGCACTATTCGCGAGTGGAACAGGGTTGGAGGAATTAGATAGTGGTACCGAAAGTAACCTCCGTCACACACCATTGGGTACCTTGCGGAGTATGATGTAGCTGTAGATGAATTAAATCCCACATGTTGTTTACATCGCAATGAAGTTTTTCTTTCTACTCGGCGTAAGTAGAAAACATTTTATGATAACTCGCACAGGTGGTGATATAGAGATTAGTTCCTGTAGTCGACGACGGCAGAGATCATAAAGTGAACAGCTAAACAGAAGCAAAGTGGAGAGCGTCGTGGAACTCGTCGTGAGCGAGTGCAAGCAGTCCATGGAGTGACTGAATTGTCAAACACCGGGAAGGTCCTTCGCTGTACTAGCAATGGCACGTACCGAAGGATTCAGAGTATAGCGAGAACGGCCGGACAAGTACGGGACCGCGATGTTTACGGACAATGTCGCGTCGGTGAACAGGTCACGTGACATGCCCGCGGCAGCGGCGACCCACTCCACGGGAACAAACTGCGGCCGTGATATGAAGCCCGAATATCTCTGACTTCTCCATATCGATACTCATTCTGGTCGTGGAATCTGAATCGCCATCGGATAGTAAACAAAGGTGTTACATAAAAGATGTCCTGATGATGAAGCAGTGACTTCGAAATTTCCATTGGTGTAGCAAAAACGCTACAAAAAGGCGGTAGTTTGATTTTATTGTTAAGGTCTCCATTTATTTCACTGTCTCGGTTTTGTTATCGAGAGCTCCTGTGCTACCATGAAATCTTTGCGTTTGTTAAGCCATAACTAAACCTTACACCATTCGTTATTAACCATGGTATCCAGTTTCAACATTTGCTGCTATTTCGGCAATAGGTCTTCATTAGTTTCGCTTTCTGACGACGAAAGCATTCACAGAAAAGCTTCAGGAAGTGTATACTGCACAGTAACAACCACTTATTGTTATTCTGAGTCGCTATACAATGCAAATAAATTCGATGAAACGGATGTTGAGTTTAGATTTGCGAATTAAGGGGAGTTGGAACGCCCTATACCGACAATATTAAATTTAGTGACTTGCTTTCCCTATATTTCAGGAACCACTGTAACCACTGACATGAAACTTTTACAGGATATTAAACTGTGTGTTCTGAGTCTACTGAACTACAATAATTGCGTTTCAGCCACTGCTGGGAATATAATTTTTTAATTACACGGTTAAAGTTTTGTGTACTTTCTGTACGCTCTCCTAAATAATTTTAATTATACATAACATTATGTTCTTCTTTTAATTCAGTAGACTCAGGATATGTTTGTTATTACTCCCTGAAAATTTGAAACTCTAATCGAAGTGGTTTCTAAGAATTAGGAAAAAATGCAACAAAAATGTTAGTTTTCAGGAACGGCTTCTAAAGTTTCAAAATACTGTAACTCACTTAATATATGCTTAATTTTTTATTTTTAGTCACTCAGAAGCACCCTGCACCTTACTGTATATCATCCCCTTGGTCTTTTCCCAAGTTTTTTCTTCTTCCTGTGCTCGTTAGTGGCCAACTGTGCTGCGTACTCTGCTTTATCAATGCAGACCTTGTCTATCCTTTCAAGTTTTCTAATGCAGTTTTCTCCAGGACTTAATGACCCATATGCTGTAGCATTTTCACCCTACCAATGGTGCCATCATTAAAAGCAATAATAGCTTCACTGACCTCGCACTTTCGTGTCTTCATTCCAACAAAAACATTATTTGGTAAGCGAGTCCACATAACTTTATAAAAGACATATTTACGCCAGTGACTGTAACACTTTCTTTATTTCACGATTGCAATTTCGGCCTTAGGCCATTATCAAGTGCAGGTTTTTGTGGCTTTAAGCCATGTCAACTTAAAATGAGCTGACACATTTATATGTCGTTGTCATTACTATTAAATACTTTCGTGACGAATGTATTTCTCTTTCAGTGTGGTTCCCAGTTAGATTTACGCCTTTTTACTTTCCCAGACTCCTTTTGGGAACTGTTTTAACCCGAGACCTGTTTGCATGAGGAAACAGGGACTGATAACCTAATCAGACACGAGATACTTGAAGGAGTTGCGGTTTGCATAAAACGCGTAGGTAGGGGTAGCTTAATCACCTTATATATACTCCTGAAGCCAACTTATTATGTGTGACAGAGGATATTTTGTGTATCAGCGTCACTTTCTTCTTTTCCTGTTCCAGTCGCTAATAGTCACGAGAAGATCAATTTTTGGTAAGTGTCTGCGTGAATTCGAATGTCTCTAACTGCACCTTCGCGATCTTTTTTGCGCAATGTATACGTGGAAGAAAGCAATATACTGAATTACTCAGCTAAAAATGTACACTCACGAAATTTTAACAGACTTGCTGTGATGTTCAATGTCTCTCTTGTAGCGTCTGCTACTGGAATTAAATAAGCATTTCCATGATGAATTCGCATTTACTAAACGAGTTTGTGTCGAAACGTGCTTTGGATCTTCACTGTTGCATGTCGGGGAAGCGTCCCGCACTCAGGAGAAATATGCAAGTATCTGTCAAAGGAGGGTTTGGTAAGATATCTCCCTTGTGTTTAGACTACACGCCCTGAGGATTCTTGCAAAGAACATTAGTTTGACATCTGCGATTAGTTTTCTGTGGTCCTTCCACTTTAAATCGATCTGTGCTCGTACTAGTAGATCCTGAATGGATTCAAACTGCCTCCAGTGGTTGATAAGCAACTGTGTACTCAAGAATAGGTCCCTCTGCATGCTTATGCACAGTTCACTCCATTTGTTTACGATACGTTTCAACTGCTAACACGTGCACGAAGCGTTGATCCTCGGCAGAGTTCCACGCATTTAGCTACATTTCTAGTTTCGCGGCATCCCTGTGTGTAATAGCATCGTCCACAAACAGCCTCGGAGCTTCCTTCGTACTGCTTGTGGGTGATGTTAAACAGGTTCGTTTAGCCGCCCCTACAGCTGGGTTTTATGCAACCCGCAGTGCCTTCAAAAGCCAAGTGCGAGATTTTCATATTCTGTCGCTCGCTATTTGCTTATTATTAGTCCTATAGAGAAAAATGAACGGGAGCTTTTTCTAGCAAATTTAATGTAGTCAAATCTTGTACTGGAATATACGAGGGTTGTCCAGAAAGTAAGAATCCGGTAGAGCTTCGCACAGATGTGTTGGGCAGTGTCTCTAGTATGCCCGTCGGTCGTGTCGCGTCGCTCTTTTGAGCTTCGAGTGAACAGTGAGCACGTAAAGAACGTAGGGAATAGCGTCTGCCGCCAAGTATGAGGGCCTTGATAGAGATTTCGCCTGTTATGCAGCCGACATAACACAACTGTCGAGCAGTTCCTTCTCCATGCCAATTCTCGGCCGCACGCTGCAGGGGCAATGAAGACGCTTTTGCAGCGTTCCCGATGAGAAGCGTTTGATTATCCGCAATACAGTCCGTAATTGGTTTCCCCTATCTCTGCTCACAAGAACCGCTAGCTACGGAGACAAAATGTTTCCAGAGACAACGAGCTGCAGACCAGTGCAGATAGCCGGCCATAGTGGCCGTGCGGTTCTAGGCTCTACAGTCTGGAGCCGAGCGACCGCTACGGTCGCAGGTTCGAATCCTGCCTCGGGCATGGATGTGTGTTATGTCCTTATTTTAGTTAGGTTTAATTAGTTCTAAGTTCTAGGCGTCTGATGACCTCAGAAGTTAAGTCGCATAGTGCTCAGAGCCATTTGAACCATTTTTGAACCAGTGCAGATAAATGGCAGAAAGCACAGCGGCATCTTCCTATGGCGAGGTTATTGGAAAGTTGATACAACACTACGACAAAACTCGAAGTTAGAGCGGCGACTACGTAGAGAAGTAGGTGGAAGGTGTATCTAACTGGTGCAAATAAAATGTTTCTGGTTTTCACTGAGGTTTCCATTTCGCGACATATCGGAAGTTACTTTCTGGACAGCCCTCATATTTTCAATCTGTTGTGTTGTTGTGGTCTTCAGTCCTTAGACAGTCCTTGATGCAGCTCTCCATGCTACCCTATCCTGTGCAAGCTTCATCTCCCAGTACTTACTGCAACCCACATCCTTCTGAATCTGCTTAGTGTATTCATCTCTTGGTCTCCCTCTCTACGATTTTTACCCTCCACGCTGCCCTCCAATGCTAAATTTGTGATCCCTTGATGCCTCAGAACAAGTCCTACTAACCGGTCCGTTCTTTTTGTCAAGTTGTGCCACATACTCCTCTTCTCCCCAATTCCATTCAATACTTCATCATTAGTTACGTGATCTACCCATCTAATCTTCAGCATTCTTCTGTAGCACCACATTTCGAAAGCTTCTATTCTCTTCTTGTCCAAACTATTTATCGTCCACGTTTCACTTCCATACATGGCTACACTCCATACAAATACTTTCAGAAACGACTTCCTGACACTTAAATCTATACTCGATGTTAACAGATTTCTCTTCTTCAGAAACGCTTTCCTTGCCATTGCCAGTCTACATTTTATAAATCTAGGCCACCGTTTTTCAGTTATTCAAGAAAGTCGTGTATGAAACGACTGTCGTAAATTTTTCTCGAATAATTAGAAAACTACGACCTCTAGCGAAAACATATCCCAGTACAAAATTGAACTACATTAAATTTCCTACAAGAAGGTCATCCTCATTTTTTGCTGTAGGACTAAAAGTCTGCGTGTAGCATAGCAAGAGAATATGAAAATGTTGTGCTTCTATTCGGTGGCGTTGCAAGTCGCATAAAACCCAGTGGTAGGGGCAGCTGAATCACCTCGTACACAGAAAATTCACAACGCTAGGAAACTGAAGCGAAACTCAGAAAGAATACAGAAGCCTGGTGCAGGGATTAGCGGTTGTTACCTCAAATATTACGTGACTTCGTGTGAAGAGGATTTTTACATATCCCGACGAGTTTTAATTGGACGTCAGGTTTCTCTGGAAAATAGGGCTAATACAGCTTAAATCTGGATACCTGGCAACCCTGCCCACCATATCGGTGTCGCTCGCAGACGTTATGGACCTGCGCATCGTTGCTGAGCGCAGAGCAGGGTGTTCCACGCAACCGGCAGCGGAACTTTTTGCCCGCAAACATTGCGTGCCTCGGGACGGCGCCTGCCGTTGCCTACGGGACGCACTGGGCTGTGCTGGTCTGTCGGTCACGTGTCGACAGTAAAATGCCACTTACGGCGCCCACTTGCTGCTCAACGGCCGTAATTTGCGCCACAGGTCACCGCGCTTGTGAGGTTACGGCGCGAGTCGTGACGGAACAAGCGACTCCTGCCCGCGTTATTCACGCTTCCTGCCGCGTTAAGAAATCCCGATTCGACTGCGTAGGCGTTCGCCAGTGTCGTGGAAACTACCTGTTTCGCTTGAAAGGCTCCGCACAGTGTAAACTTCTGAACGTAACGTGGAATGCCAACACCTTCTGAAGGCTCAGTTCATTCACCAGTGTTCAGTGCGGCACTCAGACAGTGACACGTTCCTTTCTCCGTATCCTGGAACAACGGAAGCGCGGCCAGAATCCAGGCTCTCACAGCGATGTGCGGCACGTGAGACCAGTTATGTCACCTACTGTTCCGCGGATTCACACTACTGGCCGTTGAAATTGCTACACCACGAAGATGACGTGCTACGGGCGCGAAATTTAACCGACAGGAAGAAGATGCTGTGATATGCAAATGATTAGCTTTTCAGAGCATTCACACAAGGCTGTCGCCGGTGGCGACACCTACAACGTACTGACATGAGGAAAGTTTCCAACCGGTTTCTCATACACAAACAGCAGTTGACCGGAGTTGCCTGGTGAAACGTTGTTGTGATGCCTCGTGTAAGGAGGAGAAATGCGTACCATCACGTTTCCGACTTTGATAAAGGTCGGATTGTAGCCTATGGGGATTGCGGTTTATCGTATCGCGACATTGCTGCTCGCGTTGGTCGAGATCCAATGACTGTTTGCAGAATATGGAATCGATGGGTTCAGTGGGGTAATACGGAACGCCGTGCTGGATCCCAACGGCCTCGTATCACTAGCAGTCGGGATGACAGGCATCTTATCCGCATGGCTGTAACGGATCGTGCAGCCACGTCTCGATCCCTGAGTCAACAGATGGGGACGTTTACAAGACAACAACCATCTGCACGAACAGTTCGACGACGTTTGCAGCAGCATGGACTATCAGCTCGGAGATCATGGCTGCGGTTACCCTTGACGCTGCATCACAGACAGGAGCGCCTGCGATGGTTTACTCAACTACGAACCTGGGTGCACGAATGGCAAAACGTCATTTTTTCGGAGGAATCCAGGTTCTATTTACACCATTATGATGGACGCATCCGTGTTTGGCGACATCGCTGTGAACGCACATGGGAAGCGTGTATCCGTCATCGCCATACTGGCGTCTCACTCGGTGTGATAGTATGGGGTGCCATTGGTTACACGTCTCGGTCACCTCTTGTTCGCATTGACGGTACTTTGAACAGTGGACGCTACATTTCAGATGTGTTACGACCCGTGGCTCTACCCTTCATTCGATCCCTGCGAAACCCTACATTTCAGCAGGATAATACACGACCGAATGTTTCAGGTCCTGTACTGGCCTTTCTGGATACAGAAGATGTTCTGCTCTGGCCAGCAGATTCTCCAGATGTCGCACCAATTGGAAACGTCTGGTCAGTGGTGGCCGAGCAACTGGCTTGTCATAACACGCCAGTCACTACTCTTGATGAACTGTGGTATCGTGTTGAAGCTGCAGGGGCAGCTGTACGTGTACATGCCATCCAAGATCTGTTTGACTCAATGCCCAGGCGTATCAAGGGCGTTATTACGGCCAGAGGTGGTTGTTCTGAGTGCTGATTTCTCAGGATCTATGCACCCAAATTGCATGAATATGTAATCACATCTTAGTTCTAGTATATTTGTCCAATGAACAGCCGTTTATCACTTGCATTTCTTCTTGGTGTAGCAATTTTAATGGCCGGTAGTGTAATCGGAAACGTTTACTGACGCACCTGGAATAACCCTCTGCTCTGCTACACCATCAAATCAATCTAAATAAGGGGAGGCAGTCTTGCTTTGACCCACTAGACAGGATTAAACTTCTCACTACTTCAGTGTCAATAATCAAAGCTTTGTGGCAATTAAACTACTTTCAGAAACCTTCAGAGATCCGGCCGCCAGACGGGAACATATGCACCACTTGCTTAGATAGTCCATTTTGCTGCAAAGAACTTCTGCCGACAATCTCCACATATCAAAACAAGAATGCCCTTCAACGCTAATAAGGAAAAAAGTCGCTCAGAAATATTACCCTCAAATTTCCTCGGAAACGACGCGCTCAGTTCAGTAGCCTGTTGCATTTAACAAAAAACTGAATCACCTCCTTTCGTCTACGCAATTATTTTTTCATCAAAAATTACTGTAGCAATTTCTGTATGTTGAATAGTAAAGCAGATCCTCACTTCTCCCGGTTGTGTTTCTTCTCCCTTTCCGTTTAAAAGTCACGCTTTCTTTTTCTTTTCTTCTCTCTTCATCTTCATTGTCTCACCTCCATTGTTGCCACAATCTGCAGTCTTAACTTATACATACATATTACAAAAATCGATGTATGTATACAGGGTGTTACAAAAAGGTACGGCCAAACTTTCAGAAACATTCCTCATACACAAAGAAAGAAAATATGTTATGTGGACATGTGCCCGGAAATGCTTACTTTCCATGTTAGAGCTCATTATATTACTTTTCTTCAAATCACATTAATCATGGAATGGAAACACACAGCAACAGAACGTACCAGCGTGACTTCAAACACTTTGTTACAGGACATGTTCAAAATGTCCTCCGTTAGCGAGGATACATGCATCCACCCTCCGTCGCATGGAATCCCTGATGCGCTGCTGCAACCCTGGAGAATGGCGTATTGTATCACAGCCGTCCACAATACGGGCACGAAGAGTCTCTACATTTGGTCCGCCTCTACCAATCCATCGGTCACCAAATCTGTTGTTTGGTGTGACGTCATAAGCGAGTGACTGCGTGTGAGATCGCTCTCTAAGTTTTCATATATTTTTAGGTTCCAGATACATATTTTAACGGTTTTTGTGATAATATTTACTATATAAGTGACGTATTAGTGGTTTCTTCATTCAGCTCTGCCTTTCTTCTGTTGTGACGTGATATTTGTGAGTGTTTCGTATCGAGCAACTTAACCTCTTGCCTGTGTTTACATTCCGCGCTGACCAGTTGCAGCTGTAGCGGCGCATCGAAAGCTAAGTACTAATTAATTGTTTGTGCATAGTGATTTATTTAGGAACTTTAGTAGTCTTCAACCGGTGTTCGTGGTGTTTTCTGGTGAAATAATTTCAGAAGAACCTTTTGGGAACTGTTTACAGCTCGTTACTGTGTGATTAGACGTTTGATTCTCTTTCTGTATTAGTCTTTTGTTATATTCACATTTGTTGTTTATTAATACTGTTAATAATAGTAGTTACTTCCCTTGTAGAGTAAGTTTGTGATTATTGTAGTCAGGTTTTTAGCGTCTTCTTATTGTAGTAGCGGAACTTAGAAAAAGTAAAATTTTACCATGAGTGAGAAGTGTGGGCTTTGCCGTAGGTTCGTGAGTAGTGGATTGCGGTGTGACACTTGTTCGAAGTATTTTCACTGGGGGGAATGCAGTGGGGAAGCCAGTGGGCATTCTGGTGAGATCCTCTCCTGGAACTGCAGGTTATGTAGCAAGAGTAAACTGATAGAGGAGCAGGAGCGTAAGATCTGTGCCCTTCAGGTGCAGTTGAAAAACGCACAGGAGGAGCTAGATAGGATGAGGAGGGAGAAGGGGGTTGGGGAATGGGAGCTGGCTGTTGGCAAGAGATCTGCTAGGAGAAGAAGATTTTCAGATAGTTTTACTATTGGTGTTTACAATAGATATGACCAACTGTCAGAGTCTAGTGGAGAGGAATCTCTAGTAGCTGTAGATGTAGGAAGTATGCAGCAGACCTCAGTAGTTACTGTGTCTAGAACAGTTGCAAAGTCGAAGAGGAAGAAGAAGGTTCTGCTGTTAGGTAGTTCACATGGCAGAGGTGTAGGCCAGCAGTTGCAGGAAGTGCTGGGAAGTGAGTACCAGGTCACCAGCATTGTGAAGCCTAATGCAGGGTTGGCTCAGGTGACTGTTAACATAGGGGGGTTATGTAGGGATTTTACTAAAGAGGATCAGGTAGTGATTGTGGGTGGGGCTGGTAATAGTATTGGTAGGGATGGGGAGTATAACATAGATGGTGACCTGGAAAAGATAGCCACTCAGACTGGCAACACGAATGTGCATTTCGTGGAACTGTTTCAGCGTCACGATCGGCCTCATCTTAATACAGCCGTCAGGCGTAATAACATGAGACTTGGGGGTGCGCTGATGACAGAAAGCATGGGTCACATTTCAGTGGTGTCGGTGGAGTCTATCAGCAGGACGGGTTTCACTAGACACGGCCTGCACCTCAACAGGTATGGGAAGGGGAGGTTGGCAAAGCTTATAGGTGACAGCATAGGTGGGGTTGGTGGGATCACTCATGGGAAAATTCCTGCAGTAGTGTGTGTTAGAGCTGCACCTTTTTTAGACTGAAGTCAGCTGATAGGTATTCCTGCTTAAGGGAAGTCTCTCTAACAAGGGAATCACTTTTGACAAAGCTTAGGTATCCGAGTAATGAGGGAATTAGTATATTTCATCAAAATATACAAGGTATTAGGGATAAAGTTAGTGAACTGCTTATAGATGTTGACTCTGAAATTATTGGTATATCTGAACACTTCTTAAATAAGGAGATAATTCAGAGGCTTCCTTTACCAGGATACAGGTTGGCTGGCTGCTTTTCGAGGAGCTCTTTGCGGTGTGGGGGAGTAGCCATGTATGTGAAAAACGGCATCGCATTTGAGTCAATTGATGTTTCAAAGTACTGCACTGAAAAGGTGTTTGAATGTTGTGCAGGTGTGGTTAAATTTAACGGAGTTAAACTTGTAACTGTTGTTATTTATAGATCCCCAGACTCCGATTTCACAGCATTTTTGCTAAAGCTAGAGGAGGTTCTTGGTTCACTTTATAGGAAATACAAAAAGTTAGTTATATGTGGTGACTTCAATATTAATTGTATAAGTGATTGTGCAAGGAAGAGGATGCTGGTAGACCTCTTTAATTCATATAATCTTATGCAAACCGTATTCTTTCCAACGAGAGTGCAAGGGAACAGTAGAACAACCATAGACAACATTTTTGTTCATTCCTCATTACTAGAAGGGCATTCTGTTAGAAAAAAGGTGAATGGCCTTTCAGATCATGATGCGCAAATTTTAACTTTAAAAGATTTTTATGCTGCAACTCGTGTTAAATATAGTCATCAGCTGTTCAGGAAAGCTGATCCGGTTGCTGTAGAGACCTTTGTAAACCTTATAAAGGAACAAGAGTGGCAAGATGTTTATAGCGCTGAGACAGTAAACGATAAATATAATGCTTTTCTAAAGACCTTTCTCATGCTCTTTGAAAGTTGCTTTCCGTTACAACGTTTAAAACAGGGTACTAGCACAAACAGGCAGCCTGGGTGGCTGACTAGAGGGATAAGAATATCTTGTAGAACAAAGTGGCAATTATATCAAAACGTTAGAAACAGTCAAAATCTAAATGCAGCAGCCCATTACAAACAGTATTGTAAGGTGCTTAAAAATGTTATTAGGAAGGCAAAAAGTATGTGGTATGCAGATAGAATAGCTAAGTCTCAGGATAAAATTAAAACCATATGGTCAGTCGTAAAGGAAGTTGCTGGTCTGCGTGCGTAGTGGGAATGTCCGTGTTACTGATAAGTCGCATATATATTCAGTATTTAATAATCACTTTCTGAATATAGCAGGTGAACTAAATAGAAACCTAATTCCAAGAGGGAATCATATAGCGCTCTTAGAAAAAAGTGTTCCGAGACTGTTACCTGAAATGCTCCTCCATGATACTGACAAGAGGGAGATTGAGTTAATAATTAAATCACTAAAGACCAAGAACTCTCATGGATATGACGGGGTGTCTAGCAGAATACTGAAGTATTGTTCTATGTATGTTAGCCCAGTACTTAGCCATATCTGTAACTTTTCCTTTAGGAGTGGTCGGTTTCCTGATCGATTAAAATACTCGGTAGTGAAGCCACTTTATAAAAAGGGAGACATTGATAATGTTGACAATTTTAGACCTATTCCTATGCCATCGGTGTTTGCTAAAGTTATCGAGAAGGTTGTATATACAAGGTTACTGGAGCATTTAAATTCACATAATTTGCTGTCAAATGTTCAGTTTGGTTTTAGAAATGGTTTAACAACTGAAAATGCTATATTCTCTTTTCTCTGTGAGGTTTTCGACGGATTAAATAAAAGGTTGCGAACGCTAGGTGTTTTCTTTGATTTAACGAAGGCTTTTGACTGTGTTGACCACAAAATATTACTGCAGAAGTTGGACCATTATGGAGTAAGGGGAGTAGTTTACAATTGGTTCGCCTCTTACTTTAAGAACAGAAAGCAGAGGGTAATTATCCGCAATATTGAGAGTGGTAGTGATGTTCAGTCCCAATGGGGCACTGTTAAGTGGGGTGTTCCCCAAGGGTCGGTGCTGGGGCCACTGCTGTTTCTTATTTATATAAATGATATGCCTTCTAGTATTACAGGTGATTCAAAAATATTTCTGTTTGCTGATGACACCAGCTTGATAGTGAAGGATCTTGTGTGTAATATTGAAACAGTAACAAATAATTTAGTTCATGAAATAAGTTCGTGGCTTGTGGAAAATAATTTGATGCTAAATCACAGTAAGACTCAGTTTTTACAGTTTCTAACTCACAATTCAACAAGAACTGACATTTTAATCAGACAGAATGGGCATGTTATAAGCGAGACGGAACAGTTCAAGTTCCTAGGCGTACGGATAGATAGTAAGCTGTTGTGGAAAGCCCATGTTCAGGATCTTGTTCAGAAACTAAATGCTGCTTTATTTACCATTAGAACAGTATCTGAAATAAGTGACACTTCAACACGAAAAGTAGTCTACTTCGCATATTTTCATACGTTTATGTCGTATGGTATTATTTTTTGGGGTAATTCTTCTGATTCAAAAAGGGTATTTTTGGCTCAAAAACGGGCTGTTCGAGCTATATGTGGTGTAAGTTCGAGAACCTCTTGTCGACCCCTATTCAAAAATCTGGGAATTCTGACATTGCCCTCACAGTATATATTTTCTTTAATGTCGTTTGTTGTTAGCAATATTAGCCTATTCCCAAGAGTTAGCAGCTTTCACTCAGTTAATACTAGGCAGAAATCAAATCTGCATGTAGAATGCAGTTCCTTGACTCTTGTGCAGAAAGGAGTGCAGTATTCTGCTGCATCCATTTTCAATAAGCTACCACAAGAACTCAAAAATCTTAGCAGTAGCCCAAACTCTTTTAAGTCTAAACTGAAGAGTTTCCTCATGGCTCACTCCTTCTATTCTGTCGAGGAGCTCCTGGAAGAGCTAAAAAATTAAGTAAATTCCAGTGTTACATTGTTGATTGTCTTCATTTAAACTTATGACTTGTCACCTGAATATGTTTTTTTTTTCTATATTTCATTTTATCTGTTTCTAATATCGTGTTATAATTTCATGTATTGACTCGTTCCATGACCATGGAGATTTCTCCTTAATTTGGTCCCACGGAACAATAAATAAATAAATAAATAAATAAATAAACGAACACTTCGACTGAAATGTGCAGGAGCTCCATCGTGCATGAACCACATGTTGTGTCGTACTTGTAAAGGCACATGTTCTAGCAGCACAGGTAGAGTATCCCGTATGAAATCATAATAACCTGCTCCACTGAGCGTAGGTGGAAGAAACTAAAATGAGCTCTAACATGGAAATTAAGTGTTTCCGGACACATGTCCACATAACACCTTTTCTTTATTTGTGTGTGAGGAATGTTTCCTGAAAGTTTGGCGTTACCTTTTTGTATCACCCTGTATATAGGTTACTGTTTGGAAATCGTCGCTGTGTGGCTAGGGGCCACGTACCTATCAAAGCGGTGGGAGTGAAAAACCAGTGTAGCCCATGCCATGCGAATACCCATACTTTAGTCGTCCAGTGTTCCAGAATGAAAGCACTTATTAGAACAAACTTTCTGAAACTTTTTCTCGTTGACGCCCGTAAAATGATGAAAGGAACAAAGTTTATCGCTTGCTAGATTTCCGCTGTTCATATAGTAAAAATGCCGCATCTGGCACGACGTCTTAATTTATTACTTGCTTACTACTAACACTGTTCGAAACATATTTCGCAGACAGTGGTCACATATACCACAGGATGTACCTGCAAAATTATATCATTGTAAAGCACCTAGTTCAGGAGATAAGCCATAGACATTGAGCTGCGTGAAAATGAAAGCGCAGGGCGAAATTCGGTAGAGATACATGTCAAATATGTGTACAAATACGTAGAAAGTATGTTAAATACATGGGCAATATATTTGACAGATGTGTACGCGCTAATAACACGGCTGAAGAGCTCATCCATACCTCCCGGAACGATTTCGTACACATATTAGTTAGAATCTGGAAGGAAAGAAGAACTACCAGCCTCCTATTGGGAATAGCGTAATAATGTAGAGAGAGAAGGATGCGGGGGGGGGGGCTGGGGGGAGAAGGAAGAGATGGACAGACGGAGAGGAGGAAGGAGGAGATGGGCACCGACGGGGGGAGAGTAGGAGATGAACAGAGAGGAGGTGAAGGACGTGATAAACAGAGAGAGAGTGAGAGAGAGAGAAGGGGGGGGGGGCGAGGAGAAGTATTAATAAAAAACTGAAATAAATATTTCCCCGTGCAGTTCTGGGTACTCAGTAAGGATATATACACTCCTGGAAATGGAAAAAAGAACACATTGACACCGGTGTGTCAGACCCACCATACTTGCTCCGGACACTGCGTGAGGGCTGTACAAGCAATGATCACACGCACGGCACAGCGGACACACCAGGAACCGCGGTGTTGGCCGTCGAATGGCGCTAGCTGCGCAGCATTTGTGCACCGCCGCCGTCAGTGTCAGCCAGTTTGCCGTGGCATACGGAGCTCCATCGCAGTCTTTAACACTGGTAGCATGCCGCGACAGCGTGGACGTGAACCGTATGCGCAGTTGACGGACTTTGAGCGAGGGCGTATAGTGGGCATGCGGGAGGCCGGGTGGACGTACCGCCGAATTGCTCAACACGTGGGGCGTGAGGTCTCCACAGTACATCGATGTTGTCGCCAGTGGTCGGCGGAAGGTGCACGTGCCCCTCGACCTGGGACCGGACCGCAGCGACGCACGGATGCACGCCAAGACCGTAGGATCCTACGCAGTGCCGTAGGGGACCGCACCGCCACTTCCCAGCAAATTAGGGACACTGTTGCTCCTGGGGTATCGGCGAGGACCATTCGCAACCGTCTCCATGAAGCTGGGCTACGGTCCCGCACACCGTTAGGCCGTCTTCCGCTCACGCCCCAACATCGTGCAGCCCGCCTTCAGTGGTGTCGCGACAGGCGTGAATGGAGGGACGAATGGAGACGTGTCGTCTTCAGCGATGAGAGTCGCTTCTGCCTTGGTGCCAATGATGGTCGTATGCGTGTTTGGCGCCGTGCAGGTGAGCGCCACAATCAGGACTGCATACGACCGAGGCACACAGGGCCAACACCCGGCATCATGGTGTGGGGAGCGATCTCCTACACTGGCCGTACACCACTGGTGATCGTCGAGGGGACACTGAATAGTGCACGGTACATCCAAACCGTCATCGAACCCATCGTTCTACCATTCCTAGACCGGCAAGGGAACTTGCTGTTCCAACAGGACAATGCACATCCGCATGTATCCCGTGCCACCCAACGTGCTCTAGAAGGTGTAAGTCAACTACCCTGGCCAGCAAGATCTCCGGATCTGTCCCCCATTGAGCATGTTTGGGACTGGATGAAGCGTGGTCTCACGCGGTCTGCACGTCCAGCACGAACGCTGGTCCAACTGAGGCGCCAGGTGGAAATGACATGGCAAGCCGTTCCACAGGACTACATCCAGCATCTCTACGATCGTCTCCATGGGAGAATAGCAGCCTGCATTGCTGCGAAAGGTGGATATACACTGTAATAGTGCCGACATTGTGCATGCTCTGTTGCCTGTGTCTATGTGCCTGTGGTTCTGTCAGTGTGATCATGTGATGTATCTGACCCCAGGAATGTGTCAATAAAGTTTCCCCTTCCTGGGACAATGAATTGACGGTGTTCTTATTTCAATTTCCAGGAGTGTATATAAGCCAGCGCCGTTCTAGCCACAGATGACCGAATCGAGACCGACCGACCGCCGTGTCACCTTTCGTCAGTGGCGTCATTGCATACGATATGGAGGCGTGGGGGTCAGCACACTCCAGGCCGTTGTCGCTTTAGCAGTCCTGGTGCTGCTACCACTCGCTCAAGTAGCTCCTCAGTCGGCATCACGAAGCTGACAGCAGTTCGAAGCATCACATCACATCCTCTCAGTTGTGGGATTCGAACTTGGGTCCCCCATACGGCAGCTATCCTCCTCCTCAGCCCTATCATGCACTCGCCACAGAAAAGTCCTCAGTCGGCTTAAGCTTGCAGCTCGTGATTATTATCCTGAGGTATCTTCCAAACTCCCTAAGTAAATCATCGTGGTAGAAGATGAGCTTCTTCATGAGAAATATAGAAATAACTTCCTCGTGTAAATGAATAAACCTTCGTGGGAGGAAAAATAAATAAATCTGCTCTTGGTAAAGTAGGAATGTCATCATGGGCAGAAAAGACATCCGATCAAATTACACTAGGAAGCGACAGGAAAGAAAACTTCTCTGACAAAACCAGTAGCAACTCCTCTTAAAGAGACTGTTAAAACATCTTGGAAAAGAAACACAATGCAAAGACTCTTTATGAGAAATCGTGCAACTATCTTCTTTTTTTTTTCGGAGAAAGCAATAAGACGCTCCTCAAACAGTAAGAAAAGATATTCGATAAGAACATCTGTGTTCGTCTGCTGGAAGAAGACAACAGCGCACCACCTGCAAAAGGACCATGCCACGTAGAGAACTGCGGTATTGAAACCAGTCTTCGGACTGATGAAAGCTTTTCTATTTTACTACTGCTTCTACGGCCTTTGTCGTAACTACAACTGTTTCTAAGAGCTAGATTCCATAACAGTTTTAAGACACATTGTAATAAGTGGCCGACAACTAATTCAATGTAAAATATGAAGGATTACTGTTTAGATTTGTCAGATGGACTTAGATTCCTAGTCTTGTCAGGAAAAGTTAAATACACAAGCTGACTCCCTCCACTGGTGATCTACATCCGCTGAACTACTACAGCAGTAAGTATTGTGCACTGACGTCAAATTACGAACATCAGTTAGTCGTTTACAACTACCATAGTCACAGTGACTTGCCGCTAGTTTTTATCCAGCTAGCAAAAGAGTATGCAATATACACCTTCTTGAAATTTTAATTGCTTCTGTTTGTTCCTGTAGCACGAAATCTGTACTTCCTTGGACGTGCATTCCAACTCAAACTTATTTGCCTCTAGCGCCCTCTACAAGCTTAAGAACTTGTAAGAAGAATTTCGGAACAGTATAAGCCCCTTTCATTGTTGGTGATATAACGACATTGATTATATTATGAGACCGTATTGTTTGTGTCTGCCGCGCAGGATTAGCCGAGCGGTCTAGGGAGTTGCAGTCATGGGCCGTGCGGATGATCCAGGCGCAGGTTCGAGTCCTCCCTCGGGCATGGGTGTATGTGTTTGTCCTTAGGATAATTTAGGTTAGGTAGTGTGTAAGCTTAGGGACTGATGACCTTAGCAGTTAAGTCCCATAAGATTTCACACACATTTGAACATTTTTTTGGTTTATATCTGTACACGGTGCATTACGAAATACAAAGGGCGCGGTGCACTTGTACGTTCACTAATGTCCAACCAGAGCACTACACATTTTATGTCAGTCACTCACCTTTCGATGACACATAGGCTACAGCCGTTCACTATACGCATTGCAAGAGACCGTATCTGAAAGTGTTACGTAGCTAAGTAGGTAGCGAGGTGAGTTCCGAATAACTTACCGCAAGCTCGTTTATATTCTGAAAATCCGTCAATGAAATAACCAGTTCCACGGAATATTTGATAATCGTTATTCACACGTTTGTGACCAGAAACTATTATCATTCCTTCGTTACTGTATGCGTAAGTTCAGAATATTTTGCCGGCCGTGTGGCCGAGCGGTTCTAGGCGCTTCAGTCCGGAACCGCGCGACTGCTACAGTCACACGTTCGAATCCTGCCTCGGGCATGGATGTGTGTGCTGTCCTTAGGTTAGTTAGGTTTAAGTAGTTCTAAGTTCTAGGGGACTGATGACCTCAGATATTAAGTCCCATAGTACTCAGAGCCATTTGAACCATTTTTTTAAATAACAATCGAATGACGTTATGCGAGCTCCTCTTGGGTTTGCAGACTTTTTGAGGCCTTGCGTTGTCATGGAGACTTTGCGTTTTCGTGGCGACGAACACTCTGAAGTCATTTCTTCAATTTCCTGAGGGATACCATTATACAATTGTGTTGATTGTTGCACTATGAGGGAGGTTATCTAACAGAATAATCAGAGACCTAGGGCTTTACCTGCTTACGTTGCAGCTTTGAACTTTTTCTGCGGAGGAGACGTGGTTTGGCGCCACTCCATGGATTGCCGTTTTGGAGAAAGCATATTTGTGACCTTATCTGTATAGTATTATGTTTATTCTCCACCGGTTTCGATTGTTCCAACCATCTTCAAGTAGAGAAACATTGCACATCAATGGATCAAACATATTTTTCTCCTTGAAGATGGCTCAAAAATGGCTCTGAGCACTATGCGACTTAACTTCTGAGGTCATCAGTCGCCTAGAACTTAGAACTAATTAAACCTAACTAACCTAAGGACATCACACGCATCCATGCCCGAGGCAGGATTCGAACCTGCGACCGGAGCGGTCGCTCGGCTCCAGACTGCAGCGCCTAGAACCGCACGACCACTCCGGCCGCCTTGAAGATGATTGTAACAGTCGAAACATAAAATTGTCCAGATGATGGCACAAATTTCTTTTTCGAAATTAGGTAACAGCTGTAGACAATCACGTACGAAAAGCTCGACTGCCGTTTTGTTTCCGATTCTAAGTGATGAACCAATGTTCGACAGCAAATTGCTATGATCAGCCTCGTAACGCGCAAGCAATTCCGCACAGCTGGTCCTTCATTGCTCTATGTCGTCTTCTGTTAGAAGGCGAGCACACGCCATTTGAGTGCCCCAACTGGTGGACGAGTGAGTCAGCGCTACCAACAGAGATGTCCAGTTGAGTAGCGACGTGCTTAGATCCGTCGATCACCTCGAATGAGACTTTCCGCACGTTCCAGTACTGCAGAAGTCTCAGCTGTGCGCGGGAAATCAGACAGCTTTGCGCGAGCTTGTTGGTTTTTTTCACTACCAGGTCTGCGCAGACATTCTATAAGCACCTAAGAATATCAACAATACTCTGCCTTTCTGCCAAAAAAAAAAAATAAATAAATAAATAAATAAATAAATAAAAATAAAAAAAATAAAAGCTCAATGTCAGCTTTCTGCTTGGAACGCATTTCCGTTACAAACATCATTAAGTATAGTGCCGCCACCTGTCGGAAGCTCATGAAACCATAGGGCCGGAAGCGGGAATATTCGACGATGTCCAACAACAAATTCCACGTTTTATTTTTTCAACCAAAATTGGCGGAGGAAAAAATGTTGCGCTGCTTATTGAACGACCCTCGTGCGTTAAGGCACTGTCTAGTTGCTTACTTAAGTCCAGACACACGCAGACTGCCATCGCCCCGGATCTCCGTGCTGGCAACAGTAACCAGCTCCAGCGAGAATGCCTCAGATCAAATTACAAGCGTCGGTGTGCGGCTGAAATGTTCACAACACCATGCAAAAAGGTATCAAACCCTATTTGTGACATTGCTATAATTTTCTTACCCAGTGAACTAACGGCGGCGCAGGCATTTCACATACCCAGGTGACAACCGCTTTATATTTGATATTAGAATGCTCATATTGTCAGCCAATATTTTCAGTAATAGTTCAACCCTGTTTATCTTGTTGATAATAATAACTTACTTTCCTTTTGTAACCGAATTTTATGCTTGTTTTTAGCCAAATTTGTTTCACTTAATTATGGTAGTCTCTTCAGTATTCTAAAAAGGAAATCATTGTTACAGTGAGTACATTCTTCACGGTAAATATTTTATTTTGAACCATTTGGTATTAGAGTGTATCATATTAACCAAATTATAATGAATGAACCTAAAACTGTAGCTATGAGTCATTACATATATAAATCATTTCCTTGTTAGACAAATGGAGATTCTTAACAATAACTTTATCTTGGAACTCTTCCATTTGGTCCGTGTTTGCACAGGAAAACAATATCAGAAATTGATTCCGCCTTGATGAAAAACACCTTGTTGTTTGTTTACTTGTTTATTTTCCCAAACTAGTTTCGGCGACAAATATCACCATCATCAGTGGTTTTCTTTACGTAATACATGCAGAAAATAGCATAATTATACAAACACAGTGACACATTATTACATTTTTACTATTCGTTTTTTGAAATATAGATTTCTATGGATACTTTCATACTACCTTATTTATTGGATGTTATAGCATGCTTCTGGGAATTGTTGTCGCTGTTTGCGACATATTTTCTGTGCTTTTTTTCTATTGCTGTTTTTTCTCAGCGAACATGTCATCTGCAACTGTATGATCGGCTGTTAGTAAACAAAATACTAGAGGTTGAACTTCGTATGTCAGCAATATACACTTGGGGTTGCGGTAGTGTTATGGAATCCAGTTATTTGGTGTGTACTGGGCTGTTACTTAGTTATTCGTGTACTCACGTTCGTTGGGTAGTATGTAGCTGATTCTATACACAGAAAAACAAAACTTGTTGTCGGGACAGACTATTGCTGTTTTTCAGAATGTGTAGATCGTTTTCGATATTAGTGGGGTGACAGCACACATTCAACTTTTGCGGAACATCTAATGAACAAAAACCATAACCCCACTAATATCGAAAACGATCTACACATTCTGAAAAACAGCAACAGTCTATCCCGACAACTACCAATAGAAGAAAATTACTATATACAGAGGGCTATAGTCGAAGGGAAAAATGTAATAAACGAAAACACAGTCCTTTGCAACAACACACTCTTTACAGCCCTGATAGAACTGAGCAAGGACACAGAACATAAAGCACACATACACACAAGAAAAACCACATCTCCATCACACACAGAGACATGAGTAAGGAACAGGTGCCGTCGAAATTCGCGCTACAGTTTTCATAGCCTTCGTACCGAGCGAGGTGGCGCAGTGGCTAGCACACTGGACTCGCATTCGGAAGGACGACGGTTCAATCCAGCGTCCGGCCATCGTGATTTAGGTTTTCCGTGATTTCCCTAAATCGCTCCAGGCAAATGCCGGGATGGTTCCTTTGAAAGGGCACGGCCGGCTTCCTTCTCCGTCCTTCCATAATCCGATGAGACCGATGACCTCGCTGTCTGCTCTCCTCCCCCAAACAATCCAATCATAGCCTTCTCGCAACATGCGATACACCTCTCGCGACACACGCGGACAGCAAGATGGCGTAATACTCTTGATCACAAACAAAGTGCGAAAGTTTTGTTGGAGATGCTAAAGCCTGTAAGGCGCTACACGTTTCGTTAAAAACGGAAAAAATATTTTTTTTTGTGAAACACGAGTAATAGGTATTTTTATCTGCAAGACAAGTAGCATTTATATTCAAGGAATGATTTGATAAACGGCACCCAATTTACTTCAGATGTGTAGCATACTGTAGGGTTTTGAAATAGGCGTCCTGCTACTGTTCTTTCTTGTGTATGTTAACTCATCGGTTGTCTGTAGGAATTGGCGCTACAGTAAGAAAGGCGGCACTTCATTTTCAGCACTGATCTTCGAACATTTTTCGTCTGTTTCGTGAGTTGATGACATTCTGACAAAGTATGAGAGGAGCAGGAAATGCCACTGTTACACTGATACCTTTACCCAAGCGGGGCAGCAGCTTGCATAACGTACGGGCGAGGTGGACCTCCTGCGGAGTGAGGTCAGCAAACTGGTAACCCTACACGCCGGCTCTTGCTGGTCGCGCCCTAGCTTCGGCGACTGTTTCCGTAATCTCAACAAGGTCAAGACTGGCAGTTGAGTCGGTTCTGCACGCGGGGCAACGAACAAAGGCAGGCCGGTTTCGTAAGAGACAACAGCAGAGTCTAAAACGTGTCGCTTGATTGTTTTGACGATGTTAGTGAACATTTTCCATACAGTAAGCTTACACCACGCAGATGTTTTCATCATCCACAAATAAGTGACATACAACACTTTATAACAGGAATTAATTTACGAACTAATTAGTAACATTGTGTACCATACGGCTTATGGTTCCATTCGATTACATGAAGAAAGTGAAAATTTCAGAACAGAGAAAGCAGACAGCGTGCCCCCATTTCAAGAAAACTGCTTTGTGCCGTCTTGGAAGATGTCTTCAAATAATTAAATTGGGTTATGAAGGAACACGCACAAACGGATCTTATCTGAACCACCTTCGATTTTCGACTGCTTGCTTCAGATTCACAAACAAGAATTTCAGCAATTGATGGAGCAACTGGACAGAGCAAGTATGACAGTAACGCTTCACCATTAATTACAGTAAGAGCAAAAGAAAGAACAACCAGTATACCATAGAAATGTAGGATAGATTAATGACGGCGTTACACACTAACTGTTCAGTAGTGTCTGAACACTTATTGGTGTCCATCGTTCGTCTTTGTGACGTCTTGAATTCTGCTGGAGACGCTTTCAATGAGCTTTGTGAAAGTCTATGGAGAAACGCCAGCCCAGTATTCCTCAAGATCCAAAACCGGAGAAGGTACTGATTTTGGACGTTGGGGCATGGAGCGAAATAGACATTCTAACTCATCACAAAGGTGTTCCATTTTGTTCAATTCGCGACTCTGGACTGGTCAGTCCATTCCAGGAATTATTGCCCAGAAACCATTGCCTCACAGATCTTGCGTTATAACAGGGTGGATTGTCAGGCTGATAAAAACAACTCAACGTCTCTAAAGTTTTCATCTACTGTACGCAGCGCGCAGTTACTGTAAAATATGTTCATATACTTCCGAATTTAGCGTTATCTTGAAAGCAGTGAGGGGACCACACCCTAAACACGAAAAGCAACCCATACTGCAACAACATTTCCTTCGTACTCCACTGTTGGCACTACACATGATGTTCTCCAGGCATTAGCCAAATCCAAGCCCTTCCTTCTCATAGCCAGAGGGAGCAACGTAATTCATCACTTCAAAACACACATTTCCAGTCATCCACTGTCCAGTAGCGTCACTATATACACCATCTCAAACGTCACTTACCGCTGACCACAGGAATGAGTGGATTATAGGGCACTGCTCGACCTCTTATACTCCGTTCCTGCTAACTCCTTACGCACAGTTATTGTGTTAACTGGGCTGCCGATAACACTTTGGAGCCCACGAGTGATTCCTTCCCCAAATTTTATGCGATTTTCAAACAACATCCTCCGCGGTCCCTGACCGCCAGTACATACGTGGTCTTAGTTTAGCTGTGATTATTAATTGCGCCATACCCATCCCTGTAGTCAAACTAACCTCTTCGAATAAGGCTGAAAATTCGTTTTCAAGAAAGTCTTAGATAATGGGGTCCTGCAACATGATGCGCCAATATAACAGGCATACTATAACAAACATTAACAAAGGAGCGTTCTTGCAAATGTGACTGCACAAAGGCACTTGAAAATTAGCCAGCTGTAAAATTCTAATCGTCTACTTTCATCTCCTCCTCAAAAGTACTGGACTCGCATTAGGGAGGACGAAGGCTCAAATCCACAACTGGCCATCCAAATTTAGATTGTCCATCATTTCCTCAAATAGCTTCAGGAAAATGCCAGAATGGGTTCTTTGAAAGGAGCGCCCTATTTCCGTTCTCCTTCCGTGCAACAATATCACGCAATTAAGAAAACACGTGTTCAGCAGGTAATGCAAAACACTTTTTTTTCCGGCCAGTTTTGGTTGGAAAAAAAATGCGGACTTTGCTGTGGGACGTCGTGGAATATTCTCTCTTCAGCCCTTATAGTTTCATAAAGTTGCGATACTTCGCGGCACTATACGTAGGTCTCCAAACTGGCGTCTGTAACGGTAATGCGTCTCAAGCAGAGAGATCTCACTGAGTTTCTTTTGGCAGGAAACCAAATCACTGCAGATATTCACAGGCGCTTGCAGAATGTCTGCGGAGACCTGTCAGTGAACAAAAGCACGGTGAGTCGTTGGACGAGGCGTCTGTCATCATCGCAACAAAATCGCGAAAACCTCTCTTATCTCCTGCTTGCCGCACAGAGCTGTGACTTCTGCAGTGTTGGAACGTGGGGATCGATGGATCAGAATCAAACATCCCACTGCTCAAGTAGACGTCTCTGTTGCTAGTGCTAGGACACTCTTCCACCAGTTGGGGTTTTCAAGGTGTGTGCCAGATGGATTCCTTGACGCCAAACGGAAGAAAAATGGTTCAAATGGCTTTAAGTGCTATGGGACTTAAATCTGAGGTCACCGGTCCCCTAGACATAGAACTACTTGAACCTAACGACATCACACTCATCCATACCCGAGGCAGGATTCGAACCTGCGACCGTAGCAGCAGCGCGGTTCCGGACTGAAGCGCCTAGAACCGCTCGGCCACGGGGGCCGGCGCCAAACGGAAGAGCATAAAGAGCAACGAAGAACCATATGTGCGGAATTGCTTGCGCTTTACGAGGCAGATCCTGAAAATCTTTTGTCGAATATCGTCTCAGGTGATAAAACGTGGGTTTATCATTTAGAACCGGAAACAAACGGCAATCTCCTTCTGAGAAAAAATTTAGAGCCGCGCCCTAAGCCGGTTAAATCATGGCGACCGTCTTCTGGGACTCTAAAGAGGTTATACTGTTTGATGTCCTCCCTCGGGGTGCAATGATCAACTCTGAAGTGTAGGCCTTCTGTGCTACCCTCAGCAAGAAACGACTTCAGCGTGATCGTCGTCACAAAAATGCAAACGCACTTCTCCTTCTCCATGACAACGTAAAGCCTCACGCAAGTCTGCGCACCCAAGGACCTCACAAAACTTAAAACTGTTTTCACTCATTCATTCTGCAGCCCGGATCTTGCACCCTCCGACTTTCATCTGTTTAGTCCAATCAAGGACGCACTCTGCAGAATGCAGTATATGGGTGATGGGGAGGTTTTCGAAGTAGCAAGACGTCGGCTCCGATGTTGATCATTAGAGTTGCACCATGCTTTCAGTAAGGTGGAGTAAGCCCGACGTGTTGATCGGGGATTATGTTGAAAAATACAGTTCTGTAGTTAAAAGAGCGAGGAATACTATGGTGTATTGGAATGCTGAATAAAACCAAGCTGCTTCCAGAAAAAAGTTTCATTACTTGTTGAACTCCCCTCGTATTTTACCACATTCTCTACAAAGGACAGCAGCATTTCCAGTACAAAACCCGTAGACGTATATCATATCGGCATACTCCGTGTTTTTAATCGCGTGCGAGAGGATAAAACGATACGTTATAATTGGCCGACAAACCATAATCATAGCTGAAAAATTCAGGTATGTAAACAGCTTCACTACTTGATCTTCAAAATAAAAATGATAATCGATAAATAAACATACAGCATCTTCAATGCCAGTACACATCTGTGTAAACTATTGTATCGCTGTAACGAATTACCACCTCCTGAAGTATTTGCTATTGCTCATTAAGTATCTCACTTCCAGCACGACCAGTGTCGTACTTTGCTCAGTAACTTCCTACTTGGACACTGCTTCACCTACCGGTTGTTGTTGTTGTGGTCTTCAGTCCTGAGACTGGTTTGATGCAGCTCTCCATGCTTCTCTATCCTGTGCAAGCTTCTTCATCTCCCAGTACCTACTGCGACCTACATCCTTCTGAATCTGCTTAGTGTCTTCATCTCTTCGTCTCCCTCTACGATTTTTACTCTCCACGCTGCCCTCCAATACTAAACTGGTGAACCCTTGATGCCTCAGAACATGTCCTACCAACCGATCCTTTCTTCTAGTCAAGTTGTGCCACAAACTTCTCTTCTCCCCAATCCCATTCAATACTTCCTCATTAGTTATGTGATCTACCCAACTAATCTTCAGCATTCTTCTGTACCACCACATTTTTAAAGATTCTATTCTCTTCTTGTCCAAAATACATATCGTCCATGTTTCACTTCCATACATGGCTACACTCCAGATAAATACTTTCAGAAACGACTTCCTCACACTTAAATCTATACTCGATGTTAACAAATTTCTCTTCTTCAGAAATGCTTTCCTTGCCATTGCCAGTGTACATTTTATATCCTCTCTACTTCGACCATCATCAGTTATTTTGCTCCACAAATAGCAAAACACCTTTACTACTTTAAGTGTCTGATTTTCTAATCTAATTCCCTCAGCATCACCTGACTTAATTCGACTACATTCCACTATCCTCGTTTTGCTTTTGTTGATGTTCATCTTATATCCTCCTTTCAAGATACTATACATTCCGTTCAACTGCTCTTCCAAGTCCTTTGCTGTCTCTGACAGAATTACAATGTCATCGGCGAACCTCAAAGTTTTTATTTCTTCTCCATAAATTTTAATACCTACTCCGAACTTTTCTTTTGTTTCCCTTACTGCTTGCATTATATACAGATTGAATAACATTGGGGAGAGGCTACAACCCTGTCTCACTCCCTTCCCAACCACTGCTTCCCTTTCATGCCTCTCAACTCCTATAACTGCCATCTGGTTTCTGTACAAATTGTAAATAGACTTTTGCTCCCTGTATTTCACCCCTGCCACCTTCAGAATTTGAAAGAGAGTGTTCCAGTCAACATTGTCAAAAGCTTTCTCTAAGTCTACAAATGCTAGAAACGTTGGTTTGCCTTTCCTTAATCTATTTTCTAAGATAAGTCGTAGGGTCAGTATTGCCTCACGTGTTCCATTGTTTCTACGGAATCCAAACTGATCTTCCCCGAGGTCGGCTTCTACCAGTTTTTCCATTCGTCTGTAAAGAATTCGCGGAGGAAGGTGAAAAAGTTGGACCCAACGACATCTTGGCCGACGTATTATCAGTACCTTGGAGAGGTTGTGAATCCTATCGAATACCCATGCGCGGCAAGTAGTGTGCTGTGGAGAGAAGGTAAGGGCCTGGAAGCTGGATGGCGGCATACAGCGTGTGCGCGCGCGCCCTTGAACACTGGGGCTGGTGTAACGCGACCCGCTCGGTGGGACGCCGGGCGCCGTCTTCTCTGGTGGCGCCGACACAACGGGTTCTGCGCGACACGTCACCTCTGCGCCGTCTCGTCTGGCCATTTGCCAGACGGCGCCACTCTGCTCAGTAGACCAGGGGTTCCCAAACTTTTCCTGTGAGAGAACACTCTGAGAATCCTGATACTTTGATGGAAGTCCTTATTTATTTTGAAGGTCAATAAAACTTTAAAAAAATTAAAAAATGAGTAAAACTTGTTTTATACTTTAAAAAAATCCTTTATTTCCAATCATAATAATTATACAAGGATAACACATCGCCTTAGTGATTAGTGGGTCTTAATATTCTACAATGTGATCTATAATTGCAGCTACTACATTGTTGTAGAATTTTGGAGTTGTAGAATTTTGGAACACGTATTATGTTCGAGTATAATGATTTTTCTGGAGACTAGAAATCTACTCTGTAGGAATCAGCATGGGTTTCGAAAAAGACGATCGTGTGAAACCCAGATCGCGCTATTCGTCCACGAGACTCAGAGGGCCACAGACACGGGTTCACAGGTAAATGCCGTGTTTCTTGACTTCCGCAAGGCGTTCGATACAGTTCCCCACAGTCGTTTGATGAACAGAGTAAGAGCATATGGACTATCAGACCAATTGTGTAATTGGATTGAGGAGTTCCTAGATAACAGAACGCAGAATGTCATTCTCAATGGAGAGAAGTCTTCCGAAGTAAGAGTGATTTCAGGTGTGCCGCAGGGGAGTGTCATAGGACCTTTGCTGTTCACAATATACATAAATGACCTTGTGGATGACATTGGAAGTTCACTGAGGCTTTTTGCAGATGATGCTGTGGTGTATCGAGAGGTTGTAACAATGGAAAATTGTACTGAAATGCAGGAGGATCTGTAACGAATTGACGCTTGGTGCAGGGAATGGCAATTGAATCTCAATGTAGACAAGTGTAATGTGCTGCGAATACATAGAAAGAAAGATCCCTTATCATTTAGCTACAAAACAGCAGGTCAGCAACTGGAATCAGTTAATTCCATAAATTATCTGGGAGTACGCATTAAAATGGAATGATCATATAAAGTTGATCGTCGGTAAAGCAGATGCCAGAGTCAGAAGAAGCCCAAGAAAATGCAATCCGAAAACAAAAGAAGTAGGTTACAATACTCGTGTTCGCCCACTGATTGAATACTGCTCAGCAGTGTGGGATCCGTGCCAGATGGGGTTAATAGAAGATATAGAGAAGATCCAACGGAGAGCAGCGCGCTTCGTTACCGCATCATTTAGTAAACGCGAAAGCGTTACGGAGATGATACACTCCTGGAAATGGAAAAAAGAACACATTGACACCGGTGTGTCAGACCCACCATACTTGCTCCGGACACTGCGAGAGGGCTGTACAAGCAATGATCACACGCACGTCACAGCGGACACACCAGGAACCGCGGTGTTGGCCGTCGAATGGCGCTAGCTGCGCAGCATTTGTGCACCGCCGCCGTCAGTGTCAGCCAGTTTGCCGTGGCATACGGAGCTCCATCGCAGTCTTTAACACTGGTAGCTTGCCGAGACAGCGTGGACGTGAACCGTATGTGCAGTTGACGGACTTTGAGCGAGGGCGTATAGTGGGCATGCGGGAGGCCGGGTGGACGTACCGCCGAATTGCTCAACACGTGGGGCGTGAGGTCTCCACAGTACATCGATGTTGTCGCCAGTGGTCGGCGGAAGGTGCACGTGCCCGTCGACCTGGGACCGGACCGCAGCGACGCACGGATGCACGCCAAGACCGTAGGATCCTACGCAGTGCCGTAGGGGACCGCACCGCCACTTCCCAGCAAATTAGGGACACTGTTGCTCCTGGGGTATCGGCGAGGACCATTCGCAACCGTCTCCATGAAGCTGGGCTACGGTCCCGCACACCGTTAGGCCGTCTTCCGCTCACGCCCCAACATCGTGCAGCCCGCCTCCAGTGGTGTCGCGACAGGCGTGAATGGAGGGACGAATGGAGACGTGTCGTCTTCAGCGATGAGAGTCGCTTCTGCCTTGGTGCCAATGATGGTCGTATGCGTGTTTGGCGCCGTGCAGGTGAGCGCCACAATCAGGACTGCATACGACCGAGGCACACAGGGCCAACACCCGGCATCATGGTGTGGGGAGCGATCTCCTACACTGGCCGTACACCACTGGTGATCGTCGAGGGGACACTGAATAGTGCACGGTACATCCAAACCGTCATCGAACCCATCGTTCTACCATTCCTAGACCGGCAAGGGAACTTGCTGTTCCAACAGGACAATGCACGTCCGCATGTATCCCGTGCCACCCAACGTGCTCTAGAAGGTGTAAGTCAACTACCCTGGCCAGCAAGATCTCCGGATCTGTCCCCCATTGAGCATGTTTGGGACTGGATGAAGCGTCATCTCACGCGGTCTGCACGTCCAGCACGAACGCTGGTCCAACTGAGGCGCCAGGTGGAAATGGCATGGCAAGCCGTTCCACAGGACTACATCCAGCATCTCTACGATCGTCTCCATGGGAGAATAGCTGCCTGCATTGCTGCGAAAGGTGAATATACACTGTGCTAGTGCCGACATTGTGCATGCTCTGTTGCCTGTGTCTATGTGCCTGTGGTTCTGTCAGTGTGATCATGTGATGTATCTGACCCCAGGAATGTGTCAATAAAGTTTCCCCTTCCTGGGACAATGAATTCACGGTGTTCTTATTTCAATTTCCAGGAGTGTAGATAAACTCCAGTGGAAGACTCTGCAGGAGAGACGCTCAGTAGCTCGGTACGGGCTTTTGTTAAAGTTTCGAGAACATACCTTCACCAAAGAGTCAAGCAGTATATTGCTCCCTCGTACGTATATCTCGCGAAGAGACCATGAGAATAAAATCAGAGAGATTAGAGCCCACACAGAAGCATACCGACAATCCTTCTTTCCACGAACAATACGAGAGTGGAATAGAAGGGAGAACCGATAGAGGTACTCAGGGTACCCTCCACCACGCACCGTCAGGTGGCTTGCGGAGTATGGATGTAGATGTAGATGTACATATTAATTTGCAAGACTACAGACAGTATTACTTGGGTTAATGGGCAGACTACTTCTAGTGTTCGCATTACTTTCTAATAACTACTGGTGATTTGTGTTAACTACCTGCAGCGTTACATGTGTGCCAGTGTTAGTATAAACCTACTTGAGTGCCTGGCTCATAGAGTTAAACCCTATGAGCGTGCCCCTGACACAAGGCAGGCAAGAAGTTTATTGTCGCTGCAGGTTCCTAATCTACTATCCTATTCTGTTCTACTAAAACTACTACCTAATCTACGTCATATTCGGTGCACGTGTCAAGTCCGTGAAATAGATCACCCCAATCCCCTAGTCCTGCACGTGGCGGATTCCAACTGTTTAGTCGACCCATCCACGAACAGGCGGTGCGGGATCGGAGTGCTGGACGCGATTGGTGATTAGCAACTAGTCACGAAAGTCTCTCAAGAATATTGTCAATACTTTTCGTGATACCTCCTTGGCTAATGTATTCAGTGTTTGAAATGTCTCTTCTTGTCTCAGTAGGTCGTAAGTATTGTTACTTGTCTCAGTAGGTCGTAAGTTATGTTACTTGGCAGTTGTTGTCGTAGTGCGGCTGCTACATCATCGAAATGGGGGCACTCGTAAACCAGTTTTTGTTTAAATTGTTGTGGATTGGCAAGAGGGCCAACCCACTAATGTAAGAGGAAGCCGAAAGGCACGCGTTTTAGCTCACGCAGGCTGGCGTGAGGTCTGGAACAGGACAAGGAAGTTAGACTAGAAAAAAAGGATGTAACTGGTGGAATACTTAACTTTAATCCATTAATGTTGAACGTAGCTTTTGTCTGTACATTCTTTACAATATCAATAGTAACTGATAATGGCGCCTTGCTAGGTCGTAGCAAATGACGTAGCTGAAGGCTATGCTAGCTATCGTCTCGGCAAATGAGAGCGTATTTTGTCAGTGAACCATCGCTAGCAAAGTCGGCTGTACAACTGGGGCGAGTGCTAGGAAGTCTCTCCAGACCTGCCGTGTGGCGGCGCTCGGTCTGCAATCACTGATAGTGGCGACACGCGGGTCCGACGTATACTAACGGACCGCGGCCGATTTAAAGGCTACCACCTAGCAAGTGTGGTGTCTGGCGGTGACACCACATAAATAATAACTAATAACAGAAATCACAACATTTAAAACAATAAGAAAAAATTTCGGAAAAATCTCCGTCTTGTTAAGTTTTTCGCGGAGCACTTATTCACATCCCGTGGAACACCATGTTCTGCGGAACACAATATGAGAAACTCTGCATTAAAATCGCTGTTTCCGTGCCTCTCTGTCTCCTGCTGTTCTCTGCCAGTTGAAGCCTGCGACATGCTTCAGTTGTTTATTCAAACGTTCGGGAGTTCTGCGTTGTGGTCTTCGTCTTTGTCTGGGACTTTACTCTGGTACTCCCTTTGTCCATTTTCCGTCGCTTCTTTGTGGAATATGTGCTGTTCGTTTACGGTTTAGACGCTTTATCCTTTTCACAACACATTTGCTCTTCTGGCTTCACTTTTATTTTCATCTTTCTTAGTGAGACCTAGGAGTGATCTTTTCATGTCTCTACAAGCTGCTCGATGTAAAATCGGTTGCGTTTCTTCCATAAGCCCTCAAAAGCAGCTTGGTTTGATGGAAAATTTCAGGTTTCAAGTCCTTTCTGGAAACCGATTGCCGGCCGGAGTGGCCCAGCGGTTCTAGGCGCTACAGTCTGGAACCACGCGACCACTACGGTCGCAGGTTCGAATCCTGCCTCGGGCATGGATGTGTGTGATGTCCTTAGGTTAGTTAGGTTTAAGTACTTCTAAGTTCTAGGGGACTGATGACCTCAGAAGTTAAGTCCCATAGTGCTCAGAGCCATTTTTTTACAATATAAACATACTCATTAATGTGTTTTAGACAGGTTTTGTCTAGTATTATTTCTCTTGTAGCTACTAATTTGTTGTGCATAATATTTGTTTTGGACAGATTCATCTTAAGGCACCTTTCTTTTTGGGCAATTAAGCGATAATTTTTTTTACAAACGACCGCATTTTTATCATATTGTTGGTTAGGAAAGTTACGTCGCCTGCAAATCTCAACTTAACGAAACTTTTCCCAGTTATTCTAATTTCCCTTTCTTTCTAAATATTTTCAGACACAGCCATCTGAAGGACTATTGTAAATAGTTTCAGAGATGTGTGGTCATTCTGCTTCATGCCTCTTGCAATAGAAAACACCCTCATGTGTTTTCCTAAGATAACAGCAGCCAAAGACTATCAGAGCTGTTACATGGTTACGTTTCGGTATCTTTTTTCCGCACCTTGTTCGGTCAGTGCCTGTGTAACTGTAGGGTGACTGACATAATTACTATACTTCTCAAAGTTTATAAAAGCTATGTATGGTGGCATTTTATATGTGGTTCGCCTAATTATTCACGCAGGGTATGCATAGTGTTTAAGGTGAGTTGTGCTATAATCACTGCGTAATTCAGTCTGTTCTATGGCTTGTGCGTTTTCCGCAATTTTTGATGCGATTTCTCAAGACGTTAGTGAAAACTTTGCACGTGACAGGGAGTAAACAGGTGTGTGTGTGTGTGTGTGTGTGTGTGTGTGTGTGTGTGTGAGAGAGAGAGAGAGAGAGAGAGAGAGAGAGATATCACACAAGTGGAAACACATTCAGAAATCCTAAACCTGCAATGTAATGAAGATGCAGTACCAAATGTAAATCTGTGCCAGACGGAGACTCGATCCATAATACCCTTCTTTCTGGGAGCAGTCACGTTAACCATTTGGATATCTGCACTCAGAAAGTGCAGTTGTTAAGATGACTGCTCGCAAAAAGCAGAAAATCCCAGCTTCGAGCCCCATCTGGAATAAATACTAAATTGGCGCAACATGTTCTTTTTTATTTTGTTTTAAACACCATCATACATCTGGACATAAATGCAGTGAAGAGCGAAAGAAACTGGTATACCTGCCTAATATCGTGTAGTGCCCCGGCGAGCACGCAGAAGTGCTGCAACACGAAGTGGCATGGACTCGGCTAAAGTCTGAAATAGTGCTGGGGGGAGCTGACACCATGAATCCTGCAGGGCTGTCCATAAATCCGGAAAAGTACGAGAGGATGGAGAATAGCACGTTGCAAGGCATTCCAGATATGTTCAGTCGCATAGTTCTCCGGAATTGCCGAAGTCCGTCGTAATCCACAATGGACATGAATGGATGCAGATGATCAGACAGAATGCTTGTGTATGTTAAGACCTGTCAGAGTCGTATGTAGACTTATCAGTGATCCCATGTCACTCAAATTGCGCACACTCCACACCATTACATAGTCTCCACCAGCCTGACAGCCCCCCGCTGATATTCAGGGTCCATGGATTCATGAGGTCGTCTCCATAGCTGCACTGGTTCAACCGCTCGATACAATTTGTATCCAGACTCGTCCGACCAAGCAACATATTTCCAGTCATCAACAGTCCAATGTAGGTGTTGATGGGTCCAGGCGAGGCTTGTGTCATTCAGTCATCAAGGCTACACGAGTGGACCTTCGGCTCCGAAAGCCCAAATCGATGATGTTTCGTTGAAGGGTTCGCACGCTGACACTTGTGGATGGTCCAGCATTGAAATCTGCAGCAATTTTCGGAAGGGTTGCACTTCTCTCACACTGAACAATTCTCTTCAGTCGTCGTTGATCCCGTTCTTGCAGGATCTTTTCGCGGTGGCAGCGATATCGGGGATTTGATGTTTTAGCAGATTCCTGATATCCACGGTACACCCGTGAAATGGTCGTAAGAGAAAATCCCTACTTCATCGCTACCTCGGAGATGCTGAGTCCGTTCATTCGTGCGTCGACTATAACACCACGTTCAAACTCACTTAAATCTTGAAAATCTACCATTGTAGCAGCAGTAACCAATCTAACAACTGCGCCAGACACTTGTTGTCTTATAAGGGCGTTGCCGACCGCAGCGCCATAGTCTGCCTGTGTATATATCTCAGTATTTGAATACGTATTCCTATACTAGTTTCTTCGGCGCTTCACTACGACGTCGACACATTCTCGTATGTACATAACATGAAAAACTTATGTTTTATCTACTTACATTTTCTCTCGCAGTGTAGACGGGATCTGTTGACTAGAATTCGGCTCAGATATATCCACTTACTATTATAATAATACATTTATTGTACTGTCTCACAATTTATCATGGCCATGTAGCTGCACTGAAGGAGCGAGAAAGTGAAAATTAATTGAATATAGTACAGAGCTCAACAAAATTGCAGGAACTGTACGAAGTGTTTAGAATTGTCGCCTAATAAGTGGCACAAGCACCGCCGAAAAACACACTCCCTCATACTGCTTTGGTATCTGGAAACGATAATTACGGAAGTGGGGTGAAATGTATCACTCAGTGTATAAAAGTGATTTGATATTCCGGCAATGGTTTAGATAAATCAGCAGATGGGAACAGGAAAAGCTTCAAGACCAGAATGGCTCGATGTGTAAGAATTTCTCCCTTCACGGTATGTGGCCATGATCGTCCTCCAGCTATACAGGAAGTCGCATTTATCTTGAGCACTCTACATAACTGTTCGTCCAGATGAAAATTACAAAATGTTTAAAGCAAATGTTCTTTAACAGACAGGGCGACATCAATCAGCATGATTGCCTTCGTTGGAGCTTTCTTTTTTACAAAGAGATGAACAGCGGTATGACTTTTTAAAATGGCATCCTGTATTTTTTATTCGGTAATTCATTTCCTCTCCTAAAGACCTATTCAAAAATGTATGACAATGTACCATTCACTGAAACACAACGTTATTAATTGCATAACACGATATTGACGATGACGCTCCCAGCACTTAGTGCCGGTACTCGGGGTAATGGGACACATCCACATGCTGACGTTGACAGAGGACAAATGAAACATAAGTAGAATGCACACCCGCCATTCCGTCAACCATCATCAGTTGAAGAGTTGTGTGAGTGGAATGTACGCCAACCAATAGAAGGTAGAAATCTACTCATCTATAGGAAGTGTAAGTTTGCAGAACGGTAATTGCAATACTGTTTTCTTATGAACGGATACATTTAGTACAGTAGTTTAGTCCTTTTAAATACTGTTGTGTAGAGTAGACATACAGTACTTCCTACAAACTGCATCGACATAACGTTACTTTTATTGTTGTTGTTAAAGGTAGGCGAAATGCTACGCAGGCAGCGGAACTGTACAGAGAGCAATATCCTGACAAGAACCAGCTTCCCGACGGATGTTTTCTCGTCTTGCTGCGACGCTTCAGGAAACGGCAAGTTTTAACCCACGACAACGCAATCGTCGTAGCACCCTCACAGACAAAGCTACCGAAGTTACTGTTCTTGCTTCCGTTTTTATGAATCCACATATGAGCACACGACAGCTTGAAGACGAGATAGGCATTCCTAAAACCAGTGTGCACCGTATTCTTACACGTCATCGGCTTCATTCTTACCATGTACACCTACATCAAGAATTGCATGGGAATGATTTCCAGAATCGTGTACAGTTCTGTCAGTGGGCACAGCAGCAAATCCTCGCCAAACCGAACTTCTTCTCCAATGTTCTATTTACCGATGAATGTTGCTTCTCAATCGAATGACAGTTAAATACAAGGAACATGCATCATTGGTCCAGCGACAACCCACAATGGCTTAGACTGGTGGAACATCAGCGTCAATGTAGAGTCAACGTCTGGTGTGGGATGCTTGGTACTACAGTTATTGGCCCTTATTTCATCAATGGTAGTCTAAACGGCACAGGGTACGCCAGCTTCCTCAGACGAATTCTTCCTCCTCTTCTGGATGAAGTGCCGCTAAGAACCAGAATGCTTATGTAGTATCAGCACGATGGATGTCCAGCAACTAATGCCTTGTGTGCACGTCGTGTTTTGAACCGAAGCTATCCCGCCAGATAGATTGGTCGAGGAGAAACAGTTACTTGGCCTGCTAGTCTCCTGATTTCAATCCTCTGGACATTTTCCTTTGGAGATGCATTAAAGACTTTGTCTGTCGCAGAGGACATGCAGGAACGTATCGTGCTTGCTTGTAATTCTCTTCAGCAGGCAACACTGGAAGCTGTAAATAATTTTCTCATTCAACGAGTGCACCAGTGTATCGGCGTCCAGTGTCACCACTTTGAGCACATTTGAATGTTCTACTCCTGGGAAATGGTTTCAACTTGGATGTTAATGTCCGCGATCATCTGAACAACACGCACCCTCATCGTTGGATTGGAAGAGGAGGTCCTGTCCCACGGCCAGCGCGATTGCCGGTTGCCACACCTCTGGACTTTTTCTGCTGGTGTTACGTGATGAGGTCCGTGTTTGAAAACCCCGGAGAAACGGAAGAAGACCTGCTTTCTAGTGTCCAAGCTGCCTGTCTCATGGTACAACAGCCACCAGGTATCTCGGAGCGAGTGTGGCAGAACTTCATGCGCCATTGCCATGCATGGATTGAGACTGGCGGTCGTTACTTTGAACATTTACTATGAGCTATGTTGCTGTTATGCGATGTATGCTGTGTATGTCTATAACACAATTAATATGCATTTCCGACCATTGGTTCCGTACCGCAATGTAATCGGTTGTGGATCCACTATCACCTATTTCAATTTGACCCAAAAGATTTGATACACCCTATATAACGGATAGAACAACACCTAAAAGTATGTCATGTGTAGACTGGGAGGGTCATGTTATCAAAACTGGTGCCAGAGACAGGGATTCATATGACATTGTTCTGGATGCCTTGTCCGAAAATAACATTGAGCGAATAGTTAGAGAACCACCTCGTGAGCGTAACGTCTTAGACCTCATGGCAACGAACAGACCTGAACTTATCGAATCAGTTAACCTAGAGGAAAGCACGAGTGATCATGAGGTCGTGACTGCATCTAAGACAACGGTCTTACAAAGAATAATAAGAACGGTAGGAAGATAATTTTCCTTAACAAGAGCGGCAGAGTACAAATTTCAGAGTATTTGAGGAGTCAGGATCAAATATTCGGTGATGAGGACGAAGATGTCGAGAACAAATGGAAAAAATTCAAAGGCATCGTGCAGTAAGACCTACACAAGTATGAAACTTCCTGGCAGATTGCCTTTCGCGGGCAAGTGCTCTACCAACTGAGCTATCCAAGCACGACTCACGCCCCGTCCTCACAGCTTTACTTCTGCCAGTACCTCGTCTCCTACCTTCCAAACTTTACAGAAGGTCTCCTGCGAACCTTGCAGAACTAGCACTCCTGAAAGAAAGGATATTGCGGAGACACGGCTTAGCCACAGCCTGGGGGATGTTTCCAGAATGAGAAAGGCAAAGGTCCCGAGTTCGAGTCTCGGCCCGGCACACAGTTTTAATCTTCCAGGAAGTTTCATATCAGCGCACACTCCGCTGCAGAGTGAAAATCTCATTCTGGCTACACAAGTATGTTTCGAGTAAGGTCTTAAGGAATGGGAACGACCCACTATGGTTTAATAGCTGTGTTTGCTCTGGAAATAAAGAGAAATTCGTCACAGATTCAAGAGAAGTAAAAACCTAGCTGACAAACAAAAGCTGAACGATGCGAAAATGAGCGTAAGGAGAGCAATAAGAGAAGCATTCAATGACTCTGAAAGCAAAACTTTGTCATTGGATCTGAGTAAAAACCGTAAGAGGTTTTGGTCGTATATAAAATCAGTAGGTGGGTCAAAATCACTTATTCGTTTACTCAGTGACCATACTAGTACCGAAACGGAAGATAACAGAGAGAAGGGCGAATTACTGAATTCGCTCATCGAAAATTGTTTCACCGCGGAAGGTCGTAAGGCGGTCCCTCCTTTGAATCGTCGTACGAAAGTCGAAATGGCATACATTGACATAACCGATCACGGAATAGAAAAACAACTACAATCGCTTAGTGGTGGAAAGGCGTCAGAGCCAGATGAGATACCTATAAGATTCTACAAAGATTATGCGAAAGAACTTGCTCCCTTTCTAACAGTCATTTATCGTAGGGTACGTAGCAACTGGAAGAAACCGCAGTTCATATCCGTTTTTAAGAAGGGCCGCAAGACGGGTGCGCAAAATTATAGACCTATATTGTTGACGTCAATATGTTGTAGAATTATGGTACACGTTACATGCTCAAGAATTACGACGTTTTTGGTGAATGAAAGTCTCTGTAAAAATGAACATAGATTTCGCAAACAGAGCTCCTGCGACACTCATCTCGCTCTGTTCCTCGCCGAGATCCACAGCGCCGAGTTCCTTGACTTCAGGAAAGCATTTAAGACGTCTCGCGCTGTAATTTATTGAAAAAAAAGAGCTTATCAAGTATCGGACCAGATTTTCAACTGGATTCAGAAAGAATTCAAGACGTCGCTCTTAACGGAACAAAGTCGATAGGTGTAAGGTTAATTTTCGGAATACCCCAAAGAAGTTTGATAGGACCGTTACTGTTTTTAAAAAAATGGTTCAAATGGCTCTGAGCACTATGGGACTTAACGTCTGAGTCATCAGTCCCCTAGAACTCAGAACTACTTAAACCTAACTAACCTAAGGACATCACACACATCCATGCCCGAGGCAGGATTCGAACCTGCGACCGTAGCGGTCGCGCGGTTCCAGACTGAAGCGCCTAGAACGGCTCGGCCACACCGGCCGGCGTTACTGTTTACAATATACATAAATGATCTAGTAGAAATCGTCGGATGCTGTTTAAGGCTGTTCGCAGATGATGCGGGTGTCTATAACAAAGTAGTAATGCCAAAAGATAATAACGATTTTCAGAATGACCTCCAGAGAATTGAATGGTGCAGGCTCTGGTAGTTGACCCTGGACGTAAATAAATGTAACATATTCCGCATACGTCCACAGGAAAAGAGACCCTGTACTGAATAGCTACACTATTAATGTAAACCACTGGAAACAGTGTCTGCCGTAAAATATCTAGGAGTAACTATCAGGAGCGACCTTAGGTGGAATGACCACATAAAACAAATACTGAGAAAAGCAGACGCGTAACTCATCAACGAAGGACGTGGCTTATAAGGCGCTTGTTCGACCCATTCTTGAGAGTATTGTTCATCTGTGGGGAATCCCTACGAGATAGATCTGATAGAAGAGATAGAGAAGATCGGCACGAGAGCGTTACGGAGATGCTCAACAAATTCCATTGGCAGACGTTACAAGATAGGCGTTGCATCACGGAGATATTTACTATTGAAATTTCTAGAGAGCACTTTCCGGGAGAAGTCGGACAACATATTACTTCCTTCCCCCCTCCCCCCCCCCACACACACACACATATGTCTCGTGTAATGACCACGAGGAGAAAATTGGCGAAATTGGAACCAATACAGAGGCTTACCGACAACCATTCTTCCCACACGCTATTCGCGAGTGGCAAAGAATTGGAGGGCTCAGTTAGTGGTACAAGGGGTACCGTCCGCTACTCATAATTAGCTGACTTGCAGAGTATGCTGACGTAGATCACATAGTCACAGTTGTGGGGAAAGGAGGTGGTAGACTTCAGTTTATTGGTAGAATACTGCGGAAGTGCAATCTCTAGGAAGTAGATTGCTTTCAAATTACTTGTGCAATCCATTCTAGAATATTGTTCAAGTGTTTGGAACCCATACCAAATAGGACTAACAGGGTGTATTAAACATATGCAGGGAAGGGTAGGACGAAAGGTCACCAGTTTGTTTGACCCATGGGAACGTGTTACACAGATGCTAAAGAAACTGAACTGGCAGACTCTTGAAGATAAACGTAAAATATCCTGAGAAAGTCTATTAACAGAGTTTCAAGAACCGGCTTTAAATGATGTTTCTAAGAATATACTACAACCCCCTACGTATCACTCACATAGTGATCATGAAGACAAGACAAGATTGGAATAATTTCTGCATGTACAGAAACATTCAAACAATATTTCTTCCTGCACTCCATACGTGAATGGAACGGGAAGAAACTTTAGTAACTGGTACAATGGGATGCAACCTCTGCCAAACACTTCATGGTGCCCTTTTCAGTGTACTGATGTAGATTTGAAAGGACATCAGTAAAAACAGTGAAGGCTTGTTGCATTGCCTCACAATTAATCATGGCCATGTAGCTCCACTGAATGAGAAAGTGAAAATCAGGTGGATACAGTACAGAGCTACATAAAATTGCAGAAACTGTAGGTACTATTTAGAATTATTGCCTAGTACGTGGCGCAAGCACCGTCGGAGAACTCACTGCCGCATGCATCATTGGTCTCAGGAAACACAGCTGGAGAAAAATGAGCATAAAACTCGCTTGATATTCCGGCAGTGTTTTCATAAATCATCAGATCGTAATAGGGAAAGCTTTAAGGCCAGCATCGCTCGATGTGTAAGAATTTCTCCCTTCACATTATGTGGCCACGATCGTGCTCCAATCTGTACAGGTAAGTATGCTTCGTTATTCGTTTAAACAGTTGTTACAAAATGAAACTGAAATTTCAGCACAACTACACTGAAACAGTAACATGTATGCAGTAAAGCTATAGTTTCTACTCTCTTATATATTTGGCGACCGCTTGCTGCATGCAGTACCACACCAAAACAGCACGCGCGATCCAGGAAGTAGAAAGAGATTGGGTTTTCCATTCACGTATAGCAGGGAATACGCTACCAAAGATTGCTATCATGACGTCTTCGAAGTAGTTAGTAGGCTCGAGCGACCGAGGACCTATTTGTTACACATAAAGGAGGAAACCTATGGAGCGTGAATGGATGTAAACTTAAAGATCCCCAAAATCAATAAAGGAATGAAAAATAGACCGAACGTGCGCAATACATTCTTCATAGTCAAAATACGTTCTGATATCACTAAATTACTCATGCCATTGTTCCTAACCATCACTACCAAGAAAAGACGTGCTGACATCAGATTTTAATTAGCCTTTCCGATTAGCTCGTCAGCGACTGTGAACTGCGGAAATAGTTGGCCACCGTGTTACGAAGTCATTATGTTCCCAATTTCCTGCCCTTTATTCTGGTGCGCGAGCGGACGATTCGCAGCGCAACTGATTAGATGTGATTTTGCAGTCCCGCATCGCTTGCCGATATTGCAGTTCATACGGCGGCATATTCCTGCAGGCAGGCACCACGACAGGAAACAACGACGCAAGCGCTGACGAGCCCTCCTCCGCGGCGGCAGCGGCGAGCAATTCGACCGCGAACAGCGGATCGGGTCGATCAGGACTAATGGACCAATTAACTGTATAATTACCGGCGCCAGAACAGATCATGCTGCAGCCCCGCGTACAGCCTACCTCCATTCCATTCCTCCTCCCCCACATTTCCTCCTCTCTCATAAACAATAGGACACACACACACACACACACACACACACACACACACACACATACACACACACACACGCGCGCGCACGCACACACGCACACGAAAAATGGGGAAATCAATTAGTGTGCGGTTTGTCCAACGTGACACACAAATTTCACACAAGGTACAGTGTGCGGAGCTCACCTACGAGATGGCTGCAGAGAGTACCGGGCGTGAGTGCTTTCGTAGCTGTTGTTACGCGTATACAAAACCTTCGTTCCTCTCCTACAGTGGCCAGTAAACATAACTGCCGCCGCCACTCAGTGCTTGTATATTAAACAGTTTGTGTTTATGTGTCTGCACGACATTCCTGTATCTTTCGTGTTCGTTGTTGTTTGAAAATTTTTCTTTTCTGAAGCTAACGACTGTCATCAATATCCGGAAGAGTAGCTCCGTGTGTGAGTAGGGGAAGTCTTCGAGCAGCATGACGGACTAGTTTACCCTTTGAAGAATAATACTTCGCAGTCGCTATGACTTGATGGAGCAGTGTTATTCTGAACCTTTCTTTCATCCTAGTCACTGTCCCTGGGTAAAGAACGAGCGCAACACTTACTGCTAATGTTTCTTCATTTTTGTGAGCGAGGATTGTGCGTTCCCAGTATACCGTGGAGCCGTATTTCTTTTTCTTTCCTCAAGATGTTCAGGTTCCTAAAATAGGAGAGGTCCTGACAGACTTTGTAACTGCTTAAACTTGCTGTGAAATATCCTCTTCATGGCCAAAGTGTAAACATGTGTACTTCCACAACCACTACTTTTTTATACCACACGAGAACACTTCACAGTAATAATAATGATAATAATAATTACTCACTCAGTGTTTCCACCGACAGCCACGTGATTTTATAACATCCGATGTTTTGTTTTGCAACCAAAGTGTTTCTTTTGAGAATAGATGCAGATACGTTATTTTATTTTGTTAGGCGTAGATATAGCTGAAAGATTAATGGAGCATTTCGTGACAGGTACCAGACGGTACTACATCTGGAGCTCCATGCACCCGCTTCTCACATCATCTCGAGCCTCTAGTATGAGGACGGCCTTATAGACCGAAACCAGTTACCAAAAATCGCAAATTTAAAAAGAAATATTGCAAACTAAACTGCTTTTTATTAAAATATTAAATACGATCGCCATTGTTCCACAATAACTTCAATTCTGTTTTTGAATCAGCAGTCTTCTGAATGGTTTGATGCAGTCCTCAATGAATTTCTCTCTTCAGAGTAGCAACTGCACGCTACGTCCCCATTATTCGTTCGATGTGTTCAATCCCTGTTTCCGTTACAGTTGTTCCCCTCCACAGATCATCTAGTACCATGCAAGTTATTCCTTAATGTCTTAGTAATTGTCCTAACCTCCTTCACCGACTCGCAGAGAGCATCTTCATTCCGTATCTTATCACTCCACTTAATTTTCAACATCTTTCTGCAGCACCACATCTCAAATGCTTTCTATTTTCCGGGTTTCCGACAGTCCATTATTCACCGCCATACAATACTGTGCTCGATATACACGTTTTCGTTACTTTCCTCTTTCTTCGTTTACTCTCAATCCATACTCGGTACGCGTCAGACTTCATTCCATTCAAGAAGTCCTGTAATTCTTCTTCAGTCTGGGAAACTGCCTGTTGGCTTCTGTCTCGGTTTCTTCGGTCGACGTTTGTTTGTTAATTTTTCAGACGTTTCTCCAGCACGAGTGGCTAGCATTGTCAAAGCTTCACTCTCCATTACTGGTGCTGAAAGCTTTGACAATGCCAGCCAGATGTCTTCCACATCGACACTCATTTCTTCTTCTGTCGCCTCATCAGGCACTTCCTCGTCCTCGCAAAGGCCTTCAGCGTAATCTTTCCACTCTCTTCCATGCGTTTCACATACAACTAGGATGCTGTAAGTCCTGTCTCCAGTGACGTACAAAGAAGGGAAGCTCCCCATAAGTGTATTGAAATTTTAAGGAAATGATAATGCTGTGCAAACAGAAACGCTTTATAGAATAGTGATTAATTGGGTTGTCCAATCACGTATGAAAATATGGGCAGCGCGACACGTCATGGATATGTTCGTGAGAGGAGGGATGATCCATCCATATCAAAAACACATTCTCAGTGCAAAAATTGGGTTTATGGACGTAAAGCATCAACACATGAATTACCCACTGAGGTAAGCATTGGTAATTGTGAAATCTAACCTTGGCGCAGGTGGGTGGGCATGATAAAGGCATAGTTATGAGAGTGATTCGCAGATACGGCTAATGATTGGAAGATCGGCGTGTGATTAAAGACAGAACACGAAAAAAAGTGTACGAACATCAGCAAGATCGACAAAGTGCATGATGGAAGCAACTAACTGGCTGCAGAGCGTTAAAACTGTGCAACTATTCCCTGATGAAGTTAGCTAATATTACATCTCTATCGAATCGGTGATTCCAAGGCCGGCTCGTTCCTAAGCGTGAAGGTAAGGTGGAAGAGGCAGCAACTGGAGATTCTGAGCCCTCCCGCCCTCTGTACTCAGTATTATAAAATTTAAAATTAAAAAAACCACACAAAAAGCCTCTAGAAACTCAAAAATAACCCTGGGTTCGGTGTGGGGCGGCGGTGGGGTGAGTGGACTGCTGTAGCCCGTTGTGGGGTTGTGAACCACTGAGGTCTAAGGCGGGGACGAAGCCTCTCCGTCGTTTCTGGGTCCCCAGTTCAATACATACATACATACATACATACGTTATAGAATAAGTGATTATAACTTCACTGGCAATTTTGAAGTGTGGATGCGGGACACGCAGGACTGGAAGAAAGGACGCCAAACAGAAGAGGCTTACACCCAGCAATAATGAAACTATGCTGTTGGATAAAGTTAACTTCTTATTATTTTATTTACTTAGCGGTCCCCTGGCGCGACTACGCTTGGATCAAAATATTGCTCCTTATATTACTTTTTTTCTTTTTTAGTGTTTTTTTTTGTGGCAGGGTGTTTTTAAATTTTTGATTTAAGTTTTATTTCATGCTTTTTAAACTTCATATTTTACTAGTAGACACGGTAAGGACAGTATTCTATCCCCACATTCACAAACAGTTTCCGGGACGGAACACGAAATTGCGACGTTAGATGTTGTCCCGCCGAAATCGTCGCATTCTGACAATAGACGTATTTTCATAGATATTATCACAGTTGCAAGATTTGGGCGTTGCAATATCGCACGTGCGGGTTTGAGTTTCAACCTGAACTTGTTATCCCGACTTTTTTCTTTTCTTTAATATTTTGTAAATTCACATTTTCCAGTTCTCACTTGTAGCTTCTACTATTAATTAAAATGGATTAAGCACTACAATCGTATTACCATTGTCACTTATACGAATTACGTTTTTTTTTCAATTCATACATTCATTGAATATGTTTTAGTATATATTTAGCTAATTTAGGTAACATAAGCAATAAGCAGACGTGATAATTTTAAATCAGGTCGGAGGAAAGTGTGCTGCCTTTGCGCTCTCTTTCAATACGCTGCCTAAAACTATTAGGGTAAACTCATTTGATTTAGTACTCAATTGTAGACTTCAACAAGAACTACAAAGAAGCGTGCGAAAGCATATGTTTTTCTTTTACAGTTGAGTCACAATCACCCTTTTTCTGCTTTGTAGGTGTTGAAATGGTCGCCTTCAAAAGGCAGAAATAATCTTCATTGTTGGTCAACCACAAAAGATAAACATATGTTCCCAAGGACTTTTATTTAGATCTTTTTGAGCTCTATCATTTGTTACTACGTAACCCGATATAGCTCTTATGTAGCTTATATCAAGAGTGCGCTGGCGGAAAACATTTCACTTGATTTAGGTGATGAAATTTACGCGGCTGAACAGAATTTTCATGTAACATAACTAAGAACCATCCCGATTAAACTGCGTTAAAATCGGACCTTCCGTTTGGAAGCTTCGATGCCACACCACTGTTTGCGTCGGTGGTTAAAAATGAAGATACATCACACAAGTCTTGTCTGGCAGCAAGTATCAACACTTCACTAGCCCAGCAATAAGTGTTCTCTACCTCAACGCTCTAAAACTTGGCTGTTTCTGCCAGAGCAGGAATCTTTCGCACGAACGATGCTTTCTAAAGCCATGATGATTTGTTGAAAGAAGCTTTGCACCTCAAGGAATTTCATTATATTCGACGGTGCATTACACTGGCGCTGCGTTGCACCCCATAGAATTTAAGGTGGCCCCAGTCCATTTAGAGGACGTCCAGGAATCGGAATAATTTCCCTCGAACAACTTGAGACATATGAAAATGAAAGATATGCAGTGTAGTAAATGCTAAAATCAATTTACCGGCGGGCTTAGCAGCGTTAGATGTGTAGTTTAGTACAGTCGCTGACAATCATCGCTAGAAATGAATAAGAGGCATCTACCTAGAAATCAGCAGGGGACAGGTATCCCCTCTTGCGGACGCCCGTCTACCACATTATAGCAACCGCAAAAAAAAAAAAAAAAAAAAAAAAAAAAAAAAAAAAAAAACATTCGGCATCACCTTGCCGGACGCTGTTTGGGTCTTCCCGATTTTCGGCCGTGGTGAATGCACATGTTACCACCGCCTTCTTTGATCCTCGATGTCGAAGTGATACTAATGTACCCCAGCACTCGTTCTTGCTCATTAGGCAGCTAAATATACTGTCCAATCACATTAATGTGACTACCTGTGAAAAACCTCAGCTGCAGCGCGGATGGCTGCGAGACGTACAGGAAAAGTGAATGAGGTACTGGAAGGTACCGGTTGGTATGTAGAGCCATGCCGGCTTCAGTGCCGTGATCAGCTGAGCTAGGTTTCTCGTTTGAGGATCCATGGGGGAGGGGGGAGGGGACGGGGGGGATCGAGGTGGCCCCACATTGTCACCATTGCAGTTAAATCGGCTTTTGGTGGCCAGGGAAGTACAGTAAACTCATCCTGTGTTCTTCGAACCACATTCGTGCACTGAGAGCTGTATAACACGTTGCATTGTCCTGCTGGTAGATGCCATCGTGCCGAGGAAAAACGAACTGCATGTAGGGTTGGACATGAACCCCAAGGATAGGTGCGTACTTGGGTTGATCCATTGTCCCTTCCAGGACGACGAGATCACCCGGGAATGCCATAAAAAATTCTCAAACCCCATAACTGTTGCAGCGTGTTTGTTTTCAAAACATTTCATCCGTACAACCCAACAGCCACCTGTCCGATGGATCATAAAGCGTAACTCATCTGAAAAGGCCACCTGTCATCCTTCAGTGGACGTCCTGTTGCGATACTGGCGTGCAAATTCCAGTCAGTATGAGTGCATGAATCAGGCGCCTGATGCAGAGGCCCATACGCAGCAACGTTCCCTGAACGGTCGGTAAGGAGACACTGCTGGCAGCCCTTGCTTGATCTGGGCGGTCAGATCTCAACAATTGCCCCAACACATTTCAGCAGCCGTCGTTCACCCCTATCTATAGCCCGTGGAACTGTGCCGGTTTTGGATAGCGTCATTTCGCCACCTCATGTGTACTATAACCAGTGCGGCAGGTGAACAGTTTACAAACTTAGCCGTTTCGGAAATGATTCTATCTTGGCTTGAAAGCCAGTGATGGCTCCCTTTTGGTCACCAGATAAATCGCTCCGTTTCCGCACTGCGACAAGGACTGCACCGTTCCCCGCCCCCGCCCGTAACGCTTTATGCAGCGTTGTACCTCTTCGAATGCGGAAAACGAAGTACCACATGATAGTCCGTTGTACCAATCTGCTGCACCATTTTGTTTTCGTTCTAGTCCCCTGGCGGCTTGCTACGGTACTTGGCTTGAGGATTTCAGTGTGTACCAGCACCTACAGTCATGTACCTGCAAAAATCAATAAATAAATAATATAGATAAGGCGACTGACCTGTAATGTTTCAAGAGTACCATCAGGCTAAGGAATTACAGTTTCTTCGGAGAAGTATGGCTTATTAGACTTCACTCGTTAATTTTCTTGATGTGGAGCCATACCGTGGCCAGCACTGCGCAGAAGCCCGATACAGATGCGATGAATAACTCCTGCAACAATCTTTGTCTCATATCTTCCTTTACTGATATTTATTACGCCAAGTAATGATGTCAGAATGGATTTAATGATCTGAAAGTGACGCCTGCTCTAAAAGGCACCTCAATGGCACTTCGCTCCTATACATGGCGCAGTCGGTCAAGAGTGCCTCGTCGTGTCGCTATAAAACAACCGATGGCCATGTGCGAGCGACATTAACTGGATATGACGCCACTATAAAGCCATCATCTTCGACATTCTTTCATTGTCACTTCTATTTACGACCACTTACAGGTACCATATTAGTCGCCCAATTATTCAGCAGTAGATCAACCGTTTCTTCAGCGCTCGAAATCTAAGCGCATCCTCAGGACTTGGTCGACAATGTATGGGATGAATTCACGTTTTAAATATTGTGAAGCTCTTCACTTGATTGAAGGTTTCACCACGCATACCAGGGGATCCTTAGGTAGTCACAACCATCTGTCCACATTCACTGAGTTTTGGTTGAAATGCGAGAAGAACGTATTGGTTATGCTCTGAGCAAGAAATTAGTGGCCGTTGTTTCTGATTACCTGCATGTGACCTGGTGTGTCGTGACTTTTGTGTAACTGTGTGATACAGGGTGACAGGGAAATGTACTTGTGCAACATTATGAATGGATATGTAGCGAGAGGATAGGACAGAATGTAATTTGCCGCTGACAGGTATCTCATCTTCCCGAACATTGGGCCTTTGCAGTCTCTTAGAAAATCTATCAAAGTCCATTAGGTCGACAGCATGACGGCCGCAGAGTAATCAAACCCCTTCGTGGCCAAGATGTCCTTACCTAAAATTTATTTTGTTAAATTCCTTACAATATTCTCATTAAACATCTTCTTGTTTCACTTAAAGTCCTTACAGAGGATGCTTCATGTACGTAACAAGCAAATTCTTTTGAAAATCCACCTTTTATGGATATATTCACAAAGGTTTCCATGAAACCTACGGTAATAACCGAAGGCAACAGGACACCTGTGGACTACGAGAACATTATTGCGGGCCACCTGCTTGCCGGCTGCACACTCACAAACCACAGGCTCATAATTTACGGGAAATGCGTGACCTGTGCGTAGATATCGGGAGCCACACACAATGGAAGCCTACCGAGGACCTGCAGAAACCACACCACGCAGAATCGCTACTGCTTTCCGTTACAAATTTCGATCAGCACACTAGTAAGCAGATGATCATGCTGTTTCGGATCTTCGGTGTACCTCTCTGTAATGACTATGATTGTCAATATACAGGGTGATTATTTTCCACTTTGTACAAACCCTAGGGATTGATCGATGAGACGAAACGGAACAAAAAAGTTCTAATGAACTTATGTCCGGAAATACATGGTTCCCATGCTAGAGACCATTTATTCAATCAAACGTTGTTACAGAGACTACGGTCTAACATGGGCTGTTCCATGCAGTCACAGTTACAGTATGTGCTAAAAATGGTTTCCATGTGACTCAACGCATGTGTGTACGCACCGTAGCATTTTCTGTCTTACATGTTCTCATCGGCCAGGCTGCATCCGAACAGTGTCAAAGGCAGCACGAATATGCTATTCCTGTGTCTCCACATCTGGAATGGGCTCAGCATACACTATACTTTTGAGATGGCCCCATAACCAGTAATCGCACGGGTTGAGATCCGGTGATCGAGCAGCCCATGCAACTGGACCCCCTCGTCCGATGCGTCGACCAGGGAAGACACGACTGAGATGCGTCCGGACGTTAACGGAGAAGAGGGCTGGAGCGCTATCATGTAGCAGCCACATAACCCTTGGAGTCATCAAAAATGGTTCAAATGGCTCTGAGCACTATGGGACCCAACTGCTGTGGTCATAAGTCCCCTAGAACTTAGAACTACTTAAACCTAACTAACCTAAGGACATCACACACATCCATGCCCGAGGCAGGATTCGAACCTGCTACCGTAGCGGTCGTGCGGTTCCAGACTGTAGCGCCTTGAACCGCTCGGCCACTCCGGCCGGCTTGGAGTCATCAGTGGCTAATGGCTCTGAGCACTAAGAGACTTAACTGCTGAGGTCATCAGTCCCCTAGAACTTAGAACTACTTAAACCTAACTAACCTAAGGACATCACACACATCCATGCCCGAGGCAGGATTCGAACCTGCGACCGTAGCGGTCGCCCGGCGCCAGACTGTAGCGACTAGAACCGCTCGGCCACTCCGGCCGGCGGAGTCATCAGTGGCACGTCTTCCAGCAGGGGATACAACATCACCCACAAGAATCGCCGATAGTTCCTGCCTGTCAGACGAAGTGGAAGGAAAACTGGTCTCAAAATGCTGTCGCCAATTATCCCGGCCCACATATTCCGGCTGCACCGATGCTGATGATTCGCTGCCACCATACCATGGGGGTTCTGCATACTATACCACAGATGCTGTTATGAAAGTTGAAAATATCATTGCGCGTAAAGGTGGCCTCATCTGTGAATGTAATGGATGAAACAAATCCTGAATCGGGGTTGCCTAGTCTTGAAACCTGGGACGAAATTACTCCCGACGTGGACAGTTTGTCGGTAGTAAACCCTGGACACGCTATACGTGATAAGGGTAGTAACAGTTATCATGGAGAATGTTCCACAAGGACTTCTGGCTTACCCTGTACTGGCAGGCCAACTTCCTGGTACGACACGGCCTTCCTGGTACTGACACGGCGGTCGCCTTCCATAGTGTTAATCACTTTTTTCTCCAAGTCTGTTGTCCGAACATTTCGTGTACGTCCTTCATGATTTTCTGCTTCCTAAAACGACTCTGTCTCAACAAATGGCGAAACACTGAATGCTTTGGTGGCTGTCGTCGGGGATAGGTGACCTGAGACAACCTTGTTGCCCGATGCCCGTTGCCATTTCCCTTCCCGTAAGTAAACACCATGTCGGCACCATACGGAACCATTGTGTATAATGCTGTACCACATCCACTACAAGGTGAGTCAGCAACAGAAATGAATCGGGCATAACATTACCAATTACTATGGCAGGAGGGGGCGCTAGGGCATGACGTATGAGGAACAGTACCACGCTTCCTTTAACTGTGGCTGCTTGGTACAGCGCGTATTAGACTGCAGTCTGTAACAAAGTGTGACTGAATAAATGGTCTCTACCATGGAAACCATGCATTTGCAGACATAAGACCATTAGACCTTTTTGGTTCTGTATCCTCTCATCCATCAATCCCTAGAATTTTTACACGGTGGAAAAAATCATCCTATATACATGTAATACACACATTATACAAAAATATCCCTGACAACAAATTCTGTTTCCAGATTCGAATTTCTTATGGCAAATTTGTTTAGAATCACATACATTCATATCGGAAATATGCAGAATCATTGTCCTCCTAAGCGCATTGACTGCAGAAATAAGGAATATAAGAACGTTAGATATATTTAAGACAGAGTTAATAAAGATTCTAATCTCTAATAATTCTTATTACATGGCGGAATACATAAATTATTCACATTCACACAGGACTATTACTTACTTTTTTCACGAAAACATACGATATTTTTGCGGCATCTTCCACATAAGGAATGTTTCTGCTGCTGCCTCTCTGTTTTAATTGTTTCAGACTGTCGGGTAGCCAGAAATCTGATCTAGTCAACAATGAAAAAACACATGTGTAAAATTCAATGAACTGAATCAGAAAACCACGAGACTGACGAACTCTTAATACCTAAGCTAAATTACTGGACAAGTATCAAAATAAAAATTAAAATATTAAAGTTGCTAACAACAGCAACATTTAAACGAGCTTATTAATTTATTCAAAGCTTAAATACGGAAATGCATCCGACAATAAACAAAGTTAAAAAATAAAAAGTGCAGTAAAACTACGTACGGAAAGCAAAAACGAATTCTTTACACAATGTTTGTTAACGTAGTATAAGTATTACAGCATTACTTACTGGTTCTGAGACAAGGGACACATGGGGTGGACTGCCCACGAAGACTACGTCCAACATTGAGAAAACATCATAACTAGCATGAAATATGCAAAAGAAAGGTTCACAAAAGGACGTAATTAGATCTCTCTAGGTAGAGGTGTTTGCTCTTTATCATTTCGGCATGGATTTAGCCTGACCGTGTTATCACGTGGCAAAGGACCAAGTTCCAAAAGTCTGCTTAATGGATTAAAAAGGACGAAAATTCCTAAAGAAATATTGTGAAATACTGTGATCAATTACATGTATGAGTTAGTAACTAAACGACTCATTAGAGACTAAGTGTAACAAACCATATATGGATGTGGTTGCATTTTGCAGTGGCTAAAGCGCTTCTCACGGAACTGCACTCTGAACTTAAAAAGTAAGTGGAAGACATCAATACTCAGTTGTAAAATATTTTATATGGAGCTACACAACTGGAAGAAACAAATCAAGCTCAACTGCATGTCAAAATAACTCACTTTTACCTGAATTGACAACTCTTATCGAATAGCATAATTTTGGCCAGTGGCCTCAATTTGTGGCGCAGTGCGTGTTTCGAGCAGCTCTTCGCCTGCTTATCCGGTACAATCATGGACCTGGTGTAACAAGAAATTTAATTCATCCGACCAGGCAACACATTTCCATTTATTCACATTCCAATCTCAATGATCCTGTAACCACTGTCATCGACGACGCAACGACATCGTTGGGTCAGTATGAGAGCACAAAGGCGTCGTATGCTGCGACGTCACTTGTTCAACAATGACTGTGGAATGATGTGCTCCCAAACGCCTGTGCGTACACCACCATTTCATTCTGTCGTCAGAAATGCCACACAACGTCATCTATCCACTTTACAGAATGGTCTAGCACACGATCTCCACGTTCTGTGATGAGGCATGGACATCCAGCACCTTGCTACTCCCTTGTCCTTCAAACAATTTCTATGGTTGCTTACGACAGTAGTACGCCAACGGCTGACCAGCTTCGTCTTTTCCAAGTGCCGGGCCATAACTACCTGCTGTCTAAATTGCTTATGTCTGGATTTCACCATTTCTGGCCAAGTCGTCGCCAGAATAATTCTCCTTTTGTCTCTCCACTACTTATACAGGGCGGTGCATTGATAATGACCGGGCCAAATATCTCACGAAATAAGCATCAAACGAAAAAACTACTCGTCTAGCTTGAAGGGGGAAACCAGATGGCGCTATGGTTGGCCCGGTAGATGGCCTATCACAAGGGGAAAAAAGTGGTCCAACTAAAACATTCGTATATCTTTATGAACTACACGATATGTAATAAAAAATGGGGATTCCTATTTTAAAAAACGCAGTTGATATCCGTTTGACCTATGGCAGCGCCATCTAACGGTGCCAACCATAGCGCCATCTGGTTTCCCCCTTCAAGCTAGACAAGTTTCGTTCTTTGTAGTTTTTCGTTTGACGCTTATTTCGTGAGATATTTGGCCCGGTCACGATCAATAGACCACCCTGTATACTCTGGTTACGGCATCACGGATCCGCAACATCACCAGGCGACATGCAATTTCGTGGCAGGAAGAGGTCATGATGTTTTAGTTTGTCAGTATTTGTATAAAGGGTAATCAAACAATTTCCGTTCGAAGACCGTACAGTCCAGAGTCGGTATGCTAATCAGGCAAACTAGCCGTGGGCGGTGATGCAATCATCCCACCGACATACCGGGTTGAAGATACCTGTTTGATGTAACACCATGTCGTGCTACGTGAAGAAGTCCGTAAATGCCTGCTGCACATCTTCCGTCGACCTTTTAAAACGCACATTGCAGTATGCAAGGCAGCATTTAGTAAGACCGACATGGCCACTATGCAAATCACACGTAAGTGCCTGGCAGAGGATTCATCGAACCAACTTCACAATAATTCTCTATTATTTCACTTTCGAACAGTGTACGGAGAAAACGAACGCCTATATCTTTCCGTGAGAGCTCTGATTTCGCTTATTTTATATTGATGATCGTTTCTCCCAATGTAAGTCGGCGTTAACAAAATATTTTCGCATTCGGAGGACAAAATTGTTGATTCAAATTTCAAGAGAAGATCCCGCCGCAACGAGAAACGCCTTTGTTTTAATGACGTCCACCCCAAACCCTCTACCATATCCGTAACATTCTCTCCTCTATTTCTCGATAATACAAAACTTACTGCTCTTTTTTGAACTTCCTCGATGTACTACATTAATCCTATCTGGTAAGGATCCCACGCTGCGCAACATTACTCCAACAGAGGACGGACAAGCGTAGTGTAGGCAGTCTCTTTAGTAGATCTGTTGCATCTTATAGAGGTTCTGTCAGTAAAACGTAGTCTTTGGTTCGCCTTCCCCAATTCGTAATTGCCATTCCTAGGTAATTATTTGAATTATGGCCTTTCGATTTGATTGATTTATCGTGTAACTCAGGTTTAACGGATTCATTTTAGCATGACCAGATGACCTCACACTTTTCATTATTTAGGGTCAATTGCCAATTTTCTCACCATAGACATGTCTTATCTAAATGGTTTGGCAATTTGTTTTGATCTTCTGGTGACTTTACTAGACGATAAAAGGCACCATCATCTGCAAACAACCTAAGACGGCTGCTCACATTGTCTCCTAAATCGTTTATATACATAAGGAACAGCAGAGGGCCTGTACACTGCTGCGTTGGAGAACTCTAGAAAGCACTTCCGTTTTACACAGCTACTTTCCGTCAGTTAGGACGAACTGCGACCTGTCCTACAGAAATCACGAATCCAGTCGCATAACTGAGACATTTTATGAGCACGCAGTTTGGCAACAAGCCGATTTTGAGGTACGGTGTCTCAAGCCTTCTGGAAATCTAGAAGAACGGAATCAATTCGAAATTCGTTGTCGATGGCATTCAGCACTTCGTGTGAGTAAAGAGCTAGTTGTGTTTCACAAGAACGATGTCTGCTAAATCCGTTTTGACTATGTCTCAATGGACCTTTCTCTCCGAGATAATTCATAATGTACGAAGGGAATGTTGATAATCCTTTGACTTTAACTATATGGCACTTACAGTATCACTTCATATCGTGTAATGCAAACTGTGATGTAAATATAAATACTGACGCGGCTGCTACGGTCGCAGGTTCGAATCCTGCCTCGGGAATGGATGTGTGTGATGTCCTTAGGTTAGTTAGGTTTAAGTAGTTCTAAGTTTAGGGGACTGATGACCTCAGATGTTAAGTCCCATAGTACTTAGAACCATTGGAACCATAAACACTGTCTTATAAATAAACTGAATTATCACTTTCGCCTGCGAAAGCGCAGCATTCTAAATAACATCGCTCGCTTGTTAGCGTACCGTGATTTTTAACAAACTTGTGTATTCTGTGACTTAACTAATGATTTTTTTCTGATAGGTGACTTGTCTACGGAAGGACGTATTTTCAAACGAGGTGTACTTCTATTGTTTAAAAGGAAAGGACAGCCGCCATTACTGTGAGATATCAGAAAATATTAATTTTTGTCAATATGCGGAAATTGGAAATTTGTTGTAAGATCGAATGGGACCAAACACACACACACACACACACACACACACACACATGCCCATGCCCGAGGGACTACTCGAACCTCCGACGGGACGAGCCGCGCGCCGCGCGAACTGTGACAGGACGCCCAAGACCGCGCGCCTACCCCGCGCGGCGTCAATATACGCACTTGTAAGAAGCTGAATATATAATGCAATAGTTGAGCACTGAGAAGAACGTTTTTTATGGAAAAATAATTGTCATCTTAAAAGGAAAATTCTTTTCTCATTCCTGAAGTGAATATTATGCTCATCTTTCCTCTCCAAGTGATTATGATGCAAAGTGCAAGGAAGCTGAAGTCAGGATTTTGAATGCTAAGTATTACTGAGCGATCCCTGTTTAACCCTTTCAGACCCTTTGGTCACAATTGAGTACATTAAATTTTACTGCCTCTTAGCTGAACAGAAGTATTCTTCCACAGTGGAAAACTTATACACACATTCGTGGTTACCCCATCTTCTTATCATGTACAAGAACTGCAAACTGTTGGGCTTCCCTATAAAAATGTCAACAAATCAATTGTAAGGTGTCAGGCAAATCCAACACCTTCCATGAAAACCCTGACGTGATAGCAAATCCGGCAATACGTCACATAGCTCCGAATAAATCCTGACATTAAATTAACCAAAGTAATACGATCAACGAGTGAGCAAATGGAATACCACAGACTAACACAAGAATGTCTAAATGCATGTTATACCTTCCCACCGTGAAACAGACGCAGTTCTGAGGTGAGAAACGAGAACAGAAGCCGAGAGCAGAGCTGTGTAGGCTAGAAGGCCCTACGATAAGAGCGGGACAATGGGACACCCACATGACCGGCCTGTAATGGTACTTTGACTACCGCGCCTCCGCCAATACAACGATATAATTTACGATCGCGCACGCAGAAGAGCGCTGCGCCAGCGACCGATTTTTATAAATAATTTTGTTCGTCTTTTTACTTTTGCGTAGGTTTTTTTGTTTTTAACAACTAATTGATTACACTCTCTCTCTTGTCTTCATACGAAAGACGTGTATTTTTCGGCGATGTGTTGAGTGTGATTTTGGGTGGAAATTAAAATTACATTACAAAGCGAGGTTGTTTCAATAGTGACTCGAGGTGGTTATCATCAAATTTGTAAATTGATCATTACAGTGACAACTTGAAGAAGTTTTCAACAGACGGAGGACAGCCATGAGGACTACATTGCAATTAATACTGCGTATCTAACAAGATTATAAGGTAAATTTCAATTAGTTTCTGATGCTATTTCCGTACAGTCGCTTTTTGTAGTGTTGCCGACCCGGTCTGCCATGCATGGTCAAATTACAGCACGATCTCAATCAATAATACGAAGTCCGCTTTATCCGTAACTGAAACCATCAAAATTCAAGACATCAATCAGATTTTCTATTTTATATTTTTCACAGCAAAACCCCGAGGAGAAGGTTACACTACAGGCCGACCGCCAAGAGGTCTATTCCCCAGCCCATGTTAAAAGATAGAGCCCTCCAGAAGAACAGTATCGATCTTACGATAACACTAAAAGGGCCACACCAGCTGCAAGTTTTAGCGTGGACTATACGCGTCTCTGTTACATAGCAAACATTAAAAACATTGCCCCACCACGAAAAGTATAACGTTTCTCATTGGATAGACAGAATTTTTGTAGGCAGAGCTTAAGGTTAACACTGAGACCCTGATTGGTCAGTTGGAAACACAGCCAGATACCTTTTTCTTAAACCAACTTCGGTAAATTGTACTAAAGAGAGGTTAGAAAGAGTTGCTTCCGAGACAGCGAGGTGTGTGGAGCTGCACCGCCCGCCGCCCCCTGACACTGCCTAACCAACGACAAGGTAATGAACGCACGCGATGCCACATAAGAGCGCATAAAGCTTCACTCACAACTGCAGAAGTCTCATCTGTTACACCCCCTTTTTACGTAATACTCGTGTCGATCGTCAATTAAACTTCTTGGTGTTCACATTTGCTACTTGAAGTTAAAATCTGAAATGCAATGATTTTTCTGTTATATAATTATTGAGAAGCCACATCAGCCACTGTAATTTACAAGAAGTTAAATAAGTAATCAAAGATAATTGAGGGTCACTGTAGACAATTTTCGATAGTTTTCTCGTTTATGAAACTTAATTTAAACCTAGATTATAGATGTGATATGGCATAGGTCATCCTTCGATCCATTGTAGAACTTGGAAACCCATTCAGGGAATATTCATTCACATTTTTGTTGAACGCAGTTGGTTTTTATCATCCTGTATTAAAACATTTCCTTTTATCAATAGTGCAATTTATAAACAATGTTTTGTGAGTAGAATAAAATTTACAATGGTATACTTAACTGCTTTTTCGACGTTATTTTACCAGCTAACTAAAAATAGGAAAGCCTTGAACCCCTTCCACTAAAATTAGTTAGTATTAAGTGCAGTGGAGCTGACGCTGAAATCATGAAGTATTTGGTTATATCATCGCTAGTCTCACTGAACTCTTCTGAATTCTACATGTCATGTGTGGTCTGGCGTCTCCTTACCAGCAACAGGTCCCAGGTTCAAACTAGTCAATTCCCTAAAAAACACGCTCAGAGCGTCGTTGCGCGAAAGTGGTAGGGAGACACGACTTAGAACAGACAGACACCACGCAGAATGTTAGAGCAGTTTACTTAATGAATAACGGTAAGGCCTGTAGCATAGTATGTAAATTGAAAAGCGAGCAGCGCTTCCGAAGAGAGAGAGAGAGGGGGGGGGGGGGGGGGGAAGGAAGGAGAAGTGCTGTTGTCAGGAAGAACGAGACTGTTAGAACTGCCATACAGGGTGACCAAGAATTAGTTTCCCGTCAAGCAAAGCAGCGCAGTATACATTCTGTCCGTGTTCATTTGTCCCGAACGAAGTGTCTTTATCATTAAACGGCCAAGCGGAGCACGGTCTTAATTGCAGGCCGCCTATCTGACGGTTTTCAGAAGCAACAAATATTTGACATTCAGTATTTCCCATAATTATTGACAGAATTCAAAAATTTAAAATGTTGCCATTATATACTCATTAAGAGGTATAATCTTAGGTTATAAGGTTTAACACAGGAAATCAAGTCTTGACGCAGCGTAACTCAGGACGCGCAAATTGTCCAGATCATATTCAACAAATTTTATACAGAATTTCAAATCTTTACGAAACTTCTTCTCGCTTACCCTCCAAAAAATGGTGAAAGGAAAAAAGTTTATCGTTTACTGCATTATTGTTTTTCGTACAACAGAACTTCAGCTTCAAGCATGACGTTTTAATTTACTATTTAAGCGTAACTGTACTCGCAACACATTTTACAGTCAGTGTCCACATATCCCACTGAATGCAACTACATTATATCATCGTACGACACATAGTTCGGGTAAGATGGAGATTTATACACCAGAGATCGATTCTGTATTGCCAGCCCGATTAGCCATGCGGTCTAACGCACGGCTTTCCGGATAGGGAAGGAGCGCCTGGTCCCCAGCACGAATTCACCCGGCGGACTTGTGTGGAGGTCCGGTGAGCCGGCCAGTCTGTGGCTGGTTTTTAGGCGGTTTTCCACCTGCCTCTGCGAATGCAGGCTGGGTCCCCTTATTCCGCCTCAGCTATACTATGTCGGCGATTGCTGTGCGGTTCTAGGCGCTTCAGTCTGGAACCGCGCGACCGCTACGGTCGCAGGTTCGAATCAGCGGAAGTTTATTAAGAAAAATCAGTGTTTATGTAGTTTTTGGGATCATGCCAAGATATAACTAGCGTTCCTAAAGTCAATGAGCAAAAGTCGGTATGGAGCTAGTGCACATTATTTGAATAAAGTTTATTCTGAATAACCTAGGAAGGTTCAAATCCTGCCCCGGGCATGGATGTGTGTGATGTCCTTAGGTTAGTTAGGTTTAAGTAGTTCTAAGTCCTAGGGTACTGATGACCTCAGATGTTAAGTCCCATAGTGCTCAGAGCCATTTGAACCATTTGAATTTGATTGCTGTGCAAACAAGTTCTTCACGTACACGCACACCACCATTACACTACCACGCAAACGTAGGGGTTACACTCGTCTGGTGTGAGACGTTCCCTGGGGGGGGGGGGGGGGGGGGCGACAGGGGGCCGAACCGCACAATAACCCTGGGTTCGGTGTGGGGCGGCGGAGGGGTGAAGTGGACCGCGGTAGTCGTCGTGGGGTTGTGGACGACTGCGGCTGCGCGGGGACGGAGCCTCTCCATCGTTTCTAGGTCCCCGGTTAACATACAATACAATACATACAATACAATTCGATATTCCATGTAGTTTTAACGCAGTTATTGGAAAATTTGGAAATATGTCTATGAAGTTCATCGTCACTGACTTAAAAAATGTGCTACGGAAGTGTCGGTATAACTTTTTGAAACAACCTGTAGGTGCTCCTGGGACGATGGAAGAGAGAGTGGGGACTTACCTGCACGCTCTTCAGCTTCCAAACAGACTTAGTTACAAGGATAACAAAAGAATGATAAAAACAACAGACAGAAACTGTTTAGTTTCCTGAGAATCAAACATCTATAGGCTTTTAAGAGCTTCCGTTCGTTTAAGTGATTGCATGACCAGAAAGAGGACGAAAACACAGGCCATGTTATTACATACGATGCAAGCGCTGTGCGTGGCGCTGCGAGGAAGCAATACCAGCAAGCCAGGCTCCTGTCGCCGCATAAGCTCCGATCCCTTTGTCGGACTCCGGCAGGTGGTGTAGCGTTTTCAGCCAAACTAGACGTGTTATGTGGCGCCTCAGAAAAATGTCCAAGGAGATGTTCGTACCATTTAACAATTTATCCTGCCGAGTATGTTGCTTCTGCTCACACAAGTGTGCACTATCTCAAACTGACAGCTCAAAAAGTAGCAGTAGCGCTTCCACTGACCAATTCAGATACTACGGAGTTACAGTGCCTGTGTTATTCTGATTACGATGCAATAAAAGAACTTTGCTTCGTAATCAGAATAACACGGGCACTGCACTTTCAAGTACAACGTCTGATCCGTATGGGAATATACATAATGGCTGTACGACATATGGAAGTTTGCGTCTGGCACGGATAGCCAAACGATAAGGCGACCGTTCGCGATAAGCGGGAAATCCGGGTTCGATTCCCAGTCCGGCACAAATATTCATTGTCGTCATTCCATTCTACAGCTGATTGTAGTCATTATTCGCAATTGCGAATTCATTTGATGGAATTCAGATACCGTAAATCAGTACTGCAACTTGCTGTTGCTTTCCTTGCACTATGGATAGGTTAATGTTAAAATGTTTTTTATCCTGATCAAGAATGACTGCATTTGCCATCACCAGAAACACATGGACACATTGTTGACGTGTGCTCTTGCATTTTTCTGAATCGATTTAGTGTCAGAGTAATTTTTCGCTTCGTGCTTTACATACAAAGGGCTTTCCTAAATATTCGAATTTATAAAACTAGGAATTATTCTGTTGACAGGAAATTACGTGCCCTACCCCCTCCCCTTCTCTCTCTAGTCAATATTTCCTAATGTGGTAGCATACTTCTTTTGAAAAAAAAGCATACTTCACTTGAAAAAATAAGTATTGCCATCAGTAAAATGAAACCAGGGAAGACCCTTGGATTTGATGATGTTCTTCGTGAATTCATAACATAAAAGACGATCAATAAGTTGCCAATCAGCCAAAATAGCCGTGCGCGTTGAGGCTATCATTCCACCGGAGCACTAGATTGAAGATACCCATTTGGTAAAACACCGTGTCTTGCTATGTGAGGGGTCCATAACTGCCTACTGCACCTCCTCGGCCGACAGGAATCGTTGGCCCTTCAAGGCCGTTTTAAAGAGGCTAAAGGTGTGATAAATGTTTGGGGAGATTTCAGGACTACAGGGCGGGTGCTCGAGCGTCTTCGAACTGAGTTGGCGTAACTTCTGCGTTACGACATTTGGGATAGGGTGAAGTGCGTTATCATGATGCAGTAGAACCGCTTGTCCCAGTTTTCCCGGACTTTTTCCCTTAATTGTTACACAAGTAACGGGCAAGGAGAACTCTAGATTGCGGTTTATTGGTAGAATCCTCAAGCGATGCAGTCCTTCAACAAAGGAAATTGCTTATTGTTCGTCTGCATGGGACCCTTACCAGTTGGGTCTGATTCAAGAGATTGAGAATATCCTAAGAATAGCGGCAAGACTCGTGACTGGTACATTTAGTCATCGCAAGCGCGTTACAAATCTCATAGAACGTTTGAAGTGGGACATACTTGCAGATACACGACGCGCTAAACGGAAGGGGCTGCGCACTAAATTCCCAAATTCGATCTTCGCCGAGGATGTAGAAGATATACTATTACCACCAACTTTCAAATCGCGCAATGATCACCATTCCAAGATAAGGGAAATTAGAGCTCGTACTGAGGCGTTCAGACAGTCGTTTTTCCCTCGCGCGATCCGCGAGTGGAAATATGACTTTGGCGCTAATTGTACCCTCCACCACACACCGTTTGGTGGCTAGCGGTGTATATATGTAGATGTAGATGTTAATTGTAGGCCGTACTTTCTCCAGCGTTGCGTAGTACCATTGCCCACTGATGAGAAACCAGTTTTCCTGAAATTAATAAGCAGTGGCCCTAGTAATCTGGGGGACCATCACCTTTCCAGCAGATGGCTGACTTCTTGGAATGAGGGGACGATGTAAGACACATGTGCATCGTCGATGCTTTTGACTTCAGTTCCCAGTGGTGGCACCAACTTTCATCGCCAGCGACAATGCGCTCAAGGAACGTGTTGCTTTCAAAATTGACACAGACCAGGTGTTTCAGTCAAACAGCTATCTGGTTTGCTTTTTGTTAGACATTCAATTCCTGGGGTACCCATTGGCTGCAAACCTGATGATAGCCTAACTCATGCCAGACTTGCGTTGCACACTACCGAAGATGATGTCGAGATCCTTTGCTCGCGCACGAATGGTTATGCGGCGGTCCATCCTAACCACATCATCAACAGCCCGCTTGTTCTTGTCCGTAATGTATAAGGTTCAAATGGTTCAAATGGCTCTGAGCACTATGGGACTCAACTGCTGAGGTCATTAGTCCCCTAGAACAGAACTAGTTAAACCTAACTAACCTAAGGACATCACAAACATCCATGCCCGAGGCAGGATTCGAACCTGCGACCGTAGCGGTCTTGCGGTTCCTGACTGCAGCGCCTTTAACCGCACGGCCACTTCGGCCGGCGTAATGTATAAGGCTGGCCACCCAGATCGACCAGCGTCTTGTGTCGAATCGCAACCAGCACTGAACTTGGCGCACCATTCCACAACGGTGGTTTTCGACAGACATGACACCCCATGCACATTCTCCATTCTCCAGTTGATCTATACCCGTGTTTGCCCTTTGGCAGCAAAGAAAAGAATAACACAACATTGGTTCTATTTGGACGGGTTCGGTAATAACGTCGCTGTAGTTCACTTTTCCGCATTTACCTCAGGCACGTCGTAAAGACACGAATGCCATGCTATTCATTTCCCTACACGTCGGTGCTCATATACCCGCATCGTAGTCGCGCTACGTTGCATATTCGCTGCAGCAACGCCCATCAGGCTCTCCGTTATACATTCCACCTGGTCAATCAGAGAATGGCTGAGTCAGTTTTTTCATATATTATAGATATTGGTTAAAGTTCTTCTCCATAATCAGTTTCCTAAGTACCTTGGCGTCATACTGGACCTCACTCGTCCTTTAAACGGCTAGACAATGCACACAACAAAATCCTGTATTAATAGTGTGGCGACAGGCAGGGAGCATATCTTCATCCCCTGGGCCTTACATACAGGAATACTGCTCCATTGTGTAGCTGAATAGAAGCTATGTAAGGAAACGCCAAACTACACGATGTGTATCCTCAGTGGATGCATCGAAAGTACACTTCTGCAATGGTTGCACGTACTGAGCCATACTGCCGCACCTCCACTAGGCAGAAAAGGCATCTTGTGGTCCGTCAGGAGAATAAAATCCAAAGTGATCCACAAGAGACAGTCCGTAAGGACATTCCTCACATATCATTCAGTGTGTTGAGGTCAAGGGAATCCCCATTCGTCGTAGTCGAGCAACTGTTAGACAGCGACATCAACATCAATGCATTTCAACGCCCCGCTTCTGACACCACACAAAAACCTACTGGGGCCGAACTTCCCTGTCGATGCTGAGAAGCTCTTAACTGGATTCGAACATCACATGGTGTTTGGTATGACCTTTTGAACAAAAGGGACACACCTCAAGTCCTCAGTGCAACTGTGGTGCTCTGTGCTACGAAGTGGATCTTACTCGTATTGTGATGGCGGCAACATTAGAGGGCACGCAGGACCAAAAACAGATCTATATGGACTGAAGTTCCTGGCAGTATGGCTTACACATCAGTACTGAAGGATTGCGTTTACCGTTCGTTTTTCTGAATCCACAGTCTATTTTTAGTCTACATTTATTGTCCATTTTAATGTTCATTTCTCTAATTTTTTGCTGTTAATTCTAATGTTCTTCTGTTGCTAATTTTAATGTTCATTTAATTGCTCTCCTTCCTGTACACGTCATTATTCCTTTTATTGCCTCCGTTTACAGCTATTTTTCTTGTTCATTTTACAGCCCGTTGCACTGCAATATGTGCTGTTCATGTTACTGTATATTTTATATCTGTTTCATCGCTGTTATTGCGATCTTCATTCCGAAGACTGGTTTTATGCAGCTCTCCGTGCTGCTCCATCCTGAGCGGGCCTCTTCGTCTCCAAATAACTGTTACAACCTACATATTTCTGAATCTGATTCCTGTATTCATATTTTGGTCTCCCTGTGCGGTTTTTACCTCCGACATTTTCCTTCAGTACCAAACTGGTGATTCCTTGATGTCTCAGAATGTGTGCTATCAACTGATCCCGTCTTTTAGTCCAGTTTGTAAGATGTCGCAGTCTCCTGACCTTCATTGCTTACATGTTACGCCCTGACAATCATATTCCGCACATCAAGACGCTTCATTCGAACCCAAAATCGACAAGACAAAGTCAATGTATGAATTCATGTAAACGATATGCAATTGACAAATGAGCGCACCGTGGTTGAAATACTCGAGGCTGGCGTGCACACATACATTCCAGACACGACGGTCACAGAAGCCTATAGTTCGGGAGAGAGGCCGCACAGTGGGACACCAGACCCTTCAGAGGACGACCCAGCCTATGTCGGCCGGTGACCGCCCTAGCGGACAGCGTGGGCCCGAGTGGAAAGGGGGGAACAACCCCGTGTTCGGCTTAAAAGCAAATTCCGCTACATTGTTGGGAGCGGCCAGCCTACCCATTCTTTACACATAACATGCAGTTTCAGAGATTTTCACAGGGAGACAGCAAGCGCCAAACGCCAAAGCTACAAGCTTCTGGACTAGTCGCCTTAAACGAAACGTCATTCTCCAGTTTTAGAAGAGCAATGCTAATTGGCAGACGATATTTTTGACGCCTTGAGCTGAAGGAATAATGGAAGAGACCGAAAGATATACCCTTCACGTCCGGCGTGGAGAGGGGCCGTTCCGTTGTCGCTCTTGGAGCGAGAACACGTGACGAGAGCGGGCGCGCTCGTACGTCTACTCGAAAGAGCGAGGAGCAAATCTCTCCTCAATACTTCACTGGGAGAGCACCTCTGTCGAGAGCGAATCAAAAGGGCAACTCTATATTGAGTCCTTGCGATTGAGCGTTGTTCATTGTGTTGGCCGACACACTTATTGTGCGGTGTGAACGGACAGAGTTATAGTTAAACGCCTGCGAGCGAATTTTGAGTGGCATCGCGGTGGACTGGTTATCTGACCGGTGTACCACACTAATAGTTAGACTAGGGGCGAATAGGAATCCTTGACTCCATCAAGGCATAGGGAGAGTTTGATTGGCGAAGGTCAATCCAGATAGAACAAGAGTTATCTTATTTGTCAACAGCGAGCGGCGCAGACAGCAGTCATCGCAGCTTACAGTATTGTGCACTACAGCTATTGCGAGCCCCATATTTCCTCCACAACAGTACACTTCACTGCATTTCACACACGACAGCCTCGACCGTACCTAGCAACATTCTAAAGGATAATTATTCAAGTTGAGTAGGCGTGCCTCTCAGCCATTCTGCCAAGGTAACTACCATCATAAACTTTGTGTAGAATTTTCATTAGCGAATCCTATCCTTGGAAGGTAACTTCACATTCCGAAAAGAACCAGGATATAACTTGTTCAATTCATAACTAAAAGTGTCATTGTGATTTCTCAGAATTTTTGCAAAATAAATAATAACTTTCGTTAGTTTCATGTTTTTCTTAGACTAACTAGCACTACTCCAGTACCCAAGTATCCCACTAGTTACGTGAGAAATTTTGTGAATTTTTTTTCATTTCCTTACAGCGGACGACTCCAGAAGATATTTATTGCTGAAAGTTTTTCAGGCATTTCTCTTTAGAACGTTAGGAGCGTCTGTCTGACTTCTGTAGTAGTGTGGGGGTGGAAATTGCGTCTTGCAGGAGCCACAAGGTAAAGGGTACAACTCAGATTAATCCATTGCGCAGATAACAGAATAATAGATCAACCCCACACCTCAGAAGTTGTGCCACAAATTTCTTGCCTCCCCAATTCTACTCAGTACTCCCCATTTGTTAGTTGATCGACCCATCTAATCATCATTCTGTAGCACCACATTTCGAAAGTTTTTATTCTTTTTTACAGGGTGTTTCAAAAATGACCGGTATATTTGAAACGGCAATAAAAACTAAACGAGCAGCGATAGAAATACACCGTTTGTTGCAATATGCTTGGGACAACAGTACATTTTCAGGCGGACAAACTTTCGAAATTACAGTAGTTACAATTTTCAACAACAGATGGCGCTGCAGGTGGTGTGAAAGATATAGACGACAACGCAGTCTGTGGGTGCGCCATTCTGTACGTCGTCTTTCTGCTGTAAGCGTGTGCTGTTCACAGCGTGCAAGTGTGCTGTAGACAACATGGGTTATTCCTTAGAACAGAGGATTTTTCTGGTGTTGGAATTCCACCGCCTAGAACACAGTGTTGTTGCAACAAGACGAAGTTTTCAACGGAGGTTTAATGTACCCAAAGGACCGAAACGCGATACAATAAAGGATCTGTTTGAAAAATTTCAACGGACTGGGAACGTGACGGATGAACGTGCTGGAAAGGTAGGGCGACCGAGTACGGCAACAACAGAGGGCAACGCGCAGCTAGTGCAGCAGGTCATCCAACAGCGGCCTCGGGCTTCCGTTCGCCGTGTTGCAGCTGCGGTCCAAATGACGCCAACGTCCACGTATCGTCTCATGCGCCAGAGTTCACACCTCTATCCATACAAAATTCAAACGCGGCAACCCCTCAGCGCCGCTACCATTGCTGCACGAGAGACATTCGCTAACGATATAGTGCACAGGACTGATGACGGCGATATGCATGTGGGCAGCATTTGGTTTACTGACGAAGCTTATTTTTACCTGGACGGCTTCGTCGATCAACAGAACTGGCGCATATGGGGAACCGAAAAGCCCCATGTTGCAGTCCCATCGTCCCTGCATCCTCAAAAAGTACTGGTCTGGGCCGCCATTTCTTCCAAAGGAATCATTGGCCCATTTTTCAGATCCGAAACGATTACTGCATCACGCTATCTGGACATTCTTCGTGAATTTGTGGCGGTACAAACTGCCTTAGACGACACTGCGAACACCTCGTGGTTTATGCAAGATGGTGCCCGGCCATATCGCTCGGCCGACGTCTTTAATTTCCTGAATGAATATTTCGATGATCGTGTGATTGCTTTGGGCTATCCGAAACATACAGGAGGCGGCGTGGATTGGCCTCCCTATTCGCCAGACATGAACCCCTGTGACTTCTTTCTGTGGGGACACTTGAAAGACCAGGTGTACCGCCAGAATCCAGAAACAATTGAACAACTGAAGCAGTACATCTCATCTGCATGTGAAGCCATTCCGCCAGACACGTTGTCAAAGGTTTCGGGTAATTTCGTTCAGATACTACGCCATATTATTGCTACGCATGGTGGATATGTGGAAAATATCGTACTATAGAGTTTCCCAGACCGCAGCGCCATCTGTTGTTGAAAATTGTAACTACTGTAATTTCGAAAGTTTGTCTGCCTGAAAATGTACTGTTGTCCCAAGCATATTGCAACAAACGGTGTATTTCTATCGCTGCTCGTTTAGTTGTTATTGCCGTTTCAAATATACCGGTCATTTTTGAAACACCCTGTATCTAAACTGCTTATCACTCACGTTTCACTTCCATACATGCCTACACTTCAAATATCTTTAAAAAGACTTCCTAACACTTAAATTTCTACTCGATATTAACAAATTTCTCTTCTTCAGAAATGCTTCTCTTGCCATTGCCAACCTACATTTTATATCCTCTCTACTTCGTCCATCGTCAGATATTTTGCTGACAAAACAGGAAAACTCATCTATTACTTTAAGTGCCTCATTTCCTAATCTGATACCCTTAGCATCATTTGATTCAACTCGACTACATTCCGTTATCCTTGTTTTGCCTTTTTTGATGTTCATTACTAATACGCATAAAATTCGCTGTACTCATTTTCTCAGCTCCTCATCTGGAATGATTGAAATACCCAATGTATCATAAGTGTCCACGTTTTCACGCTAAATAAATTTGAAATTTACCAGAAAGTCACAAAAACAATTATTCGACTGGTCAAAAAATGAATCAGTTGCCTTATAATAATCTTATAGAAAAAATATAATTCACAATACGTTTCATCTAAGAGGGGAATTTTCGGTATCAGCAAAAACTTATGCTCCTAATTTATGTAAATGTTATAAGCTGCAAGCCTTTGTCCAGCTTATCCATCGTCACAAAATTCTGGAAATACAATATAGATATATGGGAATGAGAATTCTGATGAAACAAACTTTATTTCACAGGGTAACATATAGAGCACAGTAATAGAACATACGTAAAAATATAAGAGTGCAGAATCGGTATGCTAATCAGGCAAAATCGTCGTGAGCATTGAGACAATCATCCCATCGATACACCAGGTTGAAGAAACCGTTTGGTAAAACACCGTGTCCTGCTGGGTAAAGATGTCTGCTACAAATCACCGTCCAACCGTCCGACAGGAATCGTCGATCCTTAAAGGCCGTTTCTAAGGGACCAAAGGCGTGATAATTGCATTGGCAGAGATAAGGACTACGAGGTGTGGCTAGAAAAAAACCGGACTAGTACTGGTGAAACAATAAAACGAATGCAATAAGGCTGAAAGTCGCGTGGCCTGTCACGTGACTCTCGCTCCGCCTACTGCTCGAGTTTCATCTGCCTCCTGCACTCAGTCTGCCCGTGGCGTCTGTTTTAAGTAGTAGACGTTTTGTCTGTGCGTCGGAAAATGTTGAGTGTACAGAAAGAACTGCGTGTTAACATCAAATTTTGTTTCAAACTAGGAAAATCTGCAAGTGAAACGTTTGTAATGTTACAAGTGTACGGCGATGATTGTTTATCGCGAACACAAGTGTTTGAGTGGTTTAAACGATTTAAAGATGGCCGCGTAGACACCAGTGATGACACTCGCACTGGCAGACCATTGTCAGCAAAAACTGATGCAAACATTGAAAAAATCGGTAAACTTGTTCGACACTTTCCTTGTCAACTCCTGTAACTCAGACACTGCTCTGATTGTTAAACGGCGATCTTGTCGAACAAGTTTACCGATTTTTTCAATGTTTGCATCAGTTTTTGCTGACAATGGTCTGCCAGTGCGAGTGTCGTCACTGGTGTCTTCGCGGCCATCTTTAAATCGTTTAAACCACTCAAACACTTGTGTTCGCGATAAACAATCATCGCCGTACACTTGTTGTAACATTACAAACGTTTCACTTGCAGATTTTCCTAGTTTGAAAGAAAATTTGATGTTAACACGCTGTTCTTTCTGTACACTCAACATTTTCCGACGCACAGACAAAACGTCAACTACTTAAAACAGACGCCACGGGCAGACTGAGTGCAGGAGGCAGATGAAACTTGAGCAGTAGGCGGAGCGAGAGTCACGTGACAGGCCACGCGACTTTCAGCCTTATTGCATTCGTTTTATTGTTTCACCAGTACTAGTCCGGTTTTTTTCTAGCCACACCTCGTATGGTCGTGGGGGGAGGGGAGGGGCGGGTGGTGTTCCAGTGTCTCTCACTTGATTTGGCGTAACTTACGCGTTACGACATTTGCGATGTGGGGACTTGCGTTATCATGAAGCAGCGGTACCTCTTGTCTCAGTTTTCCCGGACATTTCGTGTTAACTGCACTCTGTAAGTTTTCCAGCGTTGCGCAGCACCGTTCCCCAGTGATGGGGACACCAGGTTCCTTGAAATGAAGCTGGCATCCCAGATCTACCGGCTTCTTGTGACGAATCGCGAGCAGCACAGAACTTGGCGCACCATTCCGAAACGGTGTTTCTCGACAGACATGCTGGCCCATACACATTCTTCATTCTCTGATGGATGGCTACCGGTATTTGTCCGGTATTTGTCCTTAGTTTAACATCTTGGTCCCATTTGGACGCGGTTGGTAATAACGTCGCCATAGTTCACGTTTCCGCATTTCCTGCACGCTCGTCTAAAAGACACGAATATCACATTGATCTCTTTTTCCTACATGTCGGTGCTTATATACCCGCATCGGAGTCGCGCTAAGTTGCAACAACATCCTCAAATGAAAACTTTTTCGTCGGCCCGTATAATGATATACACCAGTCTTCAATCTTTTGTCCAGATGTGTACGCTGAGGAGTTTCAAGTATGATTACGAAGAAAAATTCGGCTGTTTCGTAGCTTATAAAATGAAACATGAACTTTCTCACTTCTAAAACAAATGCAGAATGGGCACAAAAAAATTGACGGTCAGTAGTACAGCCTGGTACTGCAGGGAGTGTTGAGTACCGTTCTCCAGCTTCTCTATATATTCTCTATCTCTTTGGTATAGTTCAGTGGTTCCCAACAGGTCGTCCGCGGAGTCCCAGGGGTCCGCGAGCTATGCCAGAGGGGTCCGCAAGATGCTACTAGAATAAAATGTATATTAAATATATTTCGTATGATACTTAATTGTTATTTTTTAATGAGTCTGTTATACTAAAAACTCAGATTTGAAGACAATGATTTTGAGCAAAAATAAAAAACTTAACAATAACAATGATGGCTAAATTGAAAAAGCTTGTAACGTTGTTACTTTAATTTGCTATGAAAGCGGTACTGATAGACAATAACAAGCGGGTTAAAGCTGTGAGCTGTCTGGGGAAGTTAACCTTGCATTACTGAGCAACTATTTCACCAGGTATCCAGTCTAGCCTACCAAATTCCCAACCAGACTAACATTAATTATAATCTTTTAATCGTCATACGACAACCGGTGATATATATATATATATATATATATATATATATATATATATATATATATATATATATATATATATAAGAGAATTTAAATAGAAAGAAATAAATCAGTTTATATTTGGAAATTTATTTTAACATTGATCATTGAAATTTCAGCATATTAAACTTGATTCATAACTAAGCTGGTGCCTTATTTAGGACTGTGAAAATGTGAGTTTGTAATCTTACGGAACACATCAAATAGGGAGCCAAGATTGGGAGACTACATGCAACACTGCATTCATAAAATAACACACGAAGAACGTTGTAACATATCCAAGAGGAAATTAACCACAACCAACCGATTCAATTTTCATCCAAAGAAGTTACGTTCGTAGCACAATCCTGTCCGTCATGTAATTACCACACACTGGTATACTAAATTCATACTAACTCTCTGTGAAATCTTCCCGAAAAGAATAGCTGAGGGCTACTTTGATGATTACACCACATGCTTCACGTGGTCAACTTGGTTTACACAAAGAGTGTAACTCCACAATAATTTTGATGATTAAAATAAATTAGATCGAAAAGCAATTTACAAAAGAAAAACCTCGAACTGGTTACTATCGTCTTACTATTAACCTGATGGGTCAAACAATTGTATAAGCACGTGGTACTGGTCTCACAAAGTACACCCCACGTGGGCTGAACATAAAGAAAAGTTGCTATATTGAAAAATATTGTCAAGACGAGACGTTATAATCTCATGCACATTCGCATTTAAGATTGATGATCTTAGTTAGAGTTACTGATCAACACGTGGTTCCACTTTACTCACAAAGTAGTGACAAAGCAACTACTAGAAGATATTCTAAACTTTACACTCGAATTTCACTGAGTTGCAATTTAAGATAACATAAGATATTTTAGATCTAAACCTGAAATAGAGGTGATTAAATTTTCAGTGAGGCTGAACTTAAGAAATCGATTGTCCTACGGACTTAGCAGACACGCGCTTAGCCGGAGATCTTACCACTTCAGACGCTCGCCGCGAACAGACTCCCATGGTCCCTTCATGAGGGGTGCCTCGCAAATACAAACGGAAGTGACCAGAGAGGCAGCTTCCTATACCAACATGACGAGGGACGGACAGGACCATACTAAGGATAGAAACCTCTTTGCTTTTAGAAAGCGTAGCTACCTGTTCCGACGTTGGTCCTACTGTTCTCTGGCAGACCCGGCTTGTCTGCTACCATCCAGCATGCAACTAGAAATACACTCCTGGAAATTGAAATAAGAACACCGTGAATTCATTGTCCCAGGAAGGGGAAACTTTATTGACACATTCCTGGGGTCAGATACATCACATGATCACACTGACAGAACCACAGGCACATAGACACAGGCAACAGAGCATGCACAATGTCGGCACTAGTACAGTGTATATCCACCTTTCGCAGCAATGCAGGTTGCTATTCTCCCATGGAGACGATCGTAGAGATGCTGGATGTAGTCCTGTGGAGCGGCTTGCCATGCCATTTCCACCTGGCGCCTCAGTTGGACCAGCGTTCGTGCTGGACGTGCAGACCGCGTGAGACGACGCTTCATCCAGTCCCAAACATGCTCAATGGGGGACAGATCCGGAGATCTTTCTGGCCAGGGTAGTTGACTTACACCTTCTAGAGCACGTTGGGTGGCACGGGATACATGCGGACGTGCATTGTCCTGTTGGAACAGCAAGTTCCCTTGCCGGTCTAGGAATGGTAGAACGATGGGTTCGATGACGGTTTGGATGAACCGTGCACTATTCAGTGTCCCCTCGACGATCACCAGTGGTGTACGGCCAGTGTAGGAGATCGCTCCCCACACCATGATGCCGGGTGTTGGCCCTGTGTGCCTCGGTCGTATGCAGTCCTGATTGTGGCGCTCACCTGCACGGCGCCAAACACGCATACGACCATCATTGGCACCAAGGCAGAAGCGACTCTCATCGCTGAAGACGACACGTCTCCATTCGTCCCTCCATTCACGCCTGTCGCGACACCACTGGAGGCGGGCTGCACGATGTTGGGGCGTGAGCGGAAGACGGCCTAACGGTGTGCGGGACCGTAGCCCAGCTTCATGGAGACGGTTGCGAATGGTCCTCGCCGATACCCCAGGAGCAACAGTGTCCCTAATTTGCTGGGAAGTGGCGGTGCGGTCCCCTACGGCACTGCGTAGGATCCTACGGTCTTGGCGTGCATCCGTGCGTCGCTGCGGTCCGGTCCCAGGTCGACGGGCACGTGCACCTTCCGCCGACCACTGGCGACAACATCGATGTACTGTGGAGACCTCACGCCCCACGTGTTGAGCAATTCGGCGGTACGTCCACCCGGCCTCCCGCATGCCCACTATACGCCCTCGCTCAAAGTCCGTCAACTGCACATACGGTTCACGTCCACGCTGTCGCGGCATGCTACCAGTGTTAAAGACTGCGATGGAGCTCCGTATGCCACGGCAAACTGGCTGACACTGACGGCGGCGGTGCACAAATGCTGCGCAGCTAGCGCCATTCGACGGCCAACACCGCGGTTCCTGGTGTGTCCGCTGTGCCGTGCGTGTGATCATTGCTTGTACAGCCCTCTCGCAGTGTCCGGAGCAAGTATGGTGGGTCTGACACACCGGTGTCAATGTGTTCTTTTTTCCATTTCCAGGAGTGTACATTTGCTCATTCATCCTCTCACACAGAAGGGAGGGGGGATGACAGTATCTTATCATATACAGTATATAAAAGAAAGCGGATGTAGGTTCCGTATGAGACTGTGTGACATGAATTACACATAAACTGTGTTTTAAAGTGTAGTAGTGTGACAGATCGTTCTTGTTGATGTGTAAAAGTAACACGTTCCACTACTCAGTCTCCTCCCAGATAGTCAGAAACACCAAGGTAAGTTTAGAAGAGGAATATATGCCGTAAATGACAACAGATTTAAGAAATTAACATGAAAGGAATCCAACAGAGACCTTTCAAGCTTTAAGCTCAATATATTTTCAATAATGAATATGTCAATTTTTTTCTATGTACCAAAAATAGAAAACGCATAAAAAGACTCTTAATTTGGCTTTTTTAGGTACCTTTTACTGGGATATGACAAGGTACCAATCATGCTAGATGAGGGGGTCCTCGAGAAAATTTTGTTGGGAATCCATGGTATAGTTCATCACATGCATATTCTGCAAGCCACCGTACGCTAGGTGGCAGTCTGTGTATATGCTTCCACACGAGCCCTAATTTCTCTTGTCTTCGCGGTCCTTACGCAGCAGTAGAAATGTTCTACAGTCAGCCGCAAATGAGAGTCCTCTCCTCCCGCCGGGGTTTCGAGTCCTCCCTCGGGCATGTGCGTGTGTGTTGTTTTTAGCAGAAGTTAGTTTAAGTAGTGTGTAAGTCTAGGAACCGATGACGTTAGCAGTTGGTCCCTTAGGAATTCACACACATTTGAGTTTACAGAGGATTTCCGTAATACTCGGTGTCGATCGAATTTACCTGTAACAAATACAGCAGTAGGCCTCTGAACTGCTTCGATGTCTTCCTTTAATCCATCTGTTGGGTATCCTAAACACTCGAACAGTACCCAGGAATGGGTCTCCCTAGTATTCTGTACGAGGTCTCTCTTATAGACAAGCCTACACCTTCCTAGAATTCTCGTAATAAATCAAAGTCTATTCGTCTCCCCTATAACCGACAACATTCCATTTCATGTCACTTTGCAGCTAAATATTTAATTGGCCTGACGGTGTCAACCTGCAAACCAGTAGTACTGTATTCGAACATTATAGAATTGTTTTTCCTAAAAAAGCAAGGCGGAATTAATTTGACATTTTATATAGTTATGATATATAATAACAAATCACAGAATTAATGTGATACTTCGGAAACTAATGTATAAACGTGTGTTCAACCCTGCCTGTTTCTTTTGACACTAATACACTGAACATTAATAATATGTAAGTCTTGCTGCATAGGAAGCTAGTTCGTGGGCTGCCGAATGAGGAAACAGAATTGAATTAAACGTCATTCCTTCTTGCCTGGCATGTTAGGTGACATGCCTGGAGTATTACGGTCCAACTGCCGTATGCTTACCATCGTTTTGCTTCTGTGTTCAGTGTTTGCTGCCGTAGTCTGTACCAACAAGTGCAATACTCTTTTTAATTTCTTTTCTTGATCGCAACATCAACTTACAGTTTTCTACATTTAGAAGAAGCTGCTATTCATCACACCAAATAGCAACTGATCTAAGTTATCCTCATATAGTCGAATGACCATACTTCCACATATACCACAGCGCAATCTTTTCTAAGAGTCGCAGATTGCTCGTCACCCTATCCGTCAGATGGTTAATGTACGAGGATGTGCTCAAAACTAATGCCTCCGTAATTCTTATGTGAAAAGTTTTAAGGATTTTTAAATAAAACAAACGTTAGTAAAACTCCACATCTTTACTCTACACGTTTACATATTTATTTCTCAACATAGTCTCTAGCGGTGAATACATTTCTCCCAACAAGAGACCAGTTTGTTGATACCGTTGGTGTAGAATGTTTGACTCTGTTGAATTAGTCACAACCTCACCTATGCTTGCACCAATTCATCACTACCAAAGTGAACTCCTCGAAGGGATTCTCTAAGTTTTTGAAACATACGAAAATCGGATGAAAAAAAGAGAATGATCGCAGCGGTCGTATGTGATCTGGCGTTAACATGCTGAAGGACGGGGTGCCCCATTGTGTGGACGAACTGAAGTACTAAGGTTGTGTGCCTCTTTCATAACACAGAATCATTCTGCGTAATGGAAGAGGCACAGTACGTAATAATTTCATAAACACGAGTACATGCAAGAGAGGCGTAAAACACAAATAATGCTGATGTAAATATTTTCACTTGACAAATGAGGATAAATTCTCGAAAAGTGTTGTGCTAAGCATGATGTAACACGCAACTGGTGAAGTGTTTCATCATTTAAATCCTGAACGACACGGTTGCTGGCTTCCTAAAAGCATCGATCATAATTAATGAAATTAAGAATTTTTGTCAACATACATTGACTCCACGGTTGCGTGACCGAAGGTTTAACTGTAAGTGATGTGCAGACTTTATCTGCCATTTCATTGCCAGTACAATCTGATCCCGTTCAAAAGCACCGTGGATTTTGTACATGTTCATAATTATTGAGAATGTTTTTGTTATGTTGTTGCAACTACAACAATGCGTGTTTCTTTCACCAGAAGCGTTTCGCTTTATTGAGGTAAAGCGTCATCAGTGGTCTGTAATTAAGTTACTTATATTTTGATTTGCTTTAAGATCGAAAAACAGTTTGTTAACAGTATGTTGATTTGCACTTACGGTGATTTCCGTGTGATTTTTCATTTAAATCAGGAAATGTCGTCTGCTAGCACATCGTTTCTGTTTTTAGACACTAATATTTGTGGTATAATTTTTACTTGTTCTGCAGCACTATGCATTTCGTATGGTTTGCACACCACGCTTTTTCGCACACCACTGTTTACTGTTTGTTTTTATACTTCTAAGAAACCAGTGGTGTGCGAAAGAGACCAATGATGATGCTTTACCTCAATAAAGCGAAACGCGTCTGAAAAAAAAGAAAAAATCACACATTTGTGTCGTTGCAACGAGAGAACAAAAAAATCCTCAAGAATTGTAAAGCAACTACGGACAACGTGGCCACACAAACGAAGTTCATAATTATCATTCGATGTTTGGAATGAACATGGCTGAAATGTTTTGTGAGAGAAATTTAAGGACGTTCCGCTTGTTTGTGACAACTGTCACAGCTCTTATGTCGATATTTTATTTTGCTGTCATAAGAAGAGATAACAGCCAGTACTTTTTTTGTTTTGTACTGCCCTTGGTCGTATCGCCGCGCCTTTGATTTAAGAAATTATTATGTGATGCCGTCCGGAGTGGCCGTGCGGTTCTAGGCGCTACAGTCTGGAGCCGAGCGACCGCTACGGTCGCAGGTTCGAATCCTGCCTCTGGCATGGATGTGTGTGATGTCCTTAAGTTAGTTAGGTTTAATTAGTTCTAAGTTCTAGGCGATTGATGACCTCAGAAGATAAATCGCATAGTGCTCAGAGCCATTTTATTATGTGATGGCCGTGCTGAATAGTTTCAGAGCGCGCCAAGTGAATTTATTCGAAAAACATTGCATTTGAGGCAATGGCATACAGTAAATCAGTGATTTATCACATTATGAAATATTTTTAGGCACGGAATTCCTTTTCCACTTTGTAGGACCACAAGTTTAATTTTTGTTCACGCTTAGGAAAACTAAAACATTAATCGCACATTTTCACTTTTCTGGTTATGTGTCGGTACGAGAATTACATTTTGCTATTGTAACGATCGTAAAATACACTCCTGGAAATTGAAATAAGAACACCGTGCATTCATTGTCCCAGGAAGGGGAAACTATATTGACACATACCTAGGGTCAGATACATCACATGATCACACTGACAGAACCACAGGCACATAGACACAGGCAATAGAGCATGCACAATGTCGGCACTAGTACAGTGTATATCCACCTTTCGCAGCAATGCAGGTTGCTATTCTCCCATGGAGACGATCGTAGAGATGCTGGATGTAGTCCTGTGGAACGGCTTGCCATGCCATTTCCACCTGGCGCCTCAGTTGGACCAGCGTTCGTGCTGGACGTGCAGACCGCGTGAGACGACGCTTCATCCAGTCCCCAACATGCTCAATGGGGGACAGATCCGGAGATCTTGCTGGCCAGGGTAGTTGACTTACACCTTCTAGAGCACGTTGGGTGGCACGGGATACATGCGGACGTGCATTGTCCTGTTGGAACAGCAAGTTCCCTTGCCGGTCTAGGAATGGTAGAACGATGGGTTCGATGACGGTTTGGATGTACCGTGCACTATTCAGTGTCCCCTCGACGATCACCAGTGGTGTACGGCCAGTGTAGGAGATCGCTCCCCACACCATGATGCCGGGTGTTGGCCCTGTGTGCCTCGGTCGTATGCAGTCCTGATTGTGGCGCTCACCTGCACGGCGCCAAACACGCATACGACCATCACTGGCACCAAGGCAGAAGCGACTCTCATCGCTGAAGACGACACGTCTCCATTCGTCCCTCCATTCACGCCTGTCGCGACACCACTGGAGGCGGGCTGCACGATGTTGGGGCGTGAGCGGAAGACGGCCTAACGGTGTGCGGGACCGTAGCCCAGCTTCATGGAGACGGTTGCGAATGGTCCTCGCCGATACCCCAGGAGCAACAGTGTCCCTAATTTGCTGGGAAGTGGCGGTGCGGTCCCCTACGGCACTGCGTAGGATCCTACGGTCTTGGCGTGCATCCGTGCGTCGCTGCGGTCCGGTCCCAGGTCGACGGGCACGTGCACCTTCCGCCGACCACTGGCGACAACATCGATGTACTGTGGAGACCTCACGCCCCACGTGTTGAGCAATTCGGCGGTACGTCCACCCGGCCTCCCGCATGCCCACTATACGCCCTCGCTCAAAGTCCGTCAACTGCACATACGGTTCACGTCCACGCTGTCGCGGCATGCTACCAGTGTTAAAGACTGCGATGGAGCTCCGTATGCCACGGCAAACTGGCTGACACTGACGGCGGCGGTGCACAAATGCTGCGCAGCTAGCGCCATTCGACGGCCAACACCGCGGTTCCTGGTGTGTCCGCTGTGCCGTGCGTGTGATCATTGCTTGTACAGCCCTCTCGCAGTGTCCGGAGCAAGTATGGTGGGTCTGACACACCGGTGTCAATGTGTTCTTTTTTCCATTTCCAGGAGTGTAGTCGTAACGGTTTGAATATGAGGAGGTAATGACTCAGAAAACGTATCTGCAGATGAAAATTGCTTGAAATGCGTGTTTATTTGAATAATTTATTGGAAGCACACTCCCACACTACCGCATGTCTCTAGCACTTCTCTCGTAAATGTATGGCCATACAGTCGCGTAAGATCCTACGATATAAAGACTGCCGAACCCCGAAGGGGATTTTCCGGCCAATAAATGCCGTACGATCATGTCCTTTTCAACTCTTTAATACACTGTTTCCTCAGTCAAATCACAAATCTCCTCGTACTAGTAAGATAGCCATAGTGCTTACATGTTTCGTTTATTTATCTTGCCACAGCGACACGACTCCCACATTGCTACAGACAATTAATAAATATGCACCATTTGATGGTGAATCGCTAAGCGGCTCGAAATCGGTAATGGAATAATAAAAAAAAAATTGAAGAACGAAACAAAATTCGATTAGTTGCAGTAATATCTAGAAGCCTTAAGCCGTAGTTAGACCTTTGTGGAAATTACATGTGAAGAGGAACTTTTCCTCTTGTGATGTGTTTCGATTTTAATCCGCAGCAGCCAAAATTAAGCACCAATACTGTTACTAAGACATAAGTGTGCGGAAACTGGGCAAATACGTGTAGTATTAAAGTTTCGGTCTTACCCCAATAAGGTAGTCAACAGCGCCATATCAGCGTTACGTGACTATTTCTGTTTGTTGTAATCGACATGGGCTCTAGGCTGTGATAACTTGACACATATTTCTGCGCTACGAGAGCCACAAATCTGCCAGCGCGTGCGCTAAGAGTCGGGGAGAGGGCAGGGGAGCACCCGCAACAGCTGTGGTTCGATCGGGAGGCGGGCGCAGGCGGCGACCTTGAACTTGGAGCCGGTACTCCCCGTTACGTAACAAGCTTCACGTCACCGCCGCTGTCGGCGCTGATGTAGGCGCCGCCCTGACCCGCGTAAGGCTGCCGCAGAGTGCGGGGAGCTCCAAGTCCCAGGCACTGTTACGTTATTTGTTTGGTCATAAACAAACAATTGTACAAATACTAACTTAATCCGTATATATTCTTAAATTCGATCTAAGTATACAGGGTAGTCCATTGATAGTGACCGGGCCAAATATCTCACGAAATAAGCATCAAACGAAAAAACTACAAAGAACGAAACTCGTCTAGCTGGAAGGGGGAAACCAGATGGCGCTATGGTTGGCCCGCTAGATGGCGCTGTCATGGGTCAAACGGATATCAGCTGCGTTTTTTAAACAGGAACCCCCATTTTTTATTACATATTCGTGTAGTACGTAAAGAAATGTGAATGTTTCGCTTTGTGATAGACGGCACTGTAATAGTCACAAACGTTTAAGTACGTGGTATCACGTAACATTCCGCCAGTGCGGACGGTATCTGCTTCGTGATACATTACCCGTGTTCAAATGGACCGTTTACCAATTGCGGAAAAGATCGATATCGTGTTGATGTATGGCTATTGTGACCAAAATGCCCAACGGGCGTGTGCCATGTATGCTGCTCGGTATCCTGGACGACATCATCCAAGTGTTATGTTATTTAAGGAAACAGGAAGTGTTCAGCCACATGTGAAACGTCAACAACGACCTGAAACAAATGATGATGCCCAAGTAGGTGTTTTAGCTGCTGTCGCGGCTAATCCGCACATCAGTAGCAGACAAACTGCGCGAGAATCGGGAATCTCAAAAACGTCGGTGTTGAGAATGCTACATCAACATCGATTGCACCCGTACCATATTTCTATGCACCAGGAATTGCATGGCGACGACTTTGAACGTCGTGTACAGTTCTACCACTGGGCACAAGAGAAATTACGGGACGATGACAGATTTTTTGCACGCGTTCTATTTAGCGACGAAGCGTCATCCACCGACAGCGGTAACGTAAACCGGCATAATGTGCAGTATTGGGCAACGGAAAACCACGATGGCTGCGACAAGTAGAACATGAGCGACCTTGATGGGTTAATGTATGGTGCGGCATTATGGGAGGGCCGGCCGAAGTGGCCGTGCGGTTAAAGGCGCTGCAGTCTGGAACCGCAAGACCGCTACGGTCGCAGGTTCGAATCCTGCCTCAGGCATGGATGTTTGTGATGTCCTTAGGTTAGTTAGGTTTAACTAGTTCTAAGTTCTAGGGGACTAATGACCTCAGCAGTTGAGTCCCATAGTGCTCAGAGCCATTATGGGAGGAAGGATAATTGGCCCCCATTTTACCGATGGCAATCTAAATGGTGAAATGTATACTGATTTCCTACGTAATGTTCTACCGATGTTACTACAAGATGTTTCACTGCATGACAGAATGGCGACGTACTTCCAGCATGATGGATGTCCGGCACATAGCTCGCGTGCGGTTGAAGCGGTATGGAATAGCATATTTCATGACAGGTGGATTGGTCGTCGAAGCACTATACCATGGCCCGCACGTTCACCGGATGTATGTATGTGTGTACCACATCTCCTCCGAAACTCATCAATCAGTTTGAAACAAACTTTGTACATATAGCTCTTACTGCCTGGAAGAATGGCCCTTATGTTAGAAACCACCTATTATTACAGGGGTGGGGCGTGGGTGAAAAAGGTGTAGCCCATGACGCGCAATTACTAGATTTTATAAATCCATTATTCTAGAATGATATCACTCAGAGACTTGCAACAACATTCATGCATAATTTCAAACGTTTACGAAGCTTTTCTCGCCGACACTCCCCTTAAAATACTGAAAGGAAAAAAGTTTGCCACTTACTACAATTTCGCTGTTCATTCAGTAAAACCGCCGCATCAGGCATAGCGTTTTAATTTATTGTTTCCTTACCACTATTGTATTCGCGACATATGTAGCACACAGTATTCACAAAACCCAATGAATGTACCTGGTAAATCATATCACTGTACGACATATAGCTCAGGAAAAATGAAGTCCCAACCACTGGCATGGGTGTAAAGCTGCCGCATCATGCATTACGCTTTAATTTATAACTTCTATGGTACAAACTGTATCCCAACACATTTCGTAGACACTACACCGCTGAATGTAACTGCAAAATTATATCATTGTATGATACATCGTTCAGGAGATACGACGTCATAGACATTTGAGTTGCGCGGAAACGATACTACACAGCGAAATTCGCTAGAGATACAGGTGAAATATGTGTACAAATATATGTGAAATATATTAAATACGTGTTAAATACGTGTAACATGTGTATGCAGGGATGAATCCATGGGTAAAAAGGTCCTCTGAAACACCTGTATCGATTTCAACCTAACTTAGTATACACATTACTTACTCTCTGGAAAGAAATATTGTGAGGGTTAGAACCAGCAACCTCGTATTTTTGTGGCAGTGATGAGTAGTTAAGGACAGAGGAGGAGGAGATGGAGAGATAGAGAGGGGCATGGAGGAGATGGACACAAACAGAGGAAGGGTGGACAGAGAAAGAGGGGAATGTGGAGACAGAGAGAGATAAGGGGGGAAGGAGATGGACAGAGAAAGAGAAGAGGAGGAGGAGGAGGACAGAGAGAGGGGAGGAAAAGATGAACAGACAAAGCAAAGAGGAAAAGATGGACAGAGAGAAGTGGAAGAGAAGATAGCCGAGAAATGGAAGAAGTGTAGATGGAGAGAGATAAGGAGAAAGCGGAGATGGACAAAGAGAGGGGGAGGAGATGGGCGGAGAAAGGAGGAAGATGAGATAGCCAAAAAATGGGACGAGATGGAGAGATGTAAAGAGGAAGAGGAGGAAATAGGCATAGAGTGAGGAGAGGAGGGAAAGAGTAGTACAGGAGGAAATGAACGGACAAAGAGGGAAGAAGGGGGTGGATTGCTCTCCTACAGTTTTACCTCCATATATGTGCGAACTGACTACTCCTTGATGCCTGATGTGTCCTATCAACCGATCCCCGCTTTTAGTCAAATTGTGCCTAAAATTTAACTTCTCTCCAGTTTTATTCAGCTCTCATTCTCTTCTCGTCTGAATTGTTCAGAGTCGAAAATATGGCTCAAATGGCTCTGAGCACTGTGGGATTTAATATCTGAAGTCAGTCCCCTAGAACTTAGAACTACATAAACCTAACTAACCTAAGGACATCACACCCACCCATGCCCGAGGCATGATTCGAACCTGCGACCGTAGTTGTCGCGAAGTTCCAGACTGAAGCGCCTAGAACCGCTCGGTCACAGCAGCCAACTGTTCAGAGTCGACGTTTCACTTCCGTACAAGGTTCCATACCAGACAAGTGCATTCAGAAAAACTCCCAAATATTTACATTTATATTCGATGTCGAGAAATTTCTTTTTCTCAGAAATGTTTTCCTTGCTATCATCAGTCTGCATTTTTCTCATCTCTAATGCGGCCCAATCTAATCCCACCATCATAACCTGACTTAATTCGTCTAAATTCTGTTAACTTTGTTTTAGTTTTGTTCATGTTCATTGTTGTGCCTATAGTTGATACCAGATGGCATGATCAGAAGGGCACTCCAAACATCTATTAAATGCATAAGACTTAAGCATATTTATTTACACTGTGTATACAGTACTTGAAAATGTACGTAGCTTAGATTTCTCTGTTCAACGCTGGTACTCATACAATCAGTCTGAACCGTCCCTATAATAATAATACTCAGTGGCTAACAGTGTGAATCACAGAACACCAGTAGTGCCGCGCTAATTCGTAGTTGGTGTCTTGCTCCGAGAACGGGGAAAGGGGTGGATGGGAAGGGGGAGGGGGGTCGGTGTGCGGCGTCTTAATAAGAAGCGCTGACATTTCCATGCAGCGAGAAAGGTGAGGACGGCGTCCTCTGGTGTCGTCTGTAGCGTCACCAACAGGGAGACGGGGAGGCCTGGTTCGCCATTCACGTTGGCGCCTTGTTCAAATACAAGTACGGCCACTTACATAGAGGCATACCTGAAATTATCTTAGAGTCACTACGAGAAACTCAGGGTTTCAGAGAAATGGAAACAATTAAACAAACACGTAGTAAACAAACACAAAGATCAAATCAACAAACTTGAACCACTATCCGTAAAGAAATGAATTATATCGACATAGAATTAGATGTCAATGAGACGAATGGATTAGCTCAAATGAAGTCTCCGACAACTGATCCCTTTGACATTAACGCCAAAGACGAGGCAAATGAACAATAATACGTGCATAACACATACATCACACTAAATGATGAAATAGTAATACATAGACAAATTACACTGGTGTTCAAAATTAAAACAGCAAACGGAGATTTTGTAAGGCTGCTTTTATTTTTCCACAAATCCGTATAAACGGCTGATAGTAAAGTAGAAACAATGTAAAGAATACAGAATGTAAACAACTGCTAGATGAATAACTGTGGAGAAAAATGTTCTTCGTTTTTTCCAACTTAACGGATTTGCACACACACATTCCGACAACTGGTTAGTGTGTTCAGTATGCGTTGTGATCATCTCTGGCAGCAATATACGCCTGACAACGACGGGACAAGCTGTGACTGACACTATCAGTCTCATGTTGAGGCAATAACGCCCATTCTTCTTGCAGAGCTGTTCGCAAGTCTTGGAGAGTGGTTAGCGGATGTTGATGACTTGATGCAACCCATCTCGTTGGTGCACCCCGGACGTGCTCTATGGTATTCAGATCGGGAGAGCGATCAGACTACGCCAAGTGTGCTATATCTTCCATTTCCAAGAAAACATCAACCAACTGTGCTCTACGAGGTCGAGCATTACCGTCCATCATTACGAAGTTTGGGTCCACAGCACTTCGCAACAACCGCGCATGAGCTCCCAAGATCTCGTCACGATACCTGACAGGAGTTAAACCCTGCCAATTCACCTGTGCAAATTCATGAAGAGGTGTTAGGGATCCTCCTCGATACCGGTCTCTTTTCACAATGTTTGGGTCCCGAAATGGTCTTCTCTCTAGATGCGGAACCACCGAGAATCAATCTCCAGACCAAATCAGAACTCTTCTGTGAGAAGAACATTGGCCCAATGTTCGACCGTCCAGGTGGCATTCTGACGACTCCACTCTAGACGTTCCCTTCTGTGGAGACATACAGCAGGTCTCCGACGGTAAAGGCCACTCTGCAGATGCTTTCTGTTCGCCCTTTTTGCCTCGATACATGTCTGGTGGATGCTGAGCGGTCAGATTCCAGTTATCGTGCAGTACTAAAGCTGTACCGTGTTGCCCTTACAGCCAATTAGCCGTCTTCTCTTTCAGATGTCACACGCAGTCGCCCTGACTTTGTCTTCGGTATACAGTTTCGGTCTCTATAAACTGTCACCACGTCCGAGGAACAACAGAACGATTCACATTAATCCATCGGTCCACATCATTTTCCGACTCTCCTGCTTCCTTTCTTCCTATGGCCCTCCACAGCAGAGTCTGATAGGCGTCTTTTCTGTCCTATACTGCACCTTCTGTGACTGTGTTCACAGCGGTATTGGATTGGAGACCAGCCGGCAAACACTTCCCCGCTTGATAGGTGCTCTGACGTCAGCGTTGTCCATGGACCAGAATGCCATCTTCCGTGCAGAACAGGATCGTCTGGGCATCTGGTGACAGTTTGTACGATTGTATCGTGAATTGGACACAGAATGGGGAAACGGCGGATTGTTGCTTTAATTTTGGACACCAGTGTAGATTAGAAACCTGTTTATCTACTAAGTAGGATAGTTTGTAGCCCATTATTGTACATTTGGCATGTACAATATTTAACTGACAAAATTTGAAACGTCCCCTTTGAACAATTATACAGGACTGTGCTTAAACTGACACACAATATTTTTTAGCGCAATGCAATCTGACTTTCAAAAATCTCTACCAAAGAATGGCCCTGACTAACATTAACCTATACCTTTCACAAATCACTTACCTCACAAAAATCTTCGTTGCTCGCACTACTGCAATATAGCGAGCGCCACTACTGCCAGCTAAATAAAAGATTCAAACTACGGAAGGCACTAACTACTGATAGGCATAGTTAGCAAATGAAAGATTTTAATAGAGAAAAAAACAATGTATTTACCTTAATAGTGTTGAAAAATCATAATATACAAGCAGTTCATGACATCCAGTTTTACAAATTTCAAAACTCCGCCATTTCTCTCCCCACATCCACCACTGCTGGCGGCTCACCTCCAACTGCCGGCCGAATTGGCCGTGCTGTTAAAGGCGCTGCAGTCTGGATCCGCAAGACCGCTACGGTCGCAGGTTCGAATCCTGCCTCGGGCATGGATGTTGGTGATGTCCTTAGGTTAGTTAGGTTTAACTAGTTCTAAGTTCTAGGGGACTAATGACCTCAGCAGTTGAGTCCCATAGTGCTCAGAGCCATTTGAACCATTTTTTCACCTCCAACTGCGCAACGCTATGCGCTGTTCACAGCCAACTGCCCAACACTACAATGGCGAATATTACAACAATGCAAACCAGCCACAGACTGCACACAGTACAGCCAGTGATTTTCATAAAGAGCGCTACGTGGCGTTACCAATAAAAAAACTAAACAGTCTACTTATATAGCCCCAATTCCCCCCACAAAAAATTTTACAAATTGTTTTGGGCAGTGGCCAATACAGATTTGAAAAAATTTTCATCATTACAATAACAAATAAATCAAATGCACACACTCATTGATACAATGTTGGTCAAAAGGTAAAATTTTCTCACAGTCCATAAAGACAGTCCTGATGATTCATCACATTGCAGTGTTTTTCTCAAAGTCTGAGCAGTAAAAGAAAATGCACACGGAAGTAGTGGATTTCCATGCAGTCTTGGAGAAGTAATGTTGTCCTTCCAACGGAAAGACAGTGCTGACTCTTGACATGCAGACAGGTAATGGGCCACAACAGAGCAAACCCACAGCAGAGTCAGTCGAAGTTTTGAAGAATATTGGTAGGTAGGTCATCACAGAGCAGACCCACTGTAGTCCTGGTGGAGATTACGGTATTGGTGGACCACCAGAGGTGCAGACCCACTGCAGTCCTTGTAGAAATAATGGTACTGGTGGGTCATCAAAGATGCAGACCCACTGTAGTCCTTGTAGAGACGGCCAGCAACCATCTGTTGCGACTGTGCAGGTGCACAATCACCATCGAAGAGTCTTGCGGACAATATAGCAAGTCCATAAACCACCACTTGTGTACTCACAAAACTTTTTGGAATTGTCCTTAGAACCAGCAATGCTGTTATCCAGTCCCTTGCTGAATTATCAACACACGTGCAAACACTAACAGTCCCTACTTCTCACATATTGTCCATGTACTATGACCAACAGAAACGTGTGCAGTGAAATGTAACTTACAAGTTACTTAATTTGATGAACTGGTGTCAATTACAATTTTATAACATTAGAATACAATAACAAAGGTGCAAAATACATCATTAAAGAACATAACAATACAGATAACATTTGTGGTAATGCAGGCTTTACAGAAGAATCGAAATAACATATACATCAGTGTTACGGGAATTATGACATAAGTAAATACATAAAAGATCAGAATAACTTTTGAAACATCAACTTCACACATGAGCAACAAAACAGAACAGATAAATAATGTCTAAACATCTTTACAAAGTAAATAACATATTATTAGAAAAATTTTACAACATAAATCTTATTAGCTAAACACATAAAGACAGGAAAAACACAAATATACAAGAGTACACAAACACATAGCAGAATAACACAGGGTGAAAGGACGGGGTTTGTTTTCAGTGTAACATTTGGTACTGCAGTATTTTGGAAACAAAACTTTTATTTTTCCTTGGAGATCTCCCTTCGTTCACCATTAGTCCCAAAAAGTCCTATCTATACCTGCTTTCTGTACTTTTTTCGTATAACTTCTCAATGCATTTCTTCCAATTCATCGCAACTCATTCTCTTATATAGCCTACCCCATCTTAAGCTAACTTAAATCTACTGAGCTCAGTTGCTAAACTAAGGGACGAGGCAATGCAGCAGCATAAAACAATTAACACAAACAGCAATGAAAACCTGTAATTGTTGTGTTCCTATTTTCGCGTTCCGCGATTGTCAGTGTCAATTTCTAATTCTTGTAAGAGTCCCTGAAAAGCTTCAATGTCGTCATTGCAACGTCCTGCCAAAATAATATGTCGTAAATGTTCAGGTATATTGATTAAGCAAATGCGGATGAGTTCTGAGGGGCTGTATGGGTTTGACAGGTACTGATTCATGTGCAACATGTCTTCAAAATATTTCACAAGACTGGAAAATTCAGATTGTTCGAAATGTTTCATCATTATGATGCTATGTTTTACTCGGTCTTGTGTAGCTTGAGACCAATATGCTGAGAGGAAAGCATGATAAAATTCTCCATCACTGTGACAATAGTGAGTGACCGATCGCATTCTTACAGCTGGTTCATTCTCTAAGTAGCCACACATAAATTCTAATCTGTGTTCTAACGACCAGTTGGGAGGAAAACAATGAGAGAATTGATGGAGCCATGCATGTGGACGAATGTCGTTGCCAGAATTCTTAAACGTTTTGAATTTACGTGTAGTAATGAACAGCTTATAGTCAAAATCATCATGTCGGCGAGTCGCATATCGGTCTTTGTTACGTCGTTTCGACGGTTCCATTTCAAAATTCGGTGCACCTTGCCAATTTCTTTCATAATTTCCGAAATGTCCTGTGTTATTATTTTGTAGTTGTTCAGTATTTCTATGTCCCTCTTGCCGTACTGGAGCGCGAGTGTCCTCTGAAATATGTAATTCTTGTATTACTTGTGCCAACTGATCTTGTACTTCCCGGATTTCTCTTTTGTACTGTGTATTGATTTGATTTTGATTTTGTTTGAATTTTCTAATTTGTTCATACTCTTCAGTGTCCGTGAAGGCTACAGGTCTTGTGTCATTCAGATCATCATCTACCTTTGTAGATAAGTTAGTGAACTGATCTGAAAGTTCGGCTACTTTATCCGATAGTGAAATCATTTCCTCTGTGTGTTTTTCTGAACCAAGTTTCAGAGTGTCCATTTGTGTTGAAATCGTATCTACTGTGTCCTGTAAGTTTTCCTGAGTTTTTGAAAGTTGTATAACCGAATCGGTAGATGCAACTGAGTCAATTTTAACTTGCAAGGTGTCGATTTTCATGAACAATAGTTTGCAGTTCTTTTATGGCTGCTTCGTGACTCTGTAATGCATTTTCATGACGCGAAAAAATAGGTTGGAAATGCTCACAAATTTGTGTTTTTACGTCATTACAGACTTTTTGACATTTCGATTCAGTGTTATGTAACTCAGTAGTTAAATCTTCACGTGTTTGTTGAAGTGTGGTGTCTAACTTTTGAAGATTTTGTTCCATTGTGTCTAACTTTTGAAGCTTTTGCTGTGTTTGTCTCTGATTTGTTCCATTTGTTGCATAAGCTGTAATAGCAATGCATTAGTGTCTGGAATCTGTTCCTCTACGCTTTTCGGCAGTGCATTTGCACCGGCAACATTCACATTTTGACAAGCAGAAAATGTGTCTTGACTTATTTGAGAAAACGGTGAGGACGCAAAAACTGAATCTACAGTATTTGCAAAATTGTGTCCTGTCATTTCGGATTCCTGAGGCGAGCTCTTGCCGAGCGATCGATCGATAATGCTTCCCTGTTCACTAATTGTTTCACTACCTACGCCATTGTTTGCAGCCCGCTCCATTTCCCTATGCACAATTACCAAATTACTATGTTGAACATTAGTTAATTCATTACACGGTGGCGCTAACACACTGCTTTCGTCTTCACTGTCATTTCTCAGTTTACTTTGGAGCCTAGTATTACGTTTTTCACACGCCATAATTGTCACAATATTTCACACGATAACACAGAAAAGCACAATTTGAAGAGCAAAATAAGATAACACATTAACATAGCAATGGAAATAATGTCTACTTAATTGCAAGCGCAGCTGCGAAATACTTGGTGCAAATCTACATGCATGCCACAACAACAATGAAAGACTGCAACTACAAAGGAGATTCTCTCTACAATTACGCGCTAGCAATAAACATTAGCTACACTAATTCCACAAACTACAAGAAAAAAATCAGAAGATTCAAGTGAGGTATCCTCGGCTAAGGGTCGACATATGAAACGTCCCCTTTGAAAAATTATACCGGACTGTGCTTAAACTGACACAAAATATTTTTTTTAGCGCAACGCAGTCTGACTTTCAAAAATCTCTACCAAAGAATGGCCCTGACTAACATTAACCTATACCTTTCACAAATCACTTACCTCACAAAAATCTTCGTTACTCGAGCTACTGCGATACAGCGAGCGCCACTACTGCCAGCTAAATAAAAGATTCAAACTACGGAAGGCACTAACTACTGATAGGCATAGTTAGCAAATGAAAGATTTTAATAGAGAACAAACAATGTATTTACCTTAATAGTGTTGAAAAATCATAATATACATAGCAGTTCATGACATCCAGTTTTACAAATTTCAAAACTCCGCCATTTCTCTCCCCACATCCACCACTGCTGGCGGCTCACCTCCAACTGCTCAACGCTATGCGCTGTTCACAGCTAACTGCCCAACACTACAATGGCGAATATTACAACAATGCAAACCAGCCACAGACTGCATACAGTACAGCCAGTGATTTTCATAAAGAGCGCTACGTGGCGTTACCAATAAAAAAACTAAACAGTCTACTTACAAATTAACATAGAAAACCTGTATCACAAGTACTATAAGAATGAACACACATATAATGACGAGAGAAAAATAATACTCAACACATACAACAAATGACATTAAATGTAGAAACAGTAACACACAGATAAAGCAGAATAGAACCCAAAGAATAGATAAAGTAGGGTAAATCGTGGCTGGTTATTGTACTAGGCGCCACGTTAAACCTGTAATTAGACTTCATAATATACAAAAACTGTATCACCAGTAATATAGCTAATCAACATACATACAGTATAAAAACACTAATGAAACTTAGATATTAGAACAGATATGTGAGAGATGAACCGAGGCGTGATATCTGAGATGTGAATTATCTGATGTTCCATAATAAACTAACCATGGGATGTGCTGCCCGGGGACGTAAGGCGCGAGGGCACATTTCGAAGCCACCTTCCTGAGCAATGCCGGTGAGTGGACAACTATCCCCAACGCTAAACTTTCCTGCCTTCTTTTTTTTCTCTTCTTAAAAATTAAAATTTCATAATTTTCCATTTCGAAATTTCATGTGCTTTAATTTAAAGAAGTAATCACAGCTGTATCTTATACAAAAGGGACAACGGATCTCGACATAGCCCCACCTCTAACTGGAGCTGCATGGGCAGCGGTTGCCCCGGCCCTGCTGTGTGGTCAAACTTCGTTGCTCGGCATGGGCAATGGGTACCTGCTAAAAAAAAAATCTTCTTCCGCAGAGATGTGAGCGGCACAAGACATTGTCGATGCTGTATTCAGCTTACAGCCTCTTTTCAAGATATAGTTCACTTTGTTCAACCACTTGTCCAAGTCCTTTGCCCTCTCTGATAGATTTACACTGTCATCTAACTGTCTCCTTGGTTCCCTTCACAGCTTGCTCAGTGTACAGAAAGGATAACATTGGGGAGGCTAAGAAGCCAATTAAGTCAGTTAACAAGGAGGCATGCCAATTACACATCTGACCTCAAGAACGTGGTGATACACCTGCCTCTCGAATACATTTTGTGTGTGTGTGTGTGTGTGTGTGTGTGTGTGTGTGTGTGTGTGTGTGTGTGGTGTGTGTTGTTGTCAGGTTTTCGTCTGAAAAACCAAGTCAGCTTCCGTCCTTAATGAAGGATATTTTGAGCTATGGAACATGAAAATAAGAATTTCCCGTTACTGTCGTTGGGCATGGTTTTCCAGTGGCGTACATTTTACGCTCAAAGTCTATTATGGCGTGATGGATGATATACCAAAGATCTTCGCAATAGCGATCGGCAATCCTTCAGGCACCTCAGGCACGCGTGCAGCCTACATGGCCCCTGCATGCCTCAGCGTCACGCACTCGCCCTGTCACAGCGACGGATGGACACCAGGTGGCGGATCGGCTCTAGCAGAGGCCACTACTTCCAAGGGACCTATTGGCATCCGCCACACCCGTGACCCGAAAATAGTGCCAACGCCGGCCGCTTAGAGAGCCTCTCCTACCCTCTGGGTGGATGCTACACACCGAATCGTCTTAGGACCTTCTCGAAGCGCATCCTAGGGACTGATGCCGCTTTGCTCAGCATTCATCGTTGTTTTCCTTTATAATTAGACTATATCCAGGATACACGTTTCTATCGCTACGCTGGTATTATTCAGGACAACTTCATCGGACTTAGAATATTTCCCATAGAAGTGTAATTGTCTGTGAAGATCCTCATTGTGTTACTTGTCAGACTCTGGAATCGCCATACTGCCAGGTCTTCTTACCTGTGAGACATGAAACTGTGATTTTCTTACCATCGTCCGAAGCAGAAATTCCTTTCCTTGGTCAATAAACTTTTGTAAACTGCGATCACACTGTCAGTGCGAGCGACACATCCATCGATGTTTTATTTTTTAATTTCCACCAACCTAAAAATATTTTCCAATCCTTACCTTGTGTTCAGCATGTAATTTTTAGGATTAACTAAGCATTACACTTCTTTAACCTCGTTTGACGAACCTTATTATCAACGACCAAAACGAAGGTGATGAAATGTAGTCGAATTAAGTCGGTTGATGCTGAGGGAATTAGATTAGGAAATGAGACACTTAAAGTAGTAAAGGAGTTTTTTTATTTGAGGAGCAAAATAACTGATGATGGTCGAAGTAGAGAGGATATAAAATGTAGATTGGCAGTGGCAAGGAAAGCGTTTCTGAAGAAGAGAAATTTGTTAACATCGAGTATAGATTTAAGTGTCAGGAAGTCGTTTCTGGAAATATTTGTATGGAGTGTAGCCATGTATGGAAGTGAAACATGGACGATAAATAGTTTGGACAAGAACAGAATAGAAGCTTTCGAAATGTGGTGCTACAGAAGAATGCTGAAGATTAGATGGGTAAATCACATAACTAATGAGGAGATATTGAATACAATTGGGGAGAAGAGGAGTTTGTGGCACAACTTGGCTAGAAGAAGGGGTCGGTTGGTAGGGCATGTTCTGAGGCATCAAGGGATCACCAGTTTATTATTGCAGGGCAGCGTGGAGAGTAAAAATCGTAGAGGGAGACCAAGAGATGAATACAGTAAGCATATGAAGAAGGATGTAGGTTGCAGTAGGTACTGGGAGATGAAGAAGCTTGCACAGGATAAAGTAGCATGGAGAGCTGCATCAAACCAGTCTCAGGACTGAAGACCACAACAACAACATTATTAATGTATGATCTAGAAGCCCGTTTTATAGTACACACAAACCAAATAGGTAACCTAGCGAGGCGGCGCTGTGCAACTGGACTTGCATTCGGGAGGACGACGGTTCGAACCAGCACCCGGCCATCCTGATTTAGGTTTTCTTTCCATGATTTCTCTAAATCGCTTCAGGCAAATGCCTTGATGTTTCGTGTGAAAGGGCACGGCCCACTTCCTTTCCCATCCTTCCCTAAACCAATGGTACCGATGGCCTCGCTGTTTGGTCCCACCAACCAAAACTGAACTGTACATTTTAATTCAATGGTACGAAGTACTTTTTTAAGTTTTTTTTGTTTGATTTTTCTCGGTACGTGTAAGTTATGTACGGTGCTTTTTCCGTAACCATGAATAGAGATATTAGTCTGATAATTATTGTATGTAGATGGAGTTATATGATGTAGGTAGAATCTTTACCTCTTTACACAAATGTTTACAATGAATCTAATAATTGTTTTAGATACGTTCTTGTGACTCACTCTTGTCATTTGGATATTGCTGCCATTTTTGTGTCCTTGGTCGCCAGTAAAAAATATCGGAGGCAAGGACTGAGTGCATATAGGGATAGTAAGTGACTACGATGCACTTCCTGTGACAGTGATCACAGGACTCTGTAAGAGCATAGCACGCTCTTTGTTAGTCTATCGGCTTGCAGCTTCCATTTAAGCTGACAGTCGACGCATTCATCGCATGTAAAGCAACTATGATTCGAAACAGAAGTCGCCTTCTTTCGTTACTGTCACGTGACTTCTGAATGTTCTCCTGATACGCGGTCACATTATAGAACAAGTATCACTTTCGATATTTCTCACAGAGAGGAGACTAAGGGATACGGAAAGATGCACACCGTATTTAAGTGCAACAGCACCGATTAACTGGAGGTTACGGAAAAAGGTGATATAATACTGCAGTGCAAATAGAATTTCGACCAAAAGTATTAGTATACATCGTCCCTCAGAAGATCCTCTTCGTTGGAGTGGAAAGAAATGTCTAACAGTTATTTCATTCACTTCAAACCCAACTAGATTATCGAAAGGCCACTGAACACTTTTGGCAAGTCGCCCAATAGTTGCACGCCGTACATCAGATTCCTATGCCCACAGTGGAATAAATCCTTCACTCGCTTAGACCGGAGCACGTTTAGACACGGAGCACGTTTGCACAGAACACTTTTCTCGGGAACCGTTCTTGGTAGAGCGCGACTATGGAAGATTAGCAGTACCATCTGCTGCGGGCTCTGACAAACTTCACGGCATCAGCTAAGTGAACGTCTTAGCGCGAAGAACATACCTAGAAAATTTTGTTCCTCAAATATCGGAGCTCCTACGTAGCGTACCTTTTAGAATTGAGAATAGATAAATATATGTTCGTTTACAAGAGAAAAAAAAATTGTTCAAATGGCTCTGAGCCCTATGGTACTTAACAGCTGAGGTCATCAGTCCCCTAGAACTTAGAACTACTTAAACCTAACTAACCTAAAGACATCGCACGCATCCATGGCCGAGGCAGGATTCAAACCTACGACAGTAGCGGTCGCGCGGTTCCAGACTGTAGCACCAAGAACCGCTCGGCCACTCCGGCCGGCTTTACAAGAGATTATTGTGCTTTACGAGCTATATTTGTGTGATTTGAAACCCTGAAAGTTACAGTTGTAGTTTCGAAAGTAAGTCCAACATGTCGATGAGGCACATTGACGCACTGTTTTGCTTTGCCATCGTAATTGATACCCCAGTTAATGGATCTTTAAGACAACAGGAGTTGAAAACGGAATCTGACAAAAAGGGAGGAGGAGAATAAAAGGTATAAATTGCTAAAAAAGAAGCTATTTGAACCTATATCTATATCAAGCAGAAAGAACTAATTCCATGAGGGCAAAGACACGCCGGCTGGAGTGGCCGAGCGGTTCTAGGCGCTACAGTCTGGAACCACGCGACCGCTACGGTCGCAGGTTCGAATCCTGCCTCGGGCGTGGGTGTGTGTGATGTCCTTAGGTTAGTTAGGATTAAGTAGTTCTAAATTCTAGGAGACTGACGACCTCAGAAGTTAAGTCCCATAGTGCTCAGAGTCATTTGAACCATTTGTCAAAGACTCGTAGTGCTAGAAATTTCTAAAAGCAAGAACAAGGGAAAATATGAATAGGCCTGCCTTTGATGTCATCATTAGTGTTCTGTGCAAAGGCATGTTTTCACATGATAAGTCTCGGCCGCTTGCTGTGAGTCTCCTCTCACATTCTAGTTCTTACAAATCTTCTGTTAGCAAGCACTTCCTTCTCAACGAATGTCTCATCCAATTCTTCTTCCTCTCTTACAACCTGCAACTGTCTGATCAACAGGATGAAAATTGTCTTTATATTTAGTGCTTGAAACAATAAAACCAACCAAAAAGAAATTTAAAAAAATGGGCCTGGTGCATTAGTTATAAAAGATGGGGTCACGATGTTTGTGCCATGGGAAACCCTTTTTTAGTGTGCATAAATTACAAGTTTGACAGTGATGATGAACGGACCTGTAATTAGGGTTCAAACTTATGTGTAGGTCATATTATAATAACAAAGTTTGGAATTTCACCAAAAAATTTGTTTACTGCCAGTATAATATTTTTATTTTATCACGTTAATGGGTGTAAGTAACCCTGTAATTTTCTTTACTGCCAATAAAATACATTCTGAAAAATTTAGTAGTGTGTTTCGTGTACGCATTGTGTTCTGTGATACATGTGAACGTGCCCCGATAGATGCGTAAACCTGCTGCATAACCGGGGCAGCTTTACGCACTCGACTGTACCAATACCAAATTGTTTTGCACTGAGCTAGAAGTATATATATCAAGTTATACCTAAATACTCGTATTATAAAACGAAACAGTTTTAAAACTTAAGAAGTTCCGAAAAGAAATCCGCTTAAATGTGCTCCGGTCTCCCTTACAGTGCGCCCCGCTATGAGGCTACTTGACTGATGTAGCTGTGTGTTGGATCAGGTCTAGAACCCAGCCTCATGTCCTTGGTGGACAATACTTCCACTGACTGAGCTATCTAGGTAAGACTTGCCCTTACGGCTGCGATTCTTCAGGCAGTGCTGCTAGTACAAGGAAGTGTGCAGGACAGCACCCGTCAATGTTTTGTGGCTTGCGGAGTATGTACGTGGAAGCAGATATAGGTATGGGCTGGATTTGGTTTATGATCTGTCCGGTCTCTTACTTGCTTACTATCGACGAACACGTCTGGACAGATTTTTCACACTCACTTTACTGTGCCTAATCCACGAATGTACTTTGTCTAACGAGCAGTGCATGTTTCGCTTTACCATGTATGATAACGTTGAAGAATACAGCGTGTGCTTGAAGTCTGTCAAGGCAACACATCAGTGACACATCTTGTCTTTAGAACTTTTGGAGTGATAGTTTTAGACCACTCATTAGGAAAGCAGATTTTGATAGATGTCAACATATCCTTGATATTCTTACGTCACAGTTACATAATACTTTACTGAAATGACTGCAGTATGTCTTGTACAACCTTGTCTCGTGGGAAAATTTCAATATGGGAATATTTTGCTGTTACAGGTGGGTTCCCGATATCCAGCACTACGTTACGCAGAGTCCCGGAATCCGACAGCTAAGCAGAAGCAATGCTTTCAAGGGTATGGACGCTTGCATGGAGGCCTATCAGTTATTTTCTTCCCATGCCGTAACATCAAACAAGAGCTTACCCCCAGCTATACTGTAGCAGCGGAAAGCCGTTGAGTCTAATGTTCGAGCTTTCTGAATTCTCTATATCCAGTCTAAATCAACACAGTCGTGTGCCTTGGAAGCGTGTTAATGTTCAGCTCGACGATTATGGTCCATAAATTCAGCAAGCTACTAACTGACTCTTTGCACGACTACAAGCGTAATAATTTTTTGTTTAACACACAAACCTTCACGATATCCTGAAGAAATGACTTAGTGAGTAATATGTAGAAGAAAAATACATTTCTTGGTTCTTATACATTGTCTGAATAATTTCGATCATCAAAACCGAAAGGAAATGCAGAAAAATGCTTTATTCTATGGAAAATACTCTGACCTAGGAACGATATAGGAATAATTTATCAATTACAAAGTGTTCTAATTACGGATAGCGTTCGCAAAAGTGTTATGCAGTCGTCCGAGTCACGTAATTGCCTGTGTTAGGCAGTTTAGAAACCGCTATCGTGATAATGAACGACACTGTGTATTGTCACAAATTTGAAAGACAGAAAGTTCTTGACCGCACAATTCTTTATTATGCGTTACGCGTTTCCAAATTTCAAAAGTTGACTTGCTTTCTATGGTCACCGCTAGCGCCACCTACTGGTCACAGTTTACCTTTTTGATAGTTCAATCGTCACACTCAGTTTGGCACTACTTCTATTCGATAGATGACGACTCTGTCAAATATGCCTACGTGAGATAAGATTTGTATTGTATTCAGTTCATGTGCTCACTTTCGTGAGCTTTGTTCTAAAGTTTGATTTTTATATAAGTACGATATCATTTAGAATTTCTCTATATTGGAATACTTAGAGCCGCGCGAAGTGGCCGCTCGATTTGAAGCGTCATGTCACGGACTGCGCGGCCCCTCCCGCCGCAGGTTCGAGTCTTCCCTCGGGCATGGGTGTGTGTGTTGTTCTTAGCATAAGTTGGTTTAAGTAGTCTGTAAGACTAGGGACCGATGACCTAAGCAGTTTGGTCCCTTAGGAATTCACACACATTTGAACATTTGGAATACTTAGCTGCACACTTACGTAAATTTTCTGTCATTAATTTATGGTACACTTCATTCCACAGCTTCAGCCTGATGATCAAATTCTGAAGCGCTTAGTGCTTAATAAAGAACTGTGCGATCAAGAGCTTTCTGTATTTCATAGTTGTGCTAAATCTGAATGGTCGCCTGCCCGTACTATGGAAGTATTCTACACCAAGTAATGAACTATGTATTGTGTAGTCAGACGTCGTGACTGATAGGAATCACTCGTCGAAAATTATTTTCTTTAGATATAGTATAAGACTGGACATAAAAAATATGTTTAAGTTTAATATTCCAATTTGGGTTGAAATCGCTGTTTTCCCTTGAGACATGCGATGCATACGATTATTGCAATAACGAAAACAAAATAATTTTCTCAAACAACGTAAGAGAATCTTTGCATAAAATTATATAAACTACGTAAGAAACAATTAGAAAGGACGTAAATGACAGAGACTAGACCCAAAAATAAGATCAAAGTACGTCTACGTAATACTTACGAGAAGCTAGTCCATAGAAGACTGCCATCAGGTGATGTCACTGACGTCAGGATTATTGAGATGTTAATTACTTGTTTTAATTTTGGTCTCAAATTGCAGTTATAAGAGTTGAAGGACATGAAAGCGACAGAGAAAGGGCTTTAGCCTATCCCCGACGTTATTCTGGTTGTATACTGAGCGAGCAGTAAAGAAAAACAAATAGAAATTTGGGGAGTACAGGCACAAGAAATAAAAGCGTCAAAGTTTGCCACTGACACCGTACTTCTGCCATAGACGGCTCGTACTGCAAGATGAGTTGAACGGATTGGATAGTGACTTCAAAACAAGTTAAAAGCTGGACATATAGAAAAGTAAAAAAGTTTAAAGGGATGCAATTAATTTAAATCAGCTACTACTAGATTAAGAAATGAGAGGCTGAACGTTGTAGGAGAAGTTCTGCTACGTGGTTAGCAAACTTGCAGACGTTGGCAGAAATAAAGAGGATATAAAATTTAGACTGACAATAGCAAGACAAGCCTTCTTGATAAAGAAAATTTTATTAACAGCAAAGATAAATTTATGTTTAGGAAGTCTTATCTAAAGATACGGATATTACGAAATGTGATGCCACAGACGGACGCTGAAGTTAAGATGGTTGATCAATGAATAAATACTGAATCGAATTTTAGAGAAGAAGAGTTTTACGACACCTCTAACTTAGTGCCCGCTGCTTCAAATGGTTCAAATGGCTCTGAGCACTATGGGACTCAACTGCTGAGGTCGTTAGTCCCCTAGAACTTAGAACTAGTTAAACCTAACTAACCTAAGGACATCACAAATATCCATGCCCGAGGCAGGATTCGAACCTGCGACCGTAGCGGTCTTGCGGTTCCAGACTGCAGCGCCTTTAACCGCACGGCCACTTCGGCCGGCCCCGCTGCTTCGCTCGCATAGATTGTGTGGCCTGCAAAGATTTTTTGTTTTTATTTCATCACGCTAATTAAGGCCATAAAAGCATGTTTTTTTCCTAATGTACTTCTGATCAAAATGCGAGTCTGGTAGCCGGAGTCCAAAGTATTTGTTAATCATGCCTTTTGCGTTCTTGTGGAGATATTTCCATAGCAACTTCCATCACTTAACAAACATTTCTTTGTAACTGGCCGAGAAGGAAATACCGATTTTCATAAAGGTAGGTTTAAATTTTTTTAATGTAACGAAATATTTTCTCATAAATTTACAGCGCCTTAGGGGTTGAATCTCCAGAAATCTTGAAACACGTATTTTTTTCATTTCCAGCCGAGAAGTCAAATGTCACTTCTCACAGATGTAGCCTTAAAAAATCCTTTAGTAGTTCTTTAGTAATGATACATGTTCAATAAAGCTATCACCCATTATTTCAGCCCCATAGAATTAAATTTCAAAAAATGCTGAAACACGTATTTCTTTATTTCTCACCGAGAAACTAAATACCAAGTTTCGTAGGTTTAGCTTCAAAATTGTCTTGATAACTATATTTTTCAAAAAAACCTTCATATCCTATTTCATCCCCTTAGGGTTGTAATTTCGAAAAATCCCTTATTAAATGACACCTATAGTATAAGATCCACACACCATCTCCACATTTCAAATTTCTTTTCTCAGCGGTTTGGGCTCGGGGATGAAGAGTCAGTCAGGATATTTCCGTTTAAATGTAGAGATTTGACCAAAGAAGCGGTAGGCTGATATGACACGTGCTGGAAGATCAAGAAATAGTTTGTGGTGTGTGTGTGTGTGAGGGGGGGGGGGGGGGGTGGACTAAGGTCAGGGTAGAAATGGTAGAGCGAGACCATGTTTTTAATAAAGTAAGCAGATGTAATTGGTTGAAAGGTGCAATATCTACACAGGCATAAAAATCATGTACAAGATGGATTAGCATAGACTGCTGCTTAAAACCAGTCTTTGAACTCACCACCTCTGCAAAAGCAACCATTTTCTCTTCCTAGTAGATTCCACGCCTGGGCCCCATTTTTCTCGAGATGTGAGTGTCTTTGGGAGAGACGATAAGTGTGGTGGGCTACTTGTTGGTCGACCCTCCGTCCAAGCCCCGTATCATGTGTGCACAGGGTCGGTCGGGGCAGTGATACCGGGTTCCCGGCCACCCAAGATGATGGATGGCGCTGTCTCACTGCCCCTACCAGAGAGCAGCTCATCGCTCCCCTGAGTCGACTCAGCCAATAGATCTTGCCACTTACGTCCAGTTTCTAAAATATTTGTAATGTTGTCTGCACTTCGTGGACGAGACTTCAGTGCAAAGTCTCAAAACGAAAGGGTGTGGTGGTCAGGCAAGGGTCTCGTTTTGTTGTGAAAATAAAACAGGGAAAGAGATGGCGATATCGTTGTGATTTAGTCAATACCTTCTGGTGTCACTGATGGCACTGTCACCATAAGAACCATAAAGGTGCATGTGGCTGATATATTGAAAGTTTTATTTTAAAATGGACTGCGCCTCTCAGAACCGCATCCAATCGGCGAAGGACACCTTTTTGCGGTAGGTCCTCAGTGGTAAGAAGTGTCTCAAGATACAAATGGAGTAAATTTAGGGAGAGATAGAGCTTACCTTTCTACGCATCGCCGGCCGCGGTGGTCTCGCGGTTCTAGGCGCGCAGTCCGGAACCGTGCGACTGCTACGGTCGCAGGTTCGAATCCTGCCTCGGGCATGGATGTGTGTGATGTCCTTAGGTTAGTTAGGTTTAAGTAGTTCTAAGTTCTAGGGGACTTATGACTGTGGTGTCACCGCCAGACACCACACACCGAGCGAGGTGGCGCAGTGGTTAGCACACTGGACTCGCATTCGGGAGGACGACGGTTCAATCCCGTCTCCAGCCATCCTGATTTAGGTTTTCCGTGATTTCCCTAAATCGTTTCAGGCAAATGCCGGGATGGTTCCTTTGAAAGGGCACGGCCGATGTCCTTCCCAATCCTTCCCTAACCCGAGCTTGCGCTCCGTCTCTAATGACCTCGTTGTCGACGGGACGTTAAACACTAACCACCACCACCACCACCAGACACCACACTTGCTAGGTGGTAGCTTAAATCGGCCGCGGTCCATTAGTACATGTCGGACCCGCGTGTCGCCACTGGCAGTGATCGCAGACCGAGCGCCACCACACGGCAGGTCTAGAGAGACGTACGAGCACTCGCCCCAGTTGTACGGACGACATTGCTAGCGACTACACGTACGAAGCCTTTCTCTCATTTGCCGAGAGACAGTTAGAATAGCCTTTAGCTAAGTTAATGGCTACGACCTAGCAAGGCGCCATTTGTAACATTGCATGTATCTCAAGATAGTCTCAATAGTATCATCAAGAATGCTGTATACCAAAGGACGATATAAAAGTTAAGTGTTCTAGTAGCTACGTTCTTTTCTTTATCACATTCATTACGAATCCTGTTCCAGACTTCGCGCCAGTCGGCGTGTGTGTACGTGTGCCCTCTGGGCTACCCGTCACTGTGGACTGGCTGCCTTGTCAGTCCACTACAATGACCACAGCAGTTGAGTCCCATAGTGCTCAGAGCCATTTGAACCATTTCTACGCATCCAATACGGTCAGAACCTTTCATCCGATCTGATTCATCCACCCTCATTCATGTTTCCTTAAATAACTCTAACAAGGGAACATTCCAAGGTGTAAATAATTCATCTCGATGAAACTTGACAGATATGTGGAGGGGTCAAAATAATGCAATACATACTACTTCGTTTTTGCCCAGTTTCAATTTTAAGGGGTAAAACTAACCCCGAAAGGTAATTTCGCTTGTTACATTTGGAGGGAATATCTTTGAATCCATGATGCATAAAAATATGTTTCACAGAAAAGGAGAAATGTAAGTACGTTATTGAAAACTGTGTAGTTAACTTTTGTAATAAACTGAAATTTTGCAGAGTACCCCACCACCATTTATTAACTTTTATAAATAATTTTTTACAGCATAAATTCACGTCGCATCTATCACTCCATTTTTCGAAAATAAGCTGTACACAGTGTGAATTTCGTCCATACTGGATGCTGTTGAATTTCGTGACTCTTCCTTTATAGGGTGTAGAAAATACTGTGACAGAGAGCGGAAATTTTTCTACACCCTGTACACAATGTGCTGTGTGAAAAAATCGTTTTGAGCGTCATATCTGCGGACAAGGACTTGTTCATCCGGTGATGCCAAAAGACTCGATGAAACAGGTACAGCCGTTGAATTCGATGTCGTAAGAACATTGTGAGAAGATTTTACATCTATTTTGCTGAATGACTATATCAGTCTCCGCTTGAGAAACAAAGTAATCAAGCTGCAGTCACCAGTACATGATCAGTTTTCTTCGCCAACGTTTTCCAATGTACTGAAATACGCTTTATACAAATCAGGAGATTTAAAGGATCGCCTGCCACAATTTGAGATTCCAGCAGATTTTTTTTTTTTTAATGTTGTGTTGCCGTCATCTGTATTACGTGAAGAAATTTCGTTCTTTTTATGTGCATAGTGTTAAAAAAAGCGTTACATTTTAAGTAATCTTTACAGATTATCATCACAGTAATGATTTTGTATCATGATAATGAATTACTCATTATTTGCAATTGGCATAATACAGGTACGTGAAACGGTAAACTAAAAAACATGAATGTAGAAAATGAAAAAATAAAACATAACAAAAAGATATGTAACATAAATAGTTAGAATAACAATCAATATTTAGACTTTTTAATGAGGTATGTTGAAAATACTTCGACAGCACGTTGTATACAGCATATTTTCCAAAAATGAGGTTTTACAAAACCAGCTCTATTACATGTGAATGGATGTGGCTCGAGAGGTTCTTTAATTCATGTCGCATCAAAAGATTTTATTTTCGTAATTAGTTAACAGTGGTGGGGTGTCTTACAAAATGTCAAATTATTACGAAAGTTGATTCTACAGTTTCAAGAATGTTACTCACATTTCTACTTCTATGCGAAACACATTTTTTTTTTATATTTCGGTGTTAGAAGTTACTACCTCTGAGCCTAATATGCCAAATTACCTTTTGGGGCGTGATTTACCCCTCATAAGTGAAACTGGGAAAAAACGAAAAAACACGTATTTCATTATTTTGACCCCTCTACATACCCGCCAAGCGTCATCAAGATCGTTTGTTTACAGCTGGGAATGTTCCCTTGTAAATGAAAAACAGAACGAGCAGAGCTATCAAATAATCTTCATGGGGCGTTTTGTTGGCACGTACTTACCTGAAGAAAACAGATGGCTGTTTATCTCAACTCACTGCACAAGAACCAAAAATTTAAGTAACTTGGAGAGGCGTACAGCCGACACACCTTCCACAATATACATGAAAACGGTTCAGACAGACAGGTAATGTATCTGCAAAGTTCCCTACAACGTACATTAATACATTTTATGGTGACGAGCCCCCCATGAACCATGGACCTTGCCGTTGGTGGGGAGGCTTGAGTGCCTCAGTGATACAGATAGCCGTACCGTAGGTGCAACCACATCGGAGGGGTATCTGTTGAGAGGCCAAACGTACGTGTGGTTCCTGAAGAGGGGCAGCAGCCTTTTCAGTAGTTGCAGAGGAACAGTCTGGATGATTGACTGATCTGACCTTGTAACACTAACCAAAAAACGAACTAGAAAATTTAAAAAGGGAAATTGATAGTTTAAAGTTAGATATAGCGGGAATTAGTGAAGTTCGGTGGCAGGAGGAACAAGACTTCTGGTCAGGTGAATACAGGGTTATAAATACAAAGTCAAATAGGGGTAATGCAGGAGTAGGTTTAATAATGAATAAAAAAATAGGAATGTGGGTAAGCTACTACAAACAGCATAGTGAACGCATTATTGTGGCCAAGATAGATACGAAGCCCACGCCTACCACAGTAGTACAAGTTTATATGCCGACTAGCTCCGCAGATGACGAAGAGATTGATGAAATGTATGATGAGATAAAAGAAATTATTCAGATAGTGAAGGGAGACGAAAATTTAATAGTCATAGGTGACTGGAATTCGAGAGTAGGAAAAGGGAGAGAAGGAAACATAGTAGGTAAATACGGAATGGGGGAAAGGAATGAAAGAGGAAGCCGCCTGGTAGAATTTTGCACAGAGCGTAACTTAATCATAGCTAACACTTGGTTCAAGAAACATGAAAGAAGGTTGTATACATGGAAGAACCCTGGAGATACTAAAAGGTTTCAGATAGATTATATAATGGTAAGACAGAGATTTAGGAACCAGGTTTTAAATTGTAAGACATTTCCAGTGGCAGATGTGGACTCTGACCACAATTTATTGGTTATGAACTGTAGATTAAAACTGAAGAAACTGCAAAAAGGTGGGAACTTAAGGAGATGGGACCTGGATAAACTGAAAGAACCAGAGGTTGTAGAGAGCTTCAGAGAGAGCATTAGGGAACGATTTACAAGAATTGGGTAAAGAAATACAGTAGAAGAAGAATGGGTAGCTTTGAGAGATGAAATAGTGAAGGAAGCAGAGGATCAAGTAGGTAAAAAGACGAGGGCTGGTAGAAATCAATGGGTAACAGAAGAGATACTGAATTTAACCGATGAAAGGAGAAAATACAAACATGCAGTAAATGAAGAAGGCAAAAAGCAATACAAACGTTTCAAAAATGTGATCGACAGGAAGTGCAAAATGGCTAAGCAGGGATGGATAGAGGACAAATGTAAGGGTGTAGAGGCGTATATCACTAGGGGTAAGACAGATACTGCCTACAGGAAAATTAATGAGACCTTTGGAGAAAAGAGAACCACTTGCATGAATATCAAGAGCTCAGATGGAAACCCAGTTCTAAGCAAAGAATGGAAAGCAGAAAGGTGGAAGGAGTATGTAGAGGGTCTATACAAGGGCGATGTTCTTGAAGACAATATTATGGAAATGGAAGAGGATGTAGATGAAGATGAAATGGGAGATATGATACTGCGTGAAGAATCTGACAAAGCACTGAAAGACCTGAGTCGAAACAAGGCCCCTGGAGTAGACAACATTCCATTAGAAGTACTGATAGCCTCGGGAGAGCCAGCCCTGACAAAACTCTACCATCTGGTGAGCAAGCTGTATGAGACAGGTAAAATATCCTCAGACCTTCAAGAAGAATATAATAATTCCAATCCCAAAGAAAGCAGGTGTTGACAGATGTGAATATTACCGAATTATAAGTTTAATAAGCCACGGCTGCAAAATACTAACGCGAATTCTTTACAGACGAATGGAAAAACTGGTAGAAGCTGACCTCGGGGAAGGTCAGTTTGGATTTCGTAGAAATGTTGGAACACGTGAGGCAATACTGATCTTACGACTTATCTTAGAAGAAAGATTAAGGAAAGGCAAACCTACGTTTCTAGCATTTGTAGACTTAGAGAAAGCTTTTGACAATGTTGACTGGAATACTTCAAATGGTTCAAATGGCTCTGAGCACTATGGGACTCAACTGCTGAGGTCATTAGTCCCCTAGAACTTAGAACTACTTAAACCTAACTAACCTAAGGACATCACAAACATCCATGCCCGAGGCAGGATTCGAACCTGCGACCGTAGCGGTCTTGCGGTTCCAGACTGCAGCGCCTTTAACCGCACGGCCACTTCGGCCGGCTGACTGGAATACTCTCTTCCAAATTCTGAAGGTGGCAGGGGTAAAATACAGGGAGCAAAAGGCTGTTTATAATTTATACAGAAACCGGATGGCAGTTATAAGAGTCGAGGGGTATGAAGGCGAAGCAGTGGTTGGGAAGGGAGTGAGACAGGGTTGTAGCCTCTCCCAGATGTTATTCAATCTGTATATTGAGCAGGCAGTAAAGGAAACAAAAGAAAAATTCGGAGTAGGAATTAAAATCCATGGAGAAGAAATAAAAGCTTTGAGGTTCGCCGACGACATTGTAATTCTGTAAGAGGCAGCAAAGGTCCTGGAAGAGCAGCTGGACGGAATGGACAGTGTATTGAAAGGAGGATATAAGATGAACATCAACAAAAGCAAAACGAGGATAATGGAATGTAGTCGAATTAAATCGGGTGAAGCTGAGGGAATTAGATTAGGAAATGAGACGCTTAAAGTAGTAAATGAGTTTTGCTATTTGGGGAGCAAAATAACTGATGATGGTCGAAGTAAAGAGGATATAAAATGTAGACTGGCAATGGCAAGGAAAGCGTTTCTGAAGAAGTGAAATTTGTTAACATCGAGTATAGATTTAAGTGTCAGGAAGTCTTTACTAAAAGTATTTGTATGGAGTGTAGCCATGTATGGAAGTGGAAACGTGGACGATAAATAGTTTAGACAAAAAGAGAATAGAAGCTTTCGAAATGTTGTGTTGCAGAAGGATGCTGAAGATTAGATGGGTAGATCACATAACTGATGAGGAGGTATTGAATAGAATTGGGGAGAAGAGAAATTTGTGGCACAACTTGACTAGAAGAAGGTATCGGTTGGTAGGACATATTCTAAGGCATAAAGGGATCACCAATTTAGTACTGGAGGGCAGCACGGAGGGTAAAAATCATAGAGGGAGACCAAGAGATGAATACACTAAACAGACTCAGCAGGATATAGGTTGCAGTAGGTACTGGGAGATGAAGAAGCTTGCACAGGATAGAGTAGCATGGAGAGCTGCATCAAACCAGTCTCAGGACTGAAGACAACAACAACAACATGGTGACGAGCGTGATTATATTTAATTTTTTTATTTTATCCTACAAAATTACGGTTATAATTACAAATAAACTATTTCGACCGTCTTAAACGGACATCTGTAGATCTAGTTACGGCTTATTAGCTTTAAGTAATGTCTGGATTGGTGCGTACATTATTATCCCTTCCCACAGTAGCGCAGTCAATGATTGGTCTTACACCTTCAGCTACACCTCACTCCATCTTCAGTTAGGGCTACCCAATTGAGGAATTGGACGACTAGAATGAGAGAAAGCATAAAGGTGAAGCTACAGGAAAATGTGGGCTCGGTAGGAATGAGAAAGGAGGATCACCTTGAGTCCTATTAGAAATTTCACCTAGTGAAACATAAATTTTAAGAATCGCTAGAAGAGAGGGGTACACTTAGAAAAGTCCTGGAGACACGGGAAGGTTCAAAATGGTTCAAATGGCTCTGAGTACTATGGGACTCAACTGCTGAGGTCATTAGTCCCCTAGAACTTAGAACTAGTTAAACCTAACTAACCTATGGACATCACAAACATCCATGCCCGAGGCAGGATTCGAACCTGCGACCGTAGCGGTCTTGTGGTTCCAGACTGCAGCGCCTTTAACCGCACGGCCACTTCGGCCGGCACGGGAAGGTACTAGATGGATTACAGGGTATTGAGAAAGACGTTCTGATACGAGATCTTAGATTGTAAGGCGTTCCAGGAGCAGACGAGACTCGGATCACAATTTTAGAATGGTGAAGATTATCGTCAGAAAGAATCAGCGTCTAAAGAACTGGAATACTAAGTATCGTGAAACGGTAATCTACGCTTGAAGTTCTCTGAGGCTGTAGAAACTGCTATAGTGAATTCCACAGTATGCATTTCAGTTGAAAAAGAATGGTCATCCCTGAAAATGGAAATGAAAGTTGAGCGGATAATATAAGTACAAGGAATGTGGCTGCACAGAGGAAGAGAGGAAATACTTCAGTTGATCGAAGACAGAAGGAAATACAATAATGTTCAAGCAAAGAAAGCAATAAGGAGTATAAGTTACAAGGCGTGAATGTGCTTTGAAGCTAAACCAAGATTGGTGGAGGAATCGGTCGGTGAACTTGAAAACGTGGTAGTCGACATTAAAAGCGCAAAAGGAAGCCAGAGGAGAAAGCAGAAAACTGAAAAGAGTACAGTGAAGGGCTCTCCGAGGGGGAGGAATTCGCTATTGACCGTTTAAAAGAAGAAATGATTGTCGATTTGGAGGCCTTACGGGAATACAATAATAGAATTCAACAGTTCTTTCCAATACACGCAGTCAAACACAGGAGAAGGGATAAATAACATTCCTTTGGAATCTAAAGTCATTGAGGTTAGTGTGCAGAATCTGTGAGACTAGAGACATACCACAACGTCTTCGAAGAATGTCACGCACAGAATCCCGAAGACATGAAACGCCGATAAATGCAAGAACTACTGCATTCTGTGTAACATCGTTTTTTTTAGCTGGTACAAAAAAATGCATGTAAGTCTTGTTGAAACTAGAGCCTGTGGATATTGCTCCACAGGGTCTGAAATGTATTCATACATAAATTACATTAATGTTATTTTTGACAGTAGGAGGCATGAATATAAATCTGTACTACTACAGTCACCCTACATCAAGTGCAACTTAACGCTTTCAGAGAGCGCTAGGAAGCACACCGTGTAAACTTTTAGAAAGTGAGATATAAACGTGATTAATGCCCCTTTCTCTCTCTCTCTCTCTCTCTCTCTCAGATTTCGTTTTTAATCGTATATATTGGCAATTAAAAAAAGTTAATATTAACAGCTGTAAGCAAACGTTTAAAAGCGAACGTCACGAGATAGAACATAACTATGCGTACAGTCTATTCAGATGAGTTAGACATTCCAGAATGAAATTTTAAAGCTGTGTGCCGGACCGAGACTCGAACTCGAGTCTTTTGCCTTCCCGAGTTCGAGTCTCGGTCCGGCACACAGTTTTAATCTGCCAGAAAGTTTACAGTTAGAAATTTTTATGAAATATGCGACACTACCCTACACAGTGCAAGTTTTAAACGTAAATTAATGACGACTGAAAGAATTGCTTGCCAGAAGCGCGTGTGTGCTAATTGCAGGATGGACTCTGCGAGAGGACTTCCCGCTGCCGCGTCCTCTTCGTCCTCTGCGCGATGTTTGTCCTTCGTGTTCATAATGCGGCAGGCAGGCGATGCGGCATCGGATAACGGGCAGCACGGATGTGGCTGGCAAGGTCGCACGTAAGAAGGATGCGCATCTGTTCTCACCATCAGGTGCTGAGGCATGTATAACAGATACTGAATGGAACGCTCAAGGTCGTTATGGGCGTTGAAAACGAGTTCCAGTCAAATGCGCCCTAATAGGAAACTTGCCCCTACCGTAGCTTACAAGTCTGTATGTACCGGTGGCACCCATGTGAACCAGCTGTCCACATGGAATGAGTCAGAATACGCGGTGTCGGAACGTAAATCTCAATTTCCACTTCTGAGAACAGCCTTGTGAGTTGGTGCAGAAGTTAAAGAGCTCTCCACATTATACGTGGGCGCTCAACGAGTGATGACACGTGCTGACATGTAAATGCTTGGTGTGGACTGCAACGTTTTCCGTCACTCGTCGAGGTCGGCACTAGATGCCTTTATCAGATGTTAATCGTTGAAGCAGTAACATTTCGAAGTATTTACTAATCTTTGACACATTTGGTACTTTTCTTAACAGTAAACAATAAAGCAGTCTTCAATCCGAAGGGCCGTTGGAACGCTACAGTGTCTCGCTAACACTCACCCTATTGGAGGTGGTATGCCAACCCCCCCGATTCATGACTTTTGGACTGACTTATCCAATATCCAACCAGTTATAGAGGACCTACAGTTTAATATGGATTCCGAAACATGGCGAAACGTTCCATTTTTCAGGTCATCTCGGTAATCTAGTGGTTAACGACATTCGCTACTAACGCGGAGGTCCTGGATTGGATTCTCGATAGCCACGTCAGACTTCTCTGTCGTGAAAAGATTTGGAACAAGCTCCGCTCAGTCTCGTGAGGTCTAATGAGAAGCCGCATGATAAAATAAGCTTCCAAGTTCCCTGGCAGGCCGTCAAAGTAGCATCGAATAAAAAGGCTTACGACGGGCAGGGAGGCGCACAACTTCTGTTTATTTACTAATTTTTGTTTATCATCCTGGTGGCGACGGAAGTGACATAAGCGTAGAACGCACTGCGGAATAAACACAAAGTTTGGATTTTGGATCTGTTACTTACTTAGCAACCGAACAACATACTACTTTGCTTAAGCTGCTTGCGTTGATGATCCGAATACATTTTAATTTTCCAATTTACAGACCAATATTAATTCTCTTTACAAACTGTTGCAGTAATTTTCTTTACATTATTTTGCTATATGCTACGTAACTTCATCGAGTTGTTTCCAAGTTACGCAAAATTAATATTTTAGAAAACAGCTGGTCGATTTTGAAAAAAAAATTGAGAAAATATCTTTATTTAACATTATACATTTTTCATATGCGAAGTAGCGGTTGTTATAGTTTATCAGTACTACGTGTTAACGCTGAACCACTTTAACGTACTTCACACGACTCAAAAACGCGTTTCAAGATACAATGATCTCATCATCAGTTGAATTTTCTCATTTCAATTGGTAAAAATCAGTCAACAGTCTTAGCTGTCATCTTCAAATGTCAAACATCTTTTGCAGTCAAATCTGTTCATTTTACCCTGATCTCATGCACAAGATGTCAAGTGGATAAAAAAGAGCACATTATAAACTTATGTCATCGCTAAAATATTTAAAACTACACAGCGTCTTGTCCAAAACAAAATATTTTAGTGATGACAAACATTTATAATGTGCTGAGTTTTATTCGTTCAAATGGCTCTGAGCACTACGGGACTCAACTTCTGAGGTCATAAGTCCGCTAGAACTTAGAACTAATTAAACCTAACTAACATAAGGACATCACACACATCCATGCCTGAGGCAGGATTCGAACCTGCGACCGTAGCAGCAACGCGGTTCCGGACTGAAGCGCCTAGAACCGCTCGGCCACAGCGGCCGGCTTGAGTTTTATTCACTTGACATCTTGTGCATGATGTTGAGAGGCACCCACATGCCTTGCTCATACTGTGGCATCAAGCAGTCAGGCCTGCAAGATGAGTCGTCTGCCAAGCGAGTGGACTCATTCTTATTTATCGAGTAACATGAACTCTAGTACTCACAATTAAGTTACAAGTTATTCTCCTGTTTGAATATTACGCAACGGAAACGGAAACGCTCATCTGACTATTAGTAATTTACACAACTCTGACTGTTTACTACGCACTGGCAATACCACATTTTCTTTCTTATTTAACGGCTTTGATCAACACGTGGCCATCGCACTGAATATGAATGGCGCACATATTATAAATTCTGGGTGTCATGACAACATACTATTCGAAGGAAAAGGCCACCAATCTTTTTCTTTTCACTATCTTATTTATTCCGATAATTTCTAAAACCTAAACACACAAATGCTATAACCTACAACTATAACACATGAGAAATTCCGCCCAGTGGGCATGGCTTTACATTGGTGATTCTCTATCTTATGATTATTTAACGCTACAGTGCACTTTCTGGATAGGATGGTGGATCTTTTGCTATATCTCACACTTCGACTCTGACACACATCATCACGAAAATTTCCTCCAGACCGAGTTGTACAAAAAGCAACATGCATAACCCACTGCCTCTGAAACTATCTTGTTACTCTCCCATGCCAACCACACATACTTAAATCTCATTAAATACATCACACTGGCAACATACAATACAAAGAATAGTCACAACGTTATAATCACATCACTTTCAGCTTTCCCACTTCAATTAGTATTTATCCTAGTTTCACACGACACTGCCCCACTTCGTAACTTTTCTTTCCTACTATGAACTCTGGAGGATATATGCACGTCTTCCTGTGCAATGCAAGCCAAGTGGCGTTGCTGGATAGACGGCTGACTCACCTTGCTTCTCTCTCAGAGTATTATAGTTTGAATCAAGCGTCACTCGGAAACATAACACGCAAAGTAATATTAAGAACATATTCATCACACACGCGAGTCCTCAACTGATACCATGGACGAGTTCTTCTCTTTATCCTTTGTCTCATACACAGATTGAGACTCACACAGTACTCACCATGTGGAAGTACTCGTCTCTAATTTCAAGTCCTGCACACGCCATTTCTTAAATATTTCCAACTTATAGTACACACGCCAGTAATTTAGCTTAACTTAAGCACTCGGAAGTATTTCAACTTATTGCTACACGTGGTTTCATTGTGACCATTGGTCACTTCCGAAGATTACTACGATCCCCTTAATATTACCTGCCTGACATTTAATTCTCCCCACAAAAGTTCCTGAAATAGAGAAATTATTATTCCAAACTACTCTTAAGTATTTCACATGCATACCATATCTCCACTCTTTTGTCTTTACGGAGCACACCTAAGACAGGTCTTACCAACACAAGATCCAGCGGCAGAGTGCTGAAAACATGGCCGTTCTTCAGGTCAGCTCGCACCTCCGTCGAGGTGGGGGCGCACCATGTTATCGTATTGGTCAGCCACATTTCAGGCGCTCAAAGCTCAGGTAAATTTCATCTCTTTGGTTCCACCAAAGGTGACCAAAGGACCATCTCAAAGATGATCATATATTGCACATTCACTATCTGTGGTTAGCAGACGACCATACATTCATTCATTTCGCAGATCTCACCAAATTGGCTGTAGGGATTTATTTTGTGGGAGTACACATATGATCAATTAAATAAATAAATTGTCATTCTTTCCTACACTAGTATCCGGCATCGGTGTATTAAGTGAAATTGAGTTATTATTAAAAAAAATATGTTGTTCTGACAAGAATAACGAAGAATGTTGTACCTATTTTCATTGTGGGCAGTACTGTACCCTTTCAATGTCAGTGGTGAAATGAAACGTTTTACAACAAAAAATGTGCATAACCTGAAGATAACAGCTATGACTGTTGAAGCCGGTTGTCTTAGAAAAAAAAAATAATTTTGTGCTATCTTGGCTTTTGAATGGTTTTATTTCTTATCATCAGGTTATCGTCATTCAGGTCGTATGGTTAAAACATTAAAACTCCAACCACATTTGCTGAGTTTTGCCAGTCTGATGATGACAACTCTCTCGTGAAACGCATAGTTGACTGCTAATAAATAGTACTGACGTCTTTGTTCTCTATCTGATGGTGACTATAACTTTCTGATTACTACTTTTTTAGAATTTGTGTTACATCATTTCCCCTAGCCTTTGTGTAGCGGGGGTGACACCATCAGCTGTAGAACTTGCTTTAGTTAGAATCGATTTCAGTGTTACACCGCTATCAGGCCCATGTACGATAACCGGTGGCCGTGTTGACACAGGTTACTCATCACCATTCATTTCATAAATGGGGCGAAAAATCGATGTCCGCTACACTGAAACTTGTCGACGGCAGCATAGTTATTGTGCTTGCTGATGTACTGCGGCCATTCACATGTAAGCAGGAAAGAAGTTTCAGCACAGCAGATACGGGATTTTGGCCCCACTGTGAGATGTATAATGATGATTGTCTGGTATCGTAGGTGAGCCTGAAGATGGTGCAACGTGACACCGAAATTGACTGCAAATAAAACAAGACGTGTAAACACAGCTGAAGGGCCGCCTGATGTGACCGAGCGGTTCTAGGCGCTTCAGTCCGGAACTGCGCTGCTGCTACGGTCGCAGGTTTGAATCCTGCCTCGGGCATGGATGTGTGTGATGTCCTTAGGTTAGTTAGGTTTAAGTAGTTCTAAGTCTAGGGGACTGATGACCTCAGATGTTAAGTCCCATAGTGCTTCGAGCCATTTTTGAACATCTGAAGGTGTCACCCCCACTACATGTAGATTGAAGATACTGTAGCATCTGTTGTTCCATGATATATCGAAAATGGATGTACATAGAATCTGTATGAGACTGTAGCTGTCTGATACAGTAAGTTAGAAGCACTGACCACAAAGCAACAGGTTGTATACCACAGTTGCCTTCCCTCTCACTCAGAAATTACGTGACAAATCGTATGGAGTGAACTTGTCACTGTTATCTGCGAGCGCAGCTCTGTCAAGTGGGGAATAGACTATGTCGGCCACATTAGTCAATAGCGTGCAGGTCTGCCTAAACGGTCACCATTTAAACTACATTTGACAACGTGATGGCTTGATGTTTTGCTCCGGCACAATCGTAACACTGCGTGGGGATGGCTCACAGTATCTGGACCCAGTTATTTGGTTACTGGTTATATAAATCTGTGACTGTACCAAAGAATTCCTACCAAACGAACCTGATCTCCGCAGCGACAGAAACGTTTTTCCCGGTGGTACTCAATACTGTAGGAACGCTACTCTCTGCCATTAGTTTTTGAATGTTAACCTGTCTTTTATGTGAAACTTCCTGGCAGATTAAAACTGTGTGCCGGACCGAGGCTCGAACTCGGGACTTTTGCCTTTCGCGGGCAAGTGCTCTACCAACTGAACTACCCAAGCACGACTCATGCCCCATCCTCACAGCTTTACTTCTGCCAGTACCTCGTCTCCTACCTTCCACCTTCTTTCACTAGGATTTCTACTTTCAAAACCTGATTTATACAAGAGTCATTAATAGATATTTTTCACAGCGGATGGATTCGTCTTTTTGCAACCTGGTAAAATGGATAATTTGATGAGCAACTCAGTTAAGAGATAGCTGCTGTGACACTGAGTGGGCGCTCCTAGTGTGAAAGGAGTACCCCGGCAATGTCACCTGACTGGTATGTTGGGACGCCAGTCGGCCTCAGAGTGATCAAGGTGCTCAGTACGCGTACCAATGGGTTTCGTCAAGGCCTAGTCATTGGTGCCCGGTGCATGCGACGCATGAAGATTAAGGCCTTTCACGTACTGCTGTATCAAGGATCCATCGTGGGTACTACCGTGTAGGCAACAGAGTGTTCTGAAAGGGATTGCCGCGCGGGATTAGTCGAGCGGTCTAAGGTGCTGCAGTCATGGGCTGTGCGGCTGGTCCCGGCGGAGGTTCGAGTGTGTGTGTTTGTCGTTAGGATAATTTAGGTTAAGTAGTGTGTAAGCTTAGGGACTGATGACCTTAGCAGTTAAGTCCCATAAGATTTCACACACATTTGAACTTTTTTTTTATTTTTTATTTTTTTTAAAGGGATTCAGGTTCAAGCAGATAGTAGACAGGCCACACCAGTGCTGCAAAAAGCTCAATGTGGGACAGCAAGCAATTTTATGTACTCGTGGCATATGCATTACTTGTATTACAGAAAGAAATCTGAAAAAAAAATTTAAGGGTCTAGCAAGTGTAGCTATTGCTTCCTATAGCTTCAGTGGTGGTGATAGTGATGATAAGGTTTTATGGACGCACGACAGCGACGTCTTTAGCGCACGTACTAAACGGTTATGAGACAAGTGTGGAAGAATATCGTAAAATTACTCAAATGTGAACTGCATATGAAAACGTAAAAAATGTCCCCAAAACTTGAACACACACACACACACACAACGAAAATCACGTTGTCGAATCTAACACATGGTAAAAAAGGAAAAAAATCGGCGGAAAGAATTAAAAGAAGACAGCAGACACGTGCGGCTGGCTGATCGTTGGAAGAAAAGGGGTTGAGCCAGACACTCTGCAGCACACTAAAATCTCCAGCCTAAAAGCTTAGGCCAAAGTCGACGTACAACAAAATTTTAAAAGTTTGACCATATCCGTCTAGTCATAAGACAAAACAAAGGGCGGATACCCTCCCAAATTCGTTACTGCGCGCTTGTCACGAAATAAAATACTTAGTTAAAATGTGGCGTACGATGACTTGCACACCACAGGCATCATAGACAGAGGGGTCCTCTCACCGGAGTAAAAAATCATATGTGAGGGGATAGTGCCGAATGCGGAGGCAGGTCAGGGGCATCTCATCTCACTGGAGCGACCGGCATGAGGATCGCGATGACCGGATAGCTGGCGACACCAACTGCATCTTATTGTCGGTTACTGCACTTCCTCCCACAACTGAATGGATCTGTGACTTACCAGCGAAAAGACAGCCTGCAGGGGAATGGCGCGTTCCGTTGCCGTTATGTTCCCTGCAGGCCTCATGGTCGGCTTTGCCGGCCTGTTCATTTCCCCAAGTTCCCACGTGTCCTGGTACCCAGCACTATAACACCTTCTTCCCCCGCCGTTGTAGGAGGTACAATTGGTCACTTGTCAACTGTACTAATTTCTCCGCTGGGTACATCTGTCGCAACGATTGCAGGGCGCTAATGGAATCGGAGAAGATGAGAAAGTGTGTGTCCTGAAGAAGCCTCGTCTGCTGCAGAGCCTTCAGGATCGCATAGAATTTTGCAGGAAATAGTTTGGCTATGGGGAAAGCGAATTCCGAAGACAAGGTAGGAGAAGGCGACTAAATAGCCAGTGTCACCTTGTTGGGAGGCATCTGGACGACAGTGCTCTGCTAAATTTCCATGAAAGAATGGAACATTTTTATTGTGGCTTCATGGTTGGTAACCTTGATTATTCCAAGGATCATGAAAAGAATTTCGAAAATATACAGCGTACAGTTCATTGTTGACAGACGTCTGAACTGGGCAGTGTGTCGACTGTAATTGAAAATGGAGAAAACCGAGTTTCATGGTGTTATTAATTTAAAGGGTTCGACTGCCGCACAAATCAAAACAGAATTGGATGAAATTCACGCGGATTCTCATTCAAGCCCGTTTCCTTTTGGATCAATGAAATTAGACGTGGTCGGACAAGCACTGAAGACGTAGCGAGCTGTGGCCGTCCAATAGAGGTCACAGCAAAGAAACCCATTGACAAAATACGTGATATTGTAATGCAAGACGGCAGAATAAAAATTCGTGACATTTCTGAGACAGCAGTCATCTCAGTTGAGCAAGTGCATCATATCGTGCACAGATAATTGGCTGTGAAGAAGCTGTGTGTAGGGTGAGTGCCACAATTGCTCACAATCGACTAAAAGCGCATCTGATACAACATTTCAGCACAATGTCTGGTTATGTTTAATCGCAATTCGCAAAACTTCTTGCGTCAATTTGTGACTGTTGGCGAAACCACGATCCATCATTACACACAAGAGTCAAGAGTCAAAGCAGCAGCCAATACAATGGAAATGTCTGGTGAAAGTGCATCCAAGAAGGCAAACACCATTTTGTCACCTGATAAATGGCCACTGACCTTTTGGGATTCCCAAGGAATTATCCTCATAGATTACTTCGAAAAAAGCTCCATTGTTAGATCGTTGAAACAGGTGTTGGCTGAAAAAAGGTCCAAGGTCGGCACGCAAAAAGTGCTCTGTCGCCAGTATAATGCATCATCCCACACATCAGCGATAACAGTGGCGAAAGAGCACGAATTTGGCCTTCAATTGGCTCCTCATCCATCCTATTCACCTTACGTAGCCCAAAGTGACTTCTTCCTGTTTCCTAACCTGAAACTTTGGCTTGCTGGGAAGAAATTTTCATCGGATGAAGAAGTGATAGTTGCAGGTAACGAGTAGTTTGCAAAGTCTGACAGAATCTATTTTTCCGATGAGAAGAAAACGTTGGAGTATCGCTTGGTCAAGTGTATATCCCTCAAAGGAGACTACGTCAAGAAATAAGATCAGTTGTTTACGAAACAAACACTTTTTTCTTTCTGTTTTGCCAGACTTACCAAACTACGCAGTTGTAAAACTGTGATATCTGTATAAAATATTAAAAAAGCAAAGATTTGAATTGCAGTCTTCCTTAAAATTCGCCAAATCTAAAATGTATACTAAGATGGTATCTGTTCTTTCGGACATGTCCAAAAGAACAGATACCATCTTAGTATATATGTAGTTAAGGCTCACCGGCCACTTGACCATCTTCTTCTTCTGTGCGGATGCACAAAAAGTGCCCAAACTCTTACGGGAATCGGCAACGCGCCGCGAGTAATGAGTATAATGGGCGGGGGCACTACGAATGTAGTGCGGGACCATACGTTGAGAATGTGGGTGTCGCGGCAGGCGTGCCAGAGATAAGTCCCTGCAGTCGCACTATCCTCTGTGTCCTCGGTGGCTCAGATGGACAGCCGGCACGGTAGCTCAGCGTGTTCGGTCAGAGGGTTAGCAGCCCTCTGTAATAAAAAAACTGAGCTAATCGATCAACAACGAACCTAAACGGCTGTCTTACGACGTCCGCCCCGAGCAGATGCAACGAACAAAAGCGAACAAAATGAGATTAAAAAAAAAAAATGGATAGAGCGTCTGCCATGTAAGCAGGAGATCCCGGGTTCGATTCCCGGTCGGGGCACACATTTTCATCTGTCCCCGTATGTCAGTCAACGCCTGTAAGCAGCTAAGGGTTGTCATTTCATTGTAAAATCTAAAATAATTCAGGGCCTCTGTAAGGGCCAAGGTGGAGATCTGCTCCAATCTTGGTGCAAAATGTTAAAGCCAGCCGCAACAATCTGTAAAAGGCAACCCTTCGCGCGAATCTTATGGGGTATAGTTGCTCCGTTTCGAAATGAAAGTTCTTTTCCGTTTGTTGCCGAGCAACAGTGTGATATGCAGGTGTGTATGGCGCGGACAGTATTCTATGGTCCTGTCGCATCATGAGGGGTCGTTTCCGGATGCGAAGCGGTGTCTCACCGAGCGGTTCTAGGCATTTCACTCCGGAACCGCGCGACCGCTACGGTATCAGGTTCGAATCCTGCCTGGGGCATGGATGAGTGTGATGTCCTTAGGTCAGTTAGGTTTAAGTAGTTCTACGTTCTAGGACACTGATGACCTCAGATGTTAAGTCCCATAGTGCTCAGAGCCATTTGAACCACAGAGGCTCGCCAGGAGGCAGGTGCGAAACGCCCCAGTGACCAGCCAAAGTCCTTCATGGTGCACCGCGAAGACGTTCGTACGGACCGATGCACTGTGACCCGATAGTTAAGTCGAGAACGCACGGAGGCACCGTATAACCAGAGTGTTAGCCTCATGGAAGCGGAGGGGCCCAATACGCAATACTAGACGTCAACAGACGTCGCAGCGCAGATGAGGTGTAGCACTGCTTGAGCTATGCGTGGCGACCTCGAGCAAAGCAAGGCGCGGCGGCCAGCCTGCAGAGATGATCTCCGCAGCAGCTGGGGATGCGCGCGCACCGCCTGACGCAACACCTGCCTGGCTCCGGGCTGCCCCAGTGCGCTCCGCTGGCGCGCCTTCCTCCCGCCCTCCTCTCATTTTTTGTTTTTGTTTGTCTGTTGTTCCCAGCTGGCCTCGGTTGTGGATACCTATCTGCCACATTGTTTACCCAGGTTTCCCAGAACCGCTGCATTCTCACTAAGAGGACGGCGCAGTAGGTGACTTTCACGGTCGCCAGCTCTGGGACTGTTTCTTCAGTCACGGGACTTGTTCTTCCTGTCCTTTCTTCTGATTTTGCTGCAGACCATCGGCTTAGTTAGTTTCCTGTCACGACTTCAGTAATACTAGAGGCGGGAGTGATTTATTGTGAAGAATGCAGAAGTAATAAACCTACTGCAACCATTCATAAGTTGCCACAAAACAGCGATAGCAGCTTCAGCAATTCGAAGTAGCAGACCTTGATGAGTAGCTGGCCTAGGTAGGAAAAAAACACGGCTTCTATGCACCCCCATAGATAAAAAAGGCATGTGTGAGTTCTGGTGATGTAGGAAGCCACCGACTGTGTAATGGCGATATTCTTCTCCTTCTCTTCCAATCGAACGTGCTGGGATTTTATTCAGGTGACGCCGGACGTTATTGAGGAAGTGAGGCGTGCATTTTCATAAAGTTATGTGAATGACTTTCGAAGTTGCTGAAATACCAAGTTTTCTAGCGTGTCCACATAAGAGATTCTCAGGATTGAAAGTTGCACGGATATTCTCGTCATTGTCTCCGATGTACGTGCGCAATACGTGCTTTTCCGTTTACAGATGCAACCATCTTCTACGAACTACGGTGGACTCTGATTTTGCTAACTGCAGCCCACAAAACGAAATAGTTCCTGTGGTCTCGCAGTTTTTAGCAAGCAACGGCGCCACTGTGACTTTGAAATGAAATTCCATGTGGAATGTAAAAGACTTTAAACTTTTCTCTGTGCAATTTATTTCTATTTACCGTAATTTGTAAGAGGTAAATTCTTGAAATCTGCTCATTCTTGTTGAATAACACTATACGCAAGAACTTCGTTTGTCAGGTGTTAATTAACTCCGATTTACGGTTTATCTGAATTTATTTTTTGTTTCGCTTTTCTTTTCTTGTAACGTAGAAACGTTCGGTGTACCGTTGGTACGGTACGATATGTACGGCTGTTATTTTGGCACTGAAAATCGCCGGTGCCAGTTAACTTTGCTGCGATCAATGTGTATCTCTTCCTTACTGAGTTAAGAAGTTGAACTGGTATTATTTCGTTCCTACGTTTTGAGTGTGCATGAGTGGAATGGCTTCGAAGCAAAAGAAAGTAGCTGTTACGATGGACAAAAATTTGGAAGCACTAAACAGAACAGATAAAAGGGCACTACTGGAAAACATAGTTGCAGATTACGTTGTAGGGACATCAATTGTATCAGACTAAAAGAAGAACCAAAAACGAATTGAAGACTCCTGCTTCAAAATGATGATTAAACACAGTTTATAGAACGGCGGTACAACAAAGAAAGCAAGAAATGAAACATTATCCATTTGCTTCAGTAAAAAGAAAAGAGCATGGTGTTCCGATGGCCCTTCGAATCCTGCACGAAAAGACACTAAACCAGGAAGCGACTCGATTCCGATCCTAACTTAACGGCTACCCAAGGTTGGTTGGAAAGGTGGAAATCTCTTCATGCAAACGCCAGCTTTCAGAGACAATTGAAAGTTTTTTGGGGGATACAGTGCCTGCAGAAAACTTTAGAAAAGAAAGAAAACTTTAAGCCAAGTAAACGTGTTTTTGTATTTGTAGTTCGTGCAAAATCACTTTAGGACTGACATCAGGGGAGAGCTCACGAGTCAGGCCCGGGCTACTTTCCGCCAATGTCACGCTACCTGCAGCTGCAGCAAATCTCAAAAGTTGCCAAACCTTTACGCCACACAATAAAACGTCCTGTTGCATGGGGCTTCAGTTGCAACCAGCTTGCTGTTCTGTGATCGTTGCGCTCTGTGACTTTCTGTGTGTCCGTTTTTACGGATGGTGGGAGTTATTTTTTTATTAGTTGTTTCCGTTGTTCGGTGTGTGGTTCTGAACGATGTCAGTGGGAAGTCCGTCGCAACTTATAAGTGGAAAAGTTCGGCGTGTTTTCTTGGCCAGGTGTCTGCCATACGAGTGTAGTCAAGAGATATAGTCTGTGCGTTACATGCCTACATTTGTAATGAAAACTTGAAACGTCCCCTTTGAACAATTTATACAAGACTGTGCTTAAACTGACACAAAATATTTATAGCGCAACGCAATCTGACTTTCAAAATTCCCTACAAAAGAATGGCCCTGACTAACATTAAACTATACCTTTCACAAATCAGGCAACGGCCTTGCCGCAGTGGCTACACCGGTTCCCGTGAGATCACCGAAGTTAAGCGCTGTCGGGCGTGGCCGGCGCTTGGATGGGTCACCCTCCTGCCGCCATGTGCTGTTGCCGTTTTTCGGGGTGCACTCAGCCTCGTGATGCCAATTGAGGAGCTACTCGACCGATTAGTGGCGGCTTCGGTCAATGAATACCGTCCTAACGGTCGGGAGTGCGGTGTGCTGACCACACGCCCCTCCTTATCCGCATCCTCCTCGGAAGATGACACGGCGGCCGGACGGTCCCGGAAGGGCCACTTGTGGCCTAAAGACGGAGCTTTTTTTTTTTTTTTTCACAAATCACTTACCTCACAAAAATCTTCGCTGCTCAAGCTACTGCAATACAGCGAGCGCCACTACTGCCAGCTAAATAAAAGATTCAAACTATGGAAGGCACTAACTACTGATAGGGATAGTTAGCAAATGAAAGATATTAATAGAGAACAAAGAATGTATTTACCTTGATATCATCATATACACTCCTGGAAATGGAAAAAAGAACACATTGACACCGGTGTGTCAGACCCACCATACTTGCTCCGGACACTGCGAGAGGGCTGTACAAGCAATGATCACACGCACGGCACAGCGGACACACCAGGAACCGCGGTGTTGGCCGTCGAATGGCGCTAGCTGCGCAGCATTTGTGCACCGCCGCCGTCAGTGTCAGCCAGTTTGCCGTGGCATACGGAGCTCCATCGCAGTCTTTAACACTGGTAGCATGCCGCGACAGCGTGGACGTGAACCGTATGTGCAGTTGACGGACTTTGAGCGAGGGCGTATAGTGGGCATGCGGGAGGCCGGGTGGACGTACCGCCGAATTGCTCAACACGTGGGCCGTGAGGTCTCCACAGTACATCGATGTTGTCGCCAGTGGTCGGCGGAAGGTGCACGTGCCCGTCGACCTGGGACCGGACCGCAGCGACGCACGGATGCACGCCAAGACCGTAGGATCCTACGCAGTGCCGTAGGGGACCGCACCGCCACTTCCCAGCAAATTAGGGACACTGTTGCTCCTGGGGTATCGGCGAGGACCATCCGCAACCGTCTCCATGAAGCTGGGCTACGGTCCCGCACACCGTTAGGCCGTCTTCCGCTCACGCCCCAACATCGTGCAGCCCGCCTCCAGTGGTGTCGCGACAGGCGTGAATGGAGGGACGAATGGAGACGTGTCGTCTTCAGCGATGAGAGTCGCTTCTGCCTTGGTGCCAATGATGGTCGTATGCGTGTTTGGCGCCGTACAGGTGAGCGCCACAATCAGGACTGCATACGACCGAGGCACACAGGGCCAACACCCGGCATCATGGTGTGGGGAGCGATCTCCTACACTGGCCGTACACCACTGGTGATCGTCGAGGGGACACTGAATAGTGCACGGTACATCCAAACCGTCATCGAACCCATCGTTCTACCATTCCTAGACCGGCAAGGGAACTTGCTGTTCCAACAGGACAATGCACGTCCGCATGTATCCCGTGCCACCCAACGTGCTCTAGAAGGTGTAAGTCAACTACCCTGGCCAGCAAGATCTCCGGATCTGTCCCCCATTGAGCATGTTTGGGACTGGATGAAGCGTCGTCTCACGCGGTCTGCACGCCCAACACGAACGCTGGTCCAACTGAGGCGCCAGGAGGAAATGGCATGGCAAGCCGTTCCACAGGACTACATCCAGCATCTCTACGATCGTCTCCATGGGAGAATAGCAGCCTGCATTGCTGCGAAAGGTGGATATACACTGTACTAGTGCCGACATTGTGCCTGCTCTGTTGCCTGTGTCTATGTGCCTGTGGTTCTGTCAGTGTGATCATGTGATGTATCTGACCCCAGGAATGTGTCAATAAAGTTTCCCCTTCCTGGGACAATGAATTCACGGTGTTCTTATTTCAATTTCCAGGAGTGTATATATAGCAGTTCATGACAAATTACAAAACTCCGCCATCTCTCTCCCCACATCTACCACTGCTGGCGGCTCACCTCCAACTGCCCAACGCTATACGTTGTTCACAGCCAGCTGCCTAACACTACAATGGCGAGTATTACAACAATGCAAAACAGCCACAGACTGCACACAGCACAGCCAGTGATTTTTATACAGAGGTGGCGTTACCAATAAAAAAACCTAAACAGCCTACTTACATAGCCCCATGCTCCCCACAAAAAATTTTACAAATTGGGTTGGGCAGTGGCCAATACAGATTTGAAAAAATTTTTCATAATTACAATAACAAAGAAATCAAATGCACACACTTATTGATACAATGTTGGTCAAAAGCTAAAATTTTCTCACAGTCCATAAAGACAGTCCTGATCATTCATCACATTGCAGTGTTTTTCTCAAAGTCTGAGCAGTAAAAGAAAATGCACACGGAAATAGTGGATTTCCATGCAGTCTTGAAGAAGTATTGTTGTCCTTCCAACGGAAAGACAGTGCTGAGTCTTGACATGCAGGCAGGTAATGGGCCACAACAGAGCAAACCCACAGCGGAGTCAATCGAAGTTTTGAAGAATATCGTTTGGTAGGTCATCACAGAGTAGACCCACTGCAGTCCTGGTAGAGATTACGGTATTGGTGGGCCACCAGAGGTGCAGACCCACTGCAGTCCTTGTAGAAATAATGGTACTGATGGATCATCAAAGATGTAGACCCACTGTAGTCCTTGTAGAGATTATGGTACTGGTGAGTCAGCAACGACATAGACCCACTGTAGTCCTCGTAGAGATGGCCAGCAGCCATCTGTTGTGACTGTGCAGGTACACAATCACCATTGAAGAGTCTTGCGGTTAATATAGCAAGTCCATAACCACCACTTGTGCACTCACAAAGTTTTTGGAATTGTCCTTAGAACCAGCAGTGCTGTTATCCAGTCCCTTGCTGAATTATTAACACACGTGCAAACACTAACAGTCCCTACTTCTCACATATTGTCCATATACTATGACCAACAAAAACGTGTGCAGTGAAATGTAACTTACAAGTTGCTTAATTTGATGAACTGGTGTCAATTACAATTTTATAACATAAGAATACAATTACAAAGGTACAAAATACATCATTAAAAACATAATAATACAGATAACATTTGTAGTACAGGCTTTACAACAGAATAGAAATAGACATATACGTCAGTGTTACAGGAATTATGACATGAGTACATACATAAAAGATCAGAATAACTTTCGAAACATCAACTTCACACCTAAGCATTAACACAGAACAGAATAAATAATATCTAAGCATATTTACACGTTAAATAACATATTATTAATACCAATTATATTTGAGGATAACAGTATTCCTCATCATAGTGAATGTAGCTTAGTATTAGAAGAAGAAAAAATTCTATGAAACTACACAGAGACAGGAAGAAAACAAATACACAAGGGTTCACAAACACATAAGGGGATAACACAATGGAAAGGACAGGGTTCGTTTTCAGAGTAACTTTTGGTACTGCAGTCCAACCCAAGACTTCATTCCCTAGATCTTTCGTCTTATTTCCACATTTGTTTCCACCAAAAAAATCCTATTCAAGCATGCTTTCTGTATATATAGGTTCACATATTTCTTACCTCATTATTTATTTTCCATTATCTTACTTCATCATTTATTTCCAAGAAAATCCTACCTAAACCTGTTGTCCCTAAACCCTACTTTTTTTGGTTCATATCCTCTTTCAAAATACCCTTTTTTTTTGCCAAAGCATTTTCTTTAAGCTTCTCAATGCATTTCTTCCAATCCATCATAGTTAGTGTCTTATATAGTCTACCCCCTCTTAAGCTAACTTAAATCTACTGAGCTCAGATATATATACCAATGGACGAGGCAATGCAGCATCACATAAAACAATTAATATAAACAGCAATGAAAAAAGACGCAGATTTGCGAAGCAAGCTGCATTAAGAAATTAGCAAAGCAATTGTAATATTACAACTAATCTAAGGCAATGTGCAGCAAACAATAAAAATAAATCATTAGTAAAACTGGCTTAACAGAATAATACAAAGTCAAATTCAATAACACTATGCCTGGCAAACAGCAGCAACTTATACCTAAACATGACATAGCTCAAGCAGAAAAAATTTTACAGTAAAAAATGGCCATGTATGTCACATCTTAACACTAGAGTGATGCATCACGAGAACTTACACTAGCAGATAAGTTACCAAATAGTAAAGAAATTATTTATGCAATTCCTGTGAAGGGAAATGTCTATTTATGTGCCCTCGTTTTCTTGGAAGTAGATCACAAAACTATTATTTACTGGATCTGTAGACAGAAAATATTTATATTAGTACATCTATAAAATTTTATTTTTACCAATGCTGCAGTGCAGCTAGAAACTAGATATTAAACAAAATGGGCAAAGCAAGGCGTGAAACGTCATTCACTAGCCATATGGCATTTCTCTCAATTAGCACGACAATAGCCGTGAAATGTTTCTCATCGTTTTCAAGTTCGACCGTGTCGTTTTTGCGATGCTTTCTACAAAGGAACGTCAATAGCGAGGATAATGGCCTCCCCTTTTTTTTTCTACCTGTGCCGCTGGAAGGCTAATGGCTTTTTTTCGGGCGGCTGTCGCCCTGGTGGGTGCCCGCGACGCATTACGTGCAGGTGGTCACTTAACTTTCGTACGGAAATATTTACGACAGCAGTTAGCGCTACAGTGGCAGTCTCATATAAAAATATTTCACAGGTCAAGAATTAGCGTTGCAAATCTGTAGAAACAAAATCCTATAAATGTAAGTGTCCAAAAAAAAATATTCGTCAGCATTGTGATACATTCACGCATATACACACATTTCATTTCATAACTCTTAAAGTACGATTCTTGGTTTCCAACATACGTCTTCACAAGGCAGAGTTCCTAACCGCTACTCATTACTCCTTACCTTATTACACATATATATATATTCGTCGACGCTTCTTTAATATTTCATCATATGAAACACGTAGCATAATCAAATTCCTCATATAGCATCAGCTTATTGATCATAAACGTACCTCAACAACATAATACACATATTCGTCGTAAAAATAACATCATAACACCTCAGTCAACTCTCAAAATCGTCGTAGCTTCCTCCAATAATATCAAAGCTTAAAAAAAACTTCTCTGCTCATGTCAAAAGTGTCATCTACCTCAAACATACTTTAAAATCATGCTCCCTTACCAAATATATCATTCAAAGCTCTCATAGTACCACAATGGCTCCGAAAAAATATGAACAGTTCACAAAGTACTGACAATATGCAATTTCATACGTGTGAAGTTAGTCAACTGTGTAATTACGTAAACATCTGTCACTAATGTAGTAAAAAAAAATGTTTATCTCTGTCAAATAATCAGATAGCTGTGTAATTATGTGTTAGAGTAATATGGTACCGATGTGTAAAGTTGTGTAAGCAAATACCATATTAGCTAGGGCTCCTTGTGCGTGCCAAACACATGGTACACAAAGTAAGCGTGTACCCCCCTGAGGATAAATGTAATTATACCCTCCGGTGTTACAAATTACAGCAATGGAATGAAATGTATCACGGAAAACTTTCTTTGCAATTCAAAAATCTTTAAAAATAAATGTTTTAAGTACAAAATTAATCACTCAATTATGTGTCCTGTAGCGCTAAACTGTGCGTCATGTTGTAACATAATCTCTGTGGAAGTGTCGTAGTTATCGTCCTCCGAAAGATAAGTTCTGCAGAAGTCAATGTACTTACCTCATGATACACAAAAGTGAAATGCTTTGCGTATAGATATCTTAGTTATTACGCTTATTGTTGTGATGAAGAAAGTACTGTACTGTAACGTATTGTTATGCCACGAAAAAGGCTGTCTCATTGTTGCTATACCACAAAAGTTACTACTAAAACCTGTTTTACTTTCCAGAAGAATTCAGAAAAACTGTGCAGATATAAAACAGATACACCGCAAAGGCAACAAGGTGAATTGTGTCACACATTAGTAGCGTCGTGATATAGTCGTGTAGCTGTCAAATAAACTAACCACTGTGTCGCCTGGTATCTCTCAGAAAGCACCTTGAATCCATAATGTACTTGCAAGTAAACCAAAATGTTGCATTAAAAAAAAAGCAGATTATCTTTCATTTAACGGTTTTACATGTGAAGAATACTGGAATTTTTCTCAAGGTTAGCGTCTATGTTATTTTTCTCGGAGCCAGCCGGCGCAGGTGTCTGCCTGCGGTGCGGGTCATTGTCTGTTGTTTCTTGTTGGCGCGCGTCGTTAATGGGATTCGGAGACCGAACTTCTACAAATTCGCCTTGCCGAGAGGGCCCTGCCGTGTTTAAATCCCGCCAGTTCTAATGCAATTCAGGTCTGTCGTTACGAATATATCGTCTGTCGTCATGTCGGTAGATTTCATAATTTCTTCCTTGTCCGTCACGTGGTGGAGATTTCTCCCTAAATCGTCACTGTGCGCCGAACTGTTGCGTCTGAAGTTATTCTGCCTTTTTTTTTTTCTTTTTAACAGCTTATAGTAAAAATCATTGTGTCGGCGAGTAGCATATCGGTCATTGTTACGTCGTGTCGGCGGTTCCATCTCAAAATCCAATGCGCCTTGCCAATTTCTTTCATAATTTCCGAAATGTCCTGTGTTATTATTTTGTGGTTGTTCCGTATTTCTATGTCCCTCTTCCCGTACTGGAGCGCGAGTGTCCTCTGAAATATGTAATTCTTGTATTACCTGCGTCAACTGATCTTGTACTTCCCGGATTTCTCTTTTGTACTGTGTATTGATTTGATTTTGATTTTGTTTGAATTTTCTAATTTGTTCATACTCTTCTGTGTCAGTGAAGGCTACAGGTCTTGTGTCATTCAGATCATCACCTACCTTTGTAGATAAGTTACTGACCTGATCCGAAAGTTCGGCTACTTTCTCCGATAGTGAACACATTTCCTCAGTGTGTTTTTCTGAACCAAGTTTCAGAGTGTCCATTTGTGTTGAAATCGAATCTACTGTGTCCTTCAAGTTTTCTTGAGTTTTTGCAAGTTGTGTAACCGAATCGGTAGATGCAACTGAGTCAAATTTAGCTTGCAAGGCCTCGTGATTTTCATGAACAGTAGTTTGCAGTTCTTTTATGGCTGATTCGTGATTCTGTAGTGCATTTTCATGCCGCGAAAAAATAGGTTGAAAATGCTCACAAATTTGTGTTTTTACGTCGTTACAGACTTTTTGACATTTCGATTCAATGTGATGTAACTCATTAGTTAAATCCTCACGTGTTTGTTCAAGTGTGGTGTCTAACTTTTGAAGATTTTGTTCCATTGCGTCTAACTGTTGCTGTGTTTGTCTCTGATGTTGTTCCATTGTGTCTAACTTTTGAAGATTTTGTCCCATTTGTTTCTGATTTTGTTCAAGCGTTGTGTCTAACTTTTGAAGATTTTGTCCCATTGCGTCTAACTGTTGCTGTGTTTGACTCTGATTTTGTTTCATTTGCTGCATTAATTGCAATAATAATGTGTTAGTGTCTGGAATCTGTTTCTCTACACTTTTCGGCAGTGCATTTGCACCGGCAACCTTCACATTTTGACAAGCAGAAAATGTGTTTTGACTTATTTGAGAAAACGGTGATGACCCAAAACCTGAATCTACAGTATTTGCGAAATTGTGTCCTGTCATTTCGGATTCCTGGGGCGAGCTGTTGCCGACCGACCGATCGATAACGCTTCCCTGCTCACTAATTATTTCACTGTCTACGCCATTGTTTGCCGCCCGCTCCATTTCCCTATGCACAATTACCAAATTATTACTTTGAACATCAGTTAATTCATTACTCGGTGGCGCTAACACACTGCTTTCGTTTTCACTGTCATTTCGCAGTTTACTTTGGAGCCTAGTATTACGTTTTTCACACGCCATTATTGTCACAGTATTTCCCACGACAACACCGAAAAACACAATTTGAAGAGCAAAAATAAGAGAACACATTAACATAACACTGAAAATTATATCTAGTTAATTGCAGCTGCGAAATACTTGGTGCAAATCTACATGCGTGCCACACCTGTTTTACTGTACAACAATGAAAGACTGCAACTACAAAGGAGATTCTCTCTACAATTACGCGCTAGCAATAAACAAAATCTACACTAATTACACAAACTACAAGAAAAAAATATCAGAAGATTCCAGTGAGGTATCCTAGGTTAAGGGTCGACATATGAAACGTCCCCTTTGAACAATTTATACAAGACTGTGCTTAAACTGACACACAATATTTATAGCGCAACGCAATCTGACTTTCAAAATTCCCTACAAAAGAATGGCCCTGACTAACATTAAACTATACCTTTCACAAATCACTTACCTCACAAAAATCTTCGCTGCTCAAGCTACTGCAATACAGCGAGCGCCACTACTGCCAGCTAAATAAAAGATTCAAACTATGGAAGGCACTAACTACTGATAGGGATAGTTAGCAAATGAAAGATATTAATAGAGAACAAAGAATGTATTTACCTTGATATCATCATATATATATAGCAGTTCATGACAAATTACAAAACTCCGCCATCTCTCTCCCCACATCCACCACTGCTGGCGGCTCACCTCCAACTGCCCAACGCTATACGTTGTTCACAGCCAGCTGCCTAACACTACAATGGCGAGTATTACAACAATGCAAAACAGCCACAGACTGCACACAGCACAGCCAGTGATTTTTATACAGAGGTGGCGTTACCAATAAAAAAACCTAAACAGCCTACTTACAAACTTAATGGTGGCGCGCTGCTCTCCGTTACCAAAGTGATCGACAGAATGATAATTTCATTAAATGACAACAGTGACAGTGACAGTGATAATGACACTTCAAGGATCCGTCAATCCATCATCGTGACGAGAGTGGTATCACTGGAGTTTTTCACTTATCCCCGAATCCAGCTACGTTGCTTGGCGTGCGCTGTTTACACCTGTCAGTACCTACATGACAAAATTACACCGTCGTAAATTTTGAAATTTTAATAATAAGTCCTTAATAGCAACTAATTCTAAAGGAAGCTCGTCTCAGGAATTCAGTATCTATCACAAAAAATAAATATTACTGTTTACAGTATAACTGCTGTAATACGGAGGCCCTATTATTTGTAACATTTTTGTTCTTCTAAACAACAGTGTTTGGCGGTTTTAAGATACGTTTTTCCACCGTGATAAACACGTTTCACCCTATTTCTCGTTGTGTTAGAATTAAGTAGGCGGATCATAAAAATTAATAACAGTTTCATCATAAACCTATAACGATGCGTTTCTCCTGTCGAAATCGTACGGGCGTCCGATTAGTACATGACACGCGAGAGGACCATTGTGTATCATATTTCACCCAAAATATCTCGAATTACAGATTTTAGACAGAGTTCGGATTTCGAACATATGAAAATATGATGTATTCTTAAGATTTCGTTTCCATACTGTATTCACTTAACTCAAATAACAAACAAGTTTCCTGAGTGTCGAAAATTCATAAGAAAACACATTCCGTAAACTGTACGTGCATCACCTTAATAATTTCTTACCGCAGATAAAACTGAAATCAAAACGTCACACAACTCTTTCAGAACACCCTAATGCAATTTCCAGATTTATAAACTGACATGTCCATCCGCAAGTAATTTTGGACAGACTACAGTAAAATATATCCGGGTTATCGGGATTTTCGGAAATCCAGATTACACCCTAGTGAGGGTAAAAGGAGTCCTTGTATATTTACTGTCCTGGTGGCTGAAATAAGCCGACTGGCCAACGATACAATTTCGACATGACACAAAACCAAATGAATTATTAATCTGAACAAGTAACTAATACTGAGAGGAACAGATAAATTATAGCATCATAATTGCATTAGTGACTCCTGCCTAGTAATTCGCAGCGCCTCCTTTCCCCTGATTTGTGATGATGGCGACTCGTCGTGCCACTGGCTCAAGGTACATCGAAAGCGCTGAGCAGCCATCTTGATCTCAGCCGCCAGTCACTACACTGCTTTCACCGAGAGATCTCAGACGGCTGGCAGCGCTTTTGTCTCATAAATTGTAGTGTCTGATTCCACTCGTCAGCTTTGAGCAATGACGTCACACCACAGGCAAGGACACGAAGACAGAGGCAATATTTGAAAGCAGCGGAAGATATTCGTAAACAAAGGAATGGAGCATACGATAAAATTACTACCACAATCTACGCTATTATTTACTTAGGCACGAATTATATCGAAACGAACTGAAGATAACGGAGATAAATAAGAGCAAAACCAAAGGCAAATATTTATGCGTGAAATAAATTGCTGTCGTAATTTATGCGAGTAAGAAAAGCACGGAGAACCTTTAAATAATATTCATTACAGGGTAGCCCGTGATGAAGTAATAATAGAAAACAGCAATAATTCATGTTGTTGTTGTTGTTGTGGTCTTCAGTCCTGAGACTGGTTTGATGCAGCTCTCCATGCTACTCTGTCCTGTACAAGCCTCTTCATCTCCCAGTACCTACTGCAGCCTACATCCTTCTGAATCTGCTTAGTGTATTCATCTCTTGGTCTCCCTCTACGATTTTTACCCTCCACGCTGCCCTCCAATACCAAATTGGTGATCCCTTGATGCCTCAGAACATGTCCTACCAACCGATCCCTTCTTCTAGTCAAGTTGTGCCACAAACTCCTCTTCTCCCCAATTCTATTCAATACCTCCTCATTAGTTATGTGATCTACCCATCTAATCTTCAGCATTCTTCTGTACATTAATTCATAACAATAATTATTGAATCTAACGGGCCTACCGCCGGCAAGTGGGGGTTCTGGCCGGGTGAGGAACTAAAATGTAACACGACTACGGGAAAATGAAACAAATAATAACATATATGAAAGTAATATGAAATTTGGAGAAACTGACACAGCAATCCTAAAACAAAATGCAGTACACAAATAACAACAAAATTCAGTAGAAGTAAAGGTATTGGGATCGATAATTAGAATTCACCTATATACATTAATTCTAGTTACCGATTCCGATATTGATTACTTTTTCGCAGGAGTTCAGAGTGCAATTACAAGTTCAGAGATCCTATTACATTTCAGTGCACAAATGGTCTAAATAACACATCGTGGAATGGTTGCAATCTGTAACTACATTTGACCTATACAGCTTAATTCTAGCTCCCGATTCGAACATTTGTTACATTTTGTGAATTTTCATTACTTGCGTACTGGCGTTTCTTTTAGGTTTTCTGTGTCGGTTTCTCCACATTTCATGCTCCTATTGCCTTTTTATTGTTCGTATATGTCATTATTTATTGCATTTTTCCCGTTGTTGTATTACATTTTAGTTTCCCCCAGCCCAAAACCACCACTATCCCGCAGGAGTCCTATTAATTCAATAATTATTGTAACGTTTTAGCTTTAATTTTGGTATGAAATCGTTACTAATAGCCAATGAAAGCGGGTTGAAAGCTGTGAGCTGTCAGGGGAAGTTAATCTTGCATTACTAAGCAACAGTTTCACGACTGGGTATCTAGTCTAGGTTTACCAAATTCCCAAACAGACTAACATTGATTATAATCTTTTACAGTCATACAACAACCGGTAATATATCTATATATAAAAAAGGAGAATTTAAATAAAAAGAAAGAAATCAGTTTATATTTGCAAATTTATTTTAAGATTGATCATTGAAATTTCAGCATATTATATGTGAGTTATACTGAGCTGGTCCCTTATTTACGATTGTGAAAATGTGAGATTGGAATCTTACGGAACACATAAAATATGGAGCCAAGATTGGGAGACTGGATACAACACTGCATTCATAAAACAACACACAAAGAACATTGAAACACATGCAAGAGAAAGTTAACCACAACCAACAGATTCAAATTTTCAGTCAAAGAAATTACGTTCGTAGCACAATCCTGTCTGTCATGTAATTACCACACACTGGTATACTAAATTCATATTAACTCTTTGTGAAATCTTCCCAAGAAGAATAGCTGAGGGCTACTTTGATGATTCCACCACATGCTTCATGTGGTCAACTTGGTTTACAGAAAGCGTATAACTCCACAGTAATTTTGATAATAAAATAAATTCGATCGAAAAGCAATTGACAAAAGAAAAACCTTGAGCTGGTTACTAACGTCTTACTATTAACCTGATGGGTCAAACAGTTATATAAGCACGTGGTACTGGTCTCGCAAAGTACACCCCACGTGGGTTGAACATAAAGAAAAGTTGCTATATTGAAAATATTGTTAAGACGAGACGTTATAATCACACAAGCATTCGCATTTAAGATTGATCTTAGTTAGAGTTACTGACCAACACGTGGTTCCACTTTACTCACAAAGTAATGACAAAGCAACTACCGCAAAATAATCTGAACTTGACACGAGAATTACACTACGCTGCAATTTAAGGTAACCTTAGATATTTTAGAGCTAACCCGAAATAAAAGTGATTAAATTCTCAGTTAGGCTGAACTTAACAAATCCATTGTCCTACGGACTTAGCAGACACGCGCTTAGCCGGAGATCTTACCATTTCAGACGCTCGCCACCGCCAGACTGCAACTGCCTACCGCCAGACTGCAACCTCAGAGTCGCTCACAAAGACAAACGGAAGGGGCCAGAAGGGGCAGCTTCCTATACCAACATGACAAGGGACGGACCGGACCATACTAAGAATAGAAACCTCTTTGCTTTTAGGAACCGTAGCTACCTGTTCCGACGTTGGTCCTACTGTTCTCTAGCAGACAGCCTTGTCTGCTACCCTCAAGCATGCAACTACAAACACATTTGATCATTCATCCTCTCACACAGAAGGGAAGGGGGATGACAGTATCTTATCATATACAGTATATAACAGAAAGCGGATGTAGGTTCCGTATGAGACTGTGTGACATGAATTACATATATACTGTGTTTTAAAGTGTAGTAGTGTGACAGATCGTTCTTGTTTACGTGTAAAAGTAACACGTTCCACTACTCAGTCTCCTCCCAGATAGTCAGAAACGCCATAGTAAATTTAGAAGAGGAATTTATTCCATAAAAGACAACAAATTTGAGAAATTAAACATGAAAGGAATCCAACAGAGACCTTTCATTATGTAATAATAAATTAACGCTATTTCACAATATTACGACTTCACAATGTGATATACTGTTACGAATTTAAAAGTTCTCTGTACTTTTCACACTGGAATAAATTACAATAATAATTTATTTCAGACACGTGTACTCCTCTTTTTCATTCATATTTACTTTCATTACCATCATATCCTTTCGACATAATTCGTGGCTGTGAAATTGATCACGTCAATTGTGATCGTAATTTTATCGTATGCTACATTCGTTTATTTACGAATATGATGGTTGCTTTCATAGATTGCCTCTGTGTAAAACGTGGATGGGTGTCATTGACGCCGGCCGTGGAGGTCTCGCGGTTCTAGTCGCTCAGTCCGGAACCGCGCGACTGCTACGGTCGCAGGTTCGAATCCTGCCTCGGGCATGGATGTGTGTGATGTCCTTAGGTTAGTTAGGTTTAAGTAGTTCTAAGTTCTAGGGGACTGATGACCACAGATGTTAAGTCCCATAGTGCTCAGAGCCATTTTTGTGTCATTGACGGTGTTGCCGAACTGAGGGATCTTACGGGAATTCTTTGCCGTTTTATTCGCGCATGTGTCGATTCCGCACCAATCCATGATCACGCCACAGAAGGTTGCAAAACAGGAGGGCTCTAAAACCATGTACACCTTTCGCAGCTTCGGATCGCAAATTTCGTCGAATGGTTTTGAAGGGTGAAATAAGTACACAAATAAAAATTATAAATTTTAACGTATTATCCAAGGGCGTGAGCGATGTATCGATTACGAAGATGTGTGAAAGAACGCTGCGAAGCAGCTATAGCTGAGGCAGAGTATGTGTAACAAAGAGCTTACGTTAGGCCGCGCAGTAGCAGGAACTGGCTGCTCGGAGTAGCAGGAACAGCGCGTCAGAGGCTGGCAGTGTCTGTTTCGATGCTCCGTAGACGGCAGACGCTTAGTATTAAATATTCAGTGTAATAATCTCGGGGTTTTTATTAATGATTTATGGAAGAAATAAGATTTGAAGTAAAATTAATTAAGAAAATGCATTGTTACAAACATTATTACGAAATTTTGATGAAGAGTCTTTTTACACATCGATTTACAATAAGATAATCAATATTCACAAAACACACAATCTGTGACACCTATTTAAAAGATCGTGTAGACCTAAATCGGTCAGCAAGTAAAAACAATGGTTCCTGTGTCATTAATATGAAAACAATTTCTGGTTGTTACCCTTATGGAGTTCACCAGTATTTGCTCATGCAAGAGCCAACTGATCACAGGCAAATTTATGACTGTTTATTAACAAGCAAAATTTATGAAAATAGCAAAGGTGCCACAGCAATTAAAAAGAGAACATGAAATAACATCAGTATTATAAAGCAGAACATTACAATGCACAATTCGCAAAAGCAAAAAAAAAATTGATAAGAAAAAAAACATGTTTTACAAAGTGGTTATCGCAAAAAAATTCTATATCTTACAAAACTAATAATTTGGAGAATTAAAATAACTATGTGGCACTAATTTAATCACTCTACTATATTTCAATTAGCTAGCAAACAATGAGCACTGTGTCATTATACTGAAACTACAATAATTATGTGATTGTTACCCTTAAGGGGTTCCTCACAATAAATATGCCCCATGCAAAGGCTAATCGATCACAGTCCAAAGAGAATGAATAGCAATCTGACTGATAAACGAAGCAATGCCACTGCAATGAATTTACGAAACAAAATATCACAAATCTAATACATAACACAAGAACAAACATTGATCAATAAAACAGTACAATAGTCAACATCTAAAACAAAACTCCAATAAATAAAACACCTGCAAAATACAAGAGTCAAAGTTTAAAAAAAAATATAGAACACCTGCAAAATACAAGAGTCAAAGTTTAAAAAAATATAGAACACCTGCAAAATACAAGAGTCAGAGTTTAATAAACACCTATAAATCGAGTCCCTGCAAAACACACAAGTCAAAGTTTCTGTGACAGAATCACACGTATATGCATTGAACTAAGAACCGTATAATCACTGTTCACTGATACACTCACTAGTTCCACTGTTCCGAGGCACAATATAAGGGGAGTGGGAGGGGGTTCGTCGCCGCAGCTGTCAGTAGGGATTTTTGTCCATCTGTTGCGTGCAATCCCGCTGTCTCTGCCCTCTCATGAAGTTTCTCTTGGTGGTCTGTGTCACGTACATCTCGATTTGGTTCCATGTTTGTGTTGTCAAATTCGTGGGGTATCCTCAATTGACACGCCAGGTTGATATTCCTGGGCAAGGATGACACTTCAATGGCTCTTCTTTTGTGCCACCCTTAGCGACCAGAGAACATCGAACCATGATTTACTGTCGCTTGACAGTAGGCATCCTTCAGGAAATGTCGATAGGCGTCATTGACGTCTGCAAGTTTCTCTGGACAGTACCTGTCAAAAGGCTCCACGCCCCTTGTTTTGTTTCACCGCGGCCGTCTCGTCACGGTCGCGTGCGTGTGGTGCGTTGCCAGCAGATGGATTTCCGCGCGGTGGACCGCTCGCCCATCTCAGGTCAACGCCTTCACGAAGGGTCGCACGGGGCGGCCGCCCATTAGCTCCAGGTACAAGGGAAAGTGTTTGCGGCGGCCCTTCTTTTGTTGTCGGCCGCGCTCCCGAAGTGGCCTGGCTGACAGCGTGTCCTGCTGGGAAACCCGCCAGTTTACAACTAGTCCGGCTGCTCCCGCTGTCTCTTAAGAGTTTTGCCGGTTCGCTTTCACGTTCTCAACTGCATTCACAGAAATTTTTCATCATTCTTATGTGATTACACAATGTCATACATAATACCACTTAGTATTGTCTTTCACAATTTTTAAGAACAAAGTGAAACTTAATTAATTTTTTTTATAGAAATAATTAGATGAATCGACAATATAAAATAAAATTTAAATGACTTGACCATGTAAAAAAATAAAAGTGAAATGACTTGACAATGTAAAAAAATTAAAATTAAATGAACTGACAATATAATATTTAAATCCACATCACTAATGTGGTTCACTTACGTTTTAATAAATCAAGTGCTACTTATTAATTCACTAAAATGAATAGGATTATCCCTTGTGCAAGTATAGGTCAGGACAGCATAGGGTTCACATGTTATTTACACACACACATGCACACCTGTTGTCTATTCTACAAACTAACTACCCATAAACATGCATTACTCATAATTCTACTTCTATCCACTCCTAGTTAATTCCACAAGCTACTCCAATTCTATTTCAACACCGTGTATATACCACTACAGCAATGTTCTAATTCGCCCTCTTCTTGACGCTCGCAGCATACGTCTTGTCATATAATGAATATGGAGACTTTCCTTAAACATACACATTAAAAAGAACAATGGTTATTTGCACACCAAAACATTTATACCAGTACACACACCTGAAAAGAGACTCGCAATTATACATTTATCATACTCATATATTCACACATAAAACAGTAAGAAAATTTCATCTAAAATTACGTTATCACAAGAATTAATCACGCAGATGACTCTGAGAACGGTAAAAAAATGTCTGCACTATACAGGTTATACTACATTTTCTTACCCATTTTGCTGCGATTTCGTTCCTTCTTTAAGTTACCTTTCGCTTCCAAATCAGTTATTTCGCCTGTGGTGGTTATTCTGGATTCATTTCTCATGAATGGCAAAATTGTGGTCACCTCTATTCTGTAAAACAGTATCATCTTAACATATTGAACTTACAACAGACAAAAGATTCGAATCCTCCTGTAGTTTAAATGACAAATGTTTTGCTTCATCCTTATTACCTTAAACCAAGCTTTCCTTCGTTCCCATAATCAAAATTATTTAATCATCCTCTACCTTCAAGAGGGAAATTTCCTCAGTACAAATAATATAGGCTGCAGTGCATCCCGCACCAGCGAAAACAGTAGGCTGTAATGCTCACAGCATCAGCAAAACACATAAACGTCGCTTTTCTGGGACAAGTATTAACGCAGAATAAGTTTTCCAGGCTTTGGCTCAACATCAATCAAGACTACAAAAAGGATCCATATTTCCGTTCCATTCTCCATTTGCTGAAAAACTGCTCGTATTTGACTACCACAATAATATTTCAGAGCCACATAAATTACGCAAACCACAATTCTTCTTTCACCTTGAAGGGAATCAATATACTCACGAAATCCACAGACAGCACTTTACGTACTCAGCTATAAAGAACAAAAAATACATATATCATCAATATTAACATATCATCGCATATTGGGAAGCCAATGGTTAAACAATCGTATTATCGCATCCTGTTTTCAAGATTCCAAACTTACTCATTCCTTTCTCAGAGTTATCCTATCTTAAAATATTCATACAGCACGCATACTATAGTAAGAGATCCTCATTTTTACTGACAGATATAGAATAGTAATAGATAGATAGTAGCACTGAAAACAGAAAATCGGAAACAAGGCTACTAACAGCTGGGGACCTGGGTTTGCCAGACCCATAATACCCACAGATCGGATATTCCCCTGAGTTTTCCTATCTTAAAATATTCATACAGCACGCATACTATAGTAAGAGATCCTCATTTACACTGACAGATATAGAATAGTAATAGATAGATAGTAGCACTGAAAACAGAAAATCGGAAACACGGCTACTAACAGCTGGGGACCTGGGTTTGCCAGACCCATAATACCCACAGATCGGCTATTCCCCTGAGTTTTTGCACTAATTCAGCAACGATCTTGCTTCTCTCAGGAGCGACTCCATTCAATTTACACAAAAAAAAAAACAAACAGCATTTCACTCGTTCACAAGTAAACCTTTTATGTTCACATTTGAATCAAACTAAATCCTAATTGCACAAGGAAAGAAAACAAATTAAAACATCACTTCAATCAATCACATAGAAACATCTTTATCATTATTTTTACCAACATATTATTCAAAATGCATACGTCACAAATTTAAACTAATCAATTCTTTCTCCTCACCGTCCTCTCTACTTCTCACTGTCCTTTCTACTCATTTGCCATGTCGCTCATTTGTTCCGATTTGGCGCCTTCTGGGCTGATCATTTGTCATTGCTGATTTTGTTCATTCCCATTTGCCGGATTATGTCTAGGGTTGGCCGGCCGAATTTCAACATCATGAGGTGCTCTGCCTACAATCCTATTTCCACCGTGTTCATCGTAATATCGATTCTGGTTGCCGTACCTGTTGCGTTCACGATCTTGTCTACGTCCTCGATCATTTCTGTTGTTCCACCTGTGTTCGCGACTGTCACCCCAGTTTCTATACAGCCGGTCCCGATTATTGTTCCGTTCGCGTCGCGACGACCAGTCACGCCGTTGATTAGTACGACGGCCACGACTGCGATCGCGCTGCTGTGCCCCGTAATAACTTTGTGCCTGATTAGGCGGGCATTCTGCTGTATTATATTCCAACTCTTGGAGAAGTGTTTTAAACGTTTCCACGTCCTCTTTGCATCGTCCCGCAAGAATGACGTGCCGCAAGTGCATCGGCAATTTGGTGATGCATATCCTAATTAGTTCCGCAGGTCCGTATGGGTCGTATAAAAATTGATTTGCCTGCAGCATGTGGTCGAATAGGCGTGCAGGGCTGCCGAAACCAGACTGGTTCAAATTTGGCAGCATAATTATGCCATGTTTGACCCTATCTTGTGCCGCTTCCGACCAATAGGCGGACAGAAAGGCTTGTCGAAACTCCCGAGTGGAGTTGCAGTGACGCGCTGCCGACCTCATGCGACTCGCCGGTTCGCCTTCCAAATAGCCACACATATATTCTATCTTATGTGAACTTGCCCAGTCGGGGGGAAGACAAAACTCAAATTGCTCGAGCCATGCTCGTGGATGTATTCCTTTTTGCGAATTTCGGAATATCTCAAACTTTCTTACCGTAAGGAAATGTTTGAAATCAAATCCCCGCATTTCCTCCTGGCGAGGCCCTTGTATGTTTCTATTTGTCTCATGTCTGCCCCTCAAATTACATTCTTCCCTGTCGTCAAAATCTCCCTCGTGGCCGGAGTCCCTCTCTGCACTGTTCGTACGGCTATTTTTAGTGCTAGGGTGGCGAGTTCGGAATCACACGCCATGCGGTTTTCCAGATGCGCCACGCGTTCTTGTAATTCGCCTGTTACAACTTTGTGCCGCCTGTTCACTTCGAACTGTCCCTTCTGAAATCTAAGAAGCGAACGCACTTCTTCGGTCTCTGCGACTGCTACCGGTGTAGTATTGTTCTCGCTTTCCGTCACCTTCATCGTGCCTACGATGTCCACTAATGCCACAATTTTATCATGAATTTGTCTGTTGTCCTCCGCCCCAGTCTGCTTCAATTGTTCTACTTGCTGTTCGAGTGCATGAATCGCTTGACTGTTGTCCGCTGTTGTGTTGCCAACGGACGTGGGACAATGCGTTTCCGCCTCTTGGACCCTCGAGAGTACCTGCTGGCGTTCCCTTTGGCATTCTTCTCTCAGTGCTTGGAAATTCCTAAGTAGCTGTTCTTCGCGCTCTTTCGATTCAGCATCGCGACTCCGCTTGCTCTGTTCTAGGGCTTGCAGACGGTCATCGATTTGTTCAAATGTATGGCCTAATTCTTTCATAATATCACTTTTTATTTCACTTGCCAGATTGTTTATTCTTTGTGAGATATCATCCGACACTCTCTGCATCGACTTGTCGACTTTATTTGTCTGCTGGATCAGTTTTTCGTCTATTTGTTCGCCTAGCTCACGGATCGATTTTTCGGATGATTCCTTTTGTTCTCGGAACGATTTTTCTGATTTCTGCGTCATTTGTTCGCCTAGCTCGCGGATCGATTTTTCGGATGATTCTTTTTGTTCTCGGAACGATTTTTCTGATGATTCTTTTTGTTCTCGGAACGATTTTTCTGATTTCTGCGTCATTTGTTCGCCTAGCTCGCGGATCGATTTTTCATATTTCTCTGCGTTTTCTTTATTTTGTTGCAATAAGGCTTTCATGAATTCTGCCAAATCAATTTGGTTAGTAGGAGGCAAACTAATTTCTGGCTCTGCTGTGAGCCCGTTCGTGCTGTTTTGCATTTCGTCTGAAGTATTCTCCATTGCATTTTCGGAACCGCCCGACGCGTTAACATTCGAAATCAAATTATCCCCTTGGTCCATGTTGCTTAAGTTGTCGGACCGCTTACTTTTAGTTTGGTTACGTGTCTGCATTAGTTCAATTTATACCCAGTACGCAACACACTAATCTCAATAAATGTGTCCCCCAAAAATTACGACAGTCACAAGAAAGATACCCAACCTAGTACGCACTTTTTCACACGCAAAACAATTTTTTATGTTTGATCGAAACAGTGGAATTTACAAACGAGAGAAAAAAAAACACACATATAAAACACACACATATAGAAAACAAAACAAAACAAACAACACAACGCCGCACAACAACGCCGTGAATCATTTGAAAGTCTGCTCAGAAACAACGCAGAAGTTGTTTGAGCGCTGTAGGGAAAAAAATTAAGATTATACAACGCTTGCAATCTAACGTTTCAGAGATTCCAGAGTCTAGCGGAATCACAGAACAGGGTCGCCATGTGTAACGTTTTAGCTTTAATTTTGGTATGAAATCGTTACTAATAGCCAATGAAAGCGGGTTGAAAGCTGTGAGCTGTCAGGGGAAGTTAATCTTGCATTACTAAGCAACAGTTTCACGACTGGGTATCTAGTCTAGGTTTACCAAATTCCCAAACAGACTAACATTGATTATAATCTTTTACAGTCATACAACAACCGGTAATATATCTATATATAGAAAAGGAGAATTTAAATAAAAAGAAAGAAATCAGTTTATATTTGCAAATTTATTTTAAGATTGATCATTGAAATTTCAGCATATTATACGTGAGTTATACTGAGCTGGTGCCTTATTTACGATTGTGAAAATGTGAGATTGGAATCTTACGGAACACATAAAATATGGAGCCAAGATTGGGAGACTGGATACAACACTGCATTCATAAAACAACACACAAAGAACATTGAAACACATGCAAGAGAAAGTTAACCACAACCAACAGATTCAAATTTTCAGTCAAAGAAATTACGTTCGTAGCACAATCCTGTCCGTCATGTAATTACCACACACTGGTATCCTAAATTCATATTAACTCTTTGTGAAATCTTCCCAAGAAGAATAGCTGAGGGCTACTTTGATGATTCCACCAGATGCTTCACGTGGTCAACTTGGTTTACAGAAAGTGTATAACTCCACAGTAATTTTGATAATAAAATAAATTCGATGGAAAAGCAATTGACAAAAGAAAAACCTTGAACTGGTTACTAACGTCTTACTATTAACCTGATGGGTCAAACAGTTATATAAGCACGTGGTACTGGTCTCGCAAAGTACACCCCACGTGGGTTGAACATAAAGAAAAGTTGCTATATTGAAAATATTGTTAAGACGAGACGTTATAATCACACAAGCATTCGCATTTAAGATTGATCTTAGTTAGAGTTACTGACCAACACGTGGTTCCACTTTACTCACAAAGTAATGACAAAGCAACTACCGCAAAATAATCTGAACTTGACACGAGAATTACACTACGCTGCAATTTAAGGTAACCTTAGATATTTTAGAGCTAACCCGAAATAAAAGTGATTAAATTCTCAGTTAGGCTGAACTTAACAAATCCATTGTCCTACGGACTTAGCAGACACGCGCTTAGCCGGAGATCTTACCATTTCAGACGCTCGCCACCGCCAGACTGCAACTGCCTACCGCCAGACTGCAACCTCAGAGTCGCTCACAAAGACAAACGGAAGGGGCCAGAGGGGCAGCTTCCTATACCAACATGACAAGGGACGGACCGGACCATACTAAGAATAGAAACCTCTTTGCTTTTAGGAACCGTAGCTACCTGTTCCGATGTTGGTCCTACTGTTCTCTAGCAGACAGCCTTGTCTGCTACCCTCAAGCATGCAACTACAAACACATTTGATCATTCATCCTCTCACACAGAAGGGAAGGGGGATGACAGTATCTTATCATATACAGTATATAACAGAAAGCGGATGTAGGTTCCGTATGAGACTGTGTGACATGAATTACATATATACTGTGTTTTAAAGTGTAGTAGTGTGACAGATCGTTCTTGTTTACGTGTAAAAGTAACACGTTCCACTACTCAGTCTCCTCCCAGATAGTCAGAAACGCCATAGTAAATTTAGAAGAGGAATTTATTCCATAAAAGACAACAAATTTGAGAAATAAAACATGAAAGGAATCCAACAGAGACCTTTCATTATGTAATAATAAATTAACGCTATTTCACAATATTACGACTTCACAATGTGATATACTGTTACGAATTTAAAAGTTCTCTGTACTTTTCACACTGGAATAAATTACAATAATAATTTATTTCAGACACATGTACTCCTCTTTTTCATTCATATTTACTTTCATTACCATCATATCCTTTCGACATAATTCGTGGCTGTGAAATTGATCACGTCAATTGTGATCGTAATTTTATCGTATGCTACATTCGTTTATTTACGAATATGATGGTTGCTTTCATAGATTGCCTCTGTGTAAAACGTGGATGGGTGTCATTGACGCCGGCCGCGGAGGTCTCGCGGTTCTAGTCGCTCAGTCCGGAACCGCGCGACTGCTACGGTCGCAGGTTCGAATCCTGCCTCGGGCATGGATGTGTGTGATGTCCTTAGGTTAGTTAGGTTTAAGTAGTTCTAAGTTCTAGGGGACTGATGACCACAGATGTTAAGTCCCATAGTGCTCAGAGCCATTTTTGTGTCATTGACGGTGTTGCCGAACTGAGGGATCTTACGGGAATTCTTTGCCGTTTTATTCGCGCATGTGTCGATTCCGCACCACTCCATGATCACGCCACAGAAGGTTGCAAAACAGGAGGGCTCTAAAACCATGTACACCTTTCGCAGCTTCGGATCGCAAATTTCGTCGAATGGTTTTGAAGGGTGAAATAAGTACACAAATAAAAATTATAAATTTTAACGTATTATCCAAGGGCGTAAGCGATGTATCGATTACGAAGATGTGTGAAAGAACGCTGCGAAGCAACTATAGCTGAGGCAGAGTATGTGTAACAAAGAGCTTACGTTAGGCCGCGCAGTAGCAGGAACTGGCTGCTCGGAGTAGCAGGAACAGCGCGTCAGAGGCTGGCAGTGTCTGTTTCGATGCTCCGTAGACGGCAGACGCTTAGTATTAAATATTCAGTGTAATAATCTCGGGGTTTTTATTAATGATTTATGGAAGAAATAAGATTTGAAGTAAAATTAACTAAGAAAATGCATTGTTACAAACATTATTACGAAATTTTGATGAAGAGTCTTTTTACACATCGATTTACAATAAGATAATCAATATTCACAAAACACACAATCTGTGACACCTATTTAAAAGATCGTGTAGACCTAAATCGGTCAGCAAGTAAAAACAATGGTTCCTGTGTCATTAATATGAAAACAATTTCTGGTTGTTACCCTTATGGAGTTCACTAGTATTTGCTCATGCAAGAGCCAACTGATCACAGGCAAATTTATGACTGTTTATTAACAAGCAAAATTTATGAAAATAGCAAAGGTGCCACAGCAATTAAAAAGAGAACATGAAATAACATCAGTATTATAAAGCAGAACATTACAATGCACAATTCGCAAAAGCAAAAAAAAAAATTGATAAGAAAAAAAACATGTTTTACAAAGTGGTTATCGCAAAAAAAATTCTATATCTTACAAAACTAATAATTTGGAGAATTAAAATAACTATGTGGCACTAATTTAATCACTCTACTATATTTCAATTAGCTAGCAAACAATGAGCACTGTGTCATTATACTGAAACTACAATAATTATGTGATTGTTACCCTTAAGGGGTTCCTCACAATAAATATGCCCCATGCAAAGGCTAATCGATCACAGTCCAAAGAGAATGAATAGCAATCTGACTGATAAAAGAAGCAATGCCACTGCAATGAATTTACGAAACAAAATATCACAAATCTAATACATAACACAAGAACAAACATTGATCAATAAAACAGTACAATAGTCAACATCTAAAACAAAACTCCAATAAATAAAACACCTGCAAAATACAAGAGTCAAAGTTTAAAAAAAAATATAGAACACCTGCAAAATACAAGAGTCAAAGTTTAAAAAAATATAGAACACCTGCAAAATACAAGAGTCAGAGTTTAATAAACACCTATAAATCGAGTCCCTGCAAAACACACGAGTCAAAGTTTCTGTGACAGAATCACACGTATATGCATTGAACTAAGAACCGTATAATCACTGTTCACTGATACACTCACTAGTTCTACTGTTCCGAGGCACAATATAAGGGGAGGGGGAGGGGGTTCGTCGCCGCAGCTGTCAGTAGGGATTTTTGTCCATCTGTTGCGTGCAATCCCGCTGTCTCTGCCCTCTCATGAAGTTTCTCTTGGTGGTCTGTGTCACGTACATCTCGATTTGGTTCCATGTTTGTGTTGTCAAATTCGTGGGGTATCCTCAATTGACACGCCAGGTTGATATTCCTGGGCAAGGATGACACTTCAATGGCTCTTCTTTTGTGCCACCCTTAGCGACCAGAGAACATCGAACCATGATTTACTGTCGCTTGACAGTAGGCATCCTTCAGGAAATGTCGATAGGCGTCATTGACGTCTGCATGTTTCTCTGGACAGTACCTGTCAAAAGGCTCCACGCCCCTTGTTTTGTTTCACCGCGGCCGTCTCGTCACGGTCGCGTGCGTGTGGTGCGTTGCCAGCAGATGGATTTCCGCGCGGTGGACCGCTCGCCCATCTCAGGTCAACGCCTTCACGAAGGGTCGCACGGGGCAGCCGCCCATTAGCTCCAGGTACAAGGGAAAGTGTTTGCGGCGGCCCTTCTTTTGTTGTCGGCCGCGCTCCCGAAGTGGCCTGGCTGACAGCGTGTCCTGCTGGGAAACCCGCCAGTTTACAACTAGTCCGGCTGCTCCCGCTGTCTCTTAAGAGTTTTGCCGGTTCGCTTTCACGTTCTCAACTGCATTCACAGAAATTTTTCATCATTCTTATGTGATTACACAATGTCATACATAATACCACTTAGTATTGTCTTTCACAATTTTTAAGAACAAAGTGAAACTTAATTAATTTTTTTTATAGAAATAATTAGATGAATCGACAATATAAAATAAAATTTAAATGACTTGACCATGTAAAAAAATAAAAGTGAAATGACTTGACAATGTAAAAAAAATTAAAATTAAATGAACTGACAATATAATATTTAAATCCACATCACTAATGTGGTTCACTTACGTTTTAATAAATCAAGTGCTACTTATTAATTCACTAAAATGAATAGGATTATCCCTTGTGCAAGTATAGGTCAGGACAGCATAGGGTTCACATGTTATTTACACACACACATGCACACCTGTTGTCTATTCTACAAACTAACTACCCATAAACATGCATTACTCATAATTCTACTTCTATCCACTCCTAGTTAAGCCCACAAGCTACTCCAATTCTATTTCAACACCGTGTATATACCACTACAGCAATGTTCTAATTCGCCCTCTTCTTGACGCTCGCAGCATACGTCTTGTCATATAATGAATATGGAGACTTTCCTTAAACATACACATTAAAAAGAACAATGGTTATTTGCACACCAAAACATTTATACCAGTACACACACCTGAAAAGAGACTCGCAATTATACATTTATCATACTCATATATTCACACATAAAACAGTAAGAAAATTTCATCTAAAATTACGTTATCACAAGAATTAATCACGCAGATGACTCTGAGAACGGTAAAAAAATGTCTGCACTATACAGGTTATACTACATTTTCTTACCCATTTTGCTGCGATTTCGTTCCTTCTTTAAGTTACCTTTCGCTTCCAAATCAGTTATTTCGCCTGTGGTGGTTATTCTGGATTCATTTCTCATGAATGGCAAAATTGTGGTCACCTCTATTCTGTAAAACAGTATCATCTTAACATATTGAACTTACAACAGACAAAAGATTCGAATCCTCCTGTAGTTTAAATGACAAATGTTTTGCTTCATCCTTATTACCTTAAACCAAGCTTTCCTTCGTTCCCATAATCAAAATTATTTAATCATCCTCTACCTTCAAGAGGGAAATTACCTCAGTACAAATAATATAGGCTGCAGTGCATCCCGCACCAGCGAAAACAGTAGGCTGTAATGCTCACAGCATCAGCAAAACACATAAACGTCGCTTTTCTGGGACAAGTATTAACGCAGAATAAGTTTTCCAGGCTTTGGCTCAACATCAATCAAGACTACAAAAAGGATCCATATTTCCGTTCCATTCTCCATTTGCTGAAAAACTGCTCGTATTTGACTACCACAATAATATTTCAGAGCCACATAAATTACGCAAACCACAATTCTTCTTTCACCTTGAAGGGAATCAATATACTCACGAAATCCACAGACAGCACTTTACGTACTCAGCTATAAAGAACAAAAAATACATATATCATCAATATTAACATATCATCGCATATTGGGAAGCCAATGGTTAAACAATCGTATTATTGCATCCTGTTTTCAAGATTCCAAACTTACTCATTCCTTTCTCAGAGTTATCCTATCTTAAAATATTCATACAGCACGCATACTATAGTAAGAGATCCTCATTTTTACTGACAGATATAGAATAGTAATAGATAGATAGTAGCACTGAAAACAGAAAATCGGAAACAAGGCTACTAACAGCTGGGGACCTGGGTTTGCCAGACCCATAATACCCACAGATCGGATATTCCCCTGAGTTTTCCTATCTTAAAATATTCATACAGCACGCATACTATAGTAAGAGATCCTCATTTACACTGACAGATATAGAATAGTAATAGATAGATAGTAGCACTGAAAACAGAAAATCGGAAACACGGCTACTAACAGCTGGGGACCTGGGTTTGCCAGACCCATAATACCCACAGATCGGATATTCCCCTGAGTTTTTGCACTAATTCAGCAACGATCTTGCTTCTCTCAGGAGCGACTCCATTCAATTTACACAAAAAAAAAACAAACAGCATTTCACTCGTTCACAAGTAAACCTTTTATGTTCACATTTGAATCAAACTAAATCCTAATTGCACAAGGAAAGAAAACAAATTAAAACATCACTTCAATCAATCACATAGAAACATCTTTATCATTATTTTTACCAACATATTATTCAAAATGCATACGTCACAAATTTAAACTAATCAATTCTTTCTCCTCACCGTCCTCTCTACTTCTCACTGTCCTTTCTACTCATTTGCCATGTCGCTCATTTGTTCCGATTTGGCGCCTTCTGGGCTGATCATTTGTCATTGCTGATTTTGTTCATTCCCATTTGCCGGATTATGTCTAGGGTTGGCCGGCCGAATTTCAACATCATGAGGTGCTCTGCCTACAATCCTATTTCCACCGTGTTCATCGTAATATCGATTCTGGTTGCCGTACCTGTTGCGTTCACGATCTTGTCTACGTCCTCGATCATTTCTGTTGTTCCACCTGTGTTCGCGACTGTCACCCCAGTTTCTATACAGCCGGTCCCGATTATTGTTCCGTTCGCGTCGCGACGACCAGTCACGCCATTGATTAGTACGACGGCCACGACTGCGATCGCGCTGCTGTGCCCCGTAATAACTTTGTGCCTGATTAGGCGGGCATTCTGCTGTATTATATTCCAACTCTTGGAGAAGTGTTTTAAACGTTTCCACGTCCTCTTTGCATCGTCCCGCAAGAATGACGTGCCGCAAGTGCATCGGCAATTTGGTGATGCATATCCTAATTAGTTCCGCAGGTCCGTATGGGTCGTATAAAAATTGATTTGCCTGCAGCATGTGGTCGAATAGGCGTGCAGGGCTGCCGAAACCAGACTGGTTCAAATTTGGCAGCATAATTATGCCATGTTTGACCCTATCTTGTGCCGCTTCCGACCAATAGGCGGACAGAAAGGCTTGTCGAAACTCCCGAGTGGAGTTGCAGTGACGCGCTGCCGACCTCATGCGACTCGCCGGTTCGCCTTCCAAATAGCCACACATATATTCTATCTTATGTGAACTTGCCCAGTCGGGGGGAAGACAAAACTCAAATTGCTCGAGCCATGCTCGTGGATGTATTCCTTTTTGCGAATTTCGGAATATCTCAAACTTTCTTACCGTAAGGAAATGTTTGAAATCAAATCCCCGCATTTCCTCCTGGCGAGGCCCTTGTATGTTTCTATTTGTCTCATGTCTGCCCCTCAAATTACATTCTTCCCTGTCGTCAAAATCTCCCTCGTGGCCGGAGTCCCTCTCTGCACTGTTCGTACGGCTATTTTTAGTGCTAGGGTGGCGAGTTCGGAATCACACGCCATGCGGTTTTCCAGATGCGCCACGCGTTCTTGTAATTCGCCTGTTACAACTTTGTGCCGCCTGTTCACTTCGAACTGTCCCTTCTGAAATCTAAGAAGCGAACGCACTTCTTCGGTCTCTGCGACCGCTACCGGTGTAGTATTGTTCTCGCTTTCCGTCACCTTCATCGTGCCTACGATGTCCACTAATGCCACAATTTTATCATGAATTTGTCTGTTGTCCTCCGCCCCAGTCTGCTTCAATTGTTCTACTTGCTGTTCGAGTGCATGAATCGCTTGACTGTTGTCCGCTATTGTGTTGCCAACGGACGTGGGACAATGCGTTTCCGCCTCTTGGACCCTCGAGAGTACCTGCTGGCGTTCCCTTTGGCATTCTTCTCTCAGCGCTTGGAAATTCCTAAGTAGCTGTTCTTCGCGCTCTTTCGATTCAGCATCGCGACTCCGCTTGCTCTGTTCTAGGGCTTGCAGACGGTCATCGATTTGTTCAAATGTATGGCCTAATTCTTTCATAATATCACTTTTTATTTCACTTGCCAGATTGTTTATTCTTTGTGAGATATCATCCGACACTCTCTGCATCGACTTGTCGACTTTATTTGTCTGCTGGATCAGTTTTTCGTCTATTTGTTCGCCTAGCTCACGGATCGATTTTTCGGATGATTCCTTTTGTTCTCGGAACGATTTTTCTGATTTCTGCGTCATTTGTTCGCCTAGCTCGCGGATCGATTTTTCGGATGATTCTTTTTGTTCTCGGAACGATTTTTCTGATGATTCTTTTTGTTCTCGGAACGATTTTTCTGATTTCTGCGTCATTTGTTCGCCTAGCTCGCGGATCGATTTTTCATATTTCTCTGCGTTTTCTTTATTTTGTTGCAATAAGGCTTTCATGAATTCTGCCAAATCAATTTGGTTAGTAGGAGGCAAACTAATTTCTGGCTCTGCTGTGAGCCCGTTCGTGCTGTTTTGCATTTCGTCTGAAGTATTCTCCATTGCATTTTCGGAACCGCCCGACGCGTTAACATTCGAAATCAAATTATCCCCTTGGTCCATGTTGCTTAAGTTGTCGGACCGCTTACTTTTAGTTTGGTTACGTGTCTGCATTAGTTCAATTTATACCCAGTACGCAACACACTAATCTCAATAAATGTGTCCCCCAAAAATTACGACAGTCACAAGAAAGATACCCAACCTAGTACGCACTTTTTCACACACAAAACAATTTTTTATGTTTGATCGAAACAGTGGAATTTACAAGCGAGAGAAAAAAAAACACACATATAAAACACACACATATAGAAAACAAAACAAAACAAACAACACAACGCCGCACAACAACGCCGTGAATCATTTGAAAGTCTGCTCAGAAACAACGCAGAAGTTGTTTGAGCGCTGTAGGGAAAAAAAATTAAGATTATACAACGCTTGCAATCTAACGTTTCAGAGATTCCAGAGTCTAGCGGAATCACAGAACAGGGTCGCCATGTGTAACGTTTTAGCTTTAATTTTGGTATGAAATCGTTACTAATAGCCAATGAAAGCGGGTTGAAAGCTGTGAGCTGTCAGGGGAAGTTAATCTTGCATTACTAAGCAACAGTTTCACGACTGGGTATCTAGTCTAGGTTTACCAAATTCCCAAACAGACTAACATTGATTATAATCTTTTACAGTCATACAACAACCGGTAATATATCTATATATAAAAAAGGAGAATTTAAATAAAAAGAAAGAAATCAGTTTATATTTGCAAATTTATTTTAAGATTGATCATTGAAATTTCAGCATATTATACGTGAGTTATACTGAGCTGGTGCCTTATTTACGATTGTGAAAATGTGAGATTGGAATCTTACGGAACACATAAAATATGGAGCCAAGATTGGGAGACTGGATACAACACTGCATTCATAAAACAACACACAAAGAACATTGAAACACATGCAAGAGAAAGTTAACCACAACCAACAGATTCAAATTTTCAGTCAAAGAAATTACGTTCGTAGCACAATCCTGTCCGTCATGTAATTACCACACACTGGTATCCTAAATTCATATTAACTCTTTGTGAAATCTTCCCAAGAAGAATAGCTGAGGGCTACTTTGATGATTCCACCACATGCTTCACGTGGTCAACTTGGTTTACAGAAAGTGTATAACTCCACAGTAATTTTGATAATAAAATAAATTCGATGGAAAAGCAATTGACAAAAGAAAAACCTTGAACTGGTTACTAACGTCTTACTATTAACCTGATGGGTCAAACAGTTATATAAGCACGTGGTACTGGTCTCGCAAAGTACACCCCACGTGGGTTGAACATAAAGAAAAGTTGCTATATTGAAAATATTGTTAAGACGAGACGTTATAATCACACAAGCATTCGCATTTAAGATTGATCTTAGTTAGAGTTACTGACCAACACGTGGTTCCACTTTACTCACAAAGTAATGACAAAGCAACTACCGCAAAATAATCTGAACTTGACACGAGAATTACACTACGCTGCAATTTAAGGTAACCTTAGATATTTTAGAGCTAACCCGAAATAAAAGTGATTAAATTCTCAGTTAGGCTGAACTTAACAAATCCATTGTCCTACGGACTTAGCAGACACGCGCTTAGCCGGAGATCTTACCATTTCAGACGCTCGCCACCGCCAGACTGCAACTGCCTACCGCCAGACTGCAACCTCAGAGTCGCTCACAAAGACAAACGGAAGGGGCCAGAGGGGCAGCTTCCTATACCAACATGACAAGGGACGGACCGGACCATACTAAGAATAGAAACCTCTTTGCTTTTAGGAACCGTAGCTACCTGTTCCGACGTTGGTCCTACTGTTCTCTAGCAGACAGCCTTGTCTGCTACCCTCAAGCATGCAACTACAAACACATTTGATCATTCATCCTCTCACACAGAAGGGAAGGGGGATGACAGTATCTTATCATATACAGTATATAACAGAAAGCGGATGTAGGTTCCGTATGAGACTGTGTGACATGAATTACATATATACTGTGTTTTAAAGTGTAGTAGTGTGACAGATCGTTCTTGTTTACGTGTAAAAGTAACACGTTCCACTACTCAGTCTCCTCCCAGATAGTCAGAAACGCCATAGTAAATTTAGAAGAGGAATTTATTCCATAAAAGACAACAAATTTGAGAAATTAAACATGAAAGGAATCCAACAGAGACCTTTCATTATGTAATAATAAATTAACGCTATTTCACAATATTACGACTTCACAATGTGATATACTGTTACGAATTTAAAAGTTCTCTGTACTTTTCACACTGGAATAAATTACAATAATAATTTATTTCAGACACGTGTACTCCTCTTTTTCATTCATATTTACTTTCATTACCATCATATCCTTTCGACATAATTCGTGGCTGTGAAATTGATCACGTCAATTGTGATCGTAATTTTATCGTATGCTACATTCGTTTATTTACGAATATGATGGTTGCTTTCATAGATTGCCTCTGTGTAAAACGTGGATGGGTGTCATTGACGCCGGCCGCGGAGGTCTCGCGGTTCTAGTCGCTCAGTCCGGAACCGCGCGACTGCTACGGTCGCAGGTTCGAATCCTGCCTCGGGCATGGATGTGTGTGATGTCCTTAGGTTAGTTAGGTTTAAGTAGTTCTAAGTTCTAGGGGACTGATGACCACAGATGTTAAGTCCCATAGTGCTCAGAGCCATTTTTGTGTCATTGACGGTGTTGCCGAACTGAGGGATCTTACGGGAATTCTTTGCCGTTTTATTCGCGCATGTGTCGATTCCGCACCACTCCATGATCACGCCACAGAAGGTTGCAAAACAGGAGGGCTCTAAAACCATGTACACCTTTCGCAGCTTCGGATCGCAAATTTCGTCGAATGGTTTTGAAGGGTGAAATAAGTACACAAATAAAAATTATAAATTTTAACGTATTATCCAAGGGCGTAAGCGATGTATCGATTACGAAGATGTGTGAAAGAACGCTGCGAAGCAGCTATAGCTGAGGCAGAGTATGTGTAACAAAGAGCTTACGTTAGGCCGCGCAGTAGCGGGAATTGGCTGCTCGGAGTAGCAGGAACAGCGCGTCAGAGGCTGGCAGTGTCTGTTTCGATGCTCCGTAGACGGCAGACGCTTAGTATTAAATATTCAGTGTAATAATCTCGGGGTTTTTATTAATGATTTATGGAAGAAATAAGATTTGAAGTAAAATTAATTAAGAAAATGCATTGTTACAAACATTATTACGAAATTTTGATGAAGAGTCTTTTTACACATTCTTACATCGATTTACAATAAGATAATCAGTATTCATGTATTTATGAGTCCGCCCCGATAGCTGAGTGACAGCTGGCACGGTAGCTCAGCGTGTTCGGTCAGGGAGCTGATTGGTTTCTGTAATAAAAAAAACTGAGTAGAAGGATCAACAAACGAACGTGAACGGATGTCATGTGACGTCCGCAACGACCCAAAGAAAAAAAAAGATGGTCAGCGTGACGGGGTGCCGTCCTACGGGCCCGGGTTCGATTCCCAGCTGGATCGGAGATTTTCTCCGCTCAGGCACTGGGTGTTGTGTTGTCTTCATCATCATTTCATCCCCATCCGGCGCGCACGTCGCCCAATGTGGCGTCGAATGTAATAAGTTCTGCACCCAGGAGGCCGGACCTGCCCCGCAAGGGGCCTCCCGGCCAATGACGCCAAACGCTCATTTCCATTTCCATGTATTTATGCGCTTTTGCTGTAGAACGAATTTGAATGAGTCCAGCTTTGTGTGAAACCCCATGTTTTTTATCGTATTTTCTTGTAAAGGTAAGGCGTAAATGTAATTTTTATGATATGGCTTAACAATTGCTATTCACCTTCACAATATAATAAGATATTCAAGTAATATATTACCTTCTCCTTAGTCAAGTTCCGCCTCGAAATTTCAAGTCGTTTTTATTTAAACAAATTCTAAATGTGTCTCAGTCAAATATGTTGCATTTTGGCTTTTGGAACTATAGTTAGTATAGTAGTGCTTTTCCGGGTGGGAAGGAGCGCCTGGTCCCCGGCACGAATCCGCCCGGCGGACTTGTGTGGAGGTCGGGTGAACCGGCCAGTCTGTGGATGGTTTTTAGGCGGTTTTCCATCTGCCTCGCCGAATGCGGGTTGGTTCCCCTTATTCCGCCTCAGTTGCACTATGTCGGCGATTGCTGCGCAAACAAGTTCTCCACGTACGCATACACCACCATTACTCTACCACGCAAACATAGGGGCTACACTCGTCTGGTGTGAGACGTTTCCTAGGGGGGGGGGGGGGGGGGATGTCCACCGGGGGCCGCCGAGCCGCACAATAACCCTGGGTTCGGTGTGGGGCGGCGGAGGGGTGAAGGGGACCGCGGTAGTCGTCGTGGGGTTGCGGACCACTGTGGCTGCGGCGGGAACGGAGCCTCTCCGTCGTTTCTAGGCCCCCGGTTAACATACAATACAATAGATATAATAGTAGTGCTGCGAGCAGAACAACGCGTTATCCAAGGCGACACCAATACGAGGTAAGAAATTTATTTCACAGTTTATGGATTTTCGCACAGTTACCACTTTTGAACTTATTCAGATTTACAGGGTACAGGGCCGTAGTAAGATCGAGTAGATCTGAATGTACTTACCCCTAATTTGTCATTATCGCGCACAGGTTTTAATTAGTTTAAGTCTACCGATGTTGCTTTCTTGCTAGTAGATGGATTGTGTAAAACAGGGTCAGATAAATATACAGATACGCAGCCAAAATTTAGAGTATTTCTTCCGATACTACAAAGACGCTGCATCTAATAAATGTTCTCAGCGAGTTCTCGCGTTAGTGCAACCGAATTAAAGAATATTTTTTTCCAAACCCTGTAATCATTTCCCACTGCGACATAAAAGTTTGGAACATGGTTCAACGTATCACCTCTTCTTTTCACGCCTCCGCGATGGAGGTTAGAACAGCAACGCCCAGTGTTTAAATCATGTAGTTTTCTTGTGTGTGGTCGAGGAGAACGTTCCACACACACCGCCGTTCAGAATCGAAACTAAAAGGTTTCAGTGACATAGAAGGCGTCAATGAAACCGCCCCTTCCCTAACGAAGAACAGTTATATCAGATAAGCAGCCAGCACACCACTTGATATAACTATTCTTCATTAGACATAAACGTCACACCTAACTTAAGACATAGACGTTACGACGGCCTTTGTGGTTCCACACTATACACCAGAACTACACTCCTGGAAATTGAAATAAGAACACCGAGAATTCATTGTCCCAGGAAGGAGAAACTTTATTGACACATTCCTGGGGTCAGATACATCACATGATCACACTGACAGAACCACAGGCACATAGACACAGGCAACAGAGCATGCACAATGTCGGCACTAGTACAGTGTATATCCACCTTTCGCAGCAATGCAGGCTGCTATTCTCCCATGGAGACGATTGTAGAGATGCTGGATGTAGTCCTGTGGAACGGCTTGCCATGCCATTTCCACCTGGCACCTCAGTTGGACCAGCGTTCGTGCTGGACGTGCAGACAGCGTGAGACGACGCTTCATCCAGTCCCAAACATGCTCAATGGGGGACAGATCCGGAGATCTTGCTGGCCAGGGTAGTTGACTTACACCTTCTAGAGCACGTTGGGTGGCACGGGATACATGCGGACGTGCATTGTCCTGTTGGAACAGCAAGTTCCCTTGACGGTCTAGGAATGGTAGAACGATGGGTTCGAAACGGTTTGGATGTACCGTGCACTATTCAGTGTCCCCTCGACGATCACCAGTGGTGTACGGCCAGTGTAGGAGATCGCTCCCCACACCATGATGCCGGGTGTTGGCCCTGTGTGCCTCGGTTGTATGCAGTCCTGATTGTGGCGCTCACCTGCACGGCGCCAAACACGCATACGACCATCATTGGCACCAAGGCAGAAGCGACTCTCATCGCTGAAGACGACACGTCTCCATTCGTCCCTCCATTCACGCCTGTCGCGACACCACTGGAGGCGGGCTGCACGATGTTGGGGCGTGAGCGGAAGACGGCCTAACGGTGTGCGGGACCGTAGCCCAGCTTCGTGGAGACGGTTGCGAATGGTCCTCGCCGATACCCCAGGAGCAACAGTGTCCCTAATTTGCTGGGAAGTGGCGGTGCGGTCCCCTACGGCACTGCGTAGGATCCTACGGTCTTGGCGTGCATCCGTGCGTCGCTGCGGTGCGGTCCCAGGTCGACGGGCACGTGCACCTTCCGCCGACCACTGGCGACAACATCGATGTACTGTGGAGACCTCACGCCCCACGTGTTGAGCAATTCGGCGGTACGTCCACCCGGCCTCCCGCATGCCCACTATACGCCCTCGCTCAAAGTCCGTCAACTGCACATACGGTTCACGTCCACGCTGTCGCGGCATGCTACCAGTGTTAAAGACTGCGATGGAGCTCCGTATGCCACGGCAAACTGGCTGACACTGACGGCGGCGGTGCACAAATGCTGCGCAGCTAGCGCCATTCGACGGCCAACACCGCGGTTCCTGGTGTGTCCGCTGTGCCGTGCGTGTGATCATTGCTTGTACAGCCCTCTCGCAGTGTCCGGAGCAAGTATGGTGGGTCTGACACACCGGTGTCAATGTGTTCTTTTTTCCATTTCCAGGAGTGTATAATCGCGCTCACACTGCACTGCAAAGGGCCGCGGCCACGTTCATTGTGGTTTCTGGCCCACGATGTCTTTAGAGAAGGTTTGAGACGTCCATCGGTTGTCAGCAGTGTCCAAGATTGTCGAGAACGTTGTTCTGTTGCTCATCGCAATGTGCACTGTCGTTTTCGACCGCAAAATGTGTGGGAATTAATGCCTCAAGGGAAATGGGCCGTTTCATTGACGCCCTTTATGTCACCCTCTGAGACCTCTTAGTGTGGATTCTGACCGCGCGGTGTGTCTGGACCTAGGTTGACCAGACGTCCGGATTAATCCGGACATGTCCTCCTTTTTAGCTCTTTGTCCGGGGTCCGGGCGGATTTTTACACTGTCCGGCTTTTTCGCAAAGTTGAGCGTAATACATTTAAATTTACAATTCGTCCCGTTCTATTGCTCATTTCTTAAATACTTTAACTATTGGCACAGCCTTCATGATAAACACGCACGAAGGCGGTGTTAGTAGGTGGCACCAGGATCGTCGATGTTATCGCTGATCGACCTACAAGCGAATGCAAATATCGATTATTTAAAATTTTCCTTTTGCATCTTCGCTTTGTATTGATTTGGCTTCCTGTAGTGCACGTGTGATTTGTGAGTGTAATTTTTAACCGAGTGAATTACGTAAAATATTTGGCTATGCCTAAGCGAAAGTGTACATTTTCTGATGTCCTTTCCTGCAAATATCCGGCTTTCAAGAAAGGGAGAAATGAATTTGAAGCGGAATGTAAGATATGTGGAGCTGGAACGTACGTCTCAGTGGACAATAAAGGTAAGAAATAACTCGACAAATTAACTGTCATGGTTTTATTTCATTGTTTCATAGTCATTCAGTTTATTTGTAGAAGTATCAATAATTGTTAAGGAATGTATGTATGTTATGTCTCTAAATAATAAACTCATTTATTAAAATTGAACGTATGTTCGATGGGGAATACTGCAGATCAGGATACCACCCATCAGCTTTGGACAAGTCACATGAAAGTAGCCAATCAGGAGTGGGGTTTAGGCAGCTGTCTTTGTTAAATCTTAAGACTCCGCGTAAATATAAAAGCAACTGTTGCCACACTGTCACCACAATCAATGTTTTTAACTTAAAATAAAAGAAATATTGCTCTGGGAATCACCATCGGACCACCAGTAACAATTAACTACTAGTTTTACCCGTAATTCCCGGCAGTCACTTGACTTGTCCAAAGCTGGTGGGTGGTATCGTCATCTGCAGTTGACCCGTTTGATGTGTCCTCTTTTCTCTTCCTTTGTCCTCCTTTTTAAACAACTGTATCTGGTCACCCTATCAGCGACCACACATAAGAAAACTACATGATTTAAACGCTGGGCGTTGCTGTTCTAACCTCCATCGCGGAGGCATCAATAGAAGAGGTCATACGTTGAATCAAGTTCCATACTTTTACGTCGCAGTGGGATGTGATTACGGGGTTTCGAAAAAATTATTCTTTAATTCAGTTGCGCAGTGTACTTCTAGAACTAACGCGAGAAGTCGCTGAGAACATTTATTAGATGCAGCTTCTTTGTAGTTTCGGAAGAAATACTCTAGATTTTGACGGCATATCTTTGGTCTCTGAAGTTCTGGAGATAGTCGTGTGTCAGATATCTTATGATCTGTAACCCGTTAAACTCTCCGTTCGGAATTTCTTGATAATGTTTTACTTTTACACATTAGTATATTTTCCGCACATTCGTTAGGGTGCGAGAGCTGAAAGGAGGTGGGGCTCAAAGTAATACAGATTGCCAGCGAATGATGGTTAAAGGTGAACGTCGCAGGACACAAGGACGTGATGGAGCGCAACAAACCTACGGGAACAGTAGCAGCTATAAAGAAAAGCGTGATTTCCAGAACTCGCCCGCCGAGCAAGGAGAGCAATCTCGAGCTTCTTACGTACTGTTCTGAACAATACGCTGGCAGACAAAAGAACGTCCGCCGAGGCGCCACTAATAGCTACGACGTTGCGTTGCCTAACATCCGGTTGTTGCAAGGACTGCATTCTGAGGCAGCTGGCAATGTGTGAAGAACAATACGGCAACAGACAGTTCGCTTTATGTGCAATGACAGCTGCGACAAGAAGAGGGAAACTCCGGCTTCATTGTTTTGTATATTACGTGTCTGAGGAAAGAGGATGGAATGTTAGTGTCATTAAAGACTACGTACCAGTAACTCAGTCTGAACAAGCTGCGATACTGAAGATCTCAACTGTTGAAGGAACTGGCTCTCGTCGTGAGTGATTTAGGAAAACCACTGAACCATTACAATACATCCTCGATATTGTAACAACATCAGGAAACGTAGCCTGCTGAATAAGAATTGCAAAACAAAGCACAACTCTACAAACTGGCAGATGTTGTAGAAAGCACATTTTATTTTTGAGTTATAGTAGGCAGGATTTTCCTGAAATACCGTATCAGAATTTAAAACATGGGGTTTGGCGACATCCTAAGAAATTTTATTAGTATTTATAGCAGTCTGTGACACAAATATTAGTATCCATACACTTGTTGATGACTTAGGAACACAAATAAGTAGACTAATAGCAAAACGAAAGCCGAAATGTTCAGTTTGCATCTTTGGATATAGCGTAGAAAGGAAAATCATGGGAATGTTAGCACAGTTTAGTTACCATACCAATATAGAGATGAGGGAAACGATAATCTGTATTGGTGGCGCTAAAAGTCAGTTGGCACCACCAGTAGTGGGCCACTGGCGATGTAAGCGGAATTTGTTAGTGCGGGTTGCATACATTCAGGAGCAATCTTGATTGGTTTGTGAACCCCTCTGCTTAACATATTATTCTGTTAATTGATTTATGACCCCCTGGGGATAATCAGTCCTTCTCAGAAACCCCCACTCCTCCCTATACCTGCTCCTTCCCCTCCGTTCTGGGAAATCCTCTCACTGATACAAGCACACCTCTGATATCAAATTAATTGACTACATAATTAAATCTACAAATTATTAACTCCTCCCTCTCTGGGTGATTCTCAAGCTGTCTGCTCCTATCACCCACTCCCCGCTCCCCAATCTGAAAATTGGCAGGAAAAGGACTCAGTCTGTGCTTCAGAGGAAGGATCTTATGACAGAAAATTCAAATCAGTGTCAGTTACATAGCAAATGACATATCGTTTATTTATAAACTTCAATTCACAGGGGTTGGATCTCTTTTTTTCTTTGGTGGAAAACATCATTCTTTGTTGTTTTGGAAGATGCAGGTCTTGTAAAGTACTTCAAAAAGAAGTAATTCAATTGACTGCTTTTTTGTCTGATCACACAAGGAATACTGTCATGAAATTGATGTCAACATAGCTCATCACAAATAATTAAAAATCTTCTGACTGCATCTTCGCACCAACAGGGCCATATTTTACCCATGTGCTGACTGCTTTGATGGGTCACACCATGCACCAGTGTCCAAGAGACCACACTACACCTGCTCGGGCCCATGGTATTAACATGAACCAAGTGGCCACTTTCTGTTGCATGCCACTGCTGAATCTGCATGTGCCACTGGTCACAGCTGGACTGAACCACAAACAAAGCAGTGTTTAATTGGGAAAGCCCCAAGCCTTCCCATGCTGGATACTGCTGCATGCAAAAAAACTCTTCCAAGGCAAATGCCTAACTGGGAATCGATCTAGAAGTACTACTGAAGTCAATAAATTGGTTGAATAATTAATTTCTGGTCATCTGATCATGATGTAGGGAATATAAGGCGGAAGCTGTAGCTCACAGTCTCAGTTACAATCAGTCTCTGGAGGAAGAACAACTGTGAAGCGTCAACAGCAGCCAAGATCCTCATCTGCCTCTCCGTCACAGAAGAAGCATAAAAGTAAGTACTCATTAAATGTCATTGCTATTACTACTGCATGTAGTGGTTCCTCCTCCTCTTTGTAGAGTTCCCTTTCTTTGTTCAACACCATATCACTGTCTGTGGATGCCTATTGTCTATTCTTCTTTGTTCAATGGTCTCTGGTGTACCGGGACTGGCAGTGACATCAAGCATGTCTGGAGCAGCTGCAGTTACCATTAGCTCGACGGGACCTGAAGAAAACTGTGGCCTGTCAGGACCAGCAGTGGTAGCAGCACCAAGGATGCTACAGCACACCCTATCAGTATGTTGGAGAAGGACAACGAGCTGGTATTCATAATATCCATCCTGCTCACTGAATTGTGTAATGAAGACACCCAGCAAGCCCCCAACTCGCAGAACTGTGCTGGAGACCCTACGCCATGCTGTGTGGATCAGCACTGGATTACAACATATACACCATATACACCATCCTGGAAGATTCTGGTGTTACTGCAACGACAGAGTGTTGATCAAGGCCAGAGTGTTGGTGTGATGGTTGAGAAGCTGTCGATCCGTTCCAGTGCTCTACTGCTTTTCACTGCAACTTATAATTTAACAGCTAGCGGTTCAAAGTGCTTAAATATTGGTATAGAAACATCAGTGGACAGTAAGTAGCTTGTTGTGTTAGAGTTTGAAAATGCATTGTGAAGTGTTAAAATGCACTTTACGTAGTTGGAATGAAATGAACTGTGTCGTGCGGAACAATACCTCAACCAACAGATGACCTCTGAGTATTCTCCATCTCCAGAGATTTACTGCGCTAGCCTGACGCTATCTATAACATCGTTGTATGATGGCGTGACACTCATGATCCGAAGGTCATCTATTTATCTGCAACACTCCACCATTTCAAACTTGTCCCTCATATGGATAGTGCTATCACTTGTGCTGGGAAGACTGAACCGTGGGCTGCTATGTGTTCAAACTGCATATAAAGACATCGTGAGCTATTTCCGTGTGTATAGTTTGCATGCTGATGATTTAGAACAGTCTATCAATACGGTTTCAAAACAAACTAAAGGAACATCCAACCATTTGAGAGAAATACATGCAGAATTTGTTATATGCAAGAAACAGTTGTTCAAGAAATTTCCAGAGCTCTTGCCCACGAAAAGCAAAGGTCCCGAGTTCGAGTCTCGGTCCGGCACACAGTTTTAATCTGCCAGGAAGGTCCTGTTCAGGAAATACTGTAAACAATGAACCAGTGGTTTTTTGCTTGATGTAATGCAGAATATATGAAATATAATATATAAATATATATATAAATCGCACATCTTTGTTGTTTTTCTTATTTATCCGCCCTGTCTTTATATAAATAAGGTGTAGCCATTACAGCTCAGTCAATAAGATGACTGCACTATATGGCTACAGATATTTTTGCCACAAGCATTCATTTTTCCCTAAAAGTCCATTACACACCAAAATCTGATGTAGTCAGTACCATGGCCATGTGGGTGAAGCATCAGGACTTTGTTGTAAGTGACTGGTTCCTGTGATGGTAGACTGGAAGAAGAAGAACAAGAAGAAGAAGACGAATGGGGTAGTGCTACCAGATAATACACAAGCTGTAATTTTCGGTCCATCCAACTGTGGCAAGACAAATGTTCTTATGTCACTAACAACGCACCCAGATGTAGTCCATTTGGAGCATGCATGTGTACCAGGTGTAGAAGTATGAAACCAGAATTTTGTTGCAATAATTACACATCCCCTGTTTGAAACTGTTACAAAATATTTTATTCAAAATAATCCGGCAGGCTATGAATGCCACGCCAAAAAAAAAAGTTCCTTTGAAGCAAACCAATCAGCGAGCCATTTTCGTACATTTTAATACGAAATGGAGCGTTGTTCAGCGACAGCGTGTCGCAGTGAGGCAAATAGATGATAATCGGAGGGAGCTAAGTCTGGAGAACAAGCCGAATGCTCCAGTATTCCCAACTGAAGGCCTCGATCGTTTCCCTGATCCGTTTTGCTGTTTGTGATGGGGCGTTATCATGGAGCAATATGACTTGGTGTTGCCTTTTTCCATATCCTGTCGTTTCTCACATAATACTCGATTGAAATCGATCATTTGGTATTGGTAGCGAACAGTGTTGACGGTTTCACCAGGTTTTAGCAGCTCATAATAGACGACACCCTTCTGATCCTACCAAACACAGAGCATTGTCTTCTTTCCAAAGCGATTTAATCTTGCAGTGGATGTCGATGGCATGTCTACATACACCCATGATTTACGACGCTTAGGATTCTCAAAATATATCCATTTTTCATCACCTGTCACTGTTCGATGGAGAAACGGCTTTCTTTTGTATCTGGCTAGCAGAATTTCACAACTGGTCTTTCGATTTGCTTGCTGTCTTTCATTCAGTTCATGGGGAACCCATTTTCCCACTTTCTGCACCTTTTACATAGCTTTCAACCGAAGAGAAACAGCTTTCTGCGTCGCATTCAATTGTTCCGCGAGTTCCTGTTGAGTTGGAGTGTCCTCTTCATCCAATAAGGCCTGCAATTCGTTGCCCTTGAACTTTCTAGGTGGTTTCCCGCGCTCATCGTTTCTCAAGTCAAAATCACCACTTTTGAACTTTTTGAACCACTCAGAACACTGTGTTTTCCAAAGAGCATGTTCGCGGAAAGCTTCGACAAGTATTCGATGCTATTCGGCAGCAACTTTCTTCGAATGAAAACAGAAAACGAATTGTCCGCAAATCGTAGTTCTTAGGCACAGAATTCGACATGTTTATGGGTTTGAAGCAGATACTGATGCATGGAACTTGTGTTACTGCGTATATAGAATGGATCTGTACACAGATGGAAAATTTCAGTCTCTCAAACACAAAGATGAAGAGCTAGAGACGTATGCCCAGACCCTTTTGAGACCGATCCATGAATTAGATGCTAGGGTTAAGAAAGGAGAGATTTACGAGTATATCATTGTGAGAAAGAAAGTAGACGACTTAGCTGCAAAGGTTGATGGAATTGAAAAGAAAGCACTTGACTTAACTATAAAGGTTGAGCGAAATGTATGTTAGGTGCGGCCAGCGAAGCAGCCCACTTAGTATGTAGCAAGATGTCAACTAAGCATAAGGTCATCACTGCACAGAAGGCTACTCAAGTGAAATTACAGTTTCTAAGGTTAGGACATTTGGATTGAAATCAGACACCGTGAGAAATGTTTAAACCAGTTACTGAATCTTCAATGAACTCTCAGCGAAATTATGCAACAATGAAGATGATGTTATTACTGGTTTTATTAACCAGCAGAGCAACGCTGGGATAAACAAAAAATTCAGTGTCAGCAGTGAAAAACGATACATGTTGGGCAAGCAACCTATAACTTTAAATTAAAAAAAAAGATACAGATAGAGAATTTCAAAAGATACGAGGTCTACTGAGCCTCAATTTCCTAAAGTCTTCAAAAACAGTTACATTTTCACCCAAAGATCTGGAGATGTATGGTGAAATACTACAACTGCCCGGTGTACAGAGGAAAGGAGGAGGCCAATGCAGTGCGAAACACAGAGACATTATAAAACCATAGTTATTAGACTGTCAGTACAACAGAGGAGATGGTATTGGTATGCAGCATAAAAGAGTCATCAATCAATCCCCTCAGTGTATGTACAACGATGACGCCAATGAGATAATACATCAACTATGACTGCTCATGGAATCAACTGTTGCGGGCACTACTGCTCGTTCGAATGAGGTTGCCTTAATAATTTCAGAGCGTAGAGAGAGAGGTATAATTGAATGTATGTGGAGACAGTAATTCAAGAACTGCACAAACCAGGCCGGCCGCAGTGGCCGATCGGTTCTAGGCGCATCAGTCCGGAACCGCGCGACTACTACGGTCGCAGGTTCGAATCCTGCCGCGGGCATGGATGTGTGTGATGTTCTTAGGTTAGTTAGGTTTAAGTAGTTCTAAGTTCTAGGGGACTGATGACCTCAGATGCTAAGTCCCATAGTGCTCAGAGCCATTTGAACCATTTTTTGCACAAACCAGCATGCAACAAATACCCTCATAGGCAAGTTATGATTGAAGGTTTGGATAAATTATGACTGCTCATGGAATCAACTGTTGCGGGCACTACTGCTCGTTCGAATGAGGTTGCCTTAATAATTTCAGAGCGTAGAGAGAGAGGTATAATAGAATGTATGTGGAGACAGTAATTCAAGAACTGCACAAACCAGGCCGGCCGCAGTGGCCGAGCGGTTCTAGGCGCATCAGTCCGGAACCGCGCGACTACTACGGTCGCAGGTTCGAATCCTGCCGCGGGCATGGATGTGTGTGATGTTCTTAGGTTAGTTAGGTTTAAGTAGTTCTAAGTTCTAGGGGACTGATGACCTCAGATGCTAAGTCCCATAGTGCTCAGAGCCATTTGAACCATTTTTTGCACAAACCAGCATGCAACAAATACCCTCATAGGCAAGTTATGATTGAAGGTTTGGATAAATTATGACTGCTCATGGAATCAACTGTTGCGGGCACTACTGCTCGTTCGAATGAGGTTGCCTTAATAATTTCAGAGCGTAGAGAGAGAGGTATAATAGAATGTATGTGGAGACAGTAATTCAAGAACTGCACAAACCAGGCCGGCCGCAGTGGCCGATCGGTTCTAGGCGCATCATTCCGGAACCGCGCGACTACTACGGTCGCAGGTTCGAATCCTGCCGCGGGCATGGATGTGTGTGATGTTCTTAGGTTAGTTAGGTTTAAGTAGTTCTAAGTTCTAGGGGACTGATGACCTCAGATGCTAAGTCCCATAGTGCTCAGAGCCATTTGAACCATTTTTTGCACAAACCAGCATGCAACAAATACCCTCATAGGCAAGTTATGATTGAAGGTTTGGATAAATTATGACTGCTCATGGAATCAACTGTTGCGGGCACTACTGCTCGTTCGAATGAGGTTGCCTTAATAATTTCAGAGCGTAGAGAGAGAGGTATAATAGAATGTATGTGGAGACAGTAATTCAAGAACTGCACAAACCAGGCCGGCCGCAGTGGCCGATCGGTTCTAGGCGCATCAGTCCGGAACCGCGCGACTACTACGGTCGCAGGTTCGAATCCTGCCGCGGGCATGGATGTGTGTGATGTTCTTAGGTTAGTTAGGTTTAAGTAGTTCTAAGTTCTAGGGGACTGATGACCTCAGATGCTAAGTCCCATAGTGCTCAGAGCCATTTGAACCATTTTTTGCACAAACCAGCATGCAACAAATACCCTCATAGGCAAGTTATGATTGAAGGTTTGGATAAATTATGACTGCTCATGGAATCAACTGTTGCGGGCACTACTGCTCGTTCGAATGAGGTTGCCTTAATAATTTCAGAGCGTAGAGAGAGAGGTATAATAGAATGTATGTGGAGACAGTAATTCAAGAACTGCACAAACCAGGCCGGCCGCAGTGGCCGAGCGGTTCTAGGCGCATCAGTCCGGAACCGCGCGACTACTACGGTCGCAGGTTCGAATCCTGCCGCGGGCATGGATGTGTGTGATGTTCTTAGGTTAGTTAGGTTTAAGTAGTTCTAAGTTCTAGGGGACTGATGACCTCAGATGCTAAGTCCCATAGTGCTCAGAGCCATTTGAACCATTTTTTGCACAAACCAGCATGCAACAAATACCCTCATAGGCAAGTTATGATTGAAGGTTTGGATAAATTATGACTGCTCATGGAATCAACTGTTGCGGGCACTACTGCTCGTTCGAATGAGGTTGCCTTAATAATTTCAGAGCGTAGAGAGAGAGGTATAATAGAATGTATGTGGAGACAGTAATTCAAGAACTGCACAAACCAGGCCGGCCGCAGTGGCCGAGCGGTTCTAGGCGCATCAGTCCGGAACCGCGCGACTACTACGGTCGCAGGTTCGAATCCTGCCGCGGGCATGGATGTGTGTGATGTTCTTAGGTTAGTTAGGTTTAAGTAGTTCTAAGTTCTAGGGGACTGATGACCTCAGATGCTAAGTCCCATAGTGCTCAGAGCCATTTGAACCATCTTTTGCACAAACCAGCATGCAACAAATACCCTCATAGGCAAGTTATGATTGAAGGTTTGGATAAATTATGACTGCTCATGGAATCAACTGTTGCGGGCACTACTGCTCGTTCGAATGAGGTTGCCTTAATAATTTCAGAGCGTAGAGAGAGAGGTATAATAGAATGTATGTGGAGACAGTAATTCAAGAACTGCACAAACCAGGCCGGCCGCAGTGGCCGAGCGGTTCTAGGCGCATCAGTCCGGAACCGCGCGACTACTACGGTCGCAGGTTCGAATCCTGCCGCGGGCATGGATGTGTGTGATGTTCTTAGGTTAGTTAGGTTTAAGTAGTTCTAAGTTCTAGGGGACTGATGACCTCAGATGCTAAGTCCCATAGTGCTCAGAGCCATTTGAACCATTTTTTGCACAAACCAGCATGCAACAAATACCCTCATAGGCAAGTTATGATTGAAGGTTTGGATAAATTATGACTGCTCATGGAATCAACTGTTGCGGGCACTACTGCTCGTTCGAATGAGGTTGCCTTAATAATTTCAGAGCGTAGAGAGAGAGGTATAATAGAATGTATGTGGAGACAGTAATTCAAGAACTGCACAAACCAGGCCGGCCGCAGTGGCCGATCGGTTCTAGGCGCATCATTCCGGAACCGCGCGACTACTACGGTCGCAGGTTCGAATCCTGCCGCGGGCATGGATGTGTGTGATGTTCTTAGGTTAGTTAGGTTTAAGTAGTTCTAAGTTCTAGGGGACTGATGACCTCAGATGCTAAGTCCCATAGTGCTCAGAGCCATTTGAACCATTTTTTGCACAAACCAGCATGCAACAAATACCCTCATAGGCAAGTTATGATTGAAGGTTTGGATAAATTATGACTGCTCATGGAATCAACTGTTGCGGGCACTACTGCTCGTTCGAATGAGGTTGCCTTAATAATTTCAGAGCGTAGAGAGAGAGGTATAATAGAATGTATGTGGAGACAGTAATTCAAGAACTGCACAAACCAGGCCGGCCGCAGTGGCCGATCGGTTCTAGGCGCATCAGTCCGGAACCGCGCGACTACTACGGTCGCAGGTTCGAATCCTGCCGCGGGCATGGATGTGTGTGATGTTCTTAGGTTAGTTAGGTTTAAGTAGTTCTAGGTTCTAGGGGACTGATGACCTCAGATGCTAAGTCCCATAGTGCTCAGAGCCATTTGAACCATCTTTTGCACAAACCAGCATGCAACAAATACCCTCATAGGCAAGTTATGATTGAAGGTTTGGATAAATTATGACTGCTCATGGAATCAACTGTTGCGGGCACTACTGCTCGTTCGAATGAGGTTGCCTTAATAATTTCAGAGCGTAGAGAGAGAGGTATAATAGAATGTATGTGGAGACAGTAATTCAAGAACTGCACAAACCAGGCCGGCCGCAGTGGCCGAGCGGTTCTAGGCGCATCAGTCCGGAACCGCGCGACTACTACGGTCGCAGGTTCGAATCCTGCCGCGGGCATGGATGTGTGTGATGTTCTTAGGTTAGTTAGGTTTAAGTAGTTCTAAGTTCTAGGGGACTGATGACCTCAGATGCTAAGTCCCATAGTGCTCAGAGCCATTTGAACCATTTTTTGCACAAACCAGCATGCAACAAATACCCTCATAGGCAAGTTATGATTGAAGGTTTGGATAAATTATGACTGCTCATGGAATCAACTGTTGCGGGCACTACTGCTCGTTCGAATGAGGTTGCCTTAATAATTTCAGAGCGTAGAGAGAGAGGTATAATAGAATGTATGTGGAGACAGTAATTCAAGAACTGCACAAACCAGGCCGGCCGCAGTGGCCGATCGGTTCTAGGCGCATCATTCCGGAACCGCGCGACTACTACGGTCGCAGGTTCGAATCCTGCCGCGGGCATGGATGTGTGTGATGTTCTTAGGTTAGTTAGGTTTAAGTAGTTCTAAGTTCTAGGGGACTGATGACCTCAGATGCTAAGTCCCATAGTGCTCAGAGCCATTTGAACCATTTTTTGCACAAACCAGCATGCAACAAATACCCTCATAGGCAAGTTATGATTGAAGGTTTGGATAAATTATGACTGCTCATGGAATCAACTGTTGCGGGCACTACTGCTCGTTCGAATGAGGTTGCCTTAATAATTTCAGAGCGTAGAGAGAGAGGTATAATAGAATGTATGTGGAGACAGTAATTCAAGAACTGCACAAACCAGGCCGGCCGCAGTGGCCGATCGGTTCTAGGCGCATCAGTCCGGAACCGCGCGACTACTACGGTCGCAGGTTCGAATCCTGCCGCGGGCATGGATGTGTGTGATGTTCTTAGGTTAGTTAGGTTTAAGTAGTTCTAGGTTCTAGGGGACTGATGACCTCAGATGCTAAGTCCCATAGTGCTCAGAGCCATTTGAACCATCTTTTGCACAAACCAGCATGCAACAAATACCCTCATAGGCAAGTTATGATTGAAGGTTTGGATAAATTATGACTGCTCATGGAATCAACTGTTGCGGGCACTACTGCTCGTTCGAATGAGGTTGCCTTAATAATTTCAGAGCGTAGAGAGAGAGGTATAATAGAATGTATGTGGAGACAGTAATTCAAGAACTGCACAAACCAGGCCGGCCGCAGTGGCCGAGCGGTTCTAGGCGCATCAGTCCGGAACCGCGCGACTACTACGGTCGCAGGTTCGAATCCTGCCGCGGGCATGGATGTGTGTGATGTTCTTAGGTTAGTTAGGTTTAAGTAGTTCTAAGTTCTAGGGGACTGATGACCTCAGATGCTAAGTCCCATAGTGCTCAGAGCCATTTGAACCATTTTTTGCACAAACCAGCATGCAACAAATACCCTCATAGGCAAGTTATGATTGAAGGTTTGGATAAATTATGACTGCTCATGGAATCAACTGTTGCGGGCACTACTGCTCGTTCGAATGAGGTTGCCTTAATAATTTCAGAGCGTAGAGAGAGAGGTATAATAGAATGTATGTGGAGACAGTAATTCAAGAACTGCACAAACCAGGCCGGCCGCAGTGGCCGATCGGTTCTAGGCGCATCATTCCGGAACCGCGCGACTACTACGGTCGCAGGTTCGAATCCTGCCGCGGGCATGGATGTGTGTGATGTTCTTAGGTTAGTTAGGTTTAAGTAGTTCTAAGTTCTAGGGGACTGATGACCTCAGATGCTAAGTCCCATAGTGCTCAGAGCCATTTGAACCATTTTTTGCACAAACCAGCATGCAACAAATACCCTCATAGGCAAGTTATGATTGAAGGTTTGGATAAATTATGACTGCTCATGGAATCAACTGTTGCGGGCACTACTGCTCGTTCGAATGAGGTTGCCTTAATAATTTCAGAGCGTAGAGAGAGAGGTATAATAGAATGTATGTGGAGACAGTAATTCAAGAACTGCACAAACCAGGCCGGCCGCAGTGGCCGATCGGTTCTAGGCGCATCAGTCCGGAACCGCGCGACTACTACGGTCGCAGGTTCGAATCCTGCCGCGGGCATGGATGTGTGTGATGTTCTTAGGTTAGTTAGGTTTAAGTAGTTCTAAGTTCTAGGGGACTGATGACCTCAGATGCTAAGTCCCATAGTGCTCAGAGCCATTTGAACCATTTTTTGCACAAACCAGCATGCAACAAATACCCTCATAGGCAAGTTATGATTGAAGGTTTGGATAAATTATCGAAGGCTGATCTTGTAGATATGAGGGAATATTCACGTGCGAATAATATTTTAATGGTTAGTGACATATACTCCAAATTTGCCAGGACAGTATTTGAGAAGTCATATCTTCCAAACTTGTCGAATTGATATTCACAGTTTAGTTTCCAAAGTACAGAGGACGAATCCCAGAACTTACATATCAACAAAAACGGGCAGAAATTTTGCAGATGCTTGTTGCAGACAGGGATGCCTGGACAACCTCAAAACTGATCACAGTGGAAAGTTTTATGACAGGTAATTCAAGACTATGATGCAGCAGTATGGAATATATCGCTATGCAACATTCACCCATCTGAAGGTTAGTATAGTGGAATGTATGAACAGAACAATAGAAGGTCAAATGTGGATGCATTTTAATCTTCACAGCTCATACAAATGGACAGATGTCTTCCCATAAATAATTGCCTAATATAATCAAATCGAATATAGCACAATAAAAATGAGACCAGTCGATGTTTATGATAGTGGACTCATAGATACTATCATGTTAAAATGCTGGATCTACATAAACAGAAATTTGTGGTTGATTTGGTACATATCTCGAAACGCAAGACAGTATTGGAGAAGTCATATCTTCCAAACTTGTCGAATGTGATATTCACAGTTTAGTTTCCAAAGTACAGAGGACGAATCCCAGAACTTACATATCAAAGGATAGCAGTGGCACTGAAATTTCGGGATGCTTTTACACCAAGGAAATGCAGAAGAGCTCAGAACCACACGTTTGTCTTAGAGCTTGTCATAAGACGTTAAGGGAATAGAGCACTAGCTTAATGGCTTTGTTCTCCTGCAAGACTAAACAGCTGAATTAACACTGACGTTTTGCTATACAGCGTGAGGAAATTCGTGCACTAAGACTTCGTGGTGCGGTAACTGACATACTGGCAATACAGAAAAGTCTCTTTCTGAATTCTCTCCTGCTCATACATCTGGTAGTAAATGGATGCTAAAAACTAGGCAATCTGGCAACACTGTAATCACATGTACGGTAACTACCTGTGTCAGCATATAGGTGTTGTGCTGTGCAGTTAGTGCAGTGGAAAGCGTTTTGGATTAGCATGTAGGAGGTGGAGGGTTCGATTCAGGGTCGAGGCGTATTTGTTTTTATTTGCTAAATGTAGTCTGTGGGGTATGGTATCTGGCAAATTAATTGTCATATAGAGATTACAGTGGGTATGTCTATTTCTGACTTGCCTGACCACATTTTTGCTGTGTTCACCATTACAAAATACTGTCCTATGCAATGTTGGATACTTGTGGCTTAAGAAATGGTATATACTACAGCATTACATGGCAGATTGGCAACAAAAAGCAAATACTCCTCAACCCAGATTCGAATCCTCGGCCTCTTACATGCCAACCTAAAATGCTATCCAGTGCACCAATTGCACAGTAGCCCACTGATCTGCAGACAGAGATAGTTACCATACATGTGATTAAAGTGTTGTCAGACTACCAATCCTTAATCTACTGCCCGAAATATGCACAGGACGAAATTTTGTGAGAGACATTTGTGTATTGCTAGTACTTGAGGAATCGTGCCGTGAAGTATTAATGCACGAATTTTTATTCACCCTGTATAATGGAGTGCACAGAGCACACCCAGCACAATAGTACAATATGCGTTATAGGAGATGCATTATAGGAGGTGGTGGTATCCACACAATCTTCCTGTCGAATTGCACATTCCAGTATAATTACTGAGCACGTGGTACAAAATTTCAAAAACGTTTGGCTCATGGTGAGAACAATTAACCTGCTTTGATGAGGTGTGTTTGGAACATGGCAGTGCATATCTGTAACGTAAAGATCTCCCAGAACTTCAAGCTGCACATCGAATTTTAGCTGTTAAAGCCAAGGTAATATGTGGAAGAAAGGATATTGGTGTAAAACAGTTCATTGCAGCATTTGTAATTGATAAATCCAAGCATGTTAAAATTAAGAAAATGAACAAGAAGGGCAGGGGTGTTAAAAAAACAGTATCCTGACAGTGATCTATGCAGTTAAAAGTGCCCTGAAGCATAAAAGACGGATTAAAGCACCCAGGGTTCTGCCAATACCCAAGACATCAGGTGAAATGCAGCCCTGAACCACTTGCCGGAGGGAGGGTGGCCCATGAACGCCAGAGTGGTGCTGAGGTGGTGGCAGCATGAGCAGCAGCTTGCCGCACAGACTAGTGGCGACCTTGCCAGTGAGGCATGCCTAACCAGGCCCCGCTTTGGTGAAGCAGGTTTCGCCACCCCCGGTATCAGCACCACAGTGTACTGTCAGAATTTTTGTCCAGACGCACTGGCTGTAGAAAAGAGAGAGAAAAACGAAAATTAAGTACAATGTGCCAGACATTGCCAGTTGCTGCTGCTGCTGCAAGGAAAGAAGGAACATTGATTATTATTATTCTAAGTGGAATGAGTACATATATACAAGTTACCTATTTCGCTCTGGCTCCTCTCCCTCAGGTCATCCAACACCTCCACACATCGACAAAAGTCTCTCTCCATCACCTCCACTTATTATGGAATTTCATACTCAGCTGATTGAGAAGAGCCATCTGTCCATCTCGCTGATATCACCTAAACACCATATTAATGTATTTAACAGCAAAAACATATACACACACAAAAACTTGATAAATGACTTACAGGAGATCTGTGATGGCTCCTGCTTATTCGTGACATTGCTGTTCCTCTTCTTCTGCCCGGAAATCATCTGCAATAACAACAAAGAATATGCGCCAGATTCCATATATGATGAAATTTTTGTCAGCCAGCAAAATATTATGTATACATTGTACTAAGAAGATGAATAATATATTTGCACTTGAAATGCTGATGCTACTGCTGTTGCTGGCTTTCAGCAGCCAGCTTACCAGTTATACTTTGGACATGTACTGAAACAATAAGACAACATTTATTCAGTACTACAAAATTCTTAGTAAATTTCGAAATGATGTAAAACAGCAAAGACTCACTGACTGACCACCAAATAACATCAGCATACTACATATACAGAGAAGGATATATATACTACTTATGATGCTGTTGCCACTGTTGCTGCCTCTGATGCATCTGCTGCTGCTGTTGATGCATCTCAGCATTCGTTTCATCCACAATTTGGTGGGGATGGGCCACATCACATTTTGTGATGTGGTTACCAGTCAGTAGATCCTACCAATGTCGCTGGGGTTGCTGCGATCGCTCGCTAGTTGTCCGCAGACGTGGGCACAAGGCTTCTGGACATTATGGGAAGCAGACACATTGTCCTGAGGGGCCCAGCAAAATGCAGTAATGGAGTTATTTTTGTAGCACTGTGCATTTACTTGGACCTGTTTGCGGTATCGATGATAAATGTTTTTTTTCTGCAATGTTTGTGGAATGTTTAGGTCTTTATTAGTGATGTTTTTTGTGACACTCATTCGTAGATTGTTATGTAAAATATAGTAGAACATCGAGGAAGAAGAGTTTGATTTCAGAAAAGGGAGAGGCAAAAGGGATGTTGTTGGACTAATTACAATGATAGAAAGAAGAAAAGTACAGAGTTTTCGCTTCATATTACTGAAAAAAGGCCTTCGAGCGAGTGAAATGGGACAAATGAAAGAATTCTAAAACTGAAGAAGGTGAACTGAAAGGACAAGAGACCAATAAAGGAGTTAAGAGCAGGCAGACAGCACCCATTAACGTAAGAAATGGTATGATGTACTGGTCTGAAACGGAAAGAGGAAATACAGAGTTGTTGTCTCTCACCAGCTCTGTTTTCCATTTGTATCGATGACTTGATAATGATAATGCTGGAAATAGAGAAGGAAGGAGCAAGCATAGGAGACCATAAGATCGTCTGCATCAGATTTGCTGACATGGTTTTCTTGCAGATGTAGCAACGTCTCTTCAAAGGACGCTGTCCGCACTTGAAGAAGCATTGGAAATGTATGAAATGAAAATCAACACTAAAAACGAAGATGATGGGAAGTACATGGCGAAGAAGATTTGAAAAGAAACCAATTGAATGTCAGTTTGAATATGTTGCACAGTACAGATATTTGGGAAGCATGTTAACTGATTATTGGGCATGTGAAAACGAAACAAGATCAACAATTGCAGTGGCAAATAAAGCTTTCCAGAAAAAAGATATTCTTATTACCTAGAAAACTGCGGTAGAATTAAGGAAAAGTTTGGTTAAATGCATTGAGTGAAGCGTTTTTCTGTACAGCGTTGAAAGTTTACACTGAATAAGAGAGATACAAAACTGAAGCATTTGAGATGTATGTTTGGAGGAGAACGAAGGAAATAAAATGTATGGATAAAGTGAAAACAGTGAAGGACTGAAATAATAGAGGAACAAAGAACTTTCCTAAACCTGGTTAAGAAAAGGAAAGCAGACTGAGTGGGGACATATGAGATGAAGCAAAGGAACTCTCGAAGGTAAACTGGAAGGCTACAAGGAAATAGGAACGAGAAGAATAAAATGCTGGATGAAATGAAAAAAGTAAGATACCTTGCTACGAAGCAGTTGATCTCGAACAGGATGGGATGAAAACAGCAATGGTGCCAGGTACTTGCCATTAGGCGCAACAACTTATGTAAATGTCGTGTGACTAGGGCCTCTCGTCGGGTAGACCGTTCGCCGAGTGCAAGTCTTTCGATTTGACGCCACTTCAGCGACTTGCGCTTCGATGGGGATGAAATGATGATGATTAAGACAACACAACACCCAGTCCATGAGTGGAGAAAATCTCCGACCCAGCCGGGAATCGAACCCGGGCCCTTAGGATTGATATTCTGTCGCGCTGGCCCTTTTTTTTCGTTGTGTTTGGTCGTTGCGGACGTCACATGATATCCGTTCAAGTTCGTGCTGGCTATTACCACTCAGCTACCGGGGGCTGACGGTGACAGTAACGCGACACTCCGCACTATTTAATTCACCTTGGCAGCAGGGCTGATCACTCTTCAATGTAGCAGGTAGTTCAGCTGCTCGAAAGTGTATGGCGTCAATAAATTCGTATGTTCCACCCAATAGTGTATTGTTACTAACAGATGGAAGTCCATATAACATACGTAGTGTAGGGATGCGGCACCTAAAAACTTCCGATTGCCAGTAGTTGCGCAGTTTCTGCGGCAGTAAACTGCTGCTATAATTTGTTCTTGTGCTAACTGTGAGGTAAGCTCCCTGATAAAAAGTTTTCGATCGCACAGCACGTCGCGCATCGGCAGGCGATCACGAGTGCGCATAAGCCACGTTGTTAGTGAAGCAGTTTCCCGAAGTCGTCAAAACTTCCATCACGTAGACGCCGCAATGGGCAGCTCAATCAATGACGACCTTGTGGGACAGGTGTTGCAACGCGTTATATAAAACGGAGCTTTACGATCGCAGATTTCTGCAGCCACTTTCCACAGCCACCTCCAACCTAGAAATTGCAGTGGATCGTAAAGATGCGAAGACACGGAGTATTGAGACCAGGTGTAGCGTTGACCCACGAAATTCTCCCCCACATACGGAAGGAACACATATATTTTGCAGGTGTCACACTGGTAGGTTTCTTTATCTAGCCTGCATCCAGTTTGCTCCCACCGATCCCCTTCTTTTTTGCTCCTAATGAAATATCGATGTGTTCAACATGTTCACAGGGTCAAACAAGAGCAAACTGCTGTTCACATCAATTCCAATTCCACTGTGCAGGCTTCTCATACAGTGGGATCAGTAATTCGCCTCAACCATAGAAGTTTCTCTGTTCCGATGGTAACGATAATGTGAAGCATCTCAAGGATTGTTGTATCGGTCCCTCTAAATGTTCCCATGTTTCTTTCGATGATAGCTCTACGGGAATTAAATTGTCTCAGCAGACTTCTTTAGTCCTTTATTTATAACACCATTAGGCCAGCTTGGAATAAGTTGCATGTTTTTCTTCACGTTGTTTCAAATTTTTATCAGCTCACCTCTTATTCATCTACACGTAGCTCCAAACATTTAGGGTCAAAATTGCGTACATATGAGTGTATAATACAAAACTGATTTCTGTAAGGAACCAATTAATCGAAAACGAATGTTTAATATTTTTCTGAACGTAAAGAGATTATTCCTCACAACAACAACTTTAGCTCTTAGCAACAGCTCATGTAACTTTTTTAAACTCTGTTTGTGGCTGGTTGCTGTTTCAGATTATATTTTCCATTCGCGGTTGGAAAGGAAAAATAGAAATAAGCGTTTGGCGCCATTGGCCGAGAGGCCCCTTGCGGGGCAGGTCCGGCCGCCTCGGTGCAGGTCTTATTACATTCGACGCCACATTGGGCGACCTGCGCGCCGGATGGGGGTGACATGATGATGATGACAGCACAACATCCAGTCCCTGAGCGGAGAAAACCCCGACCCAGTCGGAAATCGAACCCGGGCCCGTAGGACGGCGAACCGTCACGCTGGCCACTCAGCTAGGTTGGAAAGGTAGTCGATACGACTCATTACTTCGGAATTTCTCTGATTTTTACCCTGACATTGAGCTATAAATTGGAGGACTCTGTAGATTTCTAGACTAGTATCAGAACGTGTCTTCTCCTTTTTCCTGACCTTTATCCCGTATCTCCACGGAGTCGGCAAGTTAATCTGGATGTGACAAATGTTCGTGATAGATGATGGCCGGATGCTCTTCCTGATGCCACGGTTTCTCTCTCTGTGGGCGATGGCGTGGCAGTCGGAACACACCCGCTTCATCAAATGGTTCAAATGGCTCTGAGCACTATGGGACTTAACAGCTATGGTCATCAGTCCCCTAGAACTTAGAACTACTTAAACCTAACTAACCTAAGGACATCACACAACACCCAGCCATCACGAGGCAGAGAAAATCCCTGACCCCGCCGGGAATCGAACCCGGGAACCCGGGCGTGGGAAGCGAGAACGCTACCGCACGACCACGAGATGCGGGCCCCGCTTCATCATTTCAGTGTGAGAGGTGGCATGAGCCCCCTCTCATATTTCTATCTTACGATTCTCCTCTCTAGTTGCATGCGGTGGAGGGTTGCTTTTCCTTAACACGCGTACTTCCCACGCAGCGTCTCTCGTCACCCGGGTGGGCCGGTGACAGGCGGGCTCTGTGGAACAGGAGAGAGTTAAGCCGACGTGTGTGAGGCAGTCGAGTGAATGCTTTTCAGACGCCGACATTGTCAAGAGACACGCCCGCTGGGGTGTGAAGTAGCGGCTGGGCTAGAGGTTCCGTTACTTCAGAGAAACCTTGCGAAAACACTTTCTGGCGGGCTACCAGCGAGGCGTGGGAATGACTTGTGTACCCACGCAGTTGTGGCGGGAAAATTCCCGCACTTTCTGCAAAATCAGCACAGAAATTGGCGCCAAGAATCTCCATTGGTGGAATGGTAGTGCTCCGGCAATGGAGTGGAATTTCCGCCGGTTTTCGAGTTGCTGATTGGAACGTAACCACGGCCACTGTCGTGGGGGCGGGAATGTTCGGTGTTCGGCCTGTGCGGGTGCTCTGGGTAGTCAGGAGTCGCCTTTCGGTCGAGGACGTCTGAGCAACCAGCCCTCGCCTGCGGTACGCCAGATCGTGTTCTGGGAGATAAGAAGACTGTTGGTAATGTACGTCCGCAGCACCGGCAGATAGGGATTTTCCTAGGTGATAATCAGAGCTCAGCAGAGCGCGCCTGTTCATCCTTTTCTAACTTTGTTCAGTTTCGAGTAGCAGCAATTACTATTGGGTTAGCTGTGTGTCTCTCTTGAGATTTGAGTGGAAAGGAATTGGCTCCACATACCACTTCGTCTTAAACCTCACGATCTAAGTTAGGGACAACTTCACCTTTACTGTGTTTGTATGAATCTCCAATTTTAGCCGATTTGATGTTTTATATTTCCTGTGTCTCTTTTACTATTCTGCGTTTAATCTTAATAAATCATATTGTTATTTTGGACAGAACTTTCTTTCTGTTAATCAATAGAGCAACCCTATCATTCCTCACTATGCTAATGAAACCTTTGTTTATTTAACTTATTTATCAAATTAAATTATTGCAGGTGCCAAACTCTCTTCTACTCCACTAGCAGGGTTGATTAGAGTCAGTTCGCGTATTTGTTTTATCCTTGTGCAACAGCAAAAGTCGGAGTTAGAATAGGGGGGGCTTAGAGCATGATTTACACATGTGGATTCTAGTAGAATTTAGTGATAAATACACTACTAGCCCCGGCACCTCGCATAATATGGCGACCCTTGGCCTCGGATCTTTCCTGTGAATCTCTGATAAACAAACAGGATTCTTAGTAGGAACATTCAATTTTTTTTCTCTCTATTTTTTTTAATGATTAATACCCAAGTTTTTTTTGGTAGTTCCGCGTTTAGTTTTAAGTAGCGGCGCATGACTACAGTTTTTGTTTTCAGTGTATATATTTTTTGTTCATTGTTTTTTTTGTGTTTCGCTGATGTGGTGTCTGTACCGCATCGCACTTTGTCGGATTTGTGTGCGGTTTCTGTACCACATCAAATTGTGTTTGTGATTACAGCGTTGGAACAGCGTTGTTGAAATTTTATGTTTATGTGAAAAAATATATGGAGTAGATTAATTTTATTGTGCATTTTAGATGAATTTGTTTTTATGAATGATAACGAGAAGTAAGGCACGACTATTATCGGGCGAAGCTAAAACAAAAGAGGATAGCATAATGGATAAGGGGCAGTTTACTGACGGGAATAGGTTCGGAGATGAGATGGGCACATTTTTAGCAGGACAGGACGCCAGGGGCATTGATGAGGAAGGTGATTTGGACGCGATCTCAGAGCAGCGTTGCGGCCGTGATTATGATAGTGAAGTAGAGGATGAAACAGAGACAGGCACACAGGTCGAGACGGTAGCAGAAGTTTATAGTCAAACGAACGAGTGCAGACAGAGGCCAGCTCGGTCACGTCAGAGCTCTAGCGCCCAGGTGTCCCGAGTTACATCGCCCATGTTTGAAGAGGATCAAGAAGATGACGTAAACCCAATACTGAGCTTCCTACGATCAATGAAGGAAGAAGATGAGAAACAACGTAAGAAGGAGAAGGAAGAAGAGGAGAAACAACGTAAGAAGGAGAAGGAAGAAGCTGACGAACAGCGTAAGAGGGACACTGAGGCAATAATCTCGCATATAGGGGCAATTCGTGGGGAATTATTAACAATAAAGAAAGAATGTGGAGAAGCAAAACAAATGTCAATGGTAGCACAAAAAGTAGCAGGCCTAGCCAAAACTGCAGCAACAGGGGCAATGAAAATCGCAAGAGTAACTTCTAAACTCGCAGGGCGCTTGCGACGTGCGACACAAGTCCACTCGAAATCCCTAGCGGCCTTAAAGACTCAAGGTAATATTGCGGTTACGAACATCACGAAACGAATGAAAGAAGTAGAGAGTCGGATAGCAAAACTAGAGCGAAATGGGCACACGAGCACTGCGCGTTCGGATACCAATGATGGAGCACAGAGGATTGTGTCTCCGAGGAAAAGCCCGCCGTGCTCTAGCCCAGTGACAGCGTGCGGAACAAACAATGCACACGCAGAAACAGCGAGTAATAGCTCCAATAATTGCAGCCCACTTAGAAGAGTGAATGCTGAATGCCACTTCCACTGTGATACAGACGTAGCACATCACAGTTATCAGCAAGATAGATCAGGACACTCCGCAGACGTGCAAGTATCGGAAACGTCTGACAACACCAGTGCGAGGATCGGACAGAATTTTGATCACAATCACTTCCTGTCGATACTCAAATTCCAGAAGTTCAAAGATAATGGAGGGTCGATGCATCCGAAGAGCTGGGTGATGCAATTTACTAATTCATTACCGTCGTCATGGCCAACCCAGGCCAAATTAGAATTCATGTGTGGACACATCGAAGGCCAAGCCGCGGAAAAGATGCGGGGCGTGGCAGCGACGTGTCGGACTTATCAGGAATTTGTTGGTGCATTCCTGCGGACCTACTGGTCAAAGGAAACGCAAGACAGGATTAAAGAGGAAATAATATTTTGTCCTGAACTGGAAGTGTCCGGGCATAAGAGCGCAACCAAATTTTTTGATGACTTACTCAAGAAGAATCAGTTTTTAGATAGTCCATACAGCAACGGAGAAATTATTAAATTTTGCTTTTCGAAATTGCCAGTTAGGTATCAACAGACACTTGTCGGGAAGTGTGGATCTGACATAGATGCATTCAAGAGTCTACTGCGCGAACTCGAAGTAGTCTTCGATAAACAAGACGCAAAGGACAGGAAGAAGGCGCAAAATAACAAATACCACGGGCCAGCAAGGGAAGACGACAACAGATCGCATAATCGCACTGGTCAGTTAGGAAACCAGGGTTACCGAGATCAAGGTTACGCTATTCAAGGTTATGGAAACCAGAGACACGGAAACCAGAACGTCAGGGAACAGGGTCAATCCAGACAAGCAATCTGGGACAGGAGGAATGACGAACGGCAAAGCGACCGTAATTGGAGGGAGCGAAATCAAGGACAACAGGAGAACCAGGAGATTGAAATTAGACCTCCAAATCCTAATGCACGTCAGAGGAGGGGGAGTCTAAGAAGGGATTGACGCTAGTCCATAGGACTCCACCACATATCTCACATAAAGGAGTTCGTAGAATAGTAGTAGTGTAAGAAATGTACATAGTAGAATAGGCAAATATATGAACCTTTGTTCGGGGAACAATAATCGTTACATTAATAGATTAAGATTGCTAAAGTATTAACACGCTGCGTTGTCTTGCATAAGAATTTACTGCTGCTATCCTCTTTTTGTTTATGTTTGCGATCTCCAATGTCGATGGAGTAGGAGACACTACCTTTTCATGAGCAATGTTTTTGTCCTTTCCTATCTGGTGTCCATGTTAAGGGATAAGGATGAGTGACGAGACGTCGCACAAACGGGCGCATACAAGAACGTGCTCTTAGAAGCGTTCTGAGAGGTCGTGATACGCTCCATAGCGGCCACAACCAGTTCGTGAGACGTTCATACCAATGCTTGCAGGCACGCGTCAGTGCACTGCACGATTGTGGTATATTGCGCGATTTCGAGGGTGAATATGGGCAGTATAGTTTTTGCAGAGCTGCGCCGGTATCGTTGTCTTGCAAGTCGGGGTGAACCTGTGAGCATTTGACTCTAATGGTGCCCTAGACGAGAGAAATGAGGGCATAAAAGCCTACCATGTTAATGTGCTGGTTGGGGATTTAGCGTGCTGCTCGTTTTTGTCACAGATGAATCATCAAGGAATTGTACTTGGATATTCGTGACATACTGTGTAGCTGGCGTGTGTTGGGTGTCTGAATCCTCAACAGGAACCAGTCCTGGCTTGGTCATATTACATTGCTTCTGGAAAGGTGTACTTCGATCGCGAAAACCGCTTCACATAGAGAAGGAAGTTGCAACTATAAATTTATTGTCGTGTATAGCCATGGCTAACCCAGTCTCTGGAGTTTCAGTGAGGCGTAATGAAAACTCGGAGGTCATGTCGTACGGCGCGCACATCACTGTCGTCAATAGCGGCGAGCAGCAAGACATCTCAGCGTAACAGGAACTATGTAAGGGTATTGTATAAGGTAAATAAAAAAAATAAATAAATAAATAAATAAATAAATAAAATAAATAAAATAAATAAATAAATAAATAAAAGGGAAAGTACGATACTAGGATAAGTTAAACTGTAGGATTTAACAATAACTAGATTAATATTGTGGGGGTTTTCTACCACAAGTGTGGCGCGCGCCTGTTGAGTTGCTATTTTTCAGGTCACCAAACCACAGACCCGAGATGGAGGGACGACGGGCGAGCGAAAGTAGCGTAGTTGCATGTTCTTTATAGCACAGTAAAACTTAGACCTGCATAACAACATAATTTAATTAAAAGACGTAGAATGTAGATCGTTGGGATATGGTAGTTAATTCTTGAAGCATGTCTACTGTCGATCTATATAATTAATAGTAATATTAGTGCGGGCCCGCACATTCAGTTGTTCATCCATTACAAAGCATCAGTTATCACACACCATGTACTTACTGAGATCGGTCTCTACACGTATATCAAAATAAATTATTTCCATGTCTAGATTAGATGTTATAATGATTGCCATAGATTAATAACTATAAAAGTAAAATAAGAGTGTCTGAAATGACAGACCATCAATGTTTCATTATGTAAATTTATTATAACATAGAAGGTCATGGGAAAAAGTTAGGCATAAGACTTTTGTAAGAATTGTACAGATGACGAGGAACGTGGCAATGCAGAGGCCAGCCAGCGCAAAAACAAGAGGTCTTCGGCTACCTGCTAGAGGGCGAGCGTCCCGTCCTACACGCTGACAGTCACCCGGCTGCCTACCTGAGGGATTACACGGGACCCTTGCCCCGCCACAAGCGAAAGTGGGGCTGGCCGTTGACCCTGACACGCGACAGCCTGCTAGCTCTCCGGACGCGGCAGCCGCTTGGAGGGATTCCCTGCGGCAGACCACGTTGTCGTGAGTACACGAAGAAGATCACATATCGTGTCAGAACCTGCGCCTCATGTGCCTCAGGACAGAAAGGGACGCTCTATACTCACCTGTTTGGGTTTTTACAACTCACTAGCATTGGCCGATCTGCATACACAAAGCAGTATCGTGCCACACTAACAAATGTATGGTCTCATGTCTTGCTTCTCCTCTCTATTAGAGAGCAGTTTTTAACAATAGTCGCTCCTAGTTCGATCCTGTATGGATGACCTCACACACTTGTGGAGTCACTCCACGTGCCATCATCCCTCGTCGAACTGCAATATTGGGAAACGTAAAGTTCTGTCCAGCGAGAGAAGAGACCTAGACTAGTGATGTATCCCAACAAGGAGATCTCAGAGACAATTAACCGACGTGAGGAGAACCTATCACTGTGTCTTCCTACCGTACTGCCGTGATCATATGCGTGGGTCTGACTACAATCTCAACAGCGTACTGCAGACACTCCAGAACTCCCTATTGCTGTTGCCACAACGTAGCAACTACACCCGACGTTTAGCCTTATGTGATGTCAGTACGGTGGAATTTGTGAAGTGCCACGGATATTTCTAACAATGTGATTTAGTGCCTCATTCTCAGCACAGTCGTGAACTTTGTGCAATGTGCACGCACAATTTGATGCCCCATGAACCTTGTTTTTTTTCTTAAATTTCTTTTTCTGATGTTTTTGTAATGTATGTTATACCTTGTATGCGTTTGTGTTTTACACTGTAATTCTTATTACAGATTACTGTATTGCTCTCCACACCATGTTTTTTTTGTATTTTGTGTTTATTGTTGTGTGTATGCAAACAGTGTGCCTGAAGTCCCCATAAACTGAAGCAGATACCACCACTGTCATTGTGAATGGACCATCAGTTCAGGGAACATTTTGTAAAGGTTATTCTTGCTGCAGGGAGACAGAATGAATCGGAGGTTGTAACTAGATTCTGAAAACTCACAAAGAGATTGTCAACTTAAATATTATCATGTGTGAATGAGGTCAGGTTAGTTTAATGATTAAAATTGTTGTAACATCTTGGGCATTTAATTGCGGAGCACTCCAACTCTGATTGTAAAGAATAAACTGCTCCATATTTGGCTCAGATGCCCGGGCCATGTTTAGAGCGTGAATGTCTGCGTGAATCGGTGTTTGGAAGGGGCTCCCTGGGTATGGATGTGTGATGTGAGTGTTAGTGTTCCATATTAAGAAGGTGAAGTTGGCTACATCATAAATAATCCTCCCTCTATGAGTTGCATTTTTCAGTTGCAATGATCTTTTTTATAGAGTGCGGTATGTGGAGTCACTTTGTAAGATTGTTCTTGGGCGATTGACTCACTACCTTGCTCCTAAGTGAGCCAACCGCTCACCAATTACAATCTAAAATGGCGTAGGGGCAATGAGAGGTGGCATGAGCCCCCTCTCATATTTCTATCTTACGATTCTCCTCTCTAGTTGCATGCGGTGGAGGGTTGCTTTTCCTTAACACGCGTACTTCCCACGCAGCGTCTCTCGTCACCCGGGTGGGCCGGTGACAGGCGGGCTCTGTGGAACAGGAGAGAGTTAAGCCGACGTGTGTGAGGCAGTCGAGTGAATGCTTTTCAGACGCCGACATTGTCAAGAGACACGCCCGCTGGGGTGTGAAGTAGCGGCTGGGCTAGAGGTTCCGTTACTTCAGAGAAACCTTGCGAAAACACTTTCTGGCGGGCTACCAGCGAGGCGTGGGAATGACTTGTGTACCCACGCAGTTGTGGCGGGAAAATTCCCGCACTTTCTGCAAAATCAGCACAGAAATTGGCGCCAAGAATCTCCATTGGTGGAATGGTAGTGCTCCGGCAATGGAGTGGAATTTCCGCCGGTTTTCGAGTTGCTGATTGGAACGTAACCACGGCCACTGTCGTGGGGGCGGGAATGTTCGGTGTTCGGCCTGTGCGGGTGCTCTGGGTAGTCAGGAGTCGCCTTTCGGTCGAGGACGTCTGAGCAACCAGCCCTCGCCTGCGGTACGCCAGATCGTGTTCTGGGAGATAAGAAGACTGTTGGTAATGTACGTCCGCAGCACCGGCAGATAGGGATTTTCCTAGGTGATAATCAGAGCTCAGCAGAGCGCGCCTGTTCATCCTTTTCTAACTTTGTTCAGTTTCGAGTAGCAGCAATTACTATTGGGTTAGCTGTGTGTCTCTCTTGAGATTTGAGTGGAAAGGAATTGGCTCCACATACCACTTCGTCTTAAACCTCACGATCTAAGTTAGGGACAACTTCACCTTTACTGTGTTTGTATGAATCTCCAATTTTAGCCGATTTGATGTTTTATATTTCCTGTGTCTCTTTTACTATTCTGCGTTTAATCTTAATAAATCATATTGTTATTTTGGACAGAACTTTCTTTCTGTTAATCAATAGAGCAACCCTATCATTCCTCACTATGCTAATGAAACCTTTGTTTATTTAACTTATTTATCAAATTAAATTATTGCAGGTGCCAAACTCTCTTCTACTCCACTAGCAGGGTTGATTAGAGTCAGTTCGCGTATTTGTTTTATCCTTGTGCAACAGCAAAAGTCGGAGTTAGAATAGGGGGGGCTTAGAGCATGATTTACACATGTGGATTCTAGTAGAATTTAGTGATAAATACACTACTAGCCCCGGCACCTCGCAAGTGGTTTAAGGACGAGTTATACTACGTTTGAGTAAAAATGTGTGTGGTGTGTATGTAACTGAACACGCCACAAGAAGATGGCCACTTCATGTCAACAAAGTGAGTGATTATTTTTTTAAGGAAATTTCGTGAACAGCAGATTAACCACGGAAGCCAATATTTCTTCCCATTAGGTTATCCTTTTCTTTCTTGGTCTAAATAAAAATGTGTGTGGTTGGATGTATCTGAGCACCATAAGCGCGTGTAAGACAGAAATTTCGTATGAATATAGCAACTGATTATTTTTTTAAAAGTTGCATCGACGGAAGACTAACAAACGAAGCACCTATTCCTTCATGTTATGTTGGTCTTTGATTTCTCCGGAGATGGCCACAGCCCATGCCACGACTGTAAATTACAAGTTTAATATCTGTCTGTACTGTTTTTAACTATTTTTGTTTGCCATTGTAGCCTGACGATGAGGATTGCACATCGAAACGTGTTGCTTCGTTAAATCATTTAATCAACCAAAATTTGTGACTGTCTCTGAAAAACCTTGAATGACCTTGTTCCGTTTGTTAATAGCCTACTTTTCTGAACTTTCACATACAGCCTCCACTTCCTCTCTGAGATAATGGGATGCTCCAGTCATAATATTTAGCAATGTTGGGAATATTTTACGAATAATTTCGTATCAAATACTCACAGAAAACAATACTTGCATCTTAATCCCATAATTATCTTATTCGCTAAGTTTTCAACACGCGAATTATTTTTCAGTGGTGGAAAGTTTTTTGTGAACTTAAACATGTCTCCGGTTTACGTAAATAGTTTAATATGCAAATATGGAAACGCTGCTCGCTAACAGCTAGCTTATCGCCTTTGCTGGATTTATGAACTGCTACGTTTCGCTAACAAGGTGAAAATGAACTCCGCCGACAAAATTTCGGAGGCTGCTCGGAAATACAATTTCCAGTTTTGGTATAAGGAACTCGGTAAATCGTTACAAAATAATAATGTTATTTTTTAATTTCTGCCGGCCGGTGTGACCGAGCGGTTCTGGGCGCTTCAGTCCGGAACCGCGGCTGCTGCTACGGTCACAGGTTCGAATCCTGCCTCGGGCATTGATGTGTGTGATGTCCTTAGGTTAGTTAGGTTTAAGTAGTTCTAAGTGTAGGGGACTGATGACCTCAGATGTTGAGTCCCATAGTGCTCAGAGCCATTTTTTATATATTCTGATCCCCATTTTTCTTTATTATCTTTATTGAACTGAAAATATTTGCACAACAGAGCAAAGGTTGATGGTATGCACAGTCTAACTTGTTTTGAAACAAACTTCTTCCGTTCACTCGTGATACTTGCTGTTCACAACAAGCTTGCATTCAGTACTGCCCCCGAAGACGAAGGAGTCCTTATACCAAAAATAATCCTGTTCAGGCTTCGAAATTTTTGCAATGAAGCTGAGATCCGCCCTGTGCGTACTCATTCGAAGATACGGTAACAACTGATGAGGTCTGCATTTGCATCGAATGGTCATGATGAAACCGTTTTTGTGACGCAGATATTAAAAGGGGTCATGACACATTTCTGAGGCAGAGACAACGTTACTGTACATTTAAGTAGTTTACATACAACAGAGAATAGTCCCCAGCTAACATGAAATGACTGTCTGCAGTTCTACTTACGGTGCATCTGTGTCCTCATAAACATTTGTAACAAAGTACGCCAAATGGGCTGTCCGCTGAATGAGCACCACAATCGTCCTCTTTACCGCCATTGCTAGATAATGGTGCCATTTTCTGCGAATCTAGATCGCTTAATGCAGTGTCATGTATTACATCATATCGACTATTACCATCATAAAATCGAGATGAAAGTCGTATATTTTACTGCAATTACTATGTTTTACGGCAATCAGTGGTTTTTTCTCCTGACGACGATGGCGGATATAGCTATCGAAAACTTGAGAACTTTATTGGAATTGATGCGGCATGATTACGTAGCAGTCGAATGATCGAGGATTTTATTCGAACTAACATTTCTTGAAAACCGAAAAGATTTTATTCAGACATGCCGCCACTGAAGACTCCGAGGACACTACGTTTTACGGCTTCTAAGTATTGATTTGATGATAACCGTAATGCAATCGTCGTAAGAAATGAAAATGCATTAAGCGATCTAGATAGGTTTATTCGGAAAAATACATAATGCCTGCAGACTCATTTGGGGAATTTATTATTTTTATTAATAAGACATATTTACATTTAAAGCAACCGGCCCATGACGTTGACGACAATGGTACCCGATTACAAGGTAGGAGATCTTTCATCGTTTACTTATTGCTTCTGTGCGTTTCTGCGGCAGCAATATTGTGGAAGTGGTTCACTTAGCGACAAATGGCCGTTCGGGGATATACTGTATATGCTCTTTCAGCGTCTGATGCAAGACTTACCTCTAAACCATAGAAGAAATCTTCAGTATTTAACTGCCCTGAATTGATCGCTTGATATAGGCTGTTCTTATTGAGACGATATCCTTGCAGTGTTATTCCCCAAAGGATGAACAGGGCTTAACGTCTATTCTTAAGTCCCTTCAAATGCGAATTGTAAGTGATGGATCACAAGCTCGAACTGAACATGGAGTCTGAAGGAAATCAGTGGTATTCTTTTCAAAGAAGTTATTCTGAAGTTCGCCTTAAGCGATTTCGGGACGGAGATTTGAACCCCGATCCTCTCACATGCGAGTCCGTCCGTCTGTTAAGACCACTTTTTTCTCAGGAACCGGTAGTCTCCAAACGAAGATTTATAGCAAATTAGTAACTGGGAGCAGTTTCTTCTAATTCGCATAGCCTACATTCATTATGATGAAGACGTTTACACCTCGCAACAGCATTGTCTCGTGGCAACTGTTCAAAGTGACCAATGCCAGTCTCAACGAATGTATTAAGATGGTGCATAAAATCGTGCAGTATGCACTCACGTGTCGCTGTTGACTGCTGTACATTGACATCCGATCGGTTCCTCTTCATTTCATGCTGCAGTTTCATACAACAACGACATCATGGTACCCCACAGGAAAATGTCTGTAGAAGCTGGAAGTGTCAAGCATATGTTATGGAATATTTAGAGGCGCATAGACGGACGGTGACACAGATGACAAAAAACTTCTTTCGTGTCAGATAATTGCAATCTCTCGACGACTTTTGCCTATTATCGACATCGATACTGACAAGATATCGGTCCCGGGAATTTCAAGTCTTTCGACAGTGATTTAATTAATACTCTGGAGCCGGATAACAAACAACAAACGAAATATCTTTTTGTGTGATATAATTACAAATTAACAGTTTTCCGATTTTTCCCTCTAGCTGCACCGTGAAACTTTGCTTTCATGATTCGAGGTCAACAGGAAGTACCGCATAAGTTTCGATAACTGAGTTTTCGAGTACCAAAATCTGTGACATAAACGGTCGAATCGTTTGACTGCATTGACTTCGAAGCTTAAATTTTTTACATCGCCCAGGGACTATAGACTTTAGTTTGTGACGTAAATTTGAACTTGATATTTCTACTCGTTCCTGCAAAAAGGATTCTTGACAGACAGAAAGACAAACGGACGGACAACAAAACTATCCAATAAGGGCTCCGCTTTTAATGACTGAGGCACTTTTTTATGGAACAAATGTGTCACCGGTAATTGTTTACCGGTAGGGCTCCATGAAGGTTTTGACGCGAGTGATGTTCACGGAAGGTATTCAGATTTCCGTGTGATGAATATTGTTTTAGAGACTTTTCTGACGTTCTGTTGATATCTTTACGTTGGGGAAGATGAAACATTTGGAGTACGAAACAGCGATAGATACTCCAGAAGTACTGTTTACCTGTTGGACTGAAGGTGTAGCCAAATCTTCTTGTATGGAGAAATGGTCCGCCTGTGACTGTTTGGTCACATAAAAAAGTGTTCATCATTGTCCTTTTCATTCTTGTCTCTTCTATACACTCTTAATTCTTTGTACGTACTTTTTACTTCCTGCATACTTCCCTCATCGCGTCACGGGCCCACAATGCTCCAACACAGCTTTCAGTCTCGCGGCGGGCAGTGCTCATAGTGTTTTCTCTCATTAATGTGGATGTCAAATTGAAAATCCATAGTCATGTTTCACAAGAATCAATATTCTGTAACAGTAGTCCAAGTGGAAAACGAAACGTGGTTCAACCCTATATTGTCCAGTAACTCATAATCATCCTAAGCGACCGTATGTGGAATGACCACATAAAACAAATAGTAGCAAAAGCAGATGCAAGACTGAGATTCGTTGGAAGAATCTTGGGGAAATATAACTCATCCACGAAGGAAGTGGCTCACAGGGCGCTTATTCGACCAGTTCTGGAGTATTGTTCATCAGTATAGGAACCGCGGCATGTAGAATTGACAGGAGAGAGGGAAGAGAAAGAGAGAGAGAGAGAGAGAGAGAGAGAGAGATATAGAGGGGCTCCAACGGAGAGCGGCATGTTTCATCACGGGATCGTTTAGTCTGCGCTAGAGCATTACAGAGATATTACACAAACTCCAGTGGCAGACGCCACAAGAGATGCGTTGTGCCTCAGGAGAGGTTTACTATTGAAATTTTCAGAGAGCACTTTCCGGGAATAATCTGACAACATATAACCTCCTCCCACATGTTGTTGTCTTCAGTCCTGAGACTGGTTTGATGCAGCTCTCCATGCTACTCTATCCTGTGCAAGCTTCTTCATCTCCCAGTACTTACTGCAACTTACATCCTTCTGAATCTGCTTAGTGTAGTCATCTCTTGGTCTCCCTCTACGATTTTTACCCTCCACGCTGCCCTCCAGTACTAAATTGATGATCCCTTGATGCCTCAGAACATGTCCTACCAACCGATCCCTTCTTCTAGTCAAGTTGTGCCACAAACTCCTCTTCTCCCCAATTCCATTCAATACCTCATCATTAGTTATGTGATCCACCCATCTAATCTTCATCATTCTTCTGTAGCACCACATTTCGAAAGCTTCCATTCTCTTCCTGTCTAAACTATTTATCGTCCAAGTTTCACTTCCATACAAATACTTTCAGAAACGACTTCCTGACACTTAAATCTATACTCGATGTTAACAAATTTCTCTTCTTCAGAAACACTTTCCTTGCCATTGCCAGTCTACATTTTATATCATCTCTACTTCGACCATCATCACTTATTTTGCTCCCCAAATAGCAAAACTGCTTTACTATTTTAAGTGTCTCATTTCATAATCTAATTCCCTCAGCATCACCCGACTTAATTCCACTACATTCCATTATCCTTGTTTTGCTTTTGTTGATGTTCATCTTATATCCTCCTTTCAAGACACTGTCCATTCCGTTCAACTGCTCTTCCAAGTCATTTGCTGTCTCTGACAAAATTACAATGTGATCGGCGAACCTCAACGTTTTTATTTCTTCTCCATGGATTTTAATACCTACTCCGAACTTTTCTTTTGTTTCCTTTACTGCTTGCTCAATATACAGATTGAATAACATCGGGGACAGGCTACAACCCTGTCTCACTCCCTTCCCAACCGCTGCTTCCCTTTCATGCCCCTCGACTCTTATAACTGCCATCTGGTTTCTGTACAAATTGTAAATAGCCTTTCGCTCCCTGTATTTTACCCCTGCCACCTTCAGAATTTGAAAGAGAGTATTCCAGTCAACATTGTCAAAAGCTTTCTCTAAGTCTACAAATGCTAGAAACGTGAGTTTCCCTTCCTTAATCTATTTTCTAAGATAAGTCGTAGGGTCAGTATTGCCTCACGTGTTCCAACATTTCTGTGGAATCCAAACTGATCTTCCCCGAGGTCGGCTTCTGTCAGTTTTTCCATTCGTCTCTAAAGAATTCGCGTTAGTATTTTGCATCTGTGACTCATTCAGCTGATAGTTCGGTAATTTTCACATCTGTCAACACCTGCTTTCTTTTGGATTGGAATTATTATATTCTTCTTGAAGTCTGAGGGTATTTCGCCTGTCTCATACATCTTGCTCACCAGATGGTAGAGTTTTGTCAGGACTGGCTCTCCCAAGGCCGTCAGTAGTTCTAATGGAATGTTGTCTACTCCCGGGGCTTGTTTCGACTCAGGTCCTTCCCACATACATCTCGCGAAATGACCACGACGAGAAAATTCGAGAAATTAGAGCTAATACAGAGGCTTACCGACATTCTTCCCACACGCCATTTGCTAGTGGAACAGGGAAGGGTGGATTAGCTCCACACCCTTGGATGGCTTGCAGAGTATGACATAGGTGTAGAATAATAAAGGATGTGATTCAGATTGAATCTCTTGGTATAAAACTTTCCGAAATACGAAAACATCGAAGAATGTTATATTTTCCTTGCTCAATTTATCTAAAATTTAGAACTTCTTTGACAAGCAAAGTGACTTTTGATCATTTAAAAACCGAATCATTTTAAATGTTGGGTATGTACTATTTAAGAATATGAGCCATTCACCTTCCATTGATATTGAAAAGTAAGTTTAAAGACGGTTACGAAACTGTCTAAAAATCCAAATTACACGACGAACGGTCGATATGCACCTGTCTACTGAGGTAAGTCACAGTTCGTAGTAGTTGACCGGAAGTCATCTAGTGTAACCCAAGTTAGATTTGTGCCTCCTCAAGGTAGCGTTAGAGGCCCTTTGCTGTTCGTGAGGTATATAAGCGATTTCGAAGACAATCTGGGCAGCTCTCTTGGATTATTTGCAAATGATGCTGTCATCAGAGTGTAAAAATGAACACAAAATGATTTACACACGATATCATCATGGTACAAAAAGTCAGCACGAAAAATTTGAGGTCCTCCACAAAAATTCTAAAAATTTCTGTTACATTTTGTTTACAAGATAAACACACAAATTTAAAGATTGTCCATTCATCTAAATATCTAGGAAGCGCAATTACGAACAACTTAAATTGGAAACAGCACATAGAAAATGTTGTGGGAAGGATGAGCAAAAGTTCATCTTTTATTGGCACAACATTTAGTAGCGCAACAAATCAACGGTAGACACTGCCAGCATTACGATTGTTCGTTCTCTTGGGAGTATTGGGGTTGGGTTGTTTGGGGAAGGAGACCAGACAGCGAGGCCATTGGTCTCATCGGATTAGGGAAGGATGGGGAAGGAAGTCGGCCGTGCCCTTTCAAAGGAACCATCCCAGCATTTGCCTGGAGCGATTTAGGGAAATCACGGAAAACCTCAATCAGGATGGCCGGACGCGGGATTGAACCGTCGTCCTCCCGAATGCGAGTCCAGTTTGGGAGTATTGCTTCGCGCTATGGGAAACTTACCAGACTCGACGGACGACATGAAATACGTTTTAAAAAATGCAGCTCGTTTTGTATTATGGCTAAATATTGGAGGCAATGTAAAGGACATAGAAAAGCGATTTTGGGTTTCAGTTAGTAAAACAAAAGCATTTTTCGTTGCGGCAAGAAATTTTCACGAATTCTGTATCACCAACTTCTTCTCTTCGAATTCCAAAATATTTTATTGGCTCACTCCTACATAGGAAGAACTGACCACAATAATAAAGTAAGAGAGGTATAGAATTCGCGCGGAATCATTTAGATGTTCATTATTGCCATGTCTGATAGTAGTTAATGTAAATTATTGAGGTACGGTCTATTCGATCGCTCTCTCTGTCTTTGACCACGTCAAAAGGTGGCTAACTAGGCTTGATAAAATCAAGGAGTGGGCATGTTTCCAACGAGGGAATGTCTTATATATGAATGTGCTAGTAACCAATGAGTCAGGAAAAATATCTCGGTCATATGTCGCTACTATCGTGTTGACCATCCATCCCTTTGATTACCGCTCGATGAATCGTTCTATCCTAGGAACTTTCATAGTACGGCACGAAACCCCAACGCAGCTATGGTCAGAACCCACACACTTTGTGCGACTACGACGTGTTTCCTCGAAGCGTTCATTGGCGGAATCACATTAATTCTCTGCACTGGTGCCCTTATTAAATCGGTGTTTATAGGGGTCACCGTCCTCGCTTTGTCACGCGAGACAGGGCTAAACCCGTCACTACTCCTAAGTCAATAATTAAGACCATTTAGCTATCATCAGAAAGATCCCAAAAGATTCCGTTAGCGAACATAACATCCAGCTGGCTCCTAGAAACCTCCTCCATAGTAACAAAACAGCAAATAGTTAAAAGCAGTAGGTAACAGCCATACCAAAGTACTACATTTCGAGTTCGCACGGAAACGAATGTAATTTATTGACTTCAGTGGAAACCTCCGCGGACCTGTAATTTTTGTCAAACAAACGCCTAGATAATTAGAAAGTACCTAAGCAGAATTCCACATTGTGCACAATAACGCACTTTCGAATACGTGTAGGCGTTGCCCAGGTGTGTGTTTATTCCAGTCTACTGTTGCTCCAAATCCGCTTTCCCCGTCTCTCTGTCCATCTAGATCTACACGTTCATGATTTCTGTGCAATTCGCAATTAAGTGCCTGGAATAGGGTTCATCGAACCACCTTTAAGGTACTTCTCTACCATTCCATTCTCGAACAGCGTGCGGGTAAAATGAACACTTCAATCTTTCTGCGGGAGATTTGCGTTCTCTTATTTTATTATGATGATCGTTCCTCCCTATGTGGGTGGGCATCCATCACCTCCTTCACTTCCACTCTGTCCATTTCGTCCTCCCCCTGTCTTTGCCAATCTCCACCACCCTCTTTCTCTGTCCATCTCCTCCTTCCCATCTCACTGTCCATCTCGTTCCTTTCTGTATGAATCTCCTCTCTCCTACGTCCACCTCTTCCCTTTATCTATTTCCTCCTCCTCTTTTTCTGCATATCTCTTCCTCTCCCAGTCTCTGTCCAAATCCTCCTCTTTCCTTTCTCTGTTCATCTCCTCCTCTCTGACCATTCCTCCCCTTCTATCTCTGTCCATCTGTTCCTCTTCCTGTCAGTGCCTATCTCCTCCATCCGTTTGCTGCCTGTCCATCTTCTCCTTCCCTCTTCTCTCTCCACGTTATCACGCTCACCCCAATAGGTGGCCGGTGGTTTTTACCCGTACAGTATCTCTTTTCAAATTGCTGCTAATATGTCTACCAAATTTGATTGAAATCTTCAGCTGAAACTTCCAGGCTGAGAGGCCGTGGTCGATGTATAAAATTTCCACCTGACGTTTCGTCTCCATCTGCGGGAGACATCTTCTGAGGTCGTCCGGCTACTGCCACTGAGGCTCCAGGTACTCTCGCATTTATAGAGCGCATAGAGGGCACCACCATTTGTCACGTGATGCCGACAGTATGCCTATCTTTGGAAGGCGTCATCTTTCTCGATTAAGAGTAATCGATTGTCATTCTGCTGGCGCAACGTCGACATCCATATTTTGTCCAACTTTAAAACTTCCTCTTTTCTATTAAAATTGTTATGGTGTTTGTGAATTTCTATTGCTTCTCTATACATGCGCACATGATAATGGGATGTTCGTGCTAGAACGCTTGTCTCATTAAATTTAATTTCGTGATTCCCATCTCGAAAAACATGCTCAGCTACGGCCGATTTTTCGATGTGTCCTAAGCGACACACACACACACACACACACACACACACACACACACACACACACACCACACATATTGCACACATGGTTCACCTGTCTGTCTAGCGCATTTAACCCTGCAGTTTCATTTTAATGCAGTTCAATATGTAAGTAGGCTTTTTAGGTTTTTATGTTGGTAACGTCACCTTGCGCTCTGTATGAAAATCACTGGCTGTGCTGTGTGCAGTCTGTGGCTGGTGGGCATTGTTGAAATAGTCGCTATTGTAGTGTTGGGCAGTTGGTTGTTAACAGCGCGTAGCGTTGCGCAGTTGGAGGTGAGCCGCCAGCAGTGGCGGATGTGGGGTGAGACACGACGGAGTTTTGAGAGCGGATGGTCTGGACGTGTGTCCATCAGAGACACTAAATTGGTAAGATTGGATGTCATGAACTGATATATATATTATGACTTTTGAACACTATTAACGTAAATACATTGTTTGTTCTTTATCAAAATCTTTCATTTGCTAAATACGTCTATCAGTAGTTAGTGACTTCAATAGTTAGAATCTTTTATTTAGCTGGCAGTATTGGCGCTCGCTGTATTGCAGTAGTTCGAGTAATGAAGATTTTTGTGAGGTAAGTGATTCATGAAAGGTAGGGGTTATTGTTAGTCAGGGCCATTCTTTTGTAGGGATGATTAAAAGTGAGATTGCGTTGCGCTTAAAATATTGTGTGTCAGTTTGGTGATGATCAGAATAAGTAAAGAGAGAAATGTCTGAGTACGTTCAGTTTTGCTCAGCTGTTTGAAAAGCAAATAACGTAAGGGGTTTACCAGTACAGTAATTCACTATTTTTTCTAAGGAGACGTTTCAAATATTTATGACGTCGTATCTCCTGAATTATGTGCAGTATAACGATACAATTTTGCACATACACCCAGCAGTTTATGTGGCTGTTGTCTGCGAAATAGGAATAGAGTTCGCACTAAAGAAGTATTAAATTAAAACGCAGGGTGAAATGCGCTAGACATACAGGTGAACCATGTGTGCAATGTGTGTGGTGTGTGTGTGTGTGTGTGTGTGTGTGTGTGTGTGTGTGTGTTTGTGTGTGTGTCGCTTAGGGCGCATCGAAAAATCGGCCGTATCTGAGCATTTTTTTCGAGATGGGAATCACGAAATTAAATTTAATGAGACAAGCGTTCTAGCACGAACATCCCATTATCATGTGCGCATGTACAGAGAAGCAATAGAAATTCACAAACACCATAACAATTTTAATAGAAAAGAGGAAGTTTTAAAGTTGGACAAAATATGGATGTCGACGTTGCGCCAGAAGAATGACAATCGATTAATCTTAATCGAGAGTGATGACGCCTTCCAAAGATAGGCATACCGTCGGCATCACGTGACGAATGGTGGTGCCCTCTATGCGCTCTATAAATGAGAGAGTACCTGGAGTCTCAGTGGCAGTAGCCGGACGACCTCAGAAGATGTCTCCGGCAGATGGAGACGAAACGTCAGGTGGAAATTTTATACATCAAACACGGTCTCTCAGCCCAGAAGTTTCAACTGAAGATTTCAATCAAATTTTTCACGCATCTCAGTGTTTATGAAGTCATATCTCCTAAATGAACAGCCGTACAATTATGTGATATTGTTGTTATATTCAATGGAATATGTGAGTACTGTTTGCAAAATGTGTCAAGAACACACTTCGTAATAAAGAAGAAATAAATTAAAAACTCATTCTTCTAGCGGCAGTTAGACTGCATGAACGGCGAAAATGTGTTTAGCCGATAAACTTTTTTCCTTTCAGCAGTTTGTGGAATCCGTCAGCAAAGAAAAGTTTCGTAAAGGTTTAATGTTATGTGTAACGAATACTTCAAGTCTCTGAGTGCTCTCATTCCCAAACACTGGATGTCGAAAGTCTGGGTATTGGCGCGTCGGGGTCTATACTGATTTTTCACCCAAACTCGTACCTCTTACTCCACAGCTATTCTTTCCAGTCAGTAAGTGATTTGTGTACCAAGTTTGGTTGAAATCGGTCCAGTGGTTTAGGAGGAGGTACATACATACATACTTTCTTACATATATAGTGCATCCACTTTCACAATTTCTATGGATGTTCTACTAATCTGGCTTGGACGAACTATGGTAATAAAAATAAGTCACTACACAGTTACTCAAATGCTCTCATCAAGTGATAGAAAAACAGTGAATTTTTAAACAAACAAATCTTGCCTACATTTTGAAACCCAAATTGCAATCACTGCGCGTCTTTCTGACAAACTTTCCTTAAGTGAGATTCAGTCAACATTAAATTCAGTCAGTCTGGCCTGGCGCAGCTAAAAGTATTACGTGAGACAAGAGTGGATTCAGCGCTAAGACTAACTTTCATACGTTCATATATTGTTTTTCATTCAGCAGAAAATATCGGCATGCCGGCTGTGTAACATCACTTGCTCCTTGATGATTATGTATATTCTTACAAGTTTTTGCTAAAACTGACGCTTCATTAAGTCGTTATATTTACATCACGAGAAGCTCGTTTCGGCATTTTTGCCATTTTCAGGTGATCCTGCAATGATAGTTCAATTTTTTTGGATATTATACGAGAAAAGTATGTGACTTTCGCCTGTATTAGTAGTTGTGTGTTCTACAGTTTATGCCACAGTATATTATGCTACAAGAGTATCCAGCTTATGACTATGTTAAAGGTTATTTAATTTAGTTCCAATATAGTGTAATACGAGGGTTGGATCTTTAATAGTGGCAACTATTTATTTACAAACTGCCTATTGGCTTCTGTCTCGGGTTCTTCGGCCGACGTTCATCTAATGATTTTTCTGACGTTTCGCCAGCACGAGTGGCTGGCATTGTCAAAGCTTCACCGGCAATGGAGGGTGAAGCTTTGACAATGCCAGCCACTCGTGCTGGCGAAACGTCAGAAAAATCATTAGATGAACGTCGGCCGAAGAACCCGAGACAGAAGCCAATAGGCAGTTTGTCAACAAGTGGCCACGAAAGCCTCAACAATTTTGTATTTATTTACAGCTAGTACAAAATAGATACGTGTTTCAAAGTTTTACTGACCTTCAGAGTAGTCACCAGCATTGTGTGTAACCTGTTGCTAGCGATGTGGAAGTCGTAGGATACTCTCAGCAGTGCCAGTTGTGTTGACAGTTCGAGCGGCGCGGTCTATTGCCCGACGAATTTGTAGCAGTTCTGAAGCGAAAGCCGTGAAGTGGTTCCTTCAGTTTAGAAATCACGGTGAACTTACGAGGACTTAAGTCAGGGGATTGCAGTAGGTGGTATAGCACTTAGCAGCCCCATCAGTCAAACAAATCAGTAACAGCTTGCACTGTGCGTGCTTGAGCATTGTGCTGCGAAATGATGGTCAGGTCCTGCAGAAAGTGTCATCATTTCTGTCTCTATGCTGTTCATTTTTGGAACACAACCTACGACCAGCATTTAAATTCATCCAGGCATTATTCTGATGCTTGTAGACGGCCGAAAGGGCTGACATGATTCATTCTCGAATGCTCTTGGCTTGTCAGATTTCCCAATAATTGGCTTGTCAGATTTTCCAATAATTAGCTTGTCAGATTTCCCAATAACAATCGCTTTTGGTTTGTGGTTTCCAGATGCATTTGGAGCCGCCAAAACTCTTTACTTTTTTTGTGCCCAGGAGCAATTTGTCTTCACGTGAAGCAAATGTTTTTGCCGACAACATTTTGAAATTTAAACTAATTTCGTCGCGGTCGTAAATCTGTTCGTTAAATAAATTTGCTTCAGGTAAGATTTTTTCAAACTTTACAATAAATTCCTCAACGTCCTCAGTCTCCAGAGGGTTTTTCTCCTCCTGCGTCTAGTTGACGCACCCACACCTTTTTTCCACTTGTCGAGCCAGCCCACACTAGCGGAATAACTATCATCTCCTATCTGCAGCTGGTTTCCTTGAAAAACCAGGTCTTTATCCTGCAAGATTGGGCCAGAAAGGGAACCGCGGTTCTGTCTTTGTTACGTAAACCACATGAACAATGCCTCACTTGTTTTTTTTTTCATTTTTAACTCTGGCTGCTTTATAGATTTGCGGTTAAGAGATTCTTCATAGCATTTTGTTATGTAAACCTCATGAATAACACCTTACTTGCTTTTTAAGCTCTGGCTTCTTTATAGATTTGCGGTTAAGAGGTTCTTTGAAGAAAATTGTTCCAATTTAATTCGGTTTCTTCGATAGACACCAACAGTAACTTCGCTGATACGATATTCTAGAACAAGTTTTTTTTATTGTTCTTACTTTCTCAAATCGTTTAGTGCTTCTAGATTGACACTGAAAGGCATAAAATTTCTATCATTTGTTACAGCACTCATTCTTAGAAAGTGTACATACAAAAACAATCAACAAAGAAAACGAAACACAACACTGTACTGTACCGACAATGACAAACCTAACACATCATTTTCAGCAAAAGGTTTGCTTGAGCAAACCGGGAGAAGCGCAGGCGTAAGCTCACTGATACAGACACAAGTAAGGGGAGTGAGTGGTTCGACAAATGTTGTGCAATCAGCGGGTAAGGAAACGAATCCGGGATCGGTATACCGTACAGTAGTTTTTTTCTTTTTATGTTCTTGTGGGATACTTGTAATTCTGACTCTACTGTATTGCGCCCTGGAGCGTCTTTTTCATTATCACTCAGTCTTTGTGCTGCTGGTACTTTTTGTATATGATAACATTTCTACTTTCATATTATGCTATATTGAAACAAAAACTAAACAGCCAAAAACGTAGAAATATACACTCCTGGAAATTGAAATAAGAACACCGTGAATTCATTGTCCCAGGAAGGGGAAACTTTATTGACACATTCCTGGGGTCAGATACATCACATGATCACACTGACAGAACCACAGGCACATAGACACAGGCAACAGAGCATGCACAATGTCGGCACTAGTACAGTGTATATCCACCTTTCGCAGCAATGCAGGCTGTTATTCTTCCATGGAGACGATCGTAGAGATGCTGGATGTAGTCCTGTGGAACGGCTTGCCATGCCATTTCCACCTGGCGCCTCAGTTGGACCAGCGTTCGTGCTGGACGTGCAGACCGCGTGAGACGACGCTTCATCCAGTCCCAAACGTGCTCAAAGGGGGACAGATCCGGAGATCTTGCTGGCCAGGGTAGTTGACTTACACCTTCTAGAGCACGTTGGGTGGCACGGGATACATGCGGACGTGCATTGTCCTGTTGGAACAGCAAGTTCCCTTGCCGGTCTAGGAATGGTAGAACGATGGGTTCGATGACGGTTTGGATGTACCGTGCACTATTCAGTGTCCCCTCGACGATCACCAGTGGTGTACGGCCAGTGTAGGAGATCGCTCCCCACACCATGATGCCGGGTGTTGGCCCTGTGTGCCTCGGTCGTATGCAGTCCTGATTGTGGCGCTCACCTGCACGGCGCCAAACACGCATACGACCATCACTGGCACCAAGGCAGAAGTGACTCTCATCGCTGAAGACGACACGTCTCCATTCGTCCCTCCATTCACGCCTGTCGCGAGGGGCAGTGGTTTACCGCGATCGGCTGGCTGGCGGCACGGCACTCGTCTCTGCTTCTCCGCGTGGCTCCCCGTCGTAGCGCATGAAACAAACATTCCACAACGGTGTACTGTCTTTAAGGACACAGATTACTAGCTGTGGAAGAAGATGCAACTTGTTAAAAGCGTTTATTGTTCAGTAGCCGTCGCTTCACTGGTATGCACTGGTATGTTTTGGCGTGATAACAGGTTTCTTGTGGCATTGTGACACTGGTATTCAGGGTTCGTCACACGCACATTGTACTACACATTTTCACTTACTCCCACGGTTGATACACTGCCAGAGCGTCTTTCAACACGCGAAAATGTTTCGTTACACACATACTAAATGTCTCCGTCGAGCGATGTTTGTTTGCATCGACTTCGAACGGATCAATAACTACTGTTTTTATACACTGTCTATTGTTCGTTGAGCACTGCACTAGGACAGTCTATCACTCAACACTAGACTTATCGACGTATATATTGGTGCAGATACAACAGTCATTTTCTGTCCCTACTACACACAATATTCCGTCCTTTCCTTAATTGTTTATGCACACAGTTTATTTTTTAATACATTTTAACTGTTCTTCGCATAATTACTCTCATCTACATGGCGTCTATTTGTTTTTACCTTATCACAACACAGTTTTCATATTGTTACTAGGCGTATATGGCCCTTTTGTAAATTTTTTAAGGTGTGTGATTTTTTTTTTTTTTTACATAGTTTTCCTTTCTTTCTATCAGTGTAGCTTGCCTGGTTATCACCCATCTATCAAACAGATTTTACCATGTGCATGACAGCTTGACTTGGGCATATTGCTCAATAAATACTTCATTTAGCACTAGCATTATTTTTAATGAATTTTCCTATATGACTACAGTGTAGGTTCCGCATTGGTTGACTTAATTCGCGTATCGCGTAATGAATATTCAAGGGCGTGTACCAAGTACACAGGCTTCAATTGAAGCATTGCTACATACAGAGCGGAGTTTCCACGGAACGGGCTTGTTTTTAATTAGCTTCTGCTCCAGTGTCGTTCTCAAATCACTACTGGCAGCAAACATCACATCACATAATTGTTGCATATTACAAAGTCAATGTTTGGCTAGTAAAGACTCTCTCTCAGGGTTCCTTATTCTAATACAATTACAGCAATTACCTTACTATATATAGATTGCATCATTAATTGCACTTACACACTACACATAGAAAATGGTTCAAGAAATTAATACTTTATAAAATGATTCAAGAAATTAATCCTCACTTTATCAACAAGAAGATTGTTCGTTGCTTAATGAGCATATAATATTTTAATGACTAATTGTCTGTAAACAAAATCTTTCCTGTGTAAGCTATTGCTCACTTTCTGATTCCACTTCCTCCAAGTTTAATTACACAATTTCTTTCTTAATACTAACATACTTATATTCTAAAACACAATTAAAATCTTCTTACAACTATTACTCTTTATATGTGATATGTCACTGAATAAATAACTTCACATCTTTACGTGGATATAATCCTTTGATCTTCCCCGTATGGGGATGTGCTAACAAATAGCTACATTCGTGTGGCACGCTTATTACTTCAAAAGGCCCTGAATATAGCAATTGCCACTTACTATTTTGTTTTAAGGTGGCTGAAGATTTAGGGTGGTTACGAATAAGTACTAGGTCTCCTACATTATATTTCTGTTCGTTAGTTACACCTCGGTCGTACCTCTTTTTTTCTTTGGCCACTACTTCTCTCCTCGACCAAGGGATGGAGTAAGTTGCGCGACAGTATGTTTTATGGGGCATCACCTCTATATGATAGTGGTACCCTTTGACTATTCCTGGTCGGTCGGTAAATACCATAGTATATTCCGATAGCAGCTGCGTCAACTGTTGCTTTTGTGTATCACTTAAACCTTCAGATTCGTGCACTTTGGTTTGAAATGCCTCACATTTGTTTCAAAATTTCGCTCCTCTAAATTCGGGTAATAGAGGTCTGCTGCATGTGAAAAATCATCGAGGTGTAGTACCCAAGGGTTCCTACCTTTGATATTGATTCGATTACAACACGGCACAAGTACCTCCTTCGATTTCATCATAGATAACTCAATCCTCCTACCCCTATTAATTATGCTTAATTTCCCCAAGGAGAGGTCGATCAATGCGTCCCTCTCACGGAGAAAATCTACTCCCAGAATGCAGGACACCTTTAATCCTTTAACAACGAGGAACGAGCTCACTATGGCTTCGCCCTCCTTACAAATCTCCACCTGCACCTGGTACTTAACTGATTGGCTCTGTGCACTAATGGCTCCAGACACCTTACAATTATTAACCGGGAAAGTCGGAATGCTATGTCCTTTTCCCAGTGCTTTAAATAACTCCATACTCATTACACTTACTGAGGCACCTGTGTCGATGATTATATTCACTGCAACATCATTGATTTTCGCTTCGATAATAGCTTGCACATTTTCGTTATTATCGTTCTTACATTCGTGCGGTTCGTTCAGCAGATCTTTATCCATACTGACACCGTCGTTGTATCGCAGCATACGTATCCCAGGTATATTATTATCACTCGTGTTGCTCTCACTCCATCCCTCGGCCATCGATGGAGAGCATATCGAGGCCGATTCTAGTTTGTTGGATTGCTTACTTGTGAGGTACTTGGACGGCTATTGTCCGCGACCTCCACTATATGTACATTCTGATTTGTAGGCCGCCACGGCTGCGCAATAGGCGCGTTTTGCGGTGGTGGTCTATTGTTGTCATACCGGTCATTACCCTGTCGCTCTGGGCTTCTTCGCTGATTCTGTTGCCAATTTCGATTACTATCACTATAATTGCTCTGCCACTGACCTCGCGCATTTTTCCAGCGGTTGGTCCCTGACATTCCGGATTCGTACCGGTCGTCAAATCGACGCTTTTTGTTATAAGTTGGTTGTCCATACCCGTTCTGGCTTCTACCATTACTACCATTTTGCGAATGTTCTTGTCGCTTGTTACCACCCCCACCATTTCCATGGTTGTGGTTTTGTGCACTACTATTTCTGTCATGTTTACATCCTGACCCATTATTCCGCGAGTGATCGCACGCTGATTTTGCGTCTTCCTGTATCAAGTCTATTGAATCTAGAACAGACAGGAAGTTTTCCATGTCGCTTTCTGGTACGTGTATTAATTTCTCTTTGATATGAATGGGTAAATGTGATTTTAGCAGTCTTATTATGTCTCTTGGTGATATAGGCTCGTCCCAGTAGCGCGTTTTGTTTATATATTTTTCAAAATACCGCCTCAAATTCCCAAGACGGGGTGAGTACGGTTCGGGATTATATACTTCTTTTCTTAGCCGCTCTTGTATACAAGGCGACCAATATTTCGACAGAAATGCCCTTTCGAACTGTTCGTATGTCCTGCAGCTGTCTGCTACTTCTGTAGCCCACAACGCTGCGTCACCTTGAATGTACGACATTACGTATTGAATTTTCTGTGTTTCGTTCCATACACTGGGCAAGATATTTTTAAAGCTTTTTATGAATACTACTGGGTGTACTGATTTCCGTTCAGTAGTAAACGTTTGAAATTGCCTATTTTTGATTAAACTTTCTTCAACTAATATTTTTGAACTACATGGGTTTGCTCCTTGGACATATGCTGTGTGCTCCGAACCGGAGCTACAGCTCTTCGCATTATCGACTACAGATTCCCCATTGTTGTATCGCGTATAAGTTTGTGCGTTGCCAAAACCATGGGCTGTTGGCGACATAGGTTCCTGTTCCAGATGTTTTCTGCTTTGTGCTAAACCCTTCTCCAGGTCGGATATCCGTTTGTTCATATTCACTTGCCACTGCGGAATATCCTCACTGAGTATTTGTTTGATGGTTTGCACGTCGTTCTGTACCTGACTATTTACTGCGGTACTGAACGATTCGGAATCTCTATTTGCTATGGCTGCTTGTACTTTAGAATTAATATTTTTGTCAATCTCACTCTCCTTCACTTCTAGCCATGAGTTGAATTCTGTTTCGATTTTAGTTGCTTGTTCGTTCCACTTCTGCTCTACAAGCTGTGTGGAATCTATTTCTAGCTTTTCTACTCGGTTGGCTAATACACCTATTTCATCTACTATGTTAGTGTTTGCTACTTGCAGGTTGTTGACCTGTTCAGTCAGCTCCTGCACGGCCTTAGGTATCGATTCATAATTCTGTTTCATATCTGCAATCTCTTTTTTCATATTTTCTAACGTCTGCACAAGTTGCTGGTCACGCTCAGCTTGCTGACGATCTCGCTCAGCTTGCTGACGATCTCGCCCAGCTTGCTGAGCAAGTAAATTTTCCTCTAGCCTGCGATCTCGCTCAGCTTGCTGACGATCTCGCTCAGCTTGCTGTGCGAGAAAAATCTCAATTTTCTCGTCCTTTTCAGCTTGTTGTTGCGCAAATTTTGCCTGGTAATCTAACACACGCTCTAATATAGCCTGAAGTGAATACCCACCAGGCAGATTACCACTCTCTGGTTCCTGCTTTTCTGGTGGTGGTACAATTTCTTTATCGACATCTCCTTGATCCCTAGTGGGCGGTGGCACCACTTCCTGTGCCCCTGCCCCCACATTTTCGCATGTTATATCCTCAAAGAGAGTACTAGTACTACTTGAGGTACCCGGTTCCACATTTCCTACGCTACCTAATTGCTGTTCCTCAGTATCCATATTGCTCGGACGTTGACTACGCAACTTAACCATATTCCTAAATTGCTTACTAAAACACAAACCTGACAGTTTTGTCACTTGCACACAAAATACGTTAATTTATCTACACTACACTGCACACTAAAAATTACTATCTACCATCAACTTTGTCCTGTCCCAAACACTAACATCAAACTACGCACAATATGCCACCACCAGCGATATGAGATCACTTCACTGGAGCTCAACTTCTACAAACAGGACAACTACACTGTAGTCTTACCTTTAGTTTATCTTATCTCGGGGTTCGGCTGCCCCCGGATTACGTAGTCGTTAGAGCTTCTCAGTACTATCAGGATCGTCTTCTCAGACTCGCTTGCAGTAGTACGTTTTGTCATGAAAGAGTGTTTGCACATTCATTAATGCATAGCATTGATCATGATATACATACATACATTTATCACTAAATACATATATATATATATATATATATATATATATATATATATATATATATATATATATATATATATATATATATATATATACATAACAATCAACCCTGAAAGAAAAATACATAAAATTTTATAATTGTGGCCACTGCAAATTCGGGCCCCGCGTTTTTGGGCGCCAGTTTCACGTCACTACTCTCTCGAATTGTTTTAAATTGTTGCTCTTTGGTTTATTTATTTATTTTTTGATTATTGGCGTAACAACGCATATATGGAAAGAGTTACGTGAAATACTTTTAACAATGCTGTGCTTTGAATTTCTTTATCATCGTTACCTTTTTGCAAAATAAAATGTATCTATGGAAGTCTTATTGTTCTGTATCTGGCCTACAATTTAAAGAACGATTTTTCTTAACTGCAACTCATGCTAAGGATCAATATAACTTCCCTACTTCATAGTTATTAAAAGTTGAAATTACTTTTAATGAACACTGATGTTACAGTTCGTATGATCGTTCAAAAACACAAGTTCGCAGTGGATTTTATTTCTTGGTGAAATACTATTTCATACCACGACTAGCCCAAGAACATGAGACTCTCATAAAAAAAATTACGTTATCACTATAAAATTTGCCAGATCAGAACGGAGCACAGCAAGATTACTATCAGATTTTGAAGGTACATTAAATTATTTGCACTGTAAATTATATCCTATCAGCAGCCCGCGTCAACCTGCAACACATCATAAAATCTGCTGATCTTCACTGCCAGCCTGGGAGCTAAAAGAAATAATATTATTTTACTATGATTTTACCGCTTCCTTGCGGTATGCTCGACTATATTGTAAGTCGTTTAAATACGCCGCGGCAGCGGCTCTTCGTTCTCCACGCAGCTCAGCACCACAGATAATATTTATATAACTGAAAAATGTCTCAACAGGATGGGATAATAGGCAAGCAAGCTTTAACAATTAATAATACAAGTTTTCATTTAAACAACTCTATTAAAACATTTAGATATCTCATTGATTACAGACCTGTGTGAATTCACACGTAATGGCGTACATTTCCCAGTCTCGACAAAAGAATGCTACATTCGCGTTCTCCACGACAACAACAGGAGATCTTACTCTCACAACTTCCAGATTAAGAAGACAAAGAATTTAATTTACATCACGCATTATATACTAGTTCCTTTTGTAATCTCTGTTCAACATTTATCTTCTGTGGCGGTTTTATTACTCGCCGACGCAGACGTTCTCAAAAATAAATAATAAAAAAAAAATACATAATTTTACACAATGACACAATATGATACATCTAATTTTCTAATTACTACATAATATGTTGTTTTTGTTTCTTACTAGACGTTACAGTGTCAATGTGTTCTTTTTTCCATTTCCAGGAGTGTATAAAACACAAACACATAACTCATTCTTAGCTCTCAAACGCCAACTTCAGCTTCTTGGCAAGAACCATGAATTTCGCAGGGTAAAATTTTAAAGAAATACCACCGAAGAAAGGTTTTCATAAAAACTTGCACTTGGAGTTTATTATGGAATACTCGGGAAATATGGAACAGAACGATAAAAAATCGGATAATCAAATAGATTTGGAAAAAAATATAAACAAAATACAGTTCTAAGATTGCTGTTAATTCAAATTCTTAAAAGAATTGCTCATCAGTAAAAGAAAGAAATTATTTGATCTGATAAAAAATCTTCTAAGTTTATTAACTTCAAAACAAAGGTATGAAAAATTGTTCATGTTGTAGACGTGAGGCGTTTCACGTTTATCTATTTGCAGAATTCACAAATGTAATCTTGGTTCTCAGCACTAGCACAGCTACATTTTACCGCGTATTCCATTTTCATCGACACACCATGTTGGATTTCACTACATAAAAACAGAACCAACTGTTTCCATTACGAAAAATCGAGCAACACATAACATTCTACCACTTTTTTACTTGACAAATTACGTTGTTTTAATCGTTAATGGACATTTTGAATAGTTTTTGCGTAATTTTGAAGACATACCTATATAAACTTTGTCAAACTACGAAAACAATTTCTCTGCACTGTAACTCACACGATGCCTGGAAACAAAGTGGAAGCACTGTAGGGCATCACTGGAACATTTTCAAGTCGCTCATGAGTCTCCAGCTTGTGGGCTTCACTCGCCTGAAGAAAATGGTTCAAATGGCTCTAAGCACTATGGGACTTAACATCTGAGGTCATCAGTCCCCTACACTTAGAACTACTTAAACCTAACTAACCTAAGGACAGCACACACATCCATGCTCGAGGCAGGATTCGAGCCTGCGACCGTAGCAGTCGCGCGGTTCCAGACTGAAGTGCCTAGAAACCGCTCGGCCACAACGGCCGGCACGCTGGAAGAAAAAACACGGTATTCCTCGTTGCCCGACTATTCCGTAATGCCAGAAGTGCATGTACATATATTCTGGCATGTGTTGTCGAACTAACAACTAATCTAAACTTAAGTAATATACTTTTATCCTAAAATTTTTCAAAAACTTGTTCCATCACTGCAGGATGACGTGAAAATGGTAAAAATTGCCGAAACGAGCTTGTTCTCATTTTAATATAACGATTCAATAAAGTTTTAATTGCACCAAAGACAAATATATATATATATATATATATATATATATATATATATATATATACTCCTGGAAATTGAAATAAGAACACCGTGAATTCATTGTCCCAGGAAGGGAAAACTTTATTGACACATTCCTGGGGTCAGATACATCACATGATCACACTGACAGAACCACAGGCACATAGACACAGGCAACAGAGCATGCACAATGTCGGCACTAGTACAGTGTATATCCACCTTCCGCAGCAATGCAGGCTGCTATTCTCCCATGGAGACGATCGTATAGATGCTGGATGTGGTCCTGTGGAACGGCTTGCCATGCCATTTCCACCTGGCGCCTCAGTTGGACCAGCGTTCGTGCTGGACGTGCAGACCGCGTGAGACGACGCTTCACCCAGTCCCAAACGTGCTCAATGGGGGACAGATCCGGAGATCTTGCTGGCCAGGGTAGTTGACTTACACCTTCTAGAGCACGTTGGGTGGCACGGGATACATGCGGACGTGCATTGTCCTGTTGGAACAGCAAGTTCCCTTGCCGGTCTAGGAATGGTAGAACGATGGGTTCGATGACGGTTTGGATGTACCGTGCACTATTCAGTGTCCCCTCGACGATCACCAGTGGTGTACGGCCAGTTTAGGAGATCGCTCCCCACACCATGATGCCGGGTGTTGGCCCTGTGTGCCTCGGTCGTATGCAGTCCTGATTGTGGCGCTCACCTGCACGGCGCCAAACACGCATACGACCATCATTGGCACCAAGGCAGAAGCGACTCTCATCGCTGAAGACGACACGTCTCCATTCGTCCCTCCATTCACGCCTGTCGCGACACCACTGGAGGCGGGCTGCACGATGTTGGGGCGTGAGCGGAAGACGGCCTAACGGTGTGCGGGACCGTAGCCCAGCTTCATGGAGACGGTTGCGAATGGTCCTCGCCGATACCCCAGGAGCAACAGTGTCCCTAATTTGCTGGGAAGTGGCGGTGCGGTCCCCTACGGCACTGCGTAGGATCCTACGGTCTTGGCGTGCATCCGTGCGTCGCTGCGGTCCGGTCCCAGGTCGACGGGCACGTGCACCTTCCGCCGACCACTGGCGACAACATCGATGTACTGTGGAGACCTCACGCCCCACGTGTTGAGCAATTCGGCGGTACGTCCACCCGGCCTCCCGCATGCCCACTATACGCCCTCGCTCAAAGTCCGTCAACTGCACATACGGTTCACGTCCACGCTGTCGCGGCATGCTACCAGTGTTAAAGACTGCGATGGAGCTCCGTATGCCACGGCAAACTGGCTGACACTGACGGCGGCGGTGCACAAATGTTGCGCAGCTAGCGCCATTCGACGGCCAACACCGCGGGTCCTGGTGTGTCCGCTGTGCCGTGCGTGTGATCATTGCTTGTACAGCCCTCTCGCAGTGTCCGGAGCAAGTATGGTGGGTCTGACACACCGGTGTCAATGTGTTCTTTTTTCCATTTCCAGGAGTATATATATATATATATATATATATATATATATATATATATATATATATATATATATATAACATTTCCTCCTTCGACCCTAATATGCGCTGCAGGCCCATCAGAAATAAAATTCCTTGGCGATTGTTTTGCCCATCCGTTGAATCCTCGTTGGCAGCCCGCCACCTTGTTGTTGCCCAGTGCGTGGCGCTACACGGCGTCTCGTCGACTCTTCGATGCTGACGTGAAACATGTTTTTCACGAACAGCAATTAAAGGATTTTTCCACCTCTTGCCGCCACTTTACCAGTTTCAGTATCAAGATGCTTCCAGCAGGAGCCTCTCAAAGGTTATTTCCACCACGTACCGTAAATTACCTGGCGTCAGGGAATAATCATTAGCCTCGAGTGAGTACAGGCCGTGGACGCAACCCATATTTAATTTAGAGAAGCCGAGCGCTTCTGGTGCCCGCTACCGGAATCAGGCTTTGGATCCCTTAATAACGAAGAGGAAGAGCACGTTGAATAGTCCAAGAAAGGTATATTATGTGGTCAATGATAGGAAGAAATTCAGTCTCAATTGGAATCTGGAGACAGTACTTCAAACGACTCAGGTTCCGAGAGTGTTTTATTAAATCGAAATGCTGCAAGACTATACATCCTTTCGCTTGTTGCGTTTGCCCTGCGTTAGACTGGTAGTTGTTGCGTGGACCAGAAACACGGTCCAGGAGGCAGAGAGAGAGACCAGAGTCTGGAAGTGGGTCTGGAGGCTTCGGCGGGCAGGTTCGGCCCACCAAATTGGAGTCGGCCTAGTTTGTCGCTCAATTAGGTGCAATTTGAGCGCCGCCCCCGTGTCCCGCAGCGTTGCGGGGGCGAGGGGGGGGGGAGGCGGAGAGGAGGGGGTCGCGCTGCTCAGTCGCCCACACACCTAGCAGTGAGACAGGCCACAGCTTGTTCCCTGTTACTCTGCACACCACCCGACTAGTAGAGCGCATCAATGAATGCCATTGTCAGGAATGTACACAATACGCAATCCGTTCACAGCGTTCCCGCAATGATTTTTCCAGTGAAGCTTCACTAGCGCGTCGTTGAGCGCTTTTTCAGGATGTCTTTCCAAGCGACAGTTAATTTTTCCGTACGTTTAGGGTATGGAGTGTGTAAGTCCGTTTCCACCCAAGGTTGTAAGGCAAATCCTGGAACTGCGAATTCTCTCCCAGATGTTACCAGCTGAGAATGACACTGCCTCACTAACATCTCGCTTGGTACTAGCTGAAAAGAAATAGGCTCTGCAGTCGGTTGGAACTCGAAAAGACCGTTGAAACATTCGGGGAATGAAAAGTATCAATAAACCAGTGGCAAAATGCTTAATGTCAGAGCACTCAAGAGGCAAAAATGTTGCTCTGTAAAAGACTCTGACAGGAGAACGGGGAGCCAATTGCCTCAATCCTCATTCCGCTTACTCAACAAAAATCCTTTTAACAAGTCTATCGGCCAGCTGGTGTGGCCGAGCGGTTCAAGGAGCTTCAGTCTGGACCCGCGCCACCGCTACGGTCGCAGGTTCGAATCCTGCCTCGGGCATGGATGTGTGTGATGTTAGGTTTAAGTAGTTCTTAGTTTTAGGATACTGATGACCTCAGATGTTAAGTCCCATAGTGCTCAGAGCCATTTGAACCATTTTGAACCAAGTCTATCATTGTAGTTCATACTCAGCATCTCCCTCGCACTGACATTGTCGATACAGGGTGAACAATAATAAAACCGAAAAACTGCTGGGACGGATTCCTGACCTAAATGGAAGAAAAAAGATACTATGAACTTGTATAGTTGCCACAGCAGATGGCAGTGACGAATAATAGTTTCTTTGACCACGTGTCATGTGTTCCTTTTGTGTTGCAAGCTGTGTGATTGACGTTGCGTACTGCAAGCAGCACAATGGTCCGGTATACATGTCAGGAACAAGCCGAGATGATGTTTGCTTACGGCCAAGCAGATGGAAACGGTCGAGAGGCAGCACGGCTATACCAAAACAAGTACCCTCAAAGACATCAGCCACATCACACAACATGTCAAGCCGTTTTTGGGCGTTTGTGTGGTCGTGGGTCCTTTCAGGCAGGCGATCTTGCAGGGCCACGGCATACATCAGATTTGGAGGACCGGATTCTACAGGATATTGAGACGAACGCTGGCACGAACTCGACGCAAGTGGCCTGCCAACATGGTGTAAGCCAGAGTACGATTATGTGTATCCTGCAAGACAGCCACTTCTATCCCTATCACCTGTAATCCTACGGTGGCCACTTTGAACATCTGTTACGACGTGGATGCGATGCAGCCCTGTACTGTGTTCTGGGACGATTTGTCATCATTTCATGCATACTGTCCACTTTCGAACACACGCTCATAAGATATTTTTTCCTCCATTTTCCCGTCAGGAATACACCCCTGCAGTTGTCGTTCACCCTCTATATGTCTCTCTTCCACTGCCTCCTTTTTCTCCTATTGATTTTATCCCACTGCCGCTGTCTCCTCTCTCATTTACGCTGTCTCCTTCTGTCTTTCTTTCCCACTTCCACTGTCTCTACGATACGTCGCAGCCCAAACATCCTGGGGAGGGGGTCTAACTTATTTCTTCCCGTACACGTACGTGTTAAAAATTTCGATCCAAAATCGCGCTCCCCTACACCTACGCATTATAGTTCGCTGGTCTGGCAGCGTCCAGACTACCCAAGTCTAAATGCGGTCTCCACTCATCCCTCTTTTTCATTTCCACTGTCTGCTCTCCCTTTTGCTCCCACTCCTTCTACCTCCATCCATCTCTCTTTCTCTTTCATTGCCACTGTCCCTCACTGACCATTAATATCACCTCTGTCTTTGGCTTCCACTGCTATTGTCTTCACCCATCTCTCCGTTTCACTGCCATCTTTTCTCTCCACCATCACAGTCTCCTCTCTCTTTCTCTCTCACTGGTACTTGTCTCCCTCTCCTCCACCGCGACTACCTCTCTGTTAATCTCTTTCAGCACAAAAAGCGCGAATATGTTTGCATACCAAAATTTTTGGAGAGGTAGGAGGGATGAGGATTGAGGCAGCTTGTTCCCCCTTTTCCTTCTATCACATTCTATTATGGACGAACATATTCGCATTTTTTGTGCGCCGAAAGCAGCATTTTTTTCGTTGGCTCCCTTCTTTTCACGTGCTACAGCTTGGTGTGCTGCTTATATATAATGAACACTATGGCTACTAAAGTTTTGACAGTTTAAGTATACTTCGCTACATTTAAATACTTGGACACATATAAACAACAAGGTAGTGTGTCTAATGTAACACAAAATCGTGTGCTTTACTTTTTTTCTGGAGTGGGTATAGCTCATCAATCGCAATTCACCGAAAACGCCTGGATTATAATTTGTATCTTAAAGGGATAAAAATGTTATTAGGAATCTGTTACTAAATCTCAGCAGTTTTACATAATTTTTTAGTCATTTTAAGTTCTTTTCAGGCATGTCAAGACCGTCCGTAGCCCATTTTTTGTCACTGCAGTACCACTTGGGGCATATTTGTACAGGAGTGAATTACCCATTGAAAAGAGACAGCGCATCATAAATTTTTGTTGGTGAAAAAATACTAAAAACATTGTTTGGTGACGTCAAAACAGTATGAGATCGCCAGATGCGGCATCCTGTATGATGTAGGTTAGTCAAACAGAGGTGTGGAGGTGCGGTATTGTTATGCACCGAGGCGCTAATGAGATATCATTTATTTCTGAGAGCTCTACAATCACTCTGTTTTCTTCCCAGCGTGGCCTAGCAGCAGGCATGCTGAGCCGTCATCGCATGGAAGTGCAGGGTGTTCTTTCAGTGAACAGCGAGGAATCTGCTGACATGGCCCCCCACCATTGTCTGAGGTCAGTGCCATAGCCTTGTTGTAGGAAGATATGGCGCCTGGTGTGTCGGTGCAGCCTGGCATGACTGTGGGCGTTTGTTGGAGCCTCAGCACGTTGGCTTGTCCCCAAAAATCTGCAGGCCCCTATTGTCAGTTGTACGCCAAACACCCAACAGCAACACAGAGGACAGACCAAGAGGCAGTTCCAACATACAGTCGGTGAGACAGTACTTGTACCATCCAGGAGTGACAGTACAGGCGCCCTGCTCCCAAGCTGAACTGCTCGCGGATAGGAAGAACGTCCTTCATTCATGGAAGATTAGCCCAAGCCTCATCTTATGGTAGTCACAGGCGTGACCGGCAGGAATGCAGCTCGCAAGGTTGAAGTTACCTCCATAGCCAGACAGCTGTGGACCCACAGCAGTAGACCCCAATATGGTGGCAGTTGGTAACACTTCATTACATTCATCGGGGTCATGCTGCAGCTAGCAGAGCTGGTCTTCCATCACTATCAGTGATGAAAAAAAAAAAAAAATGGTTCAAATGGCTCTGAGCACTATGGGACTTAACATCTGAGATCATCAGTCCCCTAGAACTTAGAACTACTTAAATCTAACTAACCTAAGGACGTCACACACATACATGCCCGAGGCAGGATTCGAACCTGCGACCGCAGCAGTCGCGCGGTTCCGGACTGCGCGCCTAGAACCGCTAGACCACAGCGGCCGGCTCAGTGATGCAGATGGAGCTGCCAGACTCTGAGAATGTGCGGAAGGAAGGCAAGGGTTTTATAGCAGTCGAAGATGTGATGCACCATACTGTTGACCAAATGTGATCCCATCTTCCGAACCTGCCAGCATTCTTGGCTAGTGCAATGTTTAATTTCAGAGCGTTCCTTTATGCAAAGTTTGCAGCCTGAAAGCTGTTCTTGCATTATCCCTAGTTATATTTACTAAACATAGCTCTATTACAGAAGAGCTTTGTGTCTGCTCTGCACTGCCGTCTAAATGCTGAAACAGGTGTTCCTGACGTTCTTTCTCGTACAGTCTGTACTTCAGCTTTTCCGAGGGCTAACATTGGTTATGCCTTGTATACTCAACGGGCACGCTCCACTTAGCATCGTTCTAGTTGGTTTCAAGAAAATTTTATCTCTCGCCTAAGTACTATTCTGGTGTGCAAAAGAACACTTTCTATGACCCAAGAACCCTTGTCAGTTTAGGCTACATTTAGGCCTTGTAGTGGCTAGTACGTGCATAGTGTATGTACATAAATACCGTAACTTTGAACCCGTGTATCTCGATAACGGATGATAACGTGATCGAAAGTTTCAAGATTCCTCAAGATCATCATCTTAAGAACACATGGTAAAAATTTCGACGATTTTCCACGAATAGAAATTGTAGGAGTGGCCACCCCACAATTGGTACTTTTGGTACAAAAAAATCACTGTTTCTCGGGCGTATCTTGATAACGGAAAAGAGCGCTTCTGAATAAACGTCTAAAGAATGTACAGTTAAAATCTGAGCCATTTCATACGGTTAGTTATTTGGTCGATTACGACCCACAGTGCAAAAGCGCCTAAAAACCGGTTTCTAAATTTTCTGCGTAAATACACTAACATTGATCTCTGGATCTCGGTAACAGCTACTGATATCGGAAACAGATAAGTGGTATTTAGTTGTTTACACAAGCAAAGTGGAGGTATAAGTTTGTCATTTTCGGTACACTTCAGTTTTCTTTGTTGACTGTTTTTGTTTGTTCACTTTCTAAAGATGAGTCCCTTAAGAAAAAGGAAAAAAAAATGTTTTTTAGGGTAGGGTCAAATTTGAAGCATATAAACAATCTGAAAAAGGAGGAAGAATAAAAAAACTCGCTCTCTAATATGGTGTCGGCGAAGTTACTGTTGGCGTCTGTCAAAGAAACCGGCTTAGATTGGAACAGTTTCCTTCAAAGAAATGCAATAAAGAATCTCTTAACCGCAAGTCTATAAAGTAGTCAAATTTTGAAAAAACAATGCGGCGTTTTTCATGTGGTTTTTTATGTAACAAAGACAAAAGTGGGCTTCGATTTCTGGCCCAATCTTGCAGGATAGAGATCTGCTTTTTTGGGAATCCAGCTGAAGGAGGGGCTGGCTAAACAAGTGGAAGAAGAGGTATGGAGTGCATCAATTTGATGCACGCGGAGAAAAACTCTCCGGTGACTCTGAAGCCGTTTCGGAATTTATTGTATAATTTTAAAAAATTCATAACTGAAGAAAATTTATCTAATGAATAAATTCACAAATTCGAAGAAATTATTTTACATTTCAAAATTCTGTCGACAAAAGCACTTGCTTCTCGTGAAGGAAAAAGGGCTCCTGGACACAAAATAATAAAGAACGGCTCACGGTTACGGCAGCTCCAAGTCCATCTGGAAACAACAAATTAAAACTGATTTTTATTGGGAAGTCCGCTAATCGAAGAGCATCAAGAATGTAACCATGTCAGCCCTCCCGGTTATCTGTTACCCGAGAATATCATCTTGGGAACATATGGTAAAAATTTCGATGAATATAAATTACAGATGTGCCATCCTCACAATCTGTATTTTTCATACCCAAAAATCATGGTTTTATAAGCTGCCTAAAGTCAACAGTAGACCACATCCAATACAGTACAACCAAGTCATATGCTCAATTTGTTTGGACATGAGGAAGGCTGAAATGTTTAAATTTTGACCCTTTACTGTAAGATAGCTGCAATTCGCTCCTTTTCCAATTCGTATACAATTGTTCACTAGGCCAAGGGCTATCTAAGAATTCTTGATTCATTACCTCTGTGATCAGTAGAAACCGAGATACGATCCTTATTTCATCGCGTGACTTTTTGGAACACCGGTCATGGAAGATTGCCGATATGAATAGGCTATGAAAGTAATGGTACGAGCGTCGTTCAATAGGTAATGCCCCAAATGCTTTTAAAATGCAATTAATATACATAGACAAACGTCCTTGTTGGGGTTTCACATTTCTTGTTTATTCTGTGCGCCGGTGAAGTTTCGAACCGTTCTGTCAGATGGCAGAGCCATAGCACAGCATAAAAATGGCGTCGACATACGACTCGCGTTACAAGCAGCGTTTTCTAATTGAATTCTCGTGTGCAGCAAACGAAACTGTGGTGAACATCCATAAACGTTTATGTGCAGTGTATGGCGATGCTGCAATTGGTAGGACTACTGTTGGGCAATGTGTAAAGAAAGTTACAGCCTCAGGAAATGTAGAAACAGAGCTCCATGATCAGCCACGCTCCGAACGTCCTGTCACAGCCACGGTCCCAGACATGCTGAATCGTGCGGATGCCATTATTCGTGCCGACCGGCGCATCACAACTTGACAATTGGCTCTACAGCATTGGAAATGTGTCTATAATGATCGAGACTCTTGGATATTCAAAGAGGTGCTCACGATGGGTTCCACGAATGCTCACAGCGGACCACAAGATTCAAAGAAAGGCCATTTCACCTTAATTGTTGGTTCGTTTTGATAACGACGGAGAGGCCTTACTGTTACGGATCGTTACGGGGGACGAAAGCTGGGTACACCACTTAGCCCCGGAAAGAAAAAGGAAGTCCTTGGAGTCGCATCATCCCCATTCACAACGAAAGAAGAAATTCAAGACAACCCCCTCTGCCCGAAAAGTCATGGTGACAGTCTTCTGGTCCTCCCGTCGGAGATTCGAGTCCTCCCTTTGGCATGGGTGTGTGTGTTGTCCTTAGCGTAAGTTAGTTTAAGTTAGATTAAGTAGTGTGTAACCCTAGGGACCGATGACCTCAGCAGTTTGGTCGCATAGAACTCGACACAAATTTCCAATTACAGCCTTCTAGAATTGTAATGGCACCATTCTCGTGGATGTGATGCCAAGAGGGTCAACCATCAATTCAGAGGGATACGTAAAGACTCTGAATAAACTCAAGAACCGTTTCCGATGTCTTCGAACGGACAAGAATTCAGCAGAAATCTCGCTCCAACACGATAATGCTCGCCCACACACAAGTCTGAGAACCCGGGAACACATCACCAAATTGGGTTGGACATCATTGCCTCATCCACCCTACAGTCCAGACCCAGCACCCTCGGACTTCCATATCTTTGGGCCGCTTAAAGATTCTCTACGGGGAACACACTTTGAAGAAGACGAGAGTGTCAGTCATGCAGTGAAAACATGGCTACGCCTACAAGACAGGAGCTTTTACCAGAGGGGAATACATGCTCTTCCAGAACGTTGGCATACAGCCATATAAGGTGATGGAGACTACGTAGAAAAATAGGACATGGACAAGACATGTTGGTTTATATTGTACGAAATTCTGACTCTTAACAATAAGTATTTCGAAGGTAGGAGACGAGGTACTGGCGGAATTAAAGCTTTGAGGACGGGGCATGAGTCTTGCTTGGGTAGCTCAGTTGGTAGAGCACTTGCCCGCGAAAGGCAAAGGTCCCGAGTACGAGTGTCGGTCCGGCACACGGTTTAATCTGCCAGGAAGTTTCAACAATAAATATGTTCTGAGAAAAGAAATGTGGGGCATTACTTACTGACCCTTGTATAATACGCCACGCATCGCTGATCTACGGTACGTTCGGTGTTGCATGCGTCATTGAGAGAGCCACATACACAAGCGAGATACCGCTGGCAAACTAAGAACCAGAATCGTCTGAAAGTAGCAACTCTTCTGGACCATACCACAAACGATTTTCCAAGCAATTCCAGCGCCGTTGTATCATGACGTTCTGATATGGAAAATGTACAATATTTAGCAGCAGTGGCAATTATTCTTCGTATGGAAACTAATATCGGTAAAAATGGGAATTTATGTTCAAATGGTTCAAATGGTTCTGAGCACTATGGGACTTAACTTCTGAGGTCATCAGTCCCCTAGAACTTAGAACTACTTAAACCTAACTAAACTAAGGACACCATAAATACCCAGGCCCGAGGCAGGATTCGAACCTGCGACCGTAGCGGTCGCGCGGTTCCAGACTGTATCACCTAGAACCGCTCGGCCACTCTGGCCGGCCGGAGTTTATGTCTATTACACTTCTTTTGGAACGCTTCTCTGGGATGCTGTCCAATGAGAAATTGTTCAAATCTAGTTATTTACTATTTACTTAAAATAAAACCTTACTGAATGTGTCGAAAATTCAGGCGCAATCTGTGGTCATTTCATTAATTAACTTTAAAGAAATGTACTTTTTTTCTGACTCCTCTTTGCCTGTCTCATTTTTACCATGTTCCAAATAGTTCTGATGTTGTTGCTGGAGGAACCCACTTTTTCTTGGAAATACATACGCGTTGATTCTCTAATGATTTCCTTCTTACATTGCCTTTTTCGGTTCATTTTTTCTAAGTGGTTTTTGCTCTGTGAAGAGGTATAATTTGAAATCTGATTTCCTTTCTCCATGTGGCTATAGTGAAAGGAAACAAAACGATGCAACCACGTTTAATACGTAGACAATAATGTGGCATTCAAACATATTCGTCAAAATATATAAAGATGAAGAACGACAGTTTTCGTCAGGCTGTTATTTTAAAATATTACTTTACTAAACACTACTAGCAAGTTTCGAACTTTCCTCGGTGTCAAGTGATAACGTACCTGGATACATAATTTCCATATGTCGAATGAAACGAAATTCACACGCCATGCACAGCTATGCATAGCTCGATCGTTAATGTACACGACCCAGCTATGCATTACCGTGCATGGCATGTAACTTCCGTTTTATACAAGATATGAGCACTATATATCCACATCTATTACGCACTTGAGAGTGAAGAAAGCTCCAAAATAGTTGGCAGTGCTCCATAAAGTACGGTTTTAAAACACTAGACTGCATGAAACTGTCTTTGTTTCAATTTATAAACGCCGTCGTGCACAGCAAGAAGTCAGAATGTAATGACGCTAACAGTCAGCCATCTCTCCAGCCTGGAACTCCCTTGCCGGCCGGAGTGGCCGTGCGGTTCTAGGCGCTACAGTCTGGAACCGCGTGACCGCTACGGTCGCAGGTTCGAATCCTGCCTCGGGCATGGATGTGTGTGAAGTCCTTAGGTTAGTTAGGTTTAAGTAGTTCTAAGTTCTAGGGGATTGATGACCACAGCAGTTGAGTCCCATAGTGCTCAGAGCCATTTGAACCATTTTTGCAACGCCCTTTTTCCGCAGTCATTATCCGTGCTTGCACTGTGAGGTTTTTCCATGCACTACGTAAAGTGGAACGTCGATATAGCTTGTTCCCTTTACAGCTCTTTTTGGAGGTGATAATTAAAACATAATGACTGCCCTTTGTAAAAGATATAGCCTTGTAAATGTTATGACTAGACGAAACGACAGTCGTCTGGCCGTAACTGTGGGGGTCTTTGATTGCTCTGAGAGATCAAAAAAATGGTTCAAATGGCTCTGAGCACTATGGGACTTAACTTCTAAGGTCATCAGTCCCCTAGAACTTAGAACTACTTAAACCTAACTAACCTAAGGACATCACACACATCCATGCCCGAGGCAGGATTCGAACCTGCGACCGTAGCGGTCGCGCAGTTCCAGACTGTAGCGCCTAGAACCGCTCGGCCACCCCGGCCGGCTCTGAGAGATCACTCATTGGAACTACAACATAGAAACAGTAGCTCACTTTATTACATGAATGAACAGAAAGATTTATTTAACTTGATACAGCTCTTTGCCACTTGAGTGCTTGATTACTTACAACTGTCGTTGACTATTGAGGCATCACTTGATGAATACGGTCACAAATTCTCCCCTTGAAGTTACAAAGATTTACAAAAGTACATTTCCATCTCTTACTTGAATAACTCTTTGGTCCTACTCAATTACATTGACTGCTTCAGCTGAGGTTACAAACCGGGGCAGAGCCTTCCATGCTTGACTCTATATTAACCTCCGTGTGATGGTGCTGACGTGCTGAGAGAGGGCGTGTCTTCTTCAGCCTCTCCCATTCGTCATTGCGGATTGCAGCGAGACATCTTTAATGTCTGTGGTATCGAAGCACGTTGTCGACTGTTGTGTGGCACAGTGGTCTTTGAACGGCACCTCAGTAAATAGTGTGTGATGATCAAAGTCGGTGCCGGCCTTGGTGGCCGAGCGGTTCTAGGCGCTTCAGTCCAGAACCGCGCAACTGCTATGGTCGCAGGTTCGAATCCTGCCTCGGGCATGAATGTGTGTGATGTCCTTAGGTTAGTTAGGTTTAAGTAGTTCTAAATTCTATGGGACTTATGACCTCAGATATCAAGTCCCATAGTGCTCAGAGCCATTTTGACCAAAATAATGATGGCTGGTTGGTTGATTTTGGGGAGGGGGCGAAGCAGCGAGGTCAACAGTCCCATAGGATTAGGGAAGGAAGCTGGCTGTGCCCTTTCAACGGAACCATTCCGGCATTTGCCTCAATGCCGGATTTAGGTAAATCACAGAAAACCTCAGTCAGGATGGCCAGAGGCGGATTTGAAGAGTCGTCCTCCCGAATGCGAGTCCAGTGTGCTAACCACTGCGTCTCTTCGCTCGGTAATGATGGCTCAACAGGCTATGATGGCCTGCAGTTTGCTAATCACTAGACTGGTTGATCGAATGCCATGCAGGATAGAGCCATAGTCGAAATGGCGTAAGAAGACCCCAGACAGCTCAGAGCTTTGGTGCCAGCATTCAGTTGTGAAGTGCTAACGGCTGCAGGCGAAGAAATAGCCGTCTGCAGAGCTGCTACAACTGAGGCGTTTTCACAGACACGTTTAGGAAATCGCATTACGTGTTTGGTTGATGTAGGCTACGAATTTACTGCATCCAGCCCAATGCGACTTACCGCCGACATACCGTATTTATTCGGATCTAAGCCGCACTCGAATCTAAGCCGCACCTGAAAAATGAGACTCGAAATCGAGGAAAAAATTTTTTACCGAATCTAAGCCGCACCTGAAATTTGAGACTTGCAATTCAAGGGGAGAGAAAAGTTTTAGACTGACCTAAAAATCGAAACAAAGTTGGCCCATTGTAACATGAGACAAAAATTAGCTCGAATGGATGAAGATACAGCAACAGTAGTTTGGTTCGAGTCGTAAGCTTAACTGTTAAGCTTTTCCAAGTAGTCATTGCTATGTGTCAGGCGCTCCGTCCGTATTTATACGTGTACCCTTCCTTTTTTACGTCCTTCATCTGGTTTTAATCGATTCCTTATTTTGCTTTGATCTGATAAGTGCCGTTCTCCTTGTTATAGGTGTTTACGTCACTCTAAGCTGAAAATGCATTATTGTGCTGTGTAACGCATTGTTTGTCGCCTTCTGATAATGAGTGTTTACGACCTGTCACCACTCGCGGCGTGGCTTCCTTTTGTGCACGCTACTGCGGCTTAAAAAAAAAGAATAAAAAAAAGAGAGGAATTCTCTTATAAGCGAAACAATGGCAAGACACTGCTATTTGTTGTTACTTACAGTGCTACTTTGTTTGATGATGATCAGCAACAACCAAATAATAGACTGCGTATGATAGAAGATGTTCTGACCGAGAGTTTACCGAAATATTTTTCTCCGTTTGAAAATCTTTGCAGACGCCTCTTTAGTACATTACATTCTGCACAGAAATTAGAGTCATCTTAGATTTAAAAATCTAGTCAGTTGCCCTGCTTCATTTCTGACTGTATCACTACTCAGTATAAGAATAATATGAATATAAACATGACATGATATATATATTCTTCCGCGTTTGCTGTTGTCTCACTCTAGTTTTGTAGTTTATTAGGCAAACAGGATTTAAATGAGATAGCAGCAAAGACGAAAGAATACATGGCATAATGTTTACATTCTTCAACCTTTTCTTTTAATTTATTTACAGGCGCAGAGGTTTTGGCCTTGCCTCCAAAGCATGCCAGTGTAACGCTAGATATATTCGATGGCAGAAGTTAGTTGTGCCGGCATCTACCAACATTTTTCAGAACTTCCGCTTACTTTGCACTCGATTCTAAGCCGTAGGCGGATTTTTGGATTACAAAAACCAGAATAAAAGTGCAGCTTAGATTCGAGTAAATACGGTACGTGTTTCGCACGCAGTGGCAAGTGTGCGGAATACTGCAAGCAGCCGGCACGCGACCAGAAGGCGTGGCACATGCAGACATTGCAGTGCAGATCGGTGCTCGGCTGCGATCCGCTCGTCGCCAGATACGGCGTCACTTCCGGTACCCCGCGGCGGCGGCAGGTCTGACTTCCGGTGCCCCGGTCTCGCCACGCCGCTACGCACTTTCCCCTGACCTGCGCTCGCGCCGCCAGCGGCTCGTGTCGGAATGCCTGTGGCCCTCCCACACCTCGCTTCTCGTGCTGTCCCGCCTGGGGCTGTGCATACCTGTCTGTGGCGACTTTCCAGACGTAAACAACAGACAGCTCTAGATTTCCCCGGTTTCACGTGCTCGCAGGTACAAAATATTTTTCACCTGCTCCTACAGCTGGACATGTTAGATGTTATGCTTGGATTGCAACGGTGCTATTACAAGGAACGAATATCAGCGAACGAGCATTTTCTCTGGTGCAAACTGTAAGCGAGTAGGAGCGAACAGCAGTTACTCTTGTTCCGTCGGCATTGACAAATGCTGGTTGTCGGTCTTCCAGCGAACTGTCGAAGGAAGTTTGCGTGCTCTATACTTTGGTGCTCGCACCGGCGTGATCAACAATGATACTCGTTTTCTCAATTTCCAGGTTTTCTCATGTGAACTAATTTTTTCACTATAGGTGAGCTGTGTGAATGATAGAATGGTCAGTAGAGATTATAATGTTGCTGATAGAAGACTGTAGATATCGTAGGTGCTTAAAGAAATATTCGAAGAACAAAGAACGATAGTAAAGATAAATTTACATTAAAAAGGCAAGAACTCCTGAAGGCGTTAGGCAAGAGTGCAGTATGTCCACATAGTTATTCAGCATCTACATAGAATGCTGTATAGCTACCGGAACAACTAGAGGAAGAGTACAGCTGCATCGGTTTTTGGACGACGTAGCTGTAATAGTTTCAGATGACAAAAACTTTTTAAAAGTTCTCGGACACCTATTAGTACACATTATTATGGGACTTGAACGCAGCTGGACACTTTCATGAAGTCTTTGTTCATCCATTACAGACTGTGAGACAACGGCTGGCATGTATTTCTTGATGCAATAATTTACCAACAGCCGTATGTTTTGTAGAAATTTATTTTATGAACTTTTTATGTGCTATCAGTTTCGGCATTACATTGATGCCATCTTCAGGCCCCTCTACAAAGAGTAGAACAAATGTACTATTATAAAAATATAGAACGTACGTTAACAGTTGACAGGTATCATGTTACTATGTAAGTGGCTCAAAAGGACATATCGTATATCATTAAAACTATACGTAACATTAGGGAAAATATGCTTCTGCCTATGTCACGCTGTTGTTAACAGTTTTCACTGTTTTACTCAAATATATCATAATACACTCCTGGAAATGGAAAAAAGAACACATTGACACCGGTGTGTCAGACCCACCATACTTGCTCCGGACACTGCGAGAGGGCTGTACAAGCAATGATCACACGCACGGCACAGCGGACACACCAGGAACCGCGGTGTTGGCCGTCGAATGGCGCTAGCTGCGCAGCATTTGTGCACCGCCGCCGTCAGTGTCAGCCAGTTTGCCGTGGCATACGGAGCTCAATCGCAGTCTTTAACACTGGTAGCATGCCGCGACAGCGTGGACGTGAACCTTATGTGCAGTTGACGGACTTTGAGCGAGGGCGTGTAGTGGGCATGCGGGAGGCCGGGTGGACGTACCGCCGAATTGCTCAACACGTACATCGATGTTGTCGCCAGTGGTCGGCGGAAGGTGCACGTGCCCGTCGACCTGGGACCGGACCGCAGCGACGCACGGATGCACGCCAAGGCCGTAGGATCCTACGCAGTGCCGTAGGGGACCGCACCGCCACTTCCCAGCAAATTAGGGACACTGTTGCTCCTGCGGTATCGGCGAGGATCATTCGCAACCGTCTCCATGAAGCTGGGCTACGGTCCCGCACAACGTTAGGCCCCAACATCGTGCAGCCCGCCTCCAGTGGTGTCGCGACAGGCGTGAATGGAGGGACGAATGGAGACGTGTCGTCTTCAGCGATGAGAGTCGCTTCTGCCTTGGTGCCAATGATGGTCGTATGCGTGTTTGGCGCCGTGCAGGTGAGCGCCACAATCAGGACTGCATACGACCGAGGCACACAGGGCCAACACCCGGCATCATGGTGTGGGGAGCGATCTCCTACACTGGCCGTACACCACTGGTGATCGTCGAGGGGACACTGAATAGTGCACGGTACATCCAAACCGTCATCGAACCCATCGTTCTACCATTCCTAGACCGGCAAGGGAACTTGCTGTTCCAACAGGACAATGCACGTCCGCATGTATCCCGTGCCACCCAACGTGCTCTAGAAGGTGTAAGTCAACTACCCTGGCCAGCCAGATCTCCGGATCTGTCCCTATTGAGCATGTTTGGGACTGGATGAAGCGTCGTCTCACGCGGTCTGCACGTCCAGCACGAACGCTGGTCCAACTGAGGCGCCAGGTGGAAATGGCATGGCAAGCCGTTCCACAGGACTACATCCAGCATCTCTACGATCGTCTCCATGGGAGAATAGCAGCCTGCATTGCTGCGAAAGGTGGATATACACTGTACTAGTGCCGACATTGTGCATGGTCTGTTGCCTGTGTCTATGTGCCTGTGGTTCTGTCAGTGTGATCATGTGATGTATCTGACCCCAGGAATGTGTCAATAAAGTTTCCCCTTCCTGGGACAATGAATTCACGGTGTTCTTATTTCAATTTCCAGGAGTGTAGATGAACATATGTATACGCTATTATCCATAAATCCGTAACCCACAGTTGTAATAGGCCATGCAACCCAACAATCACATGTACTGCATGAAATCATATGTCCAGTGGAAGAAGATTTATTAAAATAATTAACTAATATAAATAAGTAATAAAACAAAATTAAAATACAATAAAATGCGACATAACCATGTCAGAATACATAAGTTACGTAATTGTAGCCTAGGTCGTGTTGTGTGTGGTACGATAAATAGCTGCCGCAATATTAACGATAAGAAGCATAAAAAAGTTTGTCTTAGAACCCATGTGCATTCACGAACTAAACCAATGTAATCGTACTATAAAAATCATCAAACACCTGGTCCCGTAGGCGCTACACTAGAACCCTTATTAAGACCACCTCGCACTGTGCTGAGTGGATTAATGCAACGACAGTAGCTGCCTCATATAGTCATAGTGACGAAAAAGATTCTCGATCTCTGCGTATCAAAAAATGTCTACCTCTCTACATATAAGCCCTATACAATTATGTAGGATTCTGCCAAGTGGAATCGAACGAATAAAAATGAAAAAAAAGGGAAGGAGGCCGCCTATAAGTCCGAACATAAACCTTAAATTAAATATATACCATCCCTATGACTAAGGGTACTACGTATAACCATGTCACACCATTCTCAAGGTTGCATTAAGGCCGGGTGTAGTAACGTATGACTATGGTTCAAATGGCTCTGAGCACTATGGGACTCAACTGCTGAGGTCATTAGTCCCCTAGAACTTAGAACTAGTTAAACCTAACTAACCTAAGGACATCACAAACATCCATGCCCGAGGCAGGATTCGAACCTGCGACCGTAGCGGTCTTGCGGTTCCAGACTGCAGCGCCTTTAACCGCACGGCCACTTCGGCCGGCTAACGTATGACTATCAGGATCTTAAGTACATAATCCAGAGTCATCACATTCTGTCTAAAGACCTTGGTGAGTTAGGAACTGGCTTTCATGAAGTGTCTGCATGTCTGTAGATGAATGGCAACCAATTCATCCTCAAGAGTCAAAACAAGGGAAGGTGATAATTTTGGCTCTTGGGGTCCCGAGCGAAGTCGATATTCTAACTCATTCCAAAGGTGCTCTATCTGATTCATGTCGGGATACTCGGCAGGCCGGGCCATTTAGAAATGTTATTGTCCACAAACCATTGCCTCACAGATGGTGCTTTATGGCAGGGTGCACTGTCACGCTGATGTAATCATCGACTCCGAACTGTTCCTCTAGTGTACGCACTAAGAAGTCTGTAAAATATATTCAGTTCATTTTGCATTTAGCGTTGCTTTAAGCACCCTAAGTGTAGTGGACTGACAAGGCAGCCAGTCCACAGTGACGGGTAGCCGAGAGGGCACACGTACACACACGCCGACTGGCGCGAAGTCTGGAACAGGATTCGTAATGAATGTGATAAAGAAAAGAACGTAGCTACTAGAACACTTAACTTTTATATCGTCCTTTGGTATACAGCATTCTTGATGATACAAGTGAGACTATCTTGAAAAACATGCAATGGTACAAATGGCGCCTTGCTAGGTCGTAGCCATGGACTTAGCTGAAGGCTATTCTAACTGTCTCTCGGCAAATGAGAGAAAGGCTTCGTCAGTGTAGTCGCTAGCAACGTCGTCGTACAACTGGGGCGAGTACTAGTCAGTCTCTCGAGACCTGCCTTGTGGTGGCGCTCGGTCTGCGATCCTGACAGTGGCGACACGCGGGTCCGACATGTACTAATGGACCGCGGCCGATTTAAGCTACCACCTAGCAAGTGTGGTGTCTGGCGGTGACACCACACTAAGGGTGCCATACTCGAACCACGAGAAGGACCTCCATACCGTAACACAAACTCCTCTGTACTTCACTATTGGCAGTAAATAAAATGGCAGCTAATGGTCTCCAGGCATTCGCCAAACCCAAATCGTATGCCACTACTCCAAATCACTCGTTTCGAGTCATCCATTGTCGAGTAGCACCGAGGTTTACGCCATTTCAAGCGTCGCTTAGCCACAACCACAGAAATATGTGCCTGATGACCAGTTCTCAGACTTTGTACTCAATTCTTTTTAACTCCCTACCCAGTCTTTATACTGTCTGGATTGCAGGTTGAAAGGTCTCTGTTGGATTCCTTTCATGTTAATTTCTTAAATATGTTGCCATTTACGGCATAAATTCCTCTTCTAAATTTACCTTGGTGTTTCTGACTATCTGGGAGGAGACTGAGCAGTGGAACGTCTTACTTTTACACATAAACAAGAACGATCTGTCACACTACTACACTTTAAAACACAGTTTATACGTAATTCATGTCACACAGTCTCATACGGAACCTACATCCGCTTTCTTTTATATACTGTATATGATAAGATATTGTCATCCCCCTTCCCTTCTGTGTGAGAGGATGAATGAGCAAATGTATTTCTAGTTGCATGCTTGATGGTAGCAGAAAAGCCTGTCTGTGCTAGAGAACAGTAGGACCAACGTCGGAACAGGTAGCTACGCTTTCTAGAAGCAAAGAGGTTTCTATCCTTAGTATGGTCCTGTCCGTCCCTTGTCATGTTGGTATAGGAAGCTGCCTCTCTGGTCACTTCCGTTTGTATTTGTGAAGCACGCTCGGGAGGAGCCCAGGTCAGTCTGCCCGCGGCGAGCGTCTGAAGTGGTAAGATCTCTGGCTAAGCGCATGTCTGCTAAGTCCGTAGGACAATGGATTTGTTAAGTTCAGCCTAACTGAAAATTTAATCACCTTTATTTCAGGTTTGGATCTAAAATATCTAATGTTATCTTAAATTGCAAGCATTTTGAGTGTGAAGTTCAGAATATCTTCCAGTAGTTACTTTGTCACTACTTTGTGAGTAAAGTGGAACCACGTGTTGATCAGTAACTGTAACTAAGATCATCAATCTTAAATGCGAATGTGCGTGAGATTATAACGTCTCGTCTTGACAATATTTTTCAATATAGCAACTTTTCTTTATGTTCAACCCACATGGGGTGTCCTTTGTGAGACCAGTACCACGTGCTTATACAATTGTTTGACCCATCAGGTTAATAGTAAGACGATAGTAACCAGTTGGAGGTTTTTCTTTTGTAAATTGCTTTTCGATCTAATTTATTTTAATTATCAAAATTATTGTGGAGTTACACTCTTTGTGTAAACCAAGTTGACCACGTGAAGCATGTGGTGTAATCATCAAAGTAGCCCTCAGCTATTCTTTTCGGGAAGATTTCACAGAGAGTTAGTATGAATTTAGTATACCAGTGTGTGGTAATTACATGGCGGACACGATTGCATTACGAACGTAACTTCTTTGGGTGAAAATTGAATCGGTTGGTTGTGGTTAATTTCCTCTTGCATATGTTTCAACGTTCTTCGTGTGTTATTTTATGAATGCAGTGTTGTATGCAGTCTCCCAATCCTGGCTCCATATTTGATGTGTTCCGTAAGATTACAAACTCACATTTTCACAGTCCTAAATAAGGCACCAGCTTAGTTATGACTCAAGTTTAATATGCTGAAATTTCAATGATCAATGTTAGACTAAATTTCCAAATATAAACTGATTTATTTCTTTTTATTTAAATTCTCTTTTATATATATATATACTTACTTACTTACTTATCGCGAATGGACCCAGAAGGATCACGCAAAGCTTTCTGACGTCGTTTCTTCCATACTTCTTTCATTCGTTCTCCATGTTTTCTTTTTCTTTCTTCTGTCCATTTTGTTCCTGGTCTCTTTAGTGCTTCCTTCTCCGACAATACATTCCACTTTTCCACCTTATTTCTAAAAGTTTTTCTATCTTTGACATCTGTAAGTTCAATATTTGCTTTTTGTAAATCTAATTTTACTTGGCTAATCCATGGTGTTGTTGATTTGACTTTTTCTATGTAAGTGAGAATTCTGTTGGTGAGTCGTGTGGGGGGAAGTCTAGTGACATGTCCATAAAATTTTAATCTTCGCCTTCTTATGTCTGCTGCCAGGTTTGATATAGTTTCTGTGGTTTTTCTTGATTGTATCCGGTATCCTTCTTCTGTTAATTTTGGACCTAAAATCTTTCTCATAATTTTTCGTTCTTCTTTTAGTATTTTTTCTAAATCACATTTTGTGTGGAGTGTGAGCGTTTCACTAGCATATAGTGCTGCTGGCTTAATTACTGCGCAGTAGTGTCTGATTTTTGTGTTCGAGGAGATGCATTTTTTATTGTATATTTCATGTGTCATACCATACGCTCTCTTCATTTTCTGTTGTCTGATCTTCTGTGCAACTTTCTCTCCTCCGGTTGGCTCCAAAATTTCACCTAGGTATTTAAAATGTTTTACTCTATTTATTTTTCCATATTTTGTGTTCAAACTGTGTACATGGAATTTTGTACAGAAAAATTCTGTCTTTTGAAACGAAATTTGTAAACCTACTTTATCCGCGCATTCCTTAAGGATCTCTATTTGTTTGGTGGCGATTTCTTCATCATCTGCAAGTATGGCCAAGTCGTCCGCGAATGCTAAACAAGATATCTCCACGTTGTCTTTGGTTCTACCAAGATGGATTGGTTTCCAGTAGGATTGATTTTTTAATTCTTTTTCCCATTCCTTAATGACTTTATCCAGGACTATATTAAACAAAAGTGGAGATAGCCCGTCACCTTGACGTACTCCAGTTTTTATGAGAAACGGTTCAGAGATTTCTCCCCTGAATTTAACTTTAGATACAGTGTCTGTCAGTGATTCTTTGATAAGCCTTAGTGTTTTGGAGTCAAGTCCAAGTTCCTCTAAAATGTTAAACAAAGATTGCCGGTCAATTGAGTCATAGGCTTTCTTAAAATCTACAAATGTACAAATTATGGGGGCATTTCTAATTGCTTTGTGTTTTAATATTGTCTTTAAATTAAATATTTGTTCTATGCATGAGCGACCGGGGCGGAAGCCTGCTTGATAATCACCAATTTGGCATTCCAGCTGCTCTTGTGTTCTTTTCAGAAGGCATGTTGAGAGAATTTTGTAGGTGACTTGTAAAAGTGAGATTCCCCTGTAGTTATTGACATTTGTTCTGTCTCCTTTTTTATGTAACGGGTGAATAAGGGCACATTTCCACTCCTCTGGTAATTTTTCTGTTTCCCATATTTTTGTTATTATTTTTGTGAGCTCTTGCAACGTCTTTGGTCCTAGGTTTTTTAATAGCTCTGCAACAATGCCATCTTCGCCAGATGTTCTATTATTTTTTAAGTTTTTAATGTGACATTTGATTTCTTCCTGTGTTGGTGGTAATGAATCCGGTTGAGCGTTGGCACAGATTTCTTTGGGAAACCTTAAACTAGGTTCTGGGCAATTTAGTAGGTTAGAAAAATATTGAGCCAATACTTGACAGTTTTCCTGGTTTGTTAGGGCTAATTTACCATCTGGTTTTCTGAAACATAAATTTTGAGGGATATATCCTCGTATTTTATCTGCGAAAGTTCTGTAGAAGTCTCTTGTATTATAGTTTTGGAAATTTTCTTCTATGGCATCCAGTTGTGCCTTTGTGTACTTCCTTTTTGCTTGCCTAATAGATTTTGAAACCTGTTTTCTAACCTCGTTAGATAAATGTAGACTTTCTTGTGATTTTTTACTATTATATTCTTGAAATGCCTTTTTTCTCCTTTCCAATGCATTTTCACAGTCCGAATCCCACCAAGGGTGTTTGAATATCTTTTTCAAGGGAATAGTTTCCTTAGCTATTCGCGTGATTTTAGAATGAAATTCTTCCCATGTGTTTGCCTTTTCCTTCTCCCATTCTTCTTTTACTTTAGATTCTTTAATCTTCTTGGTGTCATATTTCTGTATTTCTGTTTTCTTCTGATGACTTCTTCGTGCTGTAAACTTGATTTTAATTCTAGTTAGGTAATGGTCTGAATCAATGTTTGCTCCTCTGCGTACTTGGACGTCGTAAATTTCTTTTTGTACTGGGTATGAAATCGCCACATAATCTATTTGAAACTCGCCAATTTGTTGTATAGGAGATCTCCATGTCTTTTGTTTTCTTGGACATTTTCTTGGAGATGTTGACATTATCTTCAGGTTATTCTGCTTACATAGTTCGACGAGCCTTGTACCATTTTTATTGGTAAATTTATGTGCAGGATATTTGCCTACGGTTTTTTGGTGGATTTTCTCTCTACCCATTTGGGCATTAAAATCGCTGAGTAGAACTTTTGTATCATCTTTTGGAATCCTGGCCATTATATTCTCCAAATTTTCCCAGAACTTTTCTGTTTCTATGGGGTTTTTCTTGTTGTCTCCGTTTGTGGGAGCATGAACATTAACCATTGTGTATGTTTTGTTGGCACATTGTAAGCGCATCGTCATTATCCTATTATTTACGGGAGTAACTTCCTTGATGGAGCTGAGCACGCTCTTGTGTATGATAAATGCCATCCCGAGATGGGGGGCTCCTCTTCCGATTCGTTTATCCGTCTTGCTCTTAAAGATGCGATAGTTGCCATAATCTGATGTTTCTTCATCTGTAAAACGTGTCTCCTGTAAAGCTAGTATTACTATCTTTTGCTTTTCAAGTTCTGTTGTAAGGTTTAGAAGTTTTCCTGGTTGGATTAATGTATTTATGTTAAAGGTTCCAATGTATGTAGGTGTTTTAAGTGGAAGTTTGCCAGAGAGCTCCGACTTTCTCTGATGTAATCGTGTAAGTCCAGGTTCCCCAGAATCCGAATTCCTGGTTGCCATCTGTTGATGGGTGGATTGGTTACCACCTGGGGTAATGTTGTTATTACTTGCACGAGTCATACTTGCTTGTAATCAAGTTGGTCCAGTGTTTCCACTGGGTGTTTAGAACCAGGGATTGTTAGTTCCTGGAGCATTATGACCAGCCGCACATTGTGTGAACAGACGCTGACCAGGATGCCGATGGTTCCCACTTCAGACGCGTCCTGGATTTGGGTGTTGACGGTGCTTATTGTAATGGCGGCACTTACTCGCCATGACACAGCAACGTCTTCGGGTTCTGTGGTTTTTGAATGAGTGTGACCCTTGCCAAAAGTCACACTCCCACACCCTCGTGATGCTGCCGCCTCGGTCCGGGACTGCTTATTTGGGTTTCCCCTTATTCGCAGCTGTCCATCATATCTGATGGATCGTTCGCTATCCGCCACCTGCGACCCGCCCTGTACCTGAGGCTCGGATAGGGTATATATATATATATATATATATATATATATATATATATATATATATATATCACCGGTTGTCGTATGACTATTAAAAGATTATAATTAATGTTAGTCTGGTTGGGAATTTGGTAAGCTAGACTGGATACCTGGTGAAACAGTTGCTCAGTAATGCAAGGTTAACTTCCCCAGACAGCTCACAGCTTTTAACCCACTTTTATGGTCTTGAACATCAGCACCGCTTTCAGAACAAATTATGCAACAACATTACAAGGTAGCACTTTGGAACTCACGAGCGATTCCATCCGCTGATTTCATGCGATTATTTACAACCACCCTTCGCAATAATCGACGATCCCTATCCGACCGTGCATTACTTTTGTCTGGTCTCGGTTTAGGTGTGGTTGATTATCCGCGTTCCCGCTTTACAGTCACATCATCAACAGTCGACAGTTGAAAGGTTCGTAATGGATTTGTTACTGATTGGAGTGACATTCATTTTATAGTCCAACTGCCGGCTGCTGTGACCGTGCGGTTCAAGGCGCTTCAGTCCGGAAACGCGCTGCTGCTACGGTCGCAGGTTCGAATCCAGCCTCGGGCATGGATGTGTGTGATGTCCTTAGGTTAGTTAGGTTTAAGTAGTTTAAAGTCTAGGGGACTGATGACCTCAGTTGTTAACTCCCACAGTGCTTAGAGCCATTTGAACCATTATAGTCCAACTTTGAAGTCTCTGAGCTCTCCTGACGTAGCCATTCTGTTATTATCGCTTCTCTACTCCGTGTCTCCTGTTACAGTAGTGGATCTGTCTCTCGTGGCACCTAGTGATATAATCCGCATTATATAGGGGTAACCGGATAGTGTAAATCTCCAAAGAAACTCAGAAATTATGGTTACAGTTGTGGCATAATTAGAGGAAAAAATAAATAGAGATCATACAAATGTTTAAGAAGTACGATAACTGAAAAAGGGTGAAGAAAAGAAGACATAAAACACAGAATTACTGAGGGAAAGCAATGTTCGTGAAAAAAGGAAAAATAATTTTGTTCAAGCAACATACGTTAAGTGTGAAGAAGGTGGTTAACATCTGCATCAGATACGTTGGTGTTATTGTTAGATTTATTTGTGTTCAAGTAGATTTAAAGTCTTTAATTGCGGATTCTTTTGATGTATAAGAATAATTATTGGTAGTTTTAATAACTATGAATTGATGAGGTTGTATAGGAGAACTATAGAACGAAGAAGACAAGACCGGACTGGTCCCACAACCAGTTCCTTGTAAACGTCCTAGAAGGAACAGTAAAAGGAAAGATAACCAAAGTAAGATGTAGACGTAATGCAAGTGTCTTTAATTACGGAGAAATCAAGAAGTTAGCTTCTAAGAGATCCAGATGAAAAACAGCCAACTGGCTACCATTTTGGGTGATCAGGTCCATGCAATGGTACAATTTTTGATCCCCAATGGTGATGCTGTGTTACTCTTGTAACCCGTTCACACAGCTCGGGTCTTCCAGGACAGGTCTTGTGAGCACCAGGATCAACTGTCGCATTCCCCTGGCCACAACAGTCACCAGGTCTCAAAATTATCGGACCTCTGTGGTCTACTTTGGAAATAAGGGTTCGTGATCGCCGTCCACCTCCATCATCGTTATCTGAACTTCATTTTGCAGGAATAATGGTATAGGATTCCATTGAAGACCATACAAGACCTGTATTTATCCATTCCGAGACGACTGCAAGCTGTAGTGAATGCCAACAGGTTTCCTACGCTGTATTAGACATGGATATGTGTCGTATTTGTGATGTTTCCATATTTTTGTCCGATCTATGTATCTATTAAGTCGAAGAAAGTAACATTAAAAATATTCAAAAGACCTGATCATTTTCTTTGCTTACGGTCAAGATGACTGTAATTATGTCACTGTTGTTGTACAATTATTACCGTAGTAACCGAATGGAAGGAAGACTCTCTCCAACACTATACACCTCCAGGAAAGTAAACTACCTGACAAAAAAAAGTTAAGCACGCGCAGAAGATATGCTCAGATGTCAGTGTAGCTTCGTACACGTATTCATCAAGCGCGAGTATGTAAATGATTTGGGTTGCAGTTCTGTAGGACAGGTAGAACGGCCACCAGGATGCATTAGTATGGTTCTTGTTTATAGCAGTTACTAGGTCTTATAACGTATATAATGAACATGAACAGCTTCAGATGTCGAGTGGTCACTTGGACTGAAACAGAAGTAGCTTACAAAATGCTTGTTCGTCCGATTCTTGAGTATTGCTCATCAGTATGGGACCCTTACCAGGTTGGATTAATAGAAGAGATAGACATGATCCAGCGAAAAGCAGCGCGATTCGTCATGGGGACATTTAGTCAGCGCGAGAGCGTTACGGAGATGCTGAACAAGCTCCAGTGGCGGACACTTCAAGAAAGGCGTTACGCAATACGGAGAGGTTTATTATCGAAATTACGAGAGAGCACATTCCGGGAAGAGATGGGCAACATATTACTACCGCCCACAAATATCTCGCGTAATGATCACAACGAAAAGATCCGAGAAATTAGAGCAAATACGGAGACTTACAAGCAGTCGTTCTTCCCACGCACAATTCGTGAGTGGAACAGGGAAGGGGGGATCAGATAGTGGTACAATAAGTACCCTCCGCCACACACCGTAAGGTGGCTCGCGGAGTATAGATGTAGATGTAGATGTAGAGATGGTGCATACTCGTTGTAGACGGCATTATCAGCACTTGAAAGTTTGAAAGAGCCCTCAACGTGGCTCTCTATTTAGTCAGCTGGTCGAATCGTGTTGCGGCAAGAAAGGAAGAATGAATTGATTGTTGGTGTTAATAACGATCATCCTCCTTTACCTCCTCTGCATTACTGCAGATGACGTGTCACTGAGCACATTTGCTCTGTGCATGCAGTACACGCGAGGCGCCTAGTTTTTTGCACTGCACTGTGTGGAATACGAAGGTTGTAACCTCCCGACAAAAATTTTATAAGTCAATAATAGTGAAATTGTAACCTCCCAGCAAGAATATGAAAGTCAATGTTAAGTGAAATGTTGTCTTCCCACAAAACTGAATAATAAAAATGAGTCAAGCGTAACCTCCTTGCAAAATTAAAGAATATTAATGGCCCAAATGTAAACTCCCCACAAAATATCGTTAAGGGATGAATATTGATCACAAACCCACAATAACATTAATTAAATAATGAAGCATGAATTGAATGTAACATCTGAACAGAAATAATTCAACCTGATAAATCTTATAAGGGCAGCAACTCTGACCTTCGGCCCTGTGAAATAATTAAACCTGAACACAAAAACCAAAATTCTTACCTCAATAAACTGCATCTATATCTGCTCTTATTTTTCGGCACAGCTCCGTGCAATGCTGGCCCATATTTAATTCTGATTCTTGGAGGAAATGCATAGGAAAATATTCTTTAAATTGAAATAAATGCTTTTTCTTCAAAAGAGTGGAAAAATTCTTTAAATTGAAATTATTACTTTTCTTTAAAAGATTTACTTTATAAAAAAATTATTATTGGGGCATTTCTTGAACAAATTAATTACAATTAACATATGTTATTAGCTTAGCGCAATGCTGCTTCATTACCTTCTACAATAATATACGTATCGTCCACCACATTCCTGACCAGACTCGTGGGCAGAGCACACCGCGGACGCATGCCAACTCGCTACACACAATTGTATCCGACTTCTACTACAAACAGAGTGCAACTCGCAACTGTTCCTGCCGACTCGGTACACGCAACTGAACTCTCGCGCGGTCAAGCGCAGACTAGCCACGATAAATAACTCTCTGGTCAGAGATTCTGTCATGCCTCGCCATCGCTGGTAATGAATGCATATGCAACGTACGCGTTTCAAGGTTCTGTTACAGTTCAATAACCTGCTGTCCCCAGCGCAGAAAACAGCACGCAGGTCGTAGGTTCTGTATCTTGAGGCTGAAACTGACTTTTAGCGAGGTTTTGTTCTGAAATAATGTATCACTTCTTTGCGATGCCACTCGCTTTTTTTAATATAGCCACATGAGAAGACTACATGATCTTAATACAACACCTTCTGGTACAGCAAAGTACACGATCAAACACAATGTTTACGAAAATGTATCTTTACACTATTTGTGGCACGTGTCTGTGCCTCATAACTACCGGAGTGAATCTTTTAAAACCGAAAACTGGCAAACACATCCTGCCACAGACAACATGACTGTACATCTCGACTGCCTAATCCAGAGCGACGAACAGGAACTTACATAAAAATTGGAAACACATCCTACGACAGACAACATGTCTGTTCTTCTCGACTGCCTAATCCGGAGTGACGAACAGCCTGAAACACTTCGCGCGCCATACCAGAAAAGGCGTGACCCGAACGCTTCCGAAGTGCTTCGTCTAGAATTTCGTCAGTCTTTTGTTTTTGATTTTAAATTGTTTTTAGTAATTCTAAAATGACTGATTGATAGTCAACTGTTGAGAGATATTTATATTAAAAACTGATGTCATTCCAATGAGTAGTTTAATTAATAATAATAAGTATACTTTAACGTTTTGGCGCCCTTGCTCCGAATACAGCAGCCAATCACAGAGCAGTAACATTATGCAGGCGGTCTTTCTCACTGGAATGGTACCGAATCTAACATCTGTCACAGGTACCTCACACCACATTTCTTCATCTATATACTTCTTGCATCTCCACTGCTCTGGGAACAGCTTCTTGGAGCCTAATATGATGGCTGACTAAGCCAGAAATATTACAGTGTAACACCCAGATTTGTGGGGCATTTGGAAGTGACAGTGTCCTGATGTTGGACTGCTTGTGAACGTGAAGGCAAGAATACTCGTCGCCAAGGTTTCGATTGTCCACGTCTGACCACCACAAGGGAGCATCGCCGTATTGTGCACCAAGCGCGTCCCTTTCACATCTGCGCCTGCTGTACGAGAACAAGTGACGGGTCCCTTGGAGTTTCTCTGTCATCCTGCGCCATGGGTCGGAGACTAGCAGTAACTGGACTTGCAAATTACCGTCCCGTGCTTAGGGTGCTGTTAACATCACAACACAAACGGCTGTGTTTGGATTGGTAACTTGTTCAGCGGCCCTACCCCATATGACCGTCGTTAGCCATTATGGCGGCTACCTAGGGAGAAGCCCCATTCTTCTGTTCTTTTGTAGAGGCACAACGGTGTTACGCCTGGGGTAGAGGTCTGCGCGGATAAGAAAAGTGCAATCCGCATCCGCAAGGTCCTAATCCGCAACCGCATCCGCATCCGCAGCATTTAATCCGCATCCTCAAGTTCCTTATCCGCATCCGCATATATTTAAGTTTTGAATGAGTAAATAATAGTAATAGACAGTAGTACTTAGACCTATGGTATGTAATGAATAGTTATTGTTAGGATGCCATTTCTGCGACAACTTAACTACTTTTGACTTCTTAAAGCACAGGAAATGCTCTATACCTACTCTAAAGCAGACCATTCCAAACAGCAAAGCATTGGCGCTCCGGAGCACACATAGTAGCGAATCGGATCTCGTGAGATTGGAAACGCTATTTAAAAACATTAAATTCAATGTAATAGTATTAAATGATGAAAATACACGTATAGAAACAATTATATTTCGCCAAGGCAGTTGAAAATGACGATGGTTTTAAACTGTTACTAGCACATTGCATCATTTACCGACAGTTTTTTTGTATTCACTGCTTGAATGTGTCACATTTTGAAGCCATTCATGTCAGCTGATGATTATATTATAGCATACGCGTTCAGTCCTCGTCATTTCCAGGTGAAAATATTTACAGTATTAGGCCTACACTGCAGAACGCTGGCGCACCTGTGAAAAAGTTAAACTGCCAGCAATAATTGACGTTGTCTGGAAGAAATAACTCGTCTTCCGAAGAGTGGTTATAGAAATTAGGAGTCCATTTAGCTTTAGCTAAAAATACGATTGAAATCTCGAACCTCACCTTTTGGCTGATTTATCGAATTAAGACCTAGCGATAAATGAAATCTCTGTTTCATTCTCAACTAAACAAAGTTTTTCACACTTTAAAACATCCTCAACATTGGTCTAAATTACTAAGACAAAATTTCCAGTAGATTTCGCAGTTAATACTTTCAATGTTAAAAAATAATTTTTTTTCAGAGTTTAATGGAACTGCAAACGATTTCAAGATGTCTATATAAAAACCACTGTCCCATAACTTCAAATGTTAGGCACTGTTCCCTGTTAAGCAATACAGAGTTACAGTTAAAATGTTCAATTTTGTTACGAATTTCAGCCCTTATCTTTACTAATTGGCTGGTAAATTAAAAGACACATTATTATTTTGGATGATATGAATATTTTGTAAATTTTCAATGTGATCAGAATAATCTTTCACAGGCTATCGCAGTCACAGCTTGTTGGTGGTCGTGAGCCGTAGTTTGAAGTCCCACTTGTAATTAATTACAAGGCCCGCCGCGCCACCGCTCCGGCCGAGCTGTTTCACTGTTCACAAAGAGCGACAATGCTCGGCGGCTGCAAATGTTACTGTAGTGCACGCTAGAATTTAGGTAGGCACTTATGAGACCATTATTACCTAGTTTAATAATATTGACGTAATAGCTGTTGAATGTCCTTGTTGCGAAGAGTAAAAACATAAAATTGAGCTCTTCAATATGAAAATTACAACAAAACAAATTGCTTATTAAATATTTCCTTCTTTTACCTAATGCTACTTAAATGTTCTTGTTGGGAATAGTAAAAATACTAACAATATGTCGAGGAAATTCTTTACTATAAATAACACAATAAAAACTCACAGGCTTCAGATTAAATATTTTCATCTTCTGCTTGCTTCTGACTCAAATTCTGTAAAAGAAAGAATCAGACGAAAAAAAAAATTGGTAACTAATTCAGATAAGCCCAAAAAATACAGTGAAGTAAGAGAAGTTGTACAAGTACCTTTTTACTTTGGAAGATTACTATGCAGGAACATGATGTCATCAATCGTCCGTGGCTTCAAAGACGTGCGTCGGTCCTGCATTATTTGTCCCGCAGTAGAGAAGCTTCTCTCAGATGGCGCGCTGGACGCTGGAATGCAGTGCACGATGTATGCGAGTTTGGAAAGACGCGGATAGACGTTTTCACGTCCATGCCACCAAGCTATCAGATCGATGCCTTCCGAAAATCGCACTTAATCATTCGTATATCTGAGAATTTCATCTGACGCAAAGTCAAGATCTCTCGTCGATTCATCTTCTGAGGAATCTTCAAATTCATTAAAAAGTACGTCAGACTTCTGTTTTTTGCAGGAATTCCAGATGTTGTTTCCTCCTTATCTTTTAATTGTGGACAATTTCTCGCAACATAATTTTTCGCTTCCTTTACAACTTCATCTTTTTCGGTTGTTGTTGTTGTGGCCTTCACTCCTGAGACTGGTTTGATGCAGCTCTCCATGCTACTCTATCCTCTACAAGCGTCTTCATCTCCCAATACTTACTGCAACCTACATCCTTCTGAATCTGCTTGGTGTATTCACCTCTTGGTCTCCCTCTACGATTTTTACCCTCCACGCTGCCCTCCAATGCTAAATTTGTGATTCCTTGATGCCTCAAAACATGTCCAACCAACCGATCCCTTCTTCTAGTCAAGTTGTGCCACAAACTTCTCTTCTCCCCAGTCCTATTCAATACCTCCACATTAGTTACGTGATCTACCCACCTTATCTTCAGCATTCTTCTGTAGCACCACATTTCGAAAGCTTCTGTTCTCTTCTTGTCCAAACTAGTTATCGTCCATGTTTCACTTCCATACATGGCTACACTCCATAGAAATACTTTCAGAAACGACTTCCTGACACTTAAATCTATACTCGATGTTAACAAAATTCTCTTCTTCAGAAACGCTTTCCTTGCCATTGCCAGTGTACATTTTATATCCTCTCTACTTCGACCATCATCAGTTATTTTACTCCCTAAATAGCAAAACTCCTTTACTACTTTAAGTGTCTCATTTCCTAATCTAATTCCCTCAGCATCACCCGATTTAATTTGACTACATTCCATTATCCTCGTTTTGCTTTTGTTGATGTTCATGTTATATCCTCCTTTCAAGACACTGTCCATTCCGTTCAACAGCTCTTCCAAGTCCTTTGCTGTCTCTGACAGAATTACAATGTCATCGGCGAACCTCAAAGTTTTTACTTCTTCTCCATGAATTTTAATACCTACTCCGAATTTTTCTTTTGTTTCCTTTACTGCTTGCTCAATATACAGATTGAATAACATCGGGGACAGGCTACAACCCTGTCTCACTCCTTTCCCAACCACTGCTTCCCTTTCATGCCCCTCGAGTTTTATAACTGCCATCTGGTTTCTGTACAAATTGTAAATAGCCTTTCGCTCCCTGTATTTTACCCCTGCCACCTTCAGAATTTGAAAGAGAGTATTCCAGTTAACATTGTCAAGAACTTTCTCTAAGTCTACAAATGCCAGAAACGTAGGTTTGCCTTTTCTTAATCTTTCTTCTAAGATAAGTCGTAAGGTTAGTATTGCCTCACGTGTTCCAACATTTCTGCGGAATCCAAACTGATCTTCCCCGAGGTCCGCTTCTACCAGTTTTTCCATTCGTCTGTGAAGAATTCGCGTTAGTATTTTGCAGCTGTGACTTATTAAGCTGATAGTTCGGTAATTTTCACATCTGTCAACACCTGCTTTCTTTGGGATTGGAATTATTATATTCTTCTTGAAGTCTGTGGGTATTTCGCCTGTCTCATACATCTTGCTCACCAGATGGTAGAGTTTTGTCATGACTGGCTCTCCCAAGGCCATCAGTAGTTCTAATGGAATGTTGTCTACTCCCGGGGCCTTGTTTCGACTCAGGTCTTTTAGTGCTCTTGCAAACTCTTCACGCAGTATCTTATCTCCCATTTCGTCTTCATCTACATCCTCTTCCATTTCCATAATATTGTCCTCAAGTACATTGCCCTTGTATAAACCCTCTATATACTTCTTCCACCTTTCTGCCTTCCCTTCTTTGCTTAGAACTGGGTTGCCATCTGAGCTCTTGATATTCATACAAGTGGTTCTCTTCTCTCCAAAGGTCTCTTTAATTTTCCTGTAGGCAGTATCTATCTTACCCCTAGTGAGACAAGCCTCTACATCCTTACATTTGTCCTCTAGCCATCCCTGCTTAGCCATTTTGCACTTCCTGTCTATCTCATTTTTGAGACGTTTGTATTCCTTTTTGCCCGCTTCATTTACTGCATTTTTATATTTTCTCCTTTCATCAGTTAAATTCAATATTTCTTCTGTTACCCACTGCTACTTTCAGTTTATCCAGGTCCCATCTCCTTAAATTCCCACCTTTTTGCAGTTTCTTCAGTTTCAATCTGCAGTTCATAACCAATAGATTGTGGTCAGAGTCCACATCTGCCCCTGGAAATGTCTTACAATTTAAAGCCTGGTTCCTAAATCTCTGTCTTACCATTATATAATCTATCTGATACCTTTTAGTATCTCCAGGATTCTTCCAGGTATACAACCTTCTTTTATGATTCTTGAACCAAGTGTTAGTTACGATTAAGTTATGCTCTGTGCAAAATTCTACAAGGCGGCTTCCTCTTTCATTTCTTCCCCCCAATCCATATTCACCTACTATGTTTCCTTCTCTTCCTTTTCCTACTGACGAATTCCAGTCACCCATGACTATTAAATTTTCGTCTCCCTTCACTACCTGAATAATTTCTTTTATCTCGTCATACATTTCATCTATTTCTTCATCATCTGCAGAGCTAGTTGGCATATAAACTTGTACTACTGTAGTGGGCGTGGGCTTCGTGTCTGTCTTGGCCACAATAATGCGTTCACTATGCTGTTTGTAGTAGCTAACCCGGACTCCTATTTTTTTATTCATTATTAAACCTACTCCTGCATTACCCCTATTTGATTTTGTATTTATAACCCTGTATTCACCTGACCAAAAGTGTTGTTCCTCCTGCCACCGAACTTCACTAATTCCCACTATATCTAACTTTAACCTATCCATTTCCCTTTTTAAATTTTCTAATCTACCTGCCCGATTAAGGGATCTGACATTCCACGCTCCGATCCGTAGAACGCCAGTTTTCTTTCTCCTGATAACGACGTCCTCTTGAGTAGTCCCCGCCCGGAGATCCGAATGGGGGACTATTTTACCTCCGGAATATTTTACCCAAGAGGACCCCATCATCATTTAATCATACAGTAAAGCTGCATGTCCTCGGGAAAAAATACGTCTGTAGTTTCCCCCTGCTTTCAGCTGTTCGCAGTACCAGCACAGCAAGGCCGTTTTGGTTAATGTTACAAGGCCAGATCAGTCAATCATCCAGACTGTTGCCCCTGCAACTACTGAAAAGGCTGCTGCCCCTCTTCAGGAACCACATGTTTGTGTTGCCTCTCAACAGATACCCCTCCGTTGTGGTTGCACCTACGGTACGGCCATCTGTATCGCTGAGGCACGCAAGCCTCCCCACCAACGGCAAGGTCCATGGTTCATGGGGGGTCTTTTTCGGCACTGCTAAGAAATTTTAGGTTTTTATATTTTGGATTCAAAAGCGTTGCAAGTTTATGGGTTACTGTTATGTCCCATTTGCTGATTAAAATAGAATTGGCTGTACTCTTTAAATCTATCAGAAATGGGCTGTCGCCATCATTTTTTTCAAGGAAGGAGAGATGTTTTAACTTCCACAACACACATAAATAAAGCGTAGGGGTTTTGTGGGCTTCGATATCACAAGAAGCTATTTTAAATGGTGTCAGAAAGGTTATTATATCTTCCGACATCCTCTTGTCTATAGAATCAATCAAATTATCTTGATTTTCCTCTGACAAAATTGACAGAACTTCAAACCATTGTGAATTAATAGACTCAAACATATCCAGTTTACTGTTCCATCGTGTGTCTATATCTCCTTTCAATGACTTCTGATGGTGATTCCGGAGACCAGATCTTTTAAAGAAAGTTGTGATAGCTCGACAGGAATTTATTAGTCGCTGCACGTCACTCTTCTCATCATTCGCGTCTCCTCGAGTCGTGTGCTCCAGCACAGTATTAAAAAAGTGTACTGAGCACGAGAGCCTCTTGTATTGGCGAAGTGCTGCCACAATATTTGGACCTCTATCCGTAACGAACACGATGTTATTCACAGCACTGAATAAATCGAACGACCGTAGTATCTTAATTAATTCAATTTTAATGTTTTATCCTGTTTTTTTAATCTCACTCTCAAAATTTCTGGTGCACAACACTCGATCCTCAAGTTTCACTTCTTCATAATTAACATAATGTGCAGTCACTCCCATATAGTTTATTTTACTGTACGAATCAGTCCATAAATCGACAGTTAGTGCTCCACTTATATCTCTGAATATATTCTGCGGAGACAGTTTCACGCAGACGATCGGCCGTTTCCTTCAAATTTCTGGATATGGTGGTTGGATGAGGTAGAAGTTCCTTAGCGCCGGCCGCGGTGGTCTAGCGCTTCTAGGCGCTCAGTCCGGAACCGCGCGACTGCTACGGTCGCAGGTTCGAATCCTGCCTCGGGCATGGAAGTGTGTGATGTCCTTAGGTTAGTTAGGTTTAAGTAGTTCTAAGTTATAGGGGACTGATGACCACAGATGTTAATTCCCATAGTGCTCAGAGCCATTTGAACTATTTTTTTTTTTTTTTTAGTTCCTTAGCACTCACTGCACCGTACTTGGCCCCCACATCAATAAGAAACTGTGCCGTCTCGAGCAACCCAGATCCACACGCAACTTTGAATGGTAAAATGTCTTTGCTGACAAGATTGATAAGTTTTTCTGTCGCGGCTGTCTTCAAATTTAGCGGAACTTCAGGAACTTTCACGTCTTTTTTTGTATTTAAATAAGTAATTATGCTACTTTGTCCAGCCTCACACGAATGTTTTAGCAAATTTGAAATTCCACTTTTGTGTCCAGTGCAGGAATATACTTTCTTACATGTGAAACAAGCCACTATATCCTTTATCTTTTCGTTGCCATCAAATACGTATCCGATTTTTTTCCAAATTGGCGATTTCAATTTGTTTTCCTTCACTAATGTAGAATCACCTTTTTTCACCTTGCACGAAATTGTATCCATCGATATGGTGTTCATTTGAAGATAGAACTTTCACAGATATTTGCTACGATGCACATTGTCACTCGGTCACTACAAAGCGCTAACTGAAGGCAGCGGAAAATTGCAACGGGCACCTGTCTGGTAGACAGTGGGCAGGTTTGCCACCCAGAGAGCACTTCACAGGCCACACAAAAGACACGGTCGCGGAAACGGATTAGGCGCAGGTCTCTTGGGTACAGCTACGTCGGTCGTAGCCAGGGGCTGAGGACAGCAGACATCCGCTCTACCCGAGCCCTGCAAGATTCCAAGAATGTCAACAGACTTGAAGTTTGCAACTAACATTACAACATACGTACTGGGCAGATGGCTTGCTCATTATCCGCAGATGACCCGCGGATATCCGCGCCGGTCGCGATTTTATCCGCCAAGTAACAAATATATCCGCATCCGTGCAGGCATCTAGCCTGGGGTCAGGGTGTAAGGAGCCATCAGGTATGACTTCAGGTCGCGACTCATAGACTGAGGGAACTCCGATGGCACAAAGCTACTTCACAGACGTTCTATTTACTTATGTGTTATTTTCATTTATTTATTTTTGTTTTCACGTCAAGTTCCTTAGGACCAAATTGAGGAGCAAATCTCCATGGTCATGGAACGTGTCAGTACATGAAATTACAACATAAAAGTAATAAAACATAAAAATAAAATGTTTATCAACCCAACAAAAGTCAAGCAATAAGTTTAAGTAAACGCAGTCAGCAATATAACCTAATAAGAGCCGGCCGGGGTGGCCGAGCGGTTCTAGGCGCTACATTCTGGAACCGCGCGACCGCTACGGCCGCAGGTTCGAATCCTGCCTCGGGCATGGATGTGTGTGTTGTCCTTAGGCTAGTTAGGTTTAAGTAGTTCTAAGTTCTAGGGGACTGATGACCTCAGATATTAAGTCCCGTAGTGCGCAGTGTCATTTGAACCTAATAAGAATCAGCTTAATTTTTCAAGGATCTCCTCAAAATTATAGAAGGATTGACCCATGAGGAAACTCTTCAATTTCGATTTGAAAGCGCGTGGATTAGTGCTAAGAATTTTGAATTGTTATGGCAGCTTATTGAAAATGGGTGCAGTAGTATGCTGCACACCTTTCTGCACAAGAGTTAAGGAAGTCCGATCCAAATGCAGGTTGGATTTCTGCCGAGTATTAACTAAGTGAAAGCTGCTTATTCTTGGGATTAAGCTGATATTGTTAACAAGGAACGACAGTAAAGAATATATACATACGAGGCGTGTTTTTTTTAAGTAAGTACCGTTTTGAAATTAAAAAAAGACGTGCTAAGATGTCTCAATAATTTTATTTTTACACGAAAGCCTGTACCTTAATCTACTTTTCTACATAATTTCCGTCAATATTGAGGCACTTGACATAACGTTGTACCAGTTTTTGAATACCAGCTTCATAGAAATCTGCCACTTGACTTGTTAACCACTGCATCACCACTGCTTCGACTTCGTTATCGTCTTGAAGACGCTGACCGCCCAGGTGTTTCTTCAAGCGCAGGAACAGATGGTAGCCACTGGGCGCAAGATCGGGGCAGTACGGAGGATGATCTAAAGTTTCCCATCGAAAAGATGTGATGAGATCTTTGGTCTGATTCGCCACATGCGGGCGGGCATTGTCTTGCAGCAAAACGATGCCCTTGCTCAACTTCCATGGACTGTTGCTTTGATTCTGGTGTGACGTAGGGCACCCATATTTCATCGACCGTAATAATTTGGCTTACGAAATCATCACCGATATTGTGGTATCGCTGAAGGAAAGTCAATGCACTGTCTAAACGTTTGGTATTGTGCACATCCGCCAACATTTTCGGTACCCAACGTGCGCACACTTTTCGGTAATTCAAGTGCTCGGTCACAATGCCATACAAAACACTACGAGAAACATTAGGAAAGTCATCCCGCAAGGAGGAAATCGTAAAGCGTCTGTTTTCTCACACCTTATTGTCCACTTCCTGCGCCAAACTTTCATTAATCACCGAAGGATTCCCACTCCGTTGTTCATCATGCACATTTGTGCGGCCATCTTTAAATGCTCTCACCCACTTTCTTACCATCCATCACTCATAATGTTTTCTCCGTAAACTGCACAAATCTCACGATGAATACCGATCGCTTTTAGGCCTTTAGCACTAAGAAATCTTATAATAGCTCGTACTTCACAGTTGGCGGGACTCACGATTGTCGGAGGCATCTTAAACACTCAGTGCACAAGGTAAGCAAGGAAGAATCAGACTGAAATGGCGTCAGTACATAGATTACAGTACAGCTTTTCATGTAAAAATAAAATTATTGAGATATCTTAGCACGTATTTTTTTTAAATTCAAAACGGTACTTACTTAAAAAACACACCTCGTATATATGGAGAGGCTAATGTCAAAATACGTTATGCAATAGTGTCGTTGTGCCATTTATTACAGCACAGTGATCGTCCACACATGGCTTGTGTCTCTGTGAACCGTCTGCGTAATGTTGAGGTGCCCCATAACCCCATGGCTAGCGAGATCCCCAGAGATGTCCCCGACAGAACATGTGTGGGGCCAGTTCGGACGCCACCTCCGTTCCAGAGCCAATTTCCTGGATGCCAAGCACCACTAACAACACAGCGGACCAGCCTGCCTTAGGAGAGGATGCAACAGCTTTATGGCACCCTTCCTAAGGCAGAGGACCGAGCGAGGTGGCGCAGTGGTTAGCACACTGGACTTGCATTCGCGAGAACAAAGGTTCATACCCGCGTCCGGCCATCCAGATTTAGGTTTTCCGCGATTTCCCTAAAGAACTCTAGGCAAAACCCAAGATGGTTCCTTTGAGAAGGCACGCTCGATTTCCTTCCCCATGCTTGACACAATCCGACCTTGTGCTCCGTCTCTAATGACCTCGATGTCGACGGGATCTTCAGCCCAATCTTCTTCCCTTTCCTTCTAAGACAGAGAAGAGTAATTGGCTCATACTGCGAAGTTGTTTGTAAACTTAATTCTGTTTTGTAATCACCAAAGCAGCATCACATAACTTCGTAATCCATGAAGTTTCGCCGCGCGGGATTAGCCGAGCGGTCTCAGGCGCTACAGTCATGGAGTGTGCGGCTGGTCCCGGCGGAGGTTCGAGTCCTCCCTCGGGCATGGGTTTGTTTGTCCTTAGGATAATTTAGGTTAAGTAGTGTGTAAGCTTCGGGACTAACGACCTTAGCAGTTAAGTCCCATAAGATTTCACACACACATTTGAACATGAAGTTTCGTCTCCTCCTCCACTTCTTGGCGTTTCACTTTTTTTTGTGTGGCAGTGTATACAGCACATTTTATCAAGTAGTCTATGAATACTTTTACAGTACAGTAATCGTTTGTTATAGTCTTCCTTATACAGTACGTACTTTATTGAAATCTTCGAGTGCTATGCATGTGTCACTGCAGACGTCAAGAGCTGTCTGAGATTTATAGGGTAATAGAATGCGAAAGACGTTATGAGTGTTCAAAATGTCCGGTTTATGTATTTTCGCCACAGCTCGGCGAATTTAGAATGGAAAAAAAAATGTACGCTGTCTGAAGCAATCCGTTATAATTAGAACGAACATCTTCGTTTATAATACACGATTATTTAAATTTATCCATGTTATATGAATGATGTTTGAGGTCTGCGACTGTATTATAAGATTATATGGAATAATTTTATACTGCTGCAGTCATTTTTTACTAATATTTTATTAGCACAATGCATTTCGACAGCATACTGCCATCATCAGGTGCATTATACTGTTACTTATAAATCAGCTGACAGGTTATGTATGGTACTGTAACTGTGTGTGCCAGTGGGGTTAAGAATCGAAAAATAAACATTTTTGTTGGCGATTTCATTTTCTGGCACACAGAGCACAGTAACAGGTAAATCACAATTTAGCATTTACACAAACGTCTGTTTACAACTTTCCAAAGAGTTTTAAAACTTTACCTGTTACTGTGCTCTGTGTGCCAGAAAATGAAATCGCCAACAAAAATGTTTATTTTTCGATTGTTAACCCCACTGGCACACACAGCTAATGTACGTAACCTATCAGCTGATGTATAAGTAACTGTATAATGCACCTGATGATGGCAGCATGCTGCCTAAATGTATTGTGCTAATAAAATATTTGTAAAAAGTGACTGCAGCAGTATAAAATTATTCCACATAATACACTGCTATGGTTGTGACAAACGTTTTTTTTTATCGAAAGACGATATGGTCTCCAATTCCACCGACGAACATCCCTAAAATATTTTTCCGTGGCTTCTCGCTTCATCTCCAGATAATAATGTCGTGTGACAAGGGCCTCCCATCGGGTAGACCGTTCGCCTGGTGCAAGTCTTTCGATCTGACGCCACTTCGGCGACTTGCGCGTCGATGGGGATGAAATGATGATGATTAGGACAACACAACACCCAGTCCCTGAGCGAAGAAAATCTCCGACCCAGCGGGGAATCGAACCCCGGCCCTTAGGATTGGCAGTCCGTCGCGCCGACCACTCAGCTACCGGGGGCGATATCTTATCTCCAGATAAGTGCCCGCGATCGATTTCCTGCCTCTATGTCTACCTAGTCCTTTCCCTAGGAGCCAAAGCTCTATAATTTCCGTCTCACTTAATGTTCATCGTGGTGTAATAAAATTATTTGAGTTTTCTTCTGGGACAGTTCCCTTCAGAATTCTTGCTCGGAGTTGATGCGACATGAAAGTACACTCTTAAGCCGCGTCAGGCTGAGTTCATAGCTGATCGTACTTTTCTAGTCGCCAACAGATCTCAGTAACACCATAACTTCTAAAATGTATTATTGACAATGACTGTTAACGTGAACGCTTTAGATGTGCCAGTCAGATGAATGATAAACACAAAGTTGAAAGTTGTGTTCATAGTTGGAAGTCGTACACTGAAACTGTGTTTAATCATTTTCTCGCTAACAATCTGAAAATGGCCTAGATTGTCTGTAAATTAGATTTCATAAAAGAAAGATTCACAAGCATACTCAGAATGACTAACGTTACGTAATTTAAATGTGCCCTATTACAAACAAAGCGCATCTCTTAAATTTAAATGAAATTTCACTAGTTGACAACTGTTCCTAATATTCTGTGAAAGCTGTTCATTTAGGTCCTACAGCAAATTCTTACCTTGTAGAGGATAACTTGACTCTCCTCTGGCTGCACTCAAAATAATGATCCGAAATAAATCGGTGCACAGGAGTTTGCATTCTTGTTGTTATTTCTGAATTAGTTTTTTATTCTCTTTTCAAAGTTATTTATTACTGTTCACGCAGTCCGCAGCTCGTGGTCTTGCGGTAGCGTTCTCGCTTTCTGCGCACGGGGTCCCGGGTTCGATTCCCGGCGGGGTCAGGGATTTTTCTCTGCCTCGTGATGACTGGGTGTTGTGTGTTCATCATCATTTCATCATCATTGACTCGCAAGTCGCCGAAGTGGCGTCAACTAAAAAGGACTTGCAATACGGCGGCCGAACTTCCCCGCATGGGGCCTCCCGGCCAACAATGCCATACGATCATTTCATTTCATTTTTCACTGTTCACGCAAACTGCAGGGCGTAACAATGTAAATTTAACCGACATTTTTCTTAGAACAGTGGTGATATGCCTTCTGAAATATTTATAAATGACAAAAGGGAATGCTTTGAAGTTCAGTCCTTTTAAAGACACAAAAGTAAACTGAAACTAATGTTAACAATCAACATTCTCTCTCTGCTCGTTGTCAAACGCGATAACGTTTGCGTCTGCAAAATATTTCTATTGTAAAAATTCGTTTTCTTGGATTTGTATAGCAGTTCTAATTAACTAATCCAAATCCCTGACTGCCAACGTGTAGATATTCTTGGACTCTATGAAATTTTTGCACAGCTATTATTACTGAACTCGCAATTGCAGATAACAAACTCAAAATAAATTGTACACATTACTTTATATGTAAGGCAACAACACCCAAAATATTCCATGAGTTGAATAAACAAGACCGCTGCATCTGTTAGAATTCTTTATTGGAAAACACGGTCGGTTTCTCGAATTAAATTTGCATTTTCAGGTGCGTCAAGTCAAACCGGTGGCAGCATTTCGCTCCATGCTGCATAGGTTACATAGTGCCCCACTGTCCAGCGTAGCTTTTGAGCGTGATTTACGCATAAGTAAGTACATAGCTGACTTCAATGGCTACGAAGCAGACGTTGTCCATAAAATTAATGGTAGTATTACAAAAAAGAGAAAGGAGTCTGCTTCAACCGTAGCACAGAGATTACCCCCCTATGTGATAGTGTTGGTAAAGATATAATTACTATACATTCCCTTACTATGGAAGCATATCCAGGAAAATAGGTAAACAGCTGGCTGTAAAGGGTGTAAAAACAGCCTATTTTATCCCCAAAAATAACGGCCACAAATGTAGACAAAGAGAGGAATCAGAAGTGGAGTTATTTACAGGTCTGGGGGTGAACAGTATTTCTTGTGACAGCCGTCTTTCAAAATACATAGTTCAAACGGGGAGAAGTTTTAATGTAAGATTTAGGGAGCATACTGCTAATTCCAGTCAGCTCTGCAGATAGCCAACCAACATTTAAAAATAAATTAAAAGAATTTCTAGATGACAACTCTTTCTACTCATTGGCTGAATTTTTAGACATAAATTAAGGGAGGGGAAAAAACCAACTTAAACATTAGTGTCATGGAATATTTTGTGTAATGTAATATCTTGTACAGATATCTTTTATTAACGTGACACGTTCCACATCATTACAAAGTGTCGTATTCATGATCTAAGGAACAAATATTAATCTAATCTGATCTAATCTAATCTAATCTCTGAACGCTCACTTACAGGAGACGAGACATACAGTTTCTGATGTTGCCGCCAGTCTTCAAATAATGCACCGGGAAAGAAAGGCAATGTTCTAAATATTTTAGAAGAATTGGAGATTTTTCGACCGTTGAAAAGAGCCCCAGAAAATACCCTCAACTCCCAGACAGAGACGTCCAAGTCAATTTTGATTATCTAAGTGGGTTATTTTTTACTAATGTAAAAAGGTTTTCATTTGTGAAAACGGTTTTATTAATTGTAAGGACATTGCACTGGATAGTGCTGGCATGTTGGTTAGTATCAGGAAGCCTTTTGAAATTACTTGTAACAGTAATTGTGACTGATACGACTCCCAAACAACGTGTATTATTCTGATTATTGCAGTTTGGTAGCATAAAATGCGCAGCCAGCCGCCAACATTTCAGTCGAGGTATCTCCATGAACCATGGACCTTGCCGTTGGTGGAGAGGCTTGCGTTCCTCAGCGATACAGATAGCCGTACCGTAGGTACAACCACAACGGAGGGGTATCTGTTGAGAGGCCAGACAAACGTGTGGTTCCTGAAGAGGGGCAGCAGCCTTTTCAGTAGTTGCAAGGGCAACAGTCTGGATGATTGACTGATCTGGCCTTGTAACAATAACCAAAACGGCCTTGCTGTGCTGGTACTGCGAACGGCTGAAAGCAAGGGGAAACTACGGCCGTAATTTTTCCCGAGGGCATGCAGCTTTGCTGTATGATTAAATGATGATTGCGTCCTCTTGGGTAAAATATTCCGGAGGTAAAATAGTCCCCCATTCGGATCTCCGGGCGGGGACTACTCAAGAGGATGTCGTTATCAGGAGAAAGAAAACTGGCGTTCTACGGATCGGAGCGTGGAATGTCAGATCCCTTAATCGGGCAGGTAGGTTAGAAAATTTAAAAAGGGAAATGTATAGGTTAAAGTTAGATATAGTGGGAATTAGTGAAGTTCGGTGGCAGGAGGAACAAGACGTCAGGTGACTACAGTGTTATCAAAGTCAAATAGGGGTAATGCAGGAGTAGGTTTAATAATGAATAGGAAAACAGGAATGCGGGTAAGCTACTACAAACAGCATAGTGAACGCATTATTGTGGCCAAGATAGATACGAAGCCCACACCTACTACAGTAGTACAAGTTTATATGCCAACTAGCTCTGCAGATGACGAAGAAATTGAAGAAATGTATGATGAAATAAAAGAAATTATTCAGATAGTGAAGGGAGACGAAAATTTAATAGTCATGGGTGACTGGAATTCGAGTGTAGGAAAAGGGAGAGAAGGAAACGTAGTAGGTGAATATGGATTGGGGCTAAGAAATGAAAGAGGAAGCCGCCTGGTAGAATTTTGCACAGAGCACAACTTAATCATAGCTAACACTTGGTTTAAGAATAATGATAGAAGGCTATATACATGGAAGAACCCTGGAGATACTAAAAGGTATCAGATAGATTATATAATGGTAAGACAGAGATTTAGGAACCAGGTTTTAAATTGTAAGACATTTCCAGGGGCAGATGTGGACTCTGACCACAATCTATTGGTTATGACCTGTAGATTAAAACTGAAGAAACTGCAAAAAGGTGGGAATTTAAGGAGATGGGACCTGGATAAACTGAAAGAACCAGAGGTTGTACAGAGTTTCAGGGAGAGCATAACAATTGACAGGAATGGGGGAAAGAAATACAGTAGAAGAGGAATGGGTAGCTTTGAGGGATGAAGTACTGAAGGCAGCAGAGGATCAAATAGGTAAAAAGACGAGGGCTAGTAGAAATCCTTGGGTAACAGAAGAAATATTGAATTTAATTGATGAAAGGAGAAAATATAAAAATGCAGTAAATGAAGCAGGCAAAAAGGAATACAAACGTCTCAAAAATGAGATCGACAGGAAGTGCAAAATGGCTAAGCAGGGATGGCTAGAGGACAAATGTAAGGATGTAGAGGCTTTTCTCACTAGGGGTAAGATAGATACTGCCTACAGGAAAATTAAAGAAACCTTTGGAGATAAGAGAACCATTTGTATGAACATCAAGAGCTCAGATGGCAACCCAGTTCTAAGCAAAGAAGGGAAAGCAGAAAGGTGGAAGGAGTATATAGAGGGTCTATACAAGGGCGATGTACTTGAGGACAATATTATGGAAATGGAAGAGGATGTAGATGAAGATGAAATGGGAGATACGATACTGCGTGAAGAGTTTGACAGAGCACTGAAAGACCTGAGTCGAAACAAGGCCTCCGGAGTAGACAACATTCCATTGGAACTACTGACGGCCTTGGGAGAGCCAGTCCTGACAAAACTCTACCATCTGGTGAGCAAGATGTATGAAACAGGTGAAATACCCTCAGACTTCAAGAAGAATATAATAATTCCAGCCGGCCGCGGTGGTCTAGCGGTTCTAGGCGCTCAGTCCGGAACCGCGCGACTGCTACGGTCGCAGGTTCGAATCCTGCCTCGGGCATGGATGTGTGTGTTGTCCTTAGGTTAGTTAGGTTTAAGTAGTTCTAAGTTCTAGGGGACTGATGACCACAGATGTTAAGTCCCATAGTGCTCAGAGCCATTTGAACCATTTTTTTTAAATAATTCCAATCCCAAAGAAAGCAGATGTTGACAGATGTGAAAATTACCGGGCAACCAGTTTAATAAGCCACAGCTGCAAAATACTAACACGAATTCTTTACAGACGAATGGAAAAACTAGTAGAAGCCGGCCTCGGGGAAGATCAGTTTGGATTCCGTACAAATACTGGAACACGTGAGGCAATACTGACCTTACGACTTATCTTAGAAGAAAGATTAAGGAAAGGCAAACCTACGTTTCTAGCATTTGTAGACTTAGAGAAAGCTTTTGACAATGTTGACTGGAATACTCTCTTTCAAATTCTAAAGTGGTAAGGGTAAAATACAGGGAGCGAAAGGCTATTTACAATTTGTACAGAAACCAGATGGCAGTTATAAGAGTCGAGGGACATGAAAGGGAAGCAGCGGTTGGGAAGGGAGTAAGACAGGGTTGTAGCCTCTCCCCGATGTTATTCAATCTGTATATTGAGCAAGCAGTAAAGGAAACAAAAGAAAATTTCGGAGTAGGTATTAAAATCCATGGAGAAGAAATAAAAACTTTGAGGTTCGCCGATGACGTTGTAATTCTGTCAGAGACAGCAAAGGACTTGGAAGAGCTGTTGAACGGAATGGATGGTGTCTTGAAGGGAGGATATAAGATGAACATCAACAAAAGCAAAACGAGGATAATGGAATGTAGTCGAATTAAGTCGGGTGATGTTGAGGGTATTAGATTAGGAAATGAGACACTTAAAGTAGTAAAGGAGTTTTGCTATTTGGGGAGCAAAATAACTGATGATGGTCGAAGTAGAGAGGATATAAAATGTAGACTGGCAATGGCAAGGAAAGCGTTTCTGAAGAAGAGAATTTTGTTAACATCGAGTATAGATTTAAGTGTCAGGAAGTCATTTCTGAACGTATTTGTATGGAGTGTAGCCATGTATGGAAGTGAAACATGGACGGTAAATAGTTTGGACAAGAAGAGAATAGAAGCTTTCGAAATGTGGTGCTACAGAAGAATGCTGAAGATTAGATGGGTAGATCACATAACTAATGAGGAAGTATTGAATAGGATTGCGGAGAAGAGAAGTTTGTGGCACAACTTGACCAGAAGAAGGGATCGGTTGGTAGGACATGTTCTGAGGCATCAAGGGATCACCAATTTAGTATTGGAGGGCATCGTGGAGGGTAAAAATCGTAGGGGGAGACCAAGAGATGAATACACTAAGCAGATTCAGAAGGATGTAGGTTGCAGTAGGTACTGGGAGATGAAGAAACCTGCACAGGATAGAGTAGCATGGAGAGCTGCATCAAACCAGTCTCAGGACTGAAGACCACAACAACAACATCTGGTTACTTAGCGTTTGCGACACTGCGCATGCGCTGCTTTCCGCGAAGGCCTCGCCACAGATAGCGGTTAGTTGGCGCCGGCAACAGCAACGCTTCCTCCACAGGCTGTCTATAATGGAGGTTGGAGATATCCTTAGACCCCAATACATTCTATCATAGACCCTCGCACATTCGTGAGTCAGAAGTTTTAAATACCTGGGTATAACTGTTGGGAATGGCTTTATCCGTGTTAAATAGAACCTTTAATCTTTTGACTTGAAGCACTCGAAGATGCAAATTTAATGTGCGAAACTGGTCGTGTTCTCCAATAAAGAATTCTAACAGTCACAGCGTTCTTGTTTATTCAAATCAAAATAATTTATCTTTTTGTTAAGTGCTGTCTCTTTGTACAATCGTCTTGAAAATCATTCTTCATTCTCAGATTACACCTCAAATAGAAACCTTCGTGCGGTACATCTGCTACCCGTGCTGCTCATTCATGACACCACACCGTCTCTCCACGACACCACTACTACTACTGCGCAAGGCCATGGCGTGACTCGACTGTTACCTACCAGCTTGTCTACGCTTTTCTCAATAATGCAGTTTCTGGAAACAAGAGATTGCATCGCTCATGTGCTCAGCATGTAAAGATACTTAAAGTGGCAGTATTCCGAATAAACAGATAATTTTCACTGTATTTGCATTCAAAGATACACCAAGTGTTAATATACCAAAATAACAGTGATTTAATAGCATTTCAAGTAGTGTGCAAGCCTTACGACGTGTTGTTCTAACAGTTGAAAGGAAATTAGTAATTATAAATGAACTAGAAACTTTCTCCAGCTTATGGGATCGGCTTTCAAAGAGAAAGAATTTTTAAAAAAAGGAAAGAAAAGCTGTTGAATTTAGCAACCAAAGCTGATAAGCTCGCCGAATCGTCACGGCATTGTGCTTGAAAACTTAGGCGAAATTAGACAAAGCACTACACTTTTCGATCCAGCAGAAGGGAGTAGAAAGTGTCCCGTACCAAATTTGATGTTAATAGAGGAAGCAGTTCCATGAAGCTCTTAATTTAGAGCTTCATCGGGATGTCTCACTCGATTAAATATCGCTACGGGGGGTCGAGAAATTGCTATTCAGGGCGAGAGATCTAATGTAACAAAGGCGCAGCTGATGCTTTTTGCAAGGAACTGTTCAGTTACATCGAACAGGTTTCTCCCGTTTCAGGTTTAAACCCCGATGAAGGTTGACTGTACTGGAAGAGTCTCTTGTACTGAAGGAAATGTTATTGAACATAATTCTAGTGAAGAAATGCCAATTGTTATCGTCTGCGCAGATTTATACAGGTAACACTATTTGAAGCTACTCGTTACTGGCAGATCTGAGAAAACCGTGACAACACGAACGTGTAACGAATTTACCACATTGTTACATGCATCAAAAAGGAGCATGTCTGGACAACTTAATCTTCAAGATTGTCTCCATTCTGTATTTGCTCCTGTTGTGTTTACGTATTTGGAGGGGAAAGGTTTATCTGATAGAGATGTCCTTATAGTGGTCAACGTGATATCTACGTATATTTTATTTTAAATAGCTTTAATTCCAGCCCGCGATAATACAGTAGATTCCCAAAACCAATATTTCCATGGATAAACTTATCTCTCAGTGGTTTGTTGTCCAGGGTTGCAGGTTCAAGGTTCCACATGTTAACTGAGGGTTGTTTTTAGGCTTCCGTACCTCCGTGGCTAAAAACGAAACACATATAGGATCAGTTTTCTGTCGGTCTACCTCCCTGTCTGTTCCACTGTTAAGACCTCTGATTCTCAAGCTGAAATTGATGTAACATGGTAAGATCTACGATCCCTTGGTTGTGTGAAAACTAAAACCTCTTAAGTCAGTGCAGTCAAAAGATACAATCAATTATATAACATATTTTGATACTCCCAATTTCATTGATCAAAATCTAGAGATGTGCTGTTTATGTAGATGTCGTGCCAGGTGGGCTAACAGTAAATCACGTGCCTGAAAATGGAGTCGATTTAGAAGAGATAGGGGATCCAGTATTAGAATCGGAATTTAAAATAGCTTTGGAGGACTTACGGTCAAATAAGACAGAAGGGATAGATAACATTCCATCAGAATTTCTAAAATCATTGGGGGAAGTGGCAACAAAACGACTATTCACGTTGGTGTGTAGAATATATGAGTCTGGCGACATACCATCTGACTTTCGGAAAAGTATCATCCACACAATTCCGAAGACGGCAAGAGCTGACAAGTGCGAGAATTATCGCACAATCAGCTTAACAGCTCATGCATCGAAGCTGCTTACAAGAATAATATACAGAAGAATGGAAAAGAAAACTGAGAATGCGCTAGGTGACGATCAGTTTGGCTTTAGGAAAAGTAAAGGGACGAGAGAGGCAATTCTGACGTTACGGCTAATAATGGAAGCAAGGCTAAAGAAAAATCAAGACACTTTCATGGGATTTGTCGACCTGGAAAAAGCGTTCGACAATATAAAATGGTGCAAGCCGTTCGAGATTCTGAAAAAAGTAGGGGTAAGCTATAGGGAGAGACGGGTCATATACAATATGTACAAAAACTAAGAGGGAATAATAAGAGTGGACGATCAAGAACGAAGTGCTCGTATTAAGAAAGGTGTAAGACAAGGCTGTAGCCTTTCGCCCCTACTTTTCAATCTGTACATCGAGGAAGCAATGATGGAAATAAAAGAAAGGTTCAGGAGTGGAATTAAAATACAAGGTGAAAGGATATTAATGATACGATTCGCTGATGACATTGCTATCCTGAGTGAAAGTGAAGAAGAATTAAATGATCTGCTGAACGGAATGAACAGTCTAATGAGTACACAGTATGTTTTGAGAGTAAATCGGAAAAAGACGAAGGTAATGAGTAGTAGTAGAAATGAGAACAGCGAGAAACTTAACATCAGGATTGATGGTCACGAAGTCAATGAAGTTAAGGAATTCTGCTACATAGGCAGTAAAATAACCAATGACGGACGGAGCAAGGAGGACATCAAAAGCAGACTCACTATGGCAAAAAAGGCATTTCTGGCCATGAGAAGTCTTCTAATATCAAATACCGGCCTTAATTTGAGGAAGAAATTTCTGAGGATGTACGTCTGGAGTACAGCATTGTATGGTAGTGAAACATTGACTGTGGGAAAACCGGAACAGAAGAGAATCGAAGCATTTGAGATGTGGTGCTATAGACGAATGTTGAAAATTAGGTGGACTGATAAGGTAAGGAATGAGGAGGTTCTACGCAGAATCGGAGAGGAAAGGAATATGTGGAAAACACTGATAAGGAGAAGGGACAGGATGATAGGACATCTGCTAAGACATGAGGGAATGACTTCCATGGTACTAAAGGGAGCTGTAGAGGGCAAAAACTGTAGAGGAAGACAGAGATTGGAATACGTGAAGCAAATAATTGAGGACGTAGGTTGCAAGTTCTACTCTGAGATGAAGAGGTTAGCACAGGAAAGGAATTCGTGGCGGGCCGCATCAAACCAGTCAGTAGACTGATGACCTAAAAAAAAAAAAAAAAAGAGGATACTTTCAGCGATGCATTTCAATGTGTGTGCAGTAATGGCAGCCCATTATTCCATCAGAGCCGAAACCAGAGAAGGCGGCAGCGATGTTGGACGCTGCGGTCTGGAGCGAAATCGACATTCTGACTTATCCCAAATGTGCTTCATAGATTACATGTCGAGACTCTCGGCAGGACAGTCACTTTCAGGAATGTTCTTGTCCACAAACAGTTGCCTCACAGATAATGCTTTACTACAGGGTTCATTGGTACTGTTCCTGTACCACAATCAATACAGAAAGCCGTAAAACCTATTCATTTCTCTCTGCATTCAGTGTTTTCTTAAGTGTAATTAGATGGACCACACTCCAGTCACGTAAAACTCGCCCAGCCCGTTGCACCTACCTCCTACATACTTCGCTGTTGGCTCTGCACATGATGGCAGGTGACGTCCTCCAGGCCTTCCCCAAACCCAAATCCTCCCATCGGATTCCCACAGAGTATAACACGATTCGTCACTCTAAATCACTCGTTTCCAGTCATCCACCGTCCAGTAGCGTCGCTCTTGACACCACCTCAAGCGTCGCTTATCACTGACTGTAGAAATGTGTGGCGTATGAGGACGTGCTCGACGTTCTACCCCATTCTTTCCAACTCTCTATGCACAGTCATTGTATTGGCTGGACTACTGGTAGCATTTCGGAACTCACGAGTGATTCCTTCTTCTGATTTCATGCTGTATTTTACAGACACCCTCTTCATGCTTGACTGTCCGTATCCGTCAGTTCATGACGTCTGTCTGGTCTTGCTTTAGCTGCAGTTGGTCGTCACGTCACCAACAACTTTAGAATGGTTAAATGATAAAATTACGTACTCAGTTTACTTCCAATAACTCCCTTAGGAGCCGCTGATATCTACTGACCGTCACGTCCTACTGTTACTGCTTCTATACGCACAACACAATACTCTTCGCATCATTTAATCGTGGTCAGTTCTTCATTAAATAAGGTTGTCCGGATACTTTTGATCAAATGGTGTATTCGGGAAACATTAACTAAAAGACAGTTTAGGATGACAGTCTATGTCTTATGTCGGGCAATAATTTTTGTTCCTTTTGAATACATTGTGGGAGTGAACAGTGATCGAAGTGTTACAAATATTTATCATCAAAACAGTCTTTTAATCTCTCTCTTCCCTACAATTTTTGTCCTATACAGATGTCTCTAAAAACAAAAAAATAATTGACTATCACAAACAGTCTTGATCACAATTTATTTATTACGGTGACCGGTTTCGACCACTACTGTGGTCATCTTCAGACCAATGAGTAAGGACCTCCTTCTGCTGGAGAATCACCAGCAGAAGGAGGTCCTATGTAGGTCGGTTCCAACAAAATATTTTCGCATTCGGAGGAGAAGGCTGGTGATTCGAATTTCGAGAGAAGACTCCGTCGCAACGAAAAACGCCTTTCTTTTAATGATTTCCAGCTCAAATCCTCAATTTCTGTGACACTCTCTCCCATATTTCGCGATAATACAAAACGTGCTGCCTTTCTTTGAACTTTTTAGATGTACTCCGTCTGTCCTATATGGTAAGGATCCAACACCACGTAGCAGTATTCTAAAAGAGGACGGACAAGCGTAGTGTAGGCAGTCTCCTTAGTGGGTGTTACATTTTCTAGGTGTCCTGCCAATAAAAAACAGTCTTTGATTAGCCTTCCCCACAACATTTTCTATGTTTTCCTTCCAATTTAAGTTGTTCGTAACTGTAATACCTAGGTATTTAGTTGAATTTACAGCTTTTAGATTAGACTGATTTATCGTGTAACCGAAGTTTACCGAATTCCTTTTAGCACTCATGTGGATGAACTCACACTTTTCGTTACTTAGGGTCAATTGCCACTTTTGGCACCATTCAGATATCTTTTCTAAATCGTTTTTCAGTTTGTTTTGATCTTCTGATGACTTTATTAGTGGATAAACGAAAGCGTCATCTACAAACAACGGAAGACGGTTGCTCATATTGTCTCCAAAATCGTTTATATAGATAAGGAACAGCAAAGGGCCTATAACACTACCTTTGGGAATGCCACAAATCACTTCTGTTTCACTCGATGACTTTCCGTCAATTACTGCGAACTGTGATCTCTCTGACAGGAAATCACAAATCCAGTCATATAACTGAGACGATAGTCCATAAGCACGCAATTTCACTACGAGCCGCTTGTGTGGTACAGTGTCAAAAGCCTTCCGGAAAACCAGAAATACGGAATCGATCTGAAATCCCTTGTCAATAGCACTCAACACTTCAGCATCTTCTACGGAGATGAACTGAACGAGGACGCCCCTGTGCCTAGACGTCTCAGTCATCGGACTTACGACCTCGCTGATTTGTACATGTGACTGCATCTGAAAAGGTCATGTATGCTGACCAAGTTTGTTGCGCAAATCCTTGAACAGCGTTTCCTTTTAGCCTGTGGCACTGTTCGGCTACAGCATGAGACGTTCGAAAGAGAGCGGCATGCATAATGCGACGTATGAACACTTGCACTGAATCTCATGGCGGCTGTTTTGAATATCATTTATAACACGGAAGACATTGATGCTAACAATGTAAACTCCCTGTCGCATCCCCTACAGTTTTAGTTGAAAAATGGCCCAGTGAATAGCCCGTCAAAAACTGAACAATGATCAAGAATGAAAACAGGAAGAAGGTGTACTGGAATAAGAAAAAACAAGCAAAATAGAAACAGTGAACGCGTCAAGCTCAATATATGGAACATCGAGCGACTTGCTCTGAGCACTATGGGACTTAACATCTGTGGTCATCAGTCCCCTAGAACTTAGAACTACTTAAACCTAACTAACCTAAGGACATCACACACGTTTCGAACCTGCGACCGTAGCACCAGCGCGGTTCCAGACTGAAGCGCCTAGAACCGCACTGCCACACCGGCCGGCTCCAGCGACTTGCGAGAACCGTGCCGTTGTGACTGTGTGGTCACGGTGTTGGACTGCAAAGTGGGACAGCCATGTTCAAGTCTTCCTCGTGCCCAATCATTTCTTTTTTTTTCACAAAATTATGAACTTGCCGTCCGGTTATGACGTGTCTGTTCTCTTTCTGTAGGCTTGGCAGTTGTCATACCATACACTGGTTACAGAATATGAGCCATGTGTCAACAAGTGTCGCAAGTAAACGCTATGAATAGTGAGAACAGGCGAGATCCCGCATAGACTTCTCATAGAAATGAAAACAACAAATCAACAGGTGTGAACTATGTTATAACAAAGACATTCAAGAGCCAAAACTTCCAAGACGGAACCCAAGAGTCATAACATGTGGTACGTGTCTAGAAAAAACTGGAGGTACGTATGTCTCGAGGTTCCTTCCGTACACCTCGCTGTTCCAAACGGACGTTACACCACGACATAGAGACAAATTTGAATACGGCGAACAGACACGCTTCATTACCGGACAGACAGCTCATAATTTTGTGTAAAAAAGGCGGACGAGTGAGAGTTGAACACTGATTTCCCCCTTCGAGTTCCTACATCGTGTCCACACAACCACGACGCCGCTGACAGTCAAATACGCTCGGTATTACACATCTTGAGCTTGGATGATTCACTGTTTCTACTTTGCTTATTTTTTCACCGTTCAGTACAGCTTCTTCCTGTTCTCATGGTTGATGTGAGTTCTGCTTTTGACGGGCTGCCCACTTGGTTATCTTACCATTAAATCAGAGGGCGGGTGGGATTGGAAGTTTCCATTGTAAGTAACGTGTAAAAACACTGTCGGAAAAAAACGCAACCCTTTCAACGGCTGTGTTCAGTGGTACCGAAGTATAATAATTGCACATTGCGGGGTTGTAGTGTTAGTGATTTATTTGGCACCGTCCCGGCGATCAGATGAGGTTCTGGAAGCCTGGCCGTGCACCCTGTATTTTGACTTTATAGACTGTAACTCTGCTGAGTTTAGAGTCGACAATGTGTGCAATATTCACTCCCACAATCAACCACGCCCCGGTGACGATTACGTACTTCAGCTACTTGAATAGGGCCGTGTTATGGACCTGCTGGAAGTTGGATGGACGTATCGTCAGGTTACTGCAGATGTTGGGCGCAATGTATCGGTAATGATGATGATGATGATGATGATGGTGATGATGTTTGGATTGTGGGGCGCTTAATTGCGCGGTTATCGGCGCCCGTACAAATTCCCCATCTTTGCTCAGTCTAATCTCGCCACTTTCATGAATGATGATGAAATGATGAGGACAACACAAACACCCAGTCGTCTCGAGGCAGGTGAAAATCCCTAACCCCGCCGGGAATCGAACCCGGGACCCCGAGCTCGGGAAGCGAGAACGCGACCGCGAGACCAGAGCTGCGGACGTATCGGTAATGTGTCGCTGCTTTAAACAATGATCTGCGGTACATTCCCACACCCGTAGACCAGATTCTGGGTGACCACGTAGTACAGAAGCACATCGAGGTTGACGTATTGGGTGAGCAGCAGTGGCCGATCGAGCATCATCCGGGGAAAAAATATGGGCACGTGTCGTACCTGATGAGTCACCAAGGACAGGGAACTTAGGATTAAGATCGCGCGTGCCTTTGGCCAGCCTACAACTGACACCACTACACCGCCATGTGTGGCTACTCCGGTGTCGTGAAAGAGTTAACAGAAGCGTGGAACGGCGCTCTGTTGTCTTCAGTGATGAGACTAGGTTCTGTCTGTGTATGGCGTATACCTGGTGAGATGGCTGTTCAGAAGTGTATTCGCCAACGATACACAGGCCTCACCCTACGCCTCATGGTGTGGGAGGCCATCAGTTATAACCCGCGGTCACATTTCGTGTTTCTGCAGCGTAAAGCAACCAGTGCCCACTGTACTGCGTAGGTAGTTATCCCCCTGCTACTGCCATTTCTTCGACGGGAAGCTGATGTGGTTTTCCAGCACGACAACGCACGTCAACATTCGGCTGCTGCGACGCAGTGTGCTCTTCATCATGTATTACATCCCTGGCCAACAAGATCCCCAGATCTGTCGCCAGTTGAATACGCATGGGACGTGGAGAAGAGGGAACGTATTCGTTCTTCGGAGCTTGTGAGTACCATTGCCGAATTGCATCAGAAGGTGCAAGGTGCTTGAGACAAACTATCGCAGGTTGCCGTTTGTCGCCTTAACGGTCTTTTCCATGCCAGAATAAACGCCTGCGTTGCAGCCAGAGGGCGGTGCACTGTGTATTTATGCAACTGTTTAGACACCCTTTACTGTGATATTTGTGTTTCATTTGGTATGAATTTATCATCATATACTGCATGGGGGCTTAATTATTTATAATGCAAATAATTTTAATTTTTTGATTTAGTAGCTGTCTGTTCGGTTACGCTGTCTCGTAACCGGTTGGCCCTGACTAGTATTAGTACGCAATCTGACTGTATAGAATAACAACAAAGAATGAAAGGAAATTTCCGTTACCACAATTAATTAATTAAGTCCCCAGCAACTATAAAAGCTACGAAGCAAAAACTACGAACAACAAAGCACAAGTGTCACTGTTCTGCGTGTGGAAGTGTGATTCAACGTACACATCTGGCACGGTTCTTCCTCAATAAGACAAGATGTTTTAAACACCATTTACACTGACTTAATTAAATAAAACTGAAATACTACAATTGCACATAGAAACCCGAATTACAGTCTAATACATGAACACAAGCCAGATGCTTTGTTGACTGAACCTGTGACCAAGAGGCATTGTTAGTTAGGAAATTAAAAAAAAAAATTAAAAAAAATGTTTTTTTACCTTCATATATATTGACTAAAAATACACTCTGATCATTACAACATCTCCATTCGAACAACATCTGCTGTCTAGCCCATCAAAACAACTGCACACGACATGGCCTCAAAAAATACAGCTATCAACATCCTCTCAGCAAAGCACTAACTACCACAACTTCTGAACAAGCACTGCCAGTGGAGGCGGCGGAATAAAACTCTTTGGCGCAATCTCTGGCGCTGTGACTCAGTATAGCCACCTTTCAATACTTCTACAACATCACTTTTCAATTAAATGCCTTTATTCTTGAGGATGCTGCTTTCTTGCGGCACTATAATGTACCAGTACTAATCGCTTTATTGCAAACTTACAGAAGCCTCAAAATTTCACCTAAACAAGAAAATGGCAAGCAAACAGCTCACTGTTCACCTTGTAGGAAGACATAAGAGAAAACCAAAACATCTAGGTTTTACGCTTGAAAGAACGCTCAGTTACAAACAACATCTATTAAGCCTGGATCAATCGTGTTCACACAAATTTGTTGATACACAACTCAACCGTACCATGAGTCTCATGACTGGTACCATCAGACCTCCATCTATTTTATGGCTACCTACACTCGGTCACATACCACCTCCGTCTCTGCGGCGGGAAGGTGTACTTGTATGGGAGTAGAAAAAACACAGAAAAATCCCAACCTCTCTGTTCACGAAGACATTCCAAGCATCAGTAATGTAAGGCTTCGCTCTCGTCTCCCAGCCCTGGAAATCACAAGAATGTTAGTTGGGAACGGCTTGAACGGTGATGTCTGCTGGTGACTCACATGGCAGATTACTGCTCGACACAAAACTTAAGATGCCATGCATATCGAGAGCAGCCCACCTGGCTTTGCACTGTCACGCAACATCTGGTCGGTTCTTAACCGAATACGAACCAACACTGGGAGGTGTGCCGACTCTTTGCACAAGTGCAAGAAAACAACTTCTCCAAGTTGTGATTGTGGCGCCGAAAAACAGACTGTTCGAAATGTTTTTAAAAGATGTCCTCTGAGAGCTTTCCCTCTCGATTCAAAAGAGCCCGCATCTCGTGGTCGTGCGGTAGCGTTCTCGCTTCCCACGCCCGGGTTCCCGGGTTCGATTCCCGGCGGGGTCAGGGATTTTCTCTGCCTCGTGATGGCTGGGTGTTGTGTGCTATCCTTAGGTTAGTTAGGTTTAAGTAGTTCTAAGTTCTAGGGGACTGATGACCATAGATGTTAAGTCCCATAGTGCTCAGAGCCACTTTTGATTCAAAAGAGTTCTTGGTGATGACGGAAGGATCAGTAGACTACTTTCTTTGCCTGGATATTAGTTTGTAGTTTGAAGGTAATTTTAATATTATTTATTTGTGCTGTATTCATACGCTAAATAAATAAATAAAACCGTCCATTTCCGAAAGTGTGTTAATATAGATGGTTTTGTTTCTGTTCCTGTCAGGAACCACCTCCTGAAATTTGTCCTCTTCCTTAGTAATTACGCTGTGCATAGAACCAATAAGTGAGGGCATTCGGTATAGGAGATAGTCTGAGATGAAGAGATTCGCACCAGAAAGTTTTGGCGCAGGCACCTTTTCGCATCTATGAATACTAGGAATCTTATATACATAACATTGACTCTGACTCAGCAAAGGAAATACTTGTAACTTGTATATTTAAATATTTTCCCAACACAACAAAAACACATGTAATCAGTTAAATGAGGGTTTTCTCCTGCGCAAAGAAGTATTGGCACACTACACGACGTTACTTATTGTGCTTGACAGACGGGGCCGTGCGTACCATATTTGTCCAGTCGAAGTTGTTCAGTCGCATGCCTGAATGCCAGTGTAAGTATAATTCACTTGTCACAATGAGCCCCAAGGCTAAGGAGCATTCTTTGTCGTCCGCAACAAGGCGATTTTATTGCATTCGCAGGGTCAAAGTTACCCTGGGATTGGTAAAGAACTTTCCGTTAATTGTAGAACAACGCAGGTAATCATCAAGAAGTTTCAAGAGCCTGGTACAACAGACAATAAACGCAGATCCGAACTTCCAAGAGTTCTTGAATGTAGGGAGCGTCGAAGGATAGTTCGTCTTGCACAAAAAGAGCCCTTTAAAAGTGCAGCGTCGTTTGTCTCGGACATCCAGCCAACGTCCAACAAACGGGTCAGTGTTCAAACTATTAGGAATGTTTTGAACGCACCTGATATTCATAGCAGATCCCCCTAACAGAAACCATTTATTTTGGAAGGTAACCAAAGAAAACGCTTGCAGTTCGCCAAAGATTATCTTAATAAAACGACTGAATTTTGGAATAGTGTGATGTTTCCTGACGAATCCAAGTTTAACTTGTCTGGATGTGACGGAAAGGGAAAAATGTGGCGCAAACCAAATACAGAGCTCCAATCATAACACGTCCTAGCTACAATAAAACGTGGGAGAGGAAGCATGGCAGGTTCTGGTCTTGGTGACATGACAGTTATTGAAGGTCTGATGGATCATCGTAAACATATCGATGTATTGCGTGGCCAGTTACCTAGCAGTGTACATAAAACTGGGTCTTGATGGAGTCTTTCACTCTCAACAAGTCAACGACCCTAAACGTACGACACTGAAAACTCGGGAGTGGTTATTATGTAATTCTCTAAGAAAGGTTTTCACTCCACTACCGACTCCTGATCCTAAGTTTATAGCGTATCTTTGGGCACACCGGGATGCGAAAGTTTGGGAACGTCTTTCTACAGGGAAGCGAGAGTTTCAGACGGAATTTTTAGAGGAACAGTCGAAGATCTCACCCGATATTACTCGCAACTTTGTTCACTTCACGTCAGGCTGTTATCAATGCCGACGGTGTGCACTCAGGCTACTAGAATTGCCTTAAGTGGATTAGAGGGACTTTAACTTAATGTTTTTTGTAGGTGTGCCAATATTATTTTGGTTTGTACAGCAACTGATTTCTTTTTGTAAACTAATATTTTTGTTGTGAGAAACCAATTATATTAGGAAAACCTTATGTTCACTACTGTACATTTAAATAAATATGACAATGTCTTGCCATCACCTTTATTTGTTTAAACTACGAATGTGTGGCGATCATCCATGCGAGCCACTCGAAGGGACTCTTTTTGTCATTTGCCGGTTCCACATCGGCCATACTTGGCTGACTCATGGCCACCTCCTCCGTCGCGAGGAGCTGCCTCAATATCACTGTTGTTCCCCCTTGACTGTCGTCCACATCTTGTTGGACTGGTCAACTTTAGCCGCTCTGCGGCGGACTTTCAACCTTCCCAGCAGACTGCCTTGGGTGTTGAGCGACAATGCCTCAACGGCTGATTCTGTTTTACTTTTTAGTCGAGAGGTGATTTTTTAATCACACAATCTACGAGTGAGAGTTCAGCCTCCTCTCCCAGGCCTCTTCCCTCCCTCCATTATAACTCTTCCTCACCTTTTTTTGCTGTTTGTTTGCCTCTGGTTCGTCTTTTCCCTATGTGTGTTCATCTCGCCTCGTCTTTTAGGCTGGAGATTTTAGTGTGTTGCAGAGTGGCTGGTCATCCTTTTTTATTCTTGTGATCAGCCAGCCCAGGCCATCTGCTATCTTATTTTAATACCTTCCACTACTTTTCCTTTTAGTGTACGTTTTCCCCTTTTGGTTAGCTTCTTTCCTTTTCTCTTTCCATGTGCTTCCCCGTTAGTTTTACGCCCTTTTACGTTCAAGGACTCTTTTTGGGTATTGTTTTAACATGAGACTTGTTTGCATGAGGAAAAGGAGACTGATGACCCTGTACTTTGGTCCGTTCACACCCAACCAACTTTTGTTTATAATGTACATACAGAGACGGACAAAAGTATTCAGACACAGATCACACGCGTATCTCACGGTCAGTTGTGACTGATGCATACACGGGATGTGTATCTGCGTATGTGCAGTAATGCAGGGAGTATGTCGAAAGAAGTCGACTACGCGAATGTCACCGTACCTTCTCCGTGGAACGATTAGTTCTGTGTTACCATCACATGCGTGTGTTTCACGCGATACAAAAGTAATCAGACACCGTCAAGCTTGAAAAGGTAACCGCAGTCTGAAGACACAACTCGGCGGCAGCAAGCAGCCAGTGTACGCAAGGCAGCTGTGTCGTACTACAGGAAACCACAGGTCTCTTCAAAATAAGACCAAAGTCGCGCCGTGGCCCGTAAAGGTAGGGAAACGACAGTGGAAGGGCGAAGGCTTATTGTGCAGCTACATATGCAGAAATAGGAAAGGTCGTCAGCCGAAGCCGAAGAACTATAAATAATATCGTCCAGAAATGGTAAGAACAAAAAACTCTCGTCAACGACAGGGGTGTCCTCAGAAACTCACGAACAGAGACAAAAGGAAGATGGTTAGAATTAGAGATGGGCAAACTGAAACACGTAACTGTTTCGAAACAAATGAAACAGTACAATGTAATGTTTCGATATGCTGTTTCGAAACAGTGAAACAATTTGTGTTTTGTAATCTAATAAACCTACACATTTTATCACCTTCAATGTCTACTGTATAAGTATGTCCATATAAACACAAATGAGGTGCGAGAGCACTAATCATGTCGCAGAAAGTATGAAACTATCACTTAGGTGTCTTGGCAGTTTCGTATTTCCTGCAGCAAATGCACTGCTTTCGTGTCGTGTGACTTTCATACTTTTCAATTGGCTGAGGACAGCCATAGCTGAAGACAGAAGAACCACCACGAACGGAACTGGAGGTGGGAGCAAACTGCAGAAACAACGGATATGCTACTGGGGTTCCCACATTCCATTAGTATGGGTTATAAACCCATCCTGCTTCTTTCCATGCACACAAAGGGAATCATTGAGGATAATAGGCACAGTCACTATAGACTCACAAATAACGCCAAATAATTCGAATAAATAACAAAATATAACAAAAAATTTTGTCTTTCAAGGTGTTTCGAACCGTTACTATACATTCACCATGCTTCCTAGTCCTTCCCGTTCACCATTACACTATCAGTGATATGTCAAACAGATGCTTGCAATTATACCTACATCAAATTTATGTATATGTCTAATAACTGTCACTCTACGCCTTTTTTATTCAAATGTTGCAGGCTTACTTGCGTTTCTTAATATGATTACAGTACATGAACAGAGAAGAATATGTTATAAAAAATTGCAACTTAACTGAATGATTTTCACATATTTATTATTTTGAATGTGAATAGTATGCGTTGTTTTATTGTTCAGTTAGTGTTTATAAAGCAGATGTTACGCCATTTCGGAATAGGATAGTCAGCTAGAAACGAAGCTTTATTTTCGGACATCTTAAGCTTCATGCTATTGCTTGTCAAAAAGATTTAGACACTCTTGAAAGTGTTTCACGAAGTGTTATGCTGTGTTTCAGTACCTGTGCCGAGCCCGAATCTCGTCCGACACAGAGCGGAATGAAACATCACTGTTTCGATACAATCAGTCCGTTCCAAGCACAGGTGGACTGAAACAGCCTTATTTTGAAACAACGATACAGTTTCTGTGTCTGGCTCGAGATCGAGACAAGGGCGGAATGAAACACCGCTGTTTCGAAACAGTGAACCACAGCCGTTCCGAAACACTGAAACAGTTCCACGTATCGATACACTGTATCGAAACATAGAAACAGTGGCCAAGTCTAGTTAGAATGGTTAAAAACGACCAGCAGACAACGGCATATGCTATAGTGGCAGAACTGGCAGAAGCGGCAGAAGCGTTGGTACCGAAGTTAGTGTAAGAACAGTGCTGGGTACAATGCCAGAGTGCCAGGCGCAAACCGTTCGTCAGTAAGTGTAACGCAAAAAAGCGGATGGTTTTTGCAGAAGAATTTGTCGGCAAAGGTGCGACCTTTCGGGACAAGATTCTGTGGAGTGATGGATGCAAATTTACTTTGAGCCATGTGGATGGCCGCAGTTTATTGTGACGTCAAGCAAACACAGAGTGGGAGCCCAAACACATGCAAGCAACCATCAAACGATGGAGGCGGCAGTGTGATAGGCGGCAATGTGATAGTGTGGCGATGCATGTCTTGCAGAAGTGTTGGCGAGCTTGTCGTTATTGAAGGCGCCATAGACAAATCGATACACTCAAACAAAATCCGACGAAAAGTGCTGCGAAGTTGGAGGAGACTTTTATTTCCAACAAGACAATGGTCCTAAGCACACCGCGGAAACTGTCAAACTGTGGATCCTATACAACACGCCACATCGCCTTATTATCCCACCACAGTTTCCGGACCTCGATCCCATCGAAAACATCTGCAATGAAATGAAAACGGGACTACACGAGCGACATGTGAACAGTTTGATACATTTGCGTGCCTTGATAGAAGAAGAATGAGTGAACATCGGTTCGGATATAACTAAAAAGGCTGTTTGCTCCATGCCACAAAGACTGAGGGCTGTAATGCAGAGAAAGGGACGCATTACCAAACACTGACTGCTGAGTGGCTGAATACTTTTGTCCACTGTATATTTCGTCTATTTTCTTTTTTCTTTCTTTCTTTTTTGTTACTTGTTGTTCTGCATATGTTCAGACTGAATAAAATATATGTTTTTAGTTAAAAACACATTTAAGGCTTACTTCTATGATTACTCCCAGTGTCTGAATACTTTTATCTGCCTCTTTGTAGTGGTAGATGTGGCAATTCTTCGTGGTGACACTGTATCTTGGCAAGCCGCACCGAACCAACTGATAGACTGACGACATGAAAGAGACGTAAGTGCTGTATGCAGTCATGGAAATAAGTATTCATACACTAGAGCGTGGAAAAGTAAACTGTCTTTATTGACAATACGAAACCAAAAACACTAATTCGATATGCACTATACACATTGGCCAGTCGCCAATGCAGCTATGGTGGTATATAGAACGAGAATGAACAAGCCTTTACAAAACAAAATACAAAAACGTCTGTCAAATTTTCTACTGCGCTGGGAATTAAGTATTCATACACCAACAGAAAAAGGACATTTCTAACAAAGCCAGAACATGTTTAATACTTCGTATGCATACTCTTCCAATATATTACTTCTCGCAACCTCCGTGGCATGGAATGGACCAATTTTCTTGTAGTTTCCGACGTGATACCTTCCCATTCTCGAAGGAGAGCCTCTTTCAAAGAGGCCTTACTGCGGATGTCGTGTTTTCTCACTCGTGTTTCTGGCTCACTCCACAAGTGTTTGGTGGGATTCAGGTCCGGACTCTGAGCTGGTGTTTTAAGAGTGTGTGGAGTGTTGTAGAGCAACAACAGCCGGACAATTTGCGCCGTATGTTTGGGATCATTGTCCTGTTGGAAGTAATAATTTCTAGGAAGACCCAAGACGTCAACACTCTGTTGTAAATTCTGTTTGAGAATCTTCATATACACAAATCTGTCCATGGTACCTTCCACAAACACTAATTTTCTCACACCGGAGGCTGACATACAGCCCCATGCCATCACTCCACCACCTCCGTGCTTCACCGTGGGTTGAATGTTGTTTCGGTGGAGGTCTGTATTCGGTCTTCTCCAGACCAAGGTCCTACCATCATTGTGCACGATATTAAATTTGCTTTCATCACTAAACAATACAGTATCGCAGAAGTCTGCTGTCTTGGATACATGCTGTTTCGAGAATTCCATCCACCACTTCCTGTTCTTTTCTCTGATGTAGGGCTTTCGCCTCGGGACCCTGGCTCTGTAGCCCGAAGATTGAGAATGGTACGAACTGACCTTGGTGTGATGTCCTTTCGAAAGTGGTCATGTACATATGCGGATAGTGCCGACGATGTCGTTTTCGGATTTTTCTTGGTGATTCTTAGTAGCATTCTGGTCTCTCTTGTTGTAAGCTTCTGTGGGCGACCGTGTCGTTCACTGTTTATTACTACATGTCTGTCCTTATATCGCTTAATGATAGATTGCACAGTCACTCGGCTTCGTCCTATGATGTTCGCAATTTCGGCATACGACTTGTGTTGAAGATATTGAGCGACAACGATGTTTCGTTCCTCAATGGTCGATTCCTTCCCCTTGCGGCGCTTTCTGCTGTTCCACGGTAGCCACGTCCGACGTGCTGTTGCTTCACGGCTGCCACACGACTACACAAGTGTGGCATGCACTAGAGGCCTGCATGACCGAGTAAGCGAGGACAAAATACGAGACGGGGCGAGCATACCCTAACTGGGTTGGCTGCCCGCACTAGTTCTAGTGACCGAGCGTAGAAGCTGTGACCGAATACGTAGCACGAAACTTCAAAAATTTTACTCGTGTCATTATCCATGTGAGTCTATAGCCAATACGGGCTTCTCATTTGTGGTGTGTCTCTCTCTGTAATCATGCAGCGCGATGAAGCCAGTGCAGTAAGACGTAAGACTGAAACCAATGTTTACACATTGAAGGAACGGGAAGGTCCAAAAAGCCAAGTAAGGAGAACATTTCTGTTAGTTGTAGGCGAAAACCGTGCGTCTACTGGGTACGTATCGTGCATAACCTGCTCCACATTATTGTGTTTCGAGCCGGGAACCACTCATTTAAAGAAACACAGTTGCAAGAAACCTCACAAAGATACAGCTCCTTCAGAGATACCAGCAATAATAAATGGTTCAAATGGCTCTGAGCACTATGGGACTTAACATATATGGTCATCAGTCCCCTAGAACTTAGAACTACTTAAACCTAACTAACCTATGGACAGCACACAACACCCAGTCATCACGAGGCAGAGAAAATCCCTGACCCCGCCGGGAATCGAACCCGGGAACAGCAATAATAAAAAGTAGTATTACAGAAAAGTGTGTTGCAATGTAGGCTAAAGATATGACTTTTAATGCTGTTTCCGGTTAAGGTTTCAGAGAACTAGGCCAAAAAATTAATTCATTTAGGTGCGCATTATGGAGAAGTTAACGTGGCAGAAGTCATTCCACGTCCCTCTACTATAAGCAGACATGTCAAAGAACAAGCTGATGCAATACGAAACAGCATAATGCCTATCAATGAAAGGAAAAATATATCTTCTGTTTGGAAATGAGACTCGTCATCTATCAGCGATTGTATTGAAATAACATTTTACTTTCCAAGTGCTTTATGAATTTAGCTGTGTCACGTACCCGCTCTTGGCTACGTTACCTTTGTATTAAAAGAGAGAGAGAGACAGAGACAGAGACGGAGATGCTTTGGATTTGCACAGTAGAGTGCAGCGAGCCGGGGCGAGGCGAGGTGAGACGTCAGCGGTGACCGGTCATGCTCGGTTATCCGTGTGTCCGGAATCCGGACAACAGACATGGGGCGAGTACGTGACCGAGCCGAGTCGTGTGGGGCCGGACATAAGCGGCTCAGTCCCCCCGTCAACAGGCGAGCAGTGACCGGTCAAACATTAAGCGTTGCAGCACTCTAGCATGCACTCCGGGGCTGCGTCAGCCGTTTGTTTGGTCCGCCGTATGAATACATTTTGACCTGTCGTAGACCGTGCGGAGTGTAACATATTTTATTTTTCCCGGAACAGATACGGGAAGCTTCATTACCAAGAACATGGTTATCTGACGCTACATCATCGTACTTATTCGTATCGGCGCTGTGGGTGATTTACTGTCCCAACACACCATCGCAGTTTGTCACCACCTACTGTATGAATACTTACTTCCATGACTGTATGCTGCGACGAGGGACGCACCCGCACTTGTCCATAGAGTGCGACGCACGCACCGCCCCTCGACGCCGCGGTTCCCGCTGACAGCGCAGGCGGCCGAGAGCCTGCGTCAGCGTCGGCGTCGGCGTCGGCGCGGCATCCGCGGAACCACCGGCTGCGGCGTCATCGCGGCGCGCTCGAGCGCTGCGGCCACGGCCAGCTGGACTTCAAAGGCTGCCATCAAGCTGCGCGCTAGCCGTGTGTCGGTGCCGCCCGCTCCGCTCTGCCCGTAACGGGAACGCCGCGACATAACAAGCCACCAGGCACTGTTGTTTTCCCCACTGTCAGCGCCTGCCTGGAGCGTGACCTCGTACGGAAAGTTTCGTCACTGGTTCCGTCTGCGCATCCAAACGCCAGGAACTCGCTGTTTACAAGAGGATCATACGAACCTGGCCTCGCCGATTTTATTCACATTCACACGGTGTGTAGGGCTCGACTATGACTTCAACATACGTAAACAGGATGACATAACTCTCAAATGTTCTCGAGAAAATCGATTTTTAAGTGGGAATGTATGTAAAACTAGCCAAAAACTTTGAAATTTTCTTTTGCCACCGTATAATTCTGTAGCATGTAAGAAATACTGTCTCCAGTTTTCAAAGTTTAACTCGTTCTACAGAGTGGTAAAAGCCACCTTGCCGGTCGAAGTGGCCGTGCGGTTCTAGGCGCTGCAGTCTGGAACCACGAGACCGCTACGGTCGCAGGTTCGAATCCCGCCTCAGGCATGGATGTGTGTGATGTCCTTAGGTTAGTTAGGTTTAACTAGTTCTAAGTTCTAGCGGACTAATGGCCTCAGAAGTTGAGTCCCATAGTGCTCAGAGCCATTTGAACCAAAAGCCACCTTGTTTGAACCAGTGCGCAGTGCCACGCCCAGTTTGCACTCAGTTCTCTCCATGTTTGCGATATTTTATTATTTCGTGTACTTCGTATCATCAGAGAAGACCTCTGTAGAGTCAAATTACAATGCGATTAATTACTATTTGGCAAACAAATGGTAATGAGATGGGGAGCTATTAATATCAATGGGGGCTACTCTGGGAAGAAGGTAGAGCTGGCAGAGGCTGCAAGCAAGATGGGGCTGGACGTTTTAGCTGTTAGTGACATTCGGGTAAGGGGTGAGAAAGAAGAGGAAGTGGGAGAATACTAGGTCTACCTGTCAGGAGTCAAAGCAGGAATAGCACAATGGGGTGTAGGGCTTTACATCAGGAAAGAAATGGAACCCAGCGTAGTTGCAACAAGGTATGTAAACGAACGACTCATGTGGATAGATTTGACAGTGTCTAGCAAGAAAATTACGATTGTGTCAGTATATTCGCATTGTGAAGGGACAGATCAAGATAAGATGGATAGTTTTTATGAGGCACTCAGTGATGTAGTTGTTAGAGTAAAGGACAAGGACAGTGTTCTGCTCATGGGTGATTTTAATGCCAGGATTAGAAATCGAACAGAAGGGTATGAACAGGTTATGGGTAAATTTGGAGAGGATATGGAGGCCAACAGGAACGGGAAACAACTCTTGGATTTCTGTGCCAGTATGGGCTTAGTAATCACAAACTCCTTTTTTAAACATAAGAATATTCACGCCAGGATTAGAAATCGAACAGAAGGGTATGAACAGGTTATGGGTAAATTTGGAGAGGATATGGAGGCCAACAGGAACGGGAAACAACTCTTGGATTTCTGTGCCAGTATGGGCTTAGTAATCACAAATTCCTTTTTTAAACATAAGAATATTCACCGGTATACTTGGGAAGGCAGGGGAACCAGATCTGTCATTGACTATATAATAATAGATCAGGAATTCAGAAAGGCAGTGAGGGACACACGTGTATTCAGGGGATTCTTTGATGACACTGATCATTATTTAATCTGCAGTGAAATTGGGATTGTGAGGCCGAAAGTGCAGGAGGTCAGGTCTATATGTAGGAGGATAAGAGTGGAGAAACTTCAGGACAAGGAAATCAGGCACAAGTACATAACAATGATCTCAGAAAGGTACCAGTTAGTCGAATGTAGTCAATTACAGTCATTGGAAAAGGAATGGACAAGGTACAGGGACACAGTACTAGAAGTGGCTAAAGAATGTCTTGGAACAGTAGTGTGTAAAGGTAGGATGAGGCAAACAGCTTGGTGGAATGACACAGTCAAGGCAGCCCGTAAAAGGAAAAAGAAGGCGTATCAAAAATGGCTACATACTAGAACTCAGGTAGACAGAGAAAGTTATGTTGAAGAAAGAAACAAAGCCAAACAGATAATTGCAGCATCCAAGAAGAAATCTTGGGAAGACTTTGGAAACAGGTTGGAGACTTTGGGTCAAGCTGCTGGAAAACCATTCTGGAGTGTAATTAGCAGTCTTCGAAAGGGAGGTAAGAAGGAAATGACAAGTATTTTGGACAGGTCAGGAAAACTGCTGGTGAATCCTGTGGATTCCTTGGGTAGATGGAGGGAATATTTTGAAGAGTTGCTCAAGGTAGGTGAAAATAAGATCATTAATGTTTCAGATTTCGAAGTACAATGGGATAGGAATGATGATGGAAATAGGATCACATTTGAGGAAGTGGAGAAAATGGTCAATAGAATGCAGTGCAATAAAGCAGCTGGGGTGGATGAAATTAAGTCGGAACTCATCAAATACAGTGGAATGTCAGGTCTTAAATGGCTACACAGGATAATTGAAATGGCCTGGGAGTCAGGACAGGTTCCATCAGACTGGACGAAAGCAGTAATCACACCAATCTTTAAACATGGAAACAGAAAAGATTGTAACAACTACAGAGGTATCTCTCTAATCAGCGTTGTGGGTAAAATCTTCTCAGGTATTGTTGAAAGGAAAGTGCGAGTATTAGTTGAGGACCAATTGGATGAAAATCAGTGTGGGTTTAGACCTCTTAGAGGTTGTCAGGACCAGATCTTTAGCTTACGGCAAATAATGGAGAAGTGTTATGAGTGCAACAGGGAATTGTATCTATGCTTTATAGATCTAGAAAAGGCATATGACCAGGTTCCTAGGAGGAATTTATTGTCTGTTCTACGAGATTATGGAATAGGAGGCAAACTTTTGCAAGCAATTAAAGGTCTTTACATGGATAGTCAGGCAGCAGTTAGAGTTGACGGTAAATTGAGTTCTTGGTTCATAGTAGTTTCAGGGGTAAGACAAGGCTGCAACCTGTCTCCACTGTTGTTCATATTATTTATGGATCATATGTTGAAAACAGTAGACTGGCTGGGTGAGATTAAGATATGTGAACACAAAATAAGCAGTCTTGCATATGCGGATGACTTAGTTGTGATGGCAGATTCGATTGAAAGTTTGCAAAGTAATATTTCAGAGCTAGATCAGAAATGTAAGGACTATGGTATGAGGATTAGCATCTCCAAAACGAAAGTAATTTCAGTGGGAAAGAGATATAAACGGATTGAGTGCCAAATAGGATGAACAAAGTTAGAACAGGTGGACAGTTTCAAGTACTTAGGATGCATATTCTCACAGGATGGCAACATAGTGAAAGAACTGGAAGCGAGGTGTAGCAAAGCTAATGCAGTGAGCGCTAAGCTACGTCTACTCTCTGCTGCAAGAAGGAAGTCAGTACCAAGACTAAGTTATCTGTGCACCGTTCAATCTTTCAAAAAATGGTTCAAATGGCTCTGAGCACTATGGGACTCAACATCTTAGGTCATAAGTCCCCTAGAACTTAGAACTACTTAAACCTAACTAACCTAAGGACATCACATACACCCATGCCCGAGGCAGGATTCGAACCTGCGACCGTAGCAGTCCCGCGGTTCCGGACTGCAGCGCCAGAACCGCACGGCCACCGCGGCCGGCTTCAATCTTTCGACCAACTTTGTTGTATGGGAGCGAAAGCTGGGTGGATTCAGGTTACCTTATCAACAAGGTTGAGGTTACGGATATGAAAGTAGCTAGGATGATTGCAGGTACTAGTAGGTGGGAACAATGGCAGGAGGGTGTCCACAATGAGGAAATCAAAGAAAAACTGGGAGTGAACTCTATAGATGTAGCAGTCAGGGCGAACAGGCTTAGATGGTGGGGTCATGTTACATGCATGGGAGAAGCAAGGTTACCGAAGAGACTCATAGGTTCAGCAGTAGAGGGTAGGAGGAGTCGGGGCAGACCAAGGAGAAGGTACCTGGATTCGGTTAAGAATGATTTTGAAGTAATAGGCTTAACATCAGACGAGGCACCAATGTTAGCACTGAATAGGGGATCATGGAGGAATTTTATAAGGGGGACTATGCTCCAGACTGAACGCTGAAAGGCATAATCAGTCTTAAATGATGATGATGATGATGATGATGATGATATTAAAGAAATAGACACACAGTGGAACACAAAACTCAAACAAAAGCCTTAATACGTTCAGTTAGAAGAGATGTGCAAAGACAACATTTTATACCACCATTCTGTCTTCAGGCAACAGGTGGCCCATCGGGACCATCCGACCGCCGTGTTATCCTTAGCTGATGATGCGGATAGGAGGGGCGTGTGGTATGCACACCGCTCTCCCGGTCGTTATGATGGTTTTCTTTGACCGGAGCCGCTATTAGTCGGTCGAGTAGCTCCGCAGTTGGCATCAAGGGGCTGAGTGCACCCCGAAAAATGGCAACAGTGCGTGGCGGCCCAGATGGTCACCCATCTAAGTGCCGGCCACGCCCGACGGTGCTTAACTTAGGTGATCCGGCGGGAACCGGTGTATCCACCGCGGCAAGGACGTTGCCAAAGACGACATTTTGCTCACCTGCTATTCTTAAAATATACTCGTATGATACTTGTCTGGTATTCTATAATGGTAACACTGCAAGAGTCAGGACCCTTATGAGACTAGGATTTGATGCAAGTTACTTCACTGAAGAAGATGATTTGCGTATTGCTAGTTTTTGAAATGTCAGTAAAGGATATTGGCAAAATGGCAACCCAAAAGGATCAGATGGAAAGAGGTATAAAGAACAAATGTGTGGTTATCGATGACACAAAGCTACTTGTTTCTGGCAGAAATGCTAATAAAACCTTTTTCCTGCATTTCCTGCAACTTTAATTTTTCATTGTATAAGGAATATATTCTACTGAAAAATTGCAGGTAAGGAAGTGAAATTTGCTGCAGACTTTATAAATGCTGTAACACTACTATATTGATACAAAACTTTCCAAAGTGCGTTACTGTCGAATTTGTTGAAATTTTTGTGAAATAAAAATTGCTGTGTGTCGTACACACAAATTTAAAATAATATTTCGAGAGTTCTAAGACTAATATTAAGAAAGTGCCACATAGATCTCTGTATCTAATTACTAAGAATACTCTACCGCATTTTGAAAGCGATAAGCACAGTAAGGTTTGAGAAAATGTACTTCACGTGGTAGTATGTGACCTGAAAATCCAGAATGTTCTGATCAAATGATGCAACAAAAAAATTATCAAATCCAGATCGTATCCAATAATGTAATGACAACATGTGCAAAATTTGGTTCAGTTAGCTCTCAAACAGTAGAAGTTACATTAGCTTATATGTACCCATTCATTTACTCGCTCGTCCCACTTCCAAATTTTTGAAGTGCTTATTCACTTGTTATGGTCACTAGTATTCTATGATACATCCGAGCGAATAAACACTTAGTTTCATAAGGTTTTTTTTTTTCATTCGCACGTAATTCTAACAAGAGATATCCGTGGTACGACACGAAATATGGAATTGTGTGATGACCGAGAGTCATTTATGAATGTAAACCAAGTTTGTTTTGCAATAGACACATCGAAGAAAACAATGCACATGCAGAAATTCGGCATTCATTACAAATGCTGCATGTCCCAGTTATCATTATTTTCCACGTTTCTATGATGAGTATCATCATGATATTGCAGTGTTCCATAGGTTACACATTATACTTGCTACAAATGACAATACTGATTTGGCTGAAAGTTTTTGTGTATCCTTTTTTATTTCCAATCTCCTTACGAAAAATTTTTTCTCCTTTATTTTCAGGACAAACATTATGTGGATAATGAGGAGCTGCTCGACCACTGTCCCCTATTCCTTTAAGTTTCCTTCGCACAGACATTTTGCTAGCTTTACGACTGGTAGCCCTTTGGAAGTAAAGAGTTACCCCCTGCTTTCATGCGATTTCTTACGACCAACCTCCGCAGTGTCTGACGCTCCCTGTCCGTTACTAGTACAGGCCTGCGTGGTCTTGGTTTGACTGCGGTTCTTCCTTCGTGTTTCTGCTTGACAATCACATCACCAACAGTCGAATTGGTCTGACGTTGAAGGCTCGAAATGTCTCCGATAGATTTGTTACTCAGGTGACGTCCAATGACTAGTTGATGTTGGAAGTCAAATGGTTCAAATGGCTCTGACCACTATGCGACTTAACTTCTGAGGTCATCAGTCGCCTAGAACTTAGAACTAATTAAACCTAACGAACCTAAGGGCCTCACACACATCCATGCCCTAGGGTTCGAAGTCACTGAGCTCTCCCGATCTACCCACTGTGCTGTTACTGCGTCTCTACCTGGCACGGCAGTACTATCCGCTTCCCTTTATACTGACAGGTCAGCCTAGTGACATTTTTTTTTTTTCAGTCTACTGACTGGTTTGATGCGGCCCGCCACGAATTCCTTTCCTGTGCTAACCTCTTCATCTCAGAGTAGCACTTGCAACCTACGTCCTCAATTATTTGCTTGACGTATTCCAATCTCTGTCTTCCTCTACAGTTTTTGCCCTCTACAGCTCCCTCTAGTACCATGGAAGTTATTCCCTCATGTCTTAGCAGATGTCCTATCATCCTGTCCCTTCTCCTTATCAGTGTTTTCCACATATTCCTTTCCTCTCCGATTCTGCGTAGAACCTCCTCATTCCTTACCTTATCAGTCCACCTAATTTTCAACATTCGTCTATAGCACCACATCTCAACTGCTTCGATTCTCTTCTGTTCCGGTTTTCCCACAGTCCATGTTTCACTACCATACAATGCTGTACTCCAGACGTACATCCTCAGAAATTTCTTCCTCAAATTAAGGCCGGTATTTGATATTAGTAGACTCCTCTTGGCCAGAAATGCCTTTTCTGCCATAGCGAGTCTGCTTTTGATGTCCTCCTTGCTCCGTCCGTCATTGGTTATTTTACTGCCTAGGTGGCAGAATTCCTTAACTTCATTGACTTCGTGACCATCAATCCTGATGTTAAGTTTCTCGCTGTTCTCATTTCTACTACTACTCATTACCTTCGTATTTCTCCGATTTACTCTCAAACCATACTGTGTACTCATTAGACTGTTCATTCCGTTCAGCAGATCATTTAATTCTTCTTCACTTTCACTCAGGATAGCAATGTCATCAGCGAATCGTATCATTGATATCCTTTCACCTTGTATTTTAATTCCACTCCTGAACCTTTCTTTTATTTCCATCATTGCTTCCTCGATGTACAGATTGAAGAGTAGGGGCGAAAGGCTACAGCCTTGTCTTACACCCTTCTTAATACGAGCAGTTCGTTCTTGATCGTCCACTCTTATTATTGCCTCTTGGTTGTTGTACATATTGTATATGACCCGTCTCTCCCTATAGCTTACCCCTACTTTTTTCAGAATCTCGAACAGCTTGCACCATTTTATATTGTCGAACGCTTTTTCCAGGTCGACAAATCCTATGAAAGTGTCTTGATTTTTCTTTAGCCTTGTTTCCATTATTAGCCGTAACGTCAGAATTGCCTCTCTCGTCTCTTTACTTTTCCTAAAGCCAAACTGATCGTCACCTGGTGCATTCTCAGTTTTCTTTTCCATTCTTCTGTATATTATTCTTGTAAGCAGCTTCGATGCATGAGCTGTTAAGCTGATTGTGCGATAATTCTCGCACTTGTCAGCTCTTGCCGTCTTCGGAATTGTGTGGATGATGCTTTTCCGAAAGTCTGATGGTATGTCGCCAGACTCATATATTCTACACACCAACGTGAATAGTCGTTTTGTTGCCACTTCCCCCAATGATTTTAGAAATTCTGATGGAATGTTATGTATCCCTTCTGCCTTATTTGACGGTAAGTCCTCCAAAGCTCTTTTAAATTCCGATTCTAATACTGGATCCCCTATCTCTTCTAAATCGACTCCTGTTGCTTCTTCTAATCAATCTTCACCCTCATAGCGGCTTTCAATGTATTCTTTCCACCTATCTGCTCTCTCCTCTGCATTTAACAGTGGAATTCCCGTTGCACTCTTAATATTACCACCGTTGCTTTTAATGTCACCAAAGGTTGTTTTGACTTTCCTGTATGCTGAGTCTGTCCTTCCGACAATCATATCTTTTTCGATGTCTTCACATTTTTCCTGCAGCCATTTCGTCTTAGCTTCCCTGCACTTCCTATTTATTTCATTCCTCAGCGACTTGTATTTCTGTATTCCTGATTTTCCCGGAACATGTTTGTACTTCCTCCTTTCATCAATCAACTGAAGTATTTCTTCTGTTACCCATGGTTTCTTCGCAGCTACCTTCTTTGTACCTATGTTTTCCTTCCCAACTTCTGTGATGGCCCTTTTTAGAGATGTCCATTCCTCTTCAACTGTACTGCCTACTGCGCCATTCCTTATTGCTGTATCTATAGCGTTAGAGAACTTCAAACGTATCTCGTCATTCCTTAGTACTTCCGTATCCCACTTCTTTGCGTATTGATTCTTCCTGACTAATGTCTTGAACTTCAGCCTACTCTTCATCACTGCTACATTGTGATCTGAGTCTATATCTGCTCCTGGGTACGCCTTACAATTCAGTATCTGATTTCGGAATCTCTGTCTGACCATGATGTAATCTAATTGAAATCTTCCCGTATCTCCCGGCCTTTTCCAAGTATACCTCCTCCTCTTGTGATTCTTGAACAGGGTATTCGCTATTACTAGCTGAAACTTGTTACAGAACTCAATTAGTCTTTCTCCTCTTTCATTCCTTGTCCCAAGCCCATATTCTCCTGTAACCTTTTCTTCTACTCCTTCCCCTACAACTGCATTCCAGTCGCCCATGACTATTAGATTTTCGTCCCCCTTTACATACTGCATTACCCTTTTAATATCCTCATACACTTTCTCTATCTGTTCATCTTCAGCTTGCGACGTCGGCATGTATACCTGAACTATCGTTGTCGGTGTTGGTCTGCTGTCGATTCAGATTAGAACAACCTGGTCACTGAACTGTTCACAGTAACACACCCTCTGCCCTACCTTCCTATTCATAACGAATCAAAATGGCTCTGAGCACTATGGGACTCAACTGCTGTGGTCATAAGTCCCCTAGAACTTAGAACTACTTAAACCTAACTAACCTAAGGACAGCACACAACACCCAGCCATCACGAGGCAGAGAAAATCCCTGACCCCGCCGGGAATCGAACCCGGGAACCCGGGCGTGGGAAGCGAGAACGCTACCGCACGACCACGAGATGCGGGCATAACGAATCCTACACCTGTTATACCATTTTCTGCTGCTGTTGATATTACCTGATACGCATCTGACCAGAAATCCTTGTCTTCCTTCCACTTCACTTCACTGACCCCTACTATATCTAGATTGAGCCTTTGCATTTCCCTTTTCAGATTTTCTAGTTTCCCTACCACGTTCAAGCTTCTGACATTCCACGCCCCGACTCGTAGAACGTTATCCTTTCGTTGATTATTCAATCTTTTTCTCATGGTAACCTCCCCCTTGGCAGTCCTCTCCCGGAGATCCGAATGGGGGACTATTCCGGAATCTTTTGCCAATGGAGAGATCATCATGACACTTCTTCAATTACTGGCCACATGTCCTGTGGATACACGTTACGTGTCTTTAATGCAGTGGTTTCCATTGCCTTCTGCATCCCCATGTCGTTGATCATTGCTGATTCTTCCGCCTTTAGGGGCAATTTCCCACCCCTAGGACAAGAGAGTGCCCTGAACCTCTATCCGCTCCTCCGCCCTCTTTGACAAGGCCGTTGGCAGAATGAGGCTGACCTCTTATGCCGGAAGTCTTCGGCCGCCAATGCTGATTATTTATCAAAATTTAGGCAGTGGCGGGGATCGAACCCGGGACCGAAAACGTTTTGATTATGAATCAAGGACGCTACCCCTAGACCACGGGCTAACTAGTGTTCAATTTCTTGTTCGTTTTCCTGTGACGAATCACCTCCTCACGCGTGTCCCTTTATGTAACATTCAGCCTTTATAGCAGAACTGTTTTACTTCTATTACGTCATCAACAATTTTGATGTTTCGGAAGGTGTTACACTACTGGCCTTTAAAATTGCTACACCACGAAGATGACGTGCTACAGACGCGATATTTAACCGACAGGTAGGAGATGCTGTGATATGCAAATGATTAGCTTTTCAGAGCATTCACACAAGGTTGGCGCCGGTGGCGACACCTACAACGTTCTGACATGAGGAAAGTTTCCAACCGATTTCTCATACACAAACAGCAGTTGACCGGCATTGCCTGGTGAAACGTTGTTGTGATGCCTCGTGTAAGGAGGAGAAATGCGTCCCATCACGTTTCTGACTTCGATAAAAGTCGGATTGTAGCCTATCGCGATTGCGGTTTATCGTATCGCGACATTGCTGCTCGCGTTGGTCGAGATCCAATGACTGTTAGCAGAATATGGAATCGGTGTGTTCAGGAGGGTAATACGGAACGCCGTGCTGGATCCCAGCGGCCTCGTATCACTAGCAGTCGAGATGACATGCATCTTATCCGCATGGCTGTAACGGGTCGTGCAGCCACGTCTCGATCCCTGAGTCAACAGATGGGGACGTTTGCAAGACAACAACCATCTGCACGAACAGTTCGAAGACGTTTGCAGTAGGATGGACTATCAGCTCGGAGACCATGGCTGCGTTTAGCCTTGACGCTGCATCACAGACAGGAGCGCCTGCGATGGTGTACTCAACGACGAACCTGGATGCACGGATGGCAAAACGTCATTTTTTCGGACGAATCCAGGTTCTGTTTACAGCATCATGATGGTCTCATCCGTGTTTGGCGACATCGCGGTGAACGCACATTGGAAGTGTGTATTTGTCATTGCCATACTGGCGTATCACCCGGCGTGATGGTATGGGGCGCCATTGGTTACACGTCTCGGTCACCTCTTGTTCCCATTGACGGCACTCTGAACAGTGGACGTTACATTTCAGATATGTTACGACCCGTGGTTCTACCCTTCTTTCGATCCTTCATGATGGTCTCATCCGTGTTTGGTGACATCGCGGTGAACGCACATTGGAAGCGTGTATTTGTCATCGCCATACTGGCGTATCACCCGGCCTGATGGTATGGCTCTGAGCACTATGGGACTTAACATCTGAGGTCATCAGTCCCCTAGAACTTAGAACTACTTAAACCTAACTAACCTAAGGACATCACACACATCCATGCCCGAGGCAGGATTGGAACCTGCGACCGTAGCAGTCGCGCGGTTCCGGACTGAGCGCCTAGAACCGCTAGACCACCGCGGCCGGCCCACGTCTCGGTCACCTCTTGTTCCCATTGACGTCACTCTGAACAGTGGACGTTACATTTCAGATATGTTACGTCCCGTGGCTCTACCCTTCTTTCGGTCCCTTCGAAACCCTACATTTCAGCAGGATAATGCACGACCGCATGTTGCAAGTCCTGTACGGGCCTTTCTGGACACAGAAAATGTTCGACTGCTGCCCTGGGCAGCACATTCTCCAGATCTCTCACCAACTGAAAACGTCTGTTCAATGGTGCCCGAGAAACTGGCTCGTCACAAAACGCCGGTCATTACTCTTGATGAACTGTGGTATCGTGTTGACGCTACCTGTACACGCCATCCAAGGTCTGTTTGACTCAATACCCAGGCGTATCAAGGCCACAGGTGGTTGTTCTGGGTACTGATTTCTCAGGATCTATGCACCCAAATTGCGTGAAAATGCAATCACATGTCCATTCAAGTATAATGTATTTGTCCTATGAATACCCGTTTATCATCTGCATTTCTTCTTGGTGTAGCAATTTTAATAGCCAGTAGTGTATTTCACTGCATAATTTTTTTAACTCCTCCTACTTCTTCTACTGGCCATTTTCAGTCGCCAAGACGTGGAACATCATTTGTGTATCAGTTGTGTGTCAGACATCTAGCAAACGATGCAAGCAATTGTGCACAGTGGAGTGCGAGTATAAATTTCGAAAAATCCTTCATTTCTGATGCACTACAAGGCTATCGCAAGTGTAGCGTATTTAATCTGACTCAATGAGACTGTTTGTGACAGACTTTAACCTCCCCCCTCCCCATAGGACCTAACAGCCTAAAAATGTTTTTGGTCAATCACGAAGATCACCACTGAACAATATTTGCTGATGCTCGATGGCGGAAGCTGGACCCTACAGACCTTGCGGAATGATCAGGTCTCTGCCACTAACAGGAGAGTTGATGCCGTAGCAGCACGTTCAACGCCGGATGTTTTGATTACTTCCGGCAATACCGGAAGGCGGGAAGCGTGCACGGCCGCCGCTCATGCGGGTCGTCATTGCGTCTGGTGGCAGGCTGCGCATAATATGTGCAGATATGTTTATTCCTCTCCATGGACGTACCGTACTCCGTTGCCACTGTGCTGCAGACACATGCGAATCTTACGAGTATCAACCTCTGCTCTTACACCGAAGAGCCAAAGAAAATAGTACCTCTGCTCAAAAAATTGTTCAAATGTGTGTGAGCTCCTAAGGGACCAAACTGCTTAGATCATCGGTCCCTAGAGTTACACACTACTTAAACTAACTTACGCTAAGATCAACACACACACACACACACACACACACACACACACACACATGCCCGAGGGAGGACTCGAAACTCCGGCGGGAGTGGCTACGCCAGCCTAATATCGTGTAGGGCCCCCGCGAGTACGCAGAAGTACCGCAACACAAAGTGGCATGGCCTCGACTAATGTCTGAAGTAGTACTGGAGGGAATTGGCACCATGAATCTTGCAGTGCTGTCCATAAATCCGCAAGAGTACGACGGGGTGGAGATCCCTTGCCCAGCGGAAGTGTTTAAACTCAGGATAGTGTTCCTCGAGGCATTCTGTAACAGTTATGGACGTCTGAGGTGTCGCATTGTCCATCTGGAAGACCGTCGGAATGCACAATGGACACTGTAATAGTTCTTTATTTACGTGACCATTACGGCACTCCAACCACAGTTCTCGATACCAGTAATATCGTACTACTTTTCTGCGAAGTAACAGACATATTTTTGTGACAATATTCACATTTGGTTTTATTAATGTATAGGTACTCCGATGTATCGATATATTACAGTGATATGGTTCTTGTGTGTATTCATTTCTGTGAGACTGTCACAATCTTTGACTTACTTGTTACCGTTTTGGCGCAAATGCGCACAGAGCGGTCTTTGAGTCACTTTTCAGAAGTTGTTATTTCGCTTTGTAAAAGAACAGTCAAGTCTTGAGTTTGGTTAAAGTGGAAATTAAATATATGAAGAGTGATACAAAACTGTTTTCTTGATGATGTGGCAATTAAGAAGAAGTATATGTGAATCTACAAGAAGTTTAATAAAAATGTGGATCGTGAACACCAAGTCAAAAATTATTTCAACCATACCATTGTTCTGATCTGGGATTGTTTGATCATTAAGAATTTCCTGAAAAACTCATTTGTTAGGTCTTCAAATATTGCTAAAATACAGTTCTGGACCTTCTAACAGTCAAAGTGGAATCACCCTAGAATCAACAAGATGAGCCATAACAACTTCGACGAAATCTACGTGGGAATCCATTCAAGATAAGTGCCAAAATTAATGACTTTTTTACAGTGACTTCATTATATCCATTCTGACGATACCATCCTCAGTCAATAACTTTGTTGTTGCCCGATAAAGCGAACATATGCTGCGTGAGCAACATTATTAATCTGATTTCTAACCTACTTTGCAAGTGGTGGTAATGTTAGAACATGAATGGAAGCAAGTGATCAGACCGGATGCTTACGTACTTGTCACCTGTCAGAGTCGTATTTAGACGTATAAGGGTCCCATACCACTCCAACTGCACGCGCCCTACACCATCACAGAACCTCCGCCAGCTTGAACAGTCGCTGGTGACATGCAGGGTCCATGATTCATAAGGTTGTCTCCATTAGCGTACACGTCGATACAATTTGAAATGAGTCTCGTCCGATCAGGCAACATAGTTCCGGTCATCAACAGTCCAAAGTCGGTGCTGACGGGCCCTGGCGAGGCATAAAGCTTTGTGTCGTGCAGTCATCAAGAGTACACGAGTGGGCCTTCGACTCCGAAACCCCATATCGATGAAGTTTCGTTGAATGGTTCGTACGCTGACACATGATGATGGCCGAGCATTGAAATCTGCAGCAGTTTGCGGGAGGGTTGCACTTCTGTCACGGTGAACGATTGTCTTCAGTCGTCGTTGGTCTCGTTCTTCCAGGGTCTTTTTCCATCTGCAAAGATGTCGGAGATCTGATGTTTTACCGGATTCCTGATATTCACGGTACACTCGTGAAATCGTCGTACGGGAAAATCCCCACTTGATCGCTACCTCGGAATGCTGTGTCCCATCGCCCGTGCGCCGACTATAACACCACATCCAAACTCACTTAAATCTTGATAACTTTCCATCGTAGCAGCAGTAACCGATCTAACAAATGAGCCAGACACTGTCTCATATAGGCGTAGCAGACTGCAGTGCCTTATTCTGCCCGTTTACATATTCAAATGTGTATTCTTATAGGACGACTATCCAATGAGTTCCACCCAATAATATCCAAACAGCAGACTCTGTACACAATTTATTAAATTGCCAATACTAAACACATTTAAATTACAACAAATTCATATAACTTACAAAACTTAACAAATGGTTAAAGAGTGAGCTTTAAAAATCAATAACGGCGGCTTGCCACCATAAAATCAAGAACCTTTTACAACAGTGCTTTTAGAGTTTATCCAAAAGACAATATCCAATAATAAGTTAACTTGGCATTACAATTTAAAATGATTTATGTAAAAAACTTCGAGAAAGATAATGGCGCTAGGTACCATAAAATGAAAGAAACGCAACACACAACCAATAAATATAATAACAAATAATAATTTGATACAACCAAAGGGCGAGGGCAACTCCCAACGCAATCACAGACGAGCGAGCTCTCAACACTTCGGAGCCTTCCCACTAGAAACAGTCCCCGTAATAAACCGCTGAGAGCTCCCCGACATGCCTCCCACAACTGCCCATCACTTACGCACCTTGGTTAGGTTCTGTAACATACGATAGATAATCTCAACACAAGATAAAATTCAAAAATACAGTATAACATCCCGACAGCACATGATAACCACAGCGCCGTTATCTCGGGCGCTCTTAATAAGTGCCGGAAGCCAACACACACAAATCTCAAACAATTCTCGCTTCCTAAAACGAAACAAGAAAAGCCAAGCGCACATGAACAGTCAAACCACAGTCTTAGAAGTGCCTTAACGACACGAAACGCGACTATTCCACCAAGTTAATAATAACACAGTAAAAAAAATACAGAACATACCACTAAATGCTGTTACGCAACCAAATTGACTAGATCGTGTTGTTCAGGTCCCAGAAGACCACATAGACCAAGCAGCAGTAATTCACTATGTATATATTGTACAAAACCGCCCTTCTTAGGCAGACTTTACCTAACACATCGACTGCCAAATGTACTATACATGAACGCAACTCTGGGCAGGACTCCAGTTGAGCAAATAAATTAGTACCAACAAATATCGTAACGAGCCACACACACACAGCAAAAAGCTCCAACAACACCGTCCCGCATCAGAAAAGTTCAGAAACCGCTGCTGGAGCTTCCAGGGGAAAATCTGAAGAGCCAACCGAGCCCACACCCTAACCTGGCAGACGACTCCAAAATTCAGCAACTAGTTGTCTCCGGGCCAGAGTATCCCAGGACCTCACCGGACCTCCACATCAGACAGGCAGGAAGAACAAGTACGCCGACTCCAATTAATCACCACCGCATGGCCAGCACAGCGGCGAGTCGCCTCCTCCCCAGACCACTCTGCTCATATTGCGAGGCACAACCACCTTAACGCTAGTCACTAGCCGGTCAGGCAGAGCGAACTTCACGTTCCGTGCAATACCCGGAAAACCATCTACCCTCTCGCTTTCCGCCGGCCACCGCAAACACACGCCAGCGACGTCATAGCAAATCGCCACCGGAGCGCCACGCGCACCAGGACAGCGAACTATAATCGATTACAGTGCGCGCTCTGAACAACATCACAGGTTAACGGCGCGCGCCATATCACATATCTCTATATTTGTATACGCGTACCTGTACCAGTTTCTTTGGCGCTTTGTTGTATATGAGGATACAAAAAAAGCTTAGTAATTGATTTCATTTTAATGAAGAAAACTGTCACGTTTTCCGAACTAAAAAACGGAAACTACCCCAGATTTCAGTAAAGCAGAATTCTGTGAGTTCGGTTGTCGTCTTAGCGGCGGTTGTAGCGTTCAAATATGTTGTTATCGTATGCCTATCATCACCAGTAGCTGAGAGGTTAACAGCACTGATAATATATGTAACTGGTGGTGGAGAAATATACGGAGATAAGTTTTCTTTCCATTCTGGAACAGAAAGCAAGAATAATACTTCTGAAAGGCCTCTCTGCGCTTTGTAATTAATCAAACCGTTACACCTACGTGCTTCAACTGCCCAGTCACATTACTGTGACCAGCTGTCAAACACTTGAATAACCACGTTCTGCAGCGCGGATCGCTGCGAGATGTACAGGAAGAGGATCGTTGAGATTCTGGAAGGTACCGACAGGGATGTGGAGCCATGTCGACTCCAGAGCCATGGACAGCTCCGCTATGCTTCTCGGTTGATGATCCATGGTGCGAACAGCCTGATCAAGGTGGCCCTAGAGAGTCTCGACTGGGTTTCAATCCGGGAGTTTGGTGGCCAGGGGAACACGGTGAACTCATCCTGGTGCTCTTCAAACCACACACGTACACTGCGAGCTGTGGCACATTGCATTGTCCTGCCGGTAGATGCCATCGTGTCGAGTAAAACCAAACTGCATGTAGGGGCAGGCACGGTCCGCAAAGATACTTGAGCCGTTGTGTCTTCCAGAATGACGAGGTCACTCAGAGAACGCCACGGAAATATTGAACAGACCATAACAGTCCGGCCTGGACTCTTCCGACGATAGTTGCAGGGTGTTTTCGTTCAGACGTATATAGTCATTTGGAGCATAAACATGATTAAAGTGAAAAGACACCCCTTCGCCACTCAGTGGACGTCCAGTTGGGGTACTGCCTCGCGAATTCTAGCCTTGGTCGCCGATGAACAGTAGTCAGCGTGGGTGCATGAATCAGGCGCTTCCGGAAGGCCCTTACGCAGTAACGTTCGCTGAACACTCTTTGAGGAGACACTGTTGGTAACCACTTGGTTCTTCTGGGCAGTTAATTGGTCAACACTTGCACATCTATTCGTCCGTACATATCTCCGCTGCCGTCGTTCACACCTGTCATATTTGGCCCGTGCTGTACCACTGTTGCCTCGGCGCCGGTTTTGGATAGTCCATTTCACCATGTACGGTATACTGTACTTCAACAGTGGCGACATGCGAACGATTTACAAACTTAGCCATTTCGGAAAGCCTTCCACCCTACGTCCGAAAGCCAATGATCAAGTTCATCTGGTGGTCAGATAAAGCGCTCCGTTTCCGCATTGACAACACTTTCCTGTTTCGCGCACCCCCCGACATGCTTTATATACCCTCACTGCCAGTGCTGCCATCTGCCGTCTGTGAATGGTTGTTGTACTTTGACGTCGAACACGGGCAGTGGTCACATTAATGTGGCTGGACCATCTCCATGAACTCTTAGACCCCGGTTAATTCATATTATAATCATAGGATGATCTTATGTGTTCGCATTATGTGAAGTGCGCAATTTTACTTTTCAGAACTTTTAAAGCAAATTGCCGGCCGCTCTGGCCGAGCGGTTCTAGGCGCTTCAGTTCAGAACATCGTTGCTGCTACGGTCACAGGTTCGAATCCTGCCTCGGGCATGGATTTGTGTGATGTCCTTAGGTTAATTAGGTTTAAGTAGTTCTGAGTCTAGGGGACTGATGACCTCGGAGCTTAAGTCCCATAGTGCTTAGAACCATTTGAACCATTTTAAAGCAAATTTCTTTGAGGCCTGGAGTCGGAGGAGCCAGCTTAAGGAGATATGGGAGTAAACCTGTGTACCGATTTGTCTAGCATTTTCGAACACTGAAGTTACGGTATTATTAAGAAGACCAAGGGCATAATTTGCGGTGGCTTTCACCTTAATATGTGCTCTCTTCAGTTTACACTAGATTGGCGCAAACCGCTACTTAATCCGACATTTGGATCAATAGTCATTTGAATGTTAGCTGAGTGACAGCATCAGGATTCTCTGGAGTGCACAACGGCTGTGATCATTGTAGCACTGCGGCCACAAAACGCTTGCTGAGAATGCAACTCACCCGTGGCCAGACGGCAACAGAGCGTTTGGAGGGGTGTGGAGGCTTAGCATAGGAATACTATAGGAAAAGAAGCTGAAAGGAAGACCCATGGGCAGACATGCTATTGTAACGGTCTACTGGACTCGTCTCTAGCCCAGATGGGTGGGAGAAGCAAAAGTAGGCTACCTAGAAAATTACGTTTTGCAGAAGATAACACGAATTTAAAATTATTTCTTCATCTCTGGAACGTGCGCTCTGGACAGCAGTACCTCCTCTTTCAAAGGAAGTATAGCTATTCTGGGTGTGCGCCCAAAAGATGATGGAATATTCTGTCCCGCGTGGTAGTTTTGAACGTATAAGTTGCCTAGTTTGCATCAGTTTTAAATCTTATCAATATCTGAATGGTTATTTGTGCCTTTTATTTCAGAGAGTATTTTACTACATATCGTGTTTCTATAAGAGCGTGCGAAAATGTAACAGGACATAGAGAATGCTCCACTGAATAATTTGATGTTGGGAACCTGGAGTCGGAGGAGCCAGCTTAAGGAGATATGAGAGTAAACTTGTGTACCGCTTTCTCTAGCGTTATTGTTTTCCGGTTTACTTACAACTAACATGGGTACAAGTTTACACGTTCTGTGCTTCTTGTTTACAAGTACATTCTTTATTTCCTGCAAGGAAACAGGGAGGAAGAGCCTGATTACTAGGAAATCTACCTGGCCGTCTGACTGACCACCATTCGTGCGAGGAGTTGTACCTAAGTTGGCTGTTCCTGAGAGGATGTGTATCCAGCATGATGGTGCACCGCCTCACTTCAGTGTGGATGTCCACAAGCATCTCAGTGCTGTATATCCTGGTCGCTGGATTGGAAGGGGAGGTCCTATTCCATGGCCTGCGAAGTCACCTGACCTGAGTCACATTCATTATTTCTTATGGGGATATACATAGTCACTTGTGTATCAGGTTCCAGTGGAAACGGATAGGGAATTAGTTGCCAGAATTGTGATTTGAAACACACTAGGGATGTTTGTCAGGGTGCGTCAGAATCTTCTTCCCGATGTCGTGCTTGCATTGAGATCGATGGCTGTCAATTTCAGCACATTTTTTAAGATATAGTACAAATGTTACGTTCATTGTGTAAGTAATGATGTTTGCAGTTAACTGTAACTAATTTAAATAAAAAAAGTACACAGTGACGTGATTTTATTCCTATTATCTCCTTAAGCTGGCTTCTCCGACTGTAGGTTCCCTGCCTCAAATTGTTCAGTGGCGCATTCCCTATGTCCAGTTAAATTTTTGCACGCTCTTACGGAAACACCCTGTAGATAACTGCAATAAGAACCTTCAACATCTCAGCGCGTCAGCAATCGTTGGTTAATATATTAAAAACCTAAAAACCCGCCTCGACTGCGAAAAAAGCGCCTAGTGTTAAGTGTTAACCCAGGTTTCGGCGTAGATAACTACACCTTCTTCAAAACAACAATAAAACCCACAAGCCCCGACCCATGGATAAACTTTCTCGTATTCTTATGCGCATGCGCATTCAAGTAACTTCCCTTGTCTTGCGCATGTGCATACATAGCGGGTCAGGCTTGTAAGTGAGCGACCGTTTGTAGCTGCAGTTTATGGCGGGTAATGGCCCATCGAACATGGCCGGTGTGAAGTGGAGCGTACACCATTAAGTTAAGTAGTGGTTTTGACTTTGTACATATGTACTGTTTGTGTTTTCCTTTTCTTTTTCGTTTATAAATGTATAGCTATGGTATTCTTTTAATCATTGACAAAGGTCTTCTTAGGAACTTGTGGGTTTTATTGTTCTGAAGAAGGTGTAGTTATCTACGCCGAAACCTGAGATAACACTTAACACTAGGTGCTTTTTTCGCAATCGAGGCGGGTTTTAGTTTTTTAATATATAACTGCAATAAGACTGGAACTACTATTAATACTGTCTGTTAGATCACTAATGTACAACATGAAGAGAAAGGATCGCAGTGAACTTTACTGAAACCCACTCCAACTTACTTATTTCGACGATTCTTCTTTATAGATAAAACGCTTAATCTTCCCTACAAAGAAATCACCAACCCAGGCAATAATTTCCTGTGATGCCCCATATGGGAAGGTCTTGTGTCCATTTTGTACCTGCGCGTTTTTTTATGTCCTGTGTTAGGCTGTAGCCAAGGCTTTTGTTTAGCACTTCAGCTAAGACACAAAGCCGCTATAGAGGGTGCACAAACCCAGAATGGACAAGGATGGGCCGGAGTATCGGCCATGTCTATTTCAGGAAAACATCAAAAACTCACATCAGGATGCTGACAAGACCTCAGCACTCCATTCTCACGAGGAGACGGTCCTGTCCTCGTCGCTCCAGGAGATTTCTGTAGAGGGGTCAGAGGCACTGATAAAGGAAAGTGCACTGTGCGTAACGCAGCGCGGCGAGTACTGAAGTGCTACCGGCAAACATCAGTCGCCTCAATCTTGGTGTGGTAAGTGGGCTAATGTTGGTAGTTTAAGTAGTAGCATCGGCACCAGCTGACATGCCTGCAGGCTTCTGCGACTTGTCGTCGCGTTAAGGGTCGCACTTCTCTTTCCAGGAGAGAAAATTGAGAGAACTGGCATTTGAGGCTGACTGTAGAACTGTTCTGTTACCTCCAACATACACTATGCGTAAAGACCATGAAGATAAGGTGCGAGAGATTAGGGCTCATATGGAGGCATAAATGTAGTCGTTTTTTCCTCGCTCTGTTTGCGATCGGAACAGAAAGGGAATGACTAGTTGTGGTACGGAGTACCCTTCACCACGCACAGTACGGTGGATTGAGGATTAGATGTAGAAGTAGATGTAGATCGAAATGTAGATGATAGATTCGGACTTGGAAGCAGAAACATTAGCAGCATCCGATCTGGCTTCTAAAAGAGTGCGTTAGAGGAGATGCACTGAATAGACGGTGCATCTCCCATTTAGCACTGCTGTGTACACTTTGTCAGGAAAAGTTGGCCTTTCGTGCGTTGGGTTTCGGAAACGGTAGAAGGCGTGCCTTGCCCCCGCTTAGGGACGGGGAGCGGGGCGGGAGTCCTAAGAAGAGGGCTGTCCAGATTACTTCCTGAAAAGCTGGCACCGTTACCCGAGTTTTTTACGCACACGAAAGCAGAAGTGCCACACGCGAAAATACTGGCAGTGCTTGGAAACAGATGAATATCCTACAGCTAGCGCCGATTTTCTCCGCTACTAGCAGCACCAGAAGGAAAGGTCGACTATTCATGGACGAACCGTATTGAATGAGACAGTTAACCACATTTGCTGTAAGGCCCGGTCCCGTTATTTGGTTTTCGCTTGTGGATTTCTGGTCCGGTACTATCAACTTTGGCTCGCGATGACTATGACGCTGTCACAGGTTTCGATCGGTCTGCCAGTTCACTGTAACATTATCCTCATTGACATGACCACTGCCGTGTCAACCACAGTTGGTGCTCTAGTACTTTCCACGTCTCAGCTTACGACTTTTGCAGCTTTACTTCTACAAGCAATCACGGCTTATATTGCAGAAGAGTTTTGATGCCAGATCCCCTGCCCATCAGTCAGGCACACTGACCGGTCAGCTACACAGTCAAAGCAGGAAAATGAATGTGAAATTTAATTTAGTGTTCCAGATTGAAACAACTGTCCAAAGCGGCACAATTCAGTATGTCCATCATAAAAACAGCCCTGCGTCAATTACACTCACATACAGTGAATAGAGGATTCAGGGAAGGGCACGGGGTACATGCCCCGCCCCTTTGCAACACCACCAGTGGACAGTGGGAGAGGGAGAGACAGAGAGAGAGAGAGAGAGAGAGAGAGACAGAGAGAGAGATAGTGAATCTTGGTATAATCACAATTTTATACACGGGCAGCAGGTAAGTGTGAGTTTAAAAACTGCAGCAAGCCTCGCAAGAACTGGACGTAAGTGTGACTTATGTTTTATTTCTTTTTTGTCAGAATTTGCGATAAAAGAGCAATAGAAAACGACCTTGTTTACCGTTTCGTGATTGTGTAGCAGATAAATGAGCTATTGTGTAGGTTTTACTCGACATGCCAGTAAAGTTAAATCTTTTGCTTTGTGAAAATTTTGTAAATTTCCAGGGCTGTGTTCAGGCTCACACAGATATGTTCCGTAAATATTTGATCTCTTTGGATTTTTTTCTTGTAAGTAAGAAATAATGCTGCCACGTTTCGATTTTCCATCCAGTAGAACATCTGTTGTTCTATGCGCCTTGACATTTCACCGAAGTTCTCTTGTTGACAAATAGTACCTTGTGTCTTGTTTGGCCAGCGTATTTCGCTCGCGATATAGCACTTCACTTGTTGTTGAACGGCACGGTGAGTAATCCATAAGGTACCAGTATCATATTTCTGAAAGTAACTCTACCTGTCTGTCACCTTTTCACGGCATAACCACTAAATCGAATTTGATGAAATTTGGTATGGAGGTAACAAGCACCCTGCGAAAGAACATTGGCTACTTAAAAAAAAATCAGTAGGCAGAGGTTATAACAGTTGTAATAGTGAATCAAGGCAGCAAAATCTTTGTCGGCAATACACTGTTTTACAATACGTTGTGCAAGCTATGTCAGTTTGGAAAGTACGAAACTGCAGATTCCAAAAGATCTACACGTTCCCACGAGAGGATATGCTTAGCTTTTACGGTTCACCCGTAACAATTTTTGCCTTTTGATTGCACCAGCTGCAGCAAATCCGAAATATATCACATTTATGTTCTCTCGGAACTTTTGTAGAGAATTTTGAGATCAACATTATAATATGACGTCAAATTATGTGTCGTTTATCGATTAAGCTGTCAGTAAACTCTTTACTTTTTACAGCAGATTATCTTTAAACGGCTGAACAAACTATCATCAAACTCATGTCACAAAAATTCTGATTAATCTAGGCTTCAAATAGATAAAACATTGCACTGATGCATTCGCGAAGGCAGCCTCGGGTAAAAGCTATTTGAATATATAGTTAAACAGACACTATTATTAATCGATGGAGAACTTTCGGAAATGCTTACAGATGGCACTCTGTTTACGAAGCGATGTACAGCTATGCTCTGAACAGACCAATAGAAGGAATTTTCAGACGCAGTCTGTAGAGGAGTATTACCGTCTGTCAGTATCCATACCTTTTCTAAATCATTTATTAAATGAAACGTCATTAAGACTTCCTACAACTCAGCTACAAAGATCAGGCATCCACAAAAATTGCTGTCGCAAAACTTTAGTGATGAAGATACAGAGCATGTTTTGCAAAGTGCTGAACCATACAAAAAAGATCTCCCTTGTTTCGTAGCTTGGAAGGGGGAGCTTCAAATTTGACAACAAATGGACGAAAATATGGAAGAGTCTCCAGTCTAGGTCCATGAAACAGCAACGGCAATGTCAAATATTAGAGTCTTGTGTCATTTGTTGTACACATTTGCTGTAACAGCTAGCACTGTCAGAGATCTTTCTCAAAGTTACGCCGTCAGAGACATATATTTTCATCAGGATGACGGAAGATCGTTTTAATGGATTGGCACTGATGCATATCCAGCAAGGTGTTGCATCAACGCCGCGCCGGATTAGCTGAGCGGTCTCAGGCGCTGCAGTCATGGACTGGGCAGCTGGTCCCGGCGGAGGTTCGAGTCCTCCCTCGGGCATGGGTGTGTGTGTCTGTCCTTAGGATAATTTAGGTTAAGTAGTGTGTAAGCTTAGGGACAGATGACCTTAGCAGTTGAGTCCCACAAGATTTCACACACATTTGAACATTTTTTTTGTTGCATCAACGATGAACACTGAGGGTGTGTTAGATATCTTCCGTAGAAAGCACAAGAGGAAATCTTCTTTGCATCATATGTAATAATGATTGTGATAAAATTATGACTGTAATAAAACTGTATTTCTAATATGTGTATCACATATGACATTGACTGCAATAAAATTAATTTCTAAATGTGTGTGTGTGTTTATTTTAAAATTAGACTGACAAAAACCATAAGGACATGTTCGCACTACAAATCCTTGCGCCCCCTACCCCAGGAAAAATTATATAGGCGCCCGTGCATACGCCTATAGGAAAAATTATTTTATTTAAAATCAGAAGAAAAACTTTCAAAATTAAATCTGAAAATTACAACATATGTTTAAAATTGTCATTCTGCCCCTCTATGCATTTTTGAGTTCCTAAAATCATATTCAAACGTACTTTATGAAGAACAATATTGTCGATTGTTTCAGTGTTGCGTTCTATCTTTTCTTCCAGTTGCTCTACCATTTTAGGGTTATATTCACACAATTTTCTTTTTAAATCTCCCCATATATAAAAATCTCAAGCAGACAAAACTGGCAAACGAGATGGCCACTAACTTTTGCTTACTGCGCATTCTTCTTTGAATACTTCATTATAAGACGTGTGGTACGTAGGTCCGTCTTGCTGGAAAAAGCAGTGATGGCTTTCAAGTTCCTGTGACAGAGATTAGAAGTTCTCAACTTTGAAGATTAAAGAAAAAGATCGGTCAGGTAAGTCGCCTACCAGAAACAGCCAATCAAACTCCAATTCGTTTGTTGTGAAGAGGAATTTTATGCACAATGTGACAGCTTTCCGTGAACCAAGAGAAATTAATATGGTTATCCAATGGTCAAAAAGTGAAACCATGAGTCTTCACTGTAAAATAATGTGCAGCGTCTAGTTCGCCATTTACGATATTTTTAAACAACTACTCGCAATACTTAACGCTCTTTTCTTTATCAGATAGAAATAATGGCCAAACACATACAGTGTTTTATGGTTTCAGGTCGTAAATACAAAATGACAGGATGTACGTGTAAGACCTGTCTGTTGCGCAAGCCAAGTAACGTATTGTGTCGGGCATGCAGTGATTTGCTGCAAAATACACTCCTGGAAATTGAAATAAGAACACCGTGAATTCATTGTCCCAGGAAGGGGAAACTTTATTGACACATTCCTGGGGTCAGATACATCACATGATCACACTGACAGAACCACAGGCACATAGACACAGGCAACAGAGCATGCACAATGTCGGCACTAGTACAGTGTATATCCACCTTTCGCAGCAATGCAGGCTGCTATTCTCCCATGGAGACGATCGTAGAGATGCTGGATGTAGTCCTGTGGAACGGCTTGCCATGCCATTTCCACCTGGCGCCTCAGTTGGACCAGCGTTCGTGCTGGACGTGCAGACCGCGTGAGACGACGCTTCATCCAGTCCCAAACATGCTCAATGGGGGACAGATCCGGAGATCTTGCTGGCCAGGGTAGTTGACTTACACCTTCTAGAGCACGTTGGGTGGCACGGGATACATGAGGACGTGCATTGTCCTGTTGGAACAGCAAGTTCCCTTGCCGGTCTAGGAATGGTAGAACGACGGGTTCGATGACGGTTTGGATGTACCGTGCACTATTCAGTGTCCCCTCGACGATCACCAGTGGTGTACGGCCAGTGTAGGAGATCGCTCCCCACACCATAATGCCGGGTGTTGGCCCTGTGTGCCTCGGTCGTATGCAGTCCTGATTGTGGCGCTCACCTGCACGGCGCCAAACACGCATACGACCATCATTGGCACCAAGGCAGAAGTGACTCTCATCGCTGAAGACGACACGTCTCCATTCGTCCCTCCATTCACGCCTGTCGCGACACCACTGGAGGCGGGCTGCACGATGTTGGGGCGTGAGCGGAAGACGGCCTAACGGTGTGCGGGACCGTAGCCCAGCTTCATGGAGACGGTTGCTAATGGTCCTCGCCGATACCCCAGGAGCAACAGTGTCCCTAATTTGCTGGGAAGTGGCGGTGCGGTCCCCTACGGCACTGCGTAGGATCCTACGGTCTTGGCGTGCATCCGTGCGTCGCTGCGGTCCGGTCCCAGGTCGACGGGCACGTGCACCTTCCGCCGACCACTGGCGACTACTTCGATGTACTGTGGAGACCTCACGCCCCACGTGTTGAGCAATTCGGCGGTACGTCCACCCGGCCTCCCGCATGCCCACTATACGCCCTCGCTCAAAGTCCGTCAACTGCACATACGGTTCACGTCCACGCTGTCGCGGCATGCTACCAGTGTTAAAGACTGCGATGGAGCTCCGTATGCCACGGCAAACTGGCTGACACTGACGGCGGCGGTGCACAAATGCTGCGCAGCTAGCGCCATTCGACGGCCAACACCGCGGTTCCTGGTGTGTCCGCTGTGCCGTGCGTGTGATCATTGCTTGTACAGCCCTCTCGCAGTGTCCGGAGCAAGTATGGTGGGTCTGACACACCGGTGTCAATGTGTTCTTTTTTCCATTTCCAGGAGTGTATTTGCAACGGCTTCCAGAGTTCACACTGAAGGCTTATAACTACACCTGGAGTTAGAGGCATCGGAACTCGACAGCCATTTTGTTATAAACTTATGAACACTAGTTTTTGCAGGAATATCGGAGTTCGAGAATGGTTCATAAGAAGTTTCTGGAGTCCTCTTAAGGGTGGACGTTCAAGGAAAACACACACTGAAACTTCCTGGCAGATTAAAACTGTTTGCCGGACGGAGACTCGAACTCGGTACCTTTGCCTTTCGCGGGCAAGTGCTTTACCAGCTGAGCTACCCAAGGACGACTCACGCCCCGTCCTCACAGCTTTACTTCCGCTAGTACCTCGTCTCCTACTTTCCAAACTTCACATAAGCTCTCCTACGAACCATGCAAATCTAGCACTCCTGGAAGAAAGGATATTGCGGAGACATGGCTTAGCCACAGCCTGGGTGATGTTTCCAGTATGAGATTTTCACTCTGCAGTGGAGTGTGCGCTGATATGAAACTTCCTGGCAGATTAAAACTCTGTGCCGGACCGAGACTCGAACTCGAAACCTTTACCTTTCGCGGACAAGAGCGGGAGAGCTCCTGTGAAGTTTGGAAAGTAGGAGAAGAGATACTGGCGAAAGTAAAGCTGTGAGGACGGGGTGTGAGTCGTGTTTGGGTAGCTCAGCTGGTAGAGCACTTGTCCCCGATAGGCAAAGGTCCGGAGTTCGAGTTTCGGCCCGGCACACAGTTTTAATCTGCCAAGAAGTTTCATATCAGTGCACACTCCGCTGCAGAATGAAAATCTCATTCTGAAAACACACACTATTTAAAATATGCACCAAATCCAGAATTTTGAAGACACAGCACTAAGATTTTGTACCTCGCTATGCATGAAATTAACACATTTACTGCTAAGTAAGTATTTATTTATTTTTTTATTCAATTTTAAAATTTATATGTACAAAAATTTCTCTGTTTAACCTCTTTGCACTTTGTAAAGAGGTACTGGCCCCTCATTGGCTGGCACAAACAATCGTTGTGCGAGCTTCAAGAGACGAGACCACTCACGAAAGGCACTTATTCTTTAGCCGGCGGACGCAGAAAGCTAGTTCACTTCATCAGAATAATGGAAAACAGTGAACAGTAAGAGTAATGCTGCAAGAATAACACGATTTGCCGCATTCCTTTATCCAAAGGCTGTCCGAGGAAGACGTCGGCTGTTAAGTGTGCGTCATTAATGTGACGGTCAATATTTCCACTGCTACCGACTCAGAGCGGCTACAAATGGAGCTGCCAACGCCATAGCTGCAGATACAGATTGAAATGAGCATCTCGCGTGACGGTAAGCTTAGCCTGTTCCGCCTTGCCGCCCCGTGCCAGGCACAGCGTTTACACGAGGAATTCGCGACGTTCATAGCTCTCAGAACATTAGTCAAGAAACCGCTCAGAACTTGTACATGCCACCGCGCTCCACCTGAACCTTCTCTTGACGAACTTTCTCCTGCGACAGTTGCCGTGTAACGCCGTAGCTACAACGAAACATTTAAAGTCGGTGTGAACACACTGAACGTAATTCCTAGTGCAGTACGTCCAAGGTAAAGCCGGCCGTGTTCTGTAAGCAAAACGTTATGGCTTTTTAGTGTCCACTCTTTCGATCTTCCCATGACGTGACGGGTGCCGTTGTCGCAGCGTCTTTCCGTGACTTTCTAGAGCCCGCTCTTTCTATCTTATTACGATGTGAGGGTGTGGTTAACTGTCACAGCTACCGTTGTAATGACCGAAGGTTCATATATCTACATCTACATCTATATGGATACTCTGCAAATCACATTTAAGTGCCTGGCAGAGGGTTCATCGAACCACGTTCACACTAATTCTCTATTATTCAAATGGTTCAAATGGCTCTGAGCACTATGGGACTCAACTGCTGAGGTCATTAGTCCCCTAGAACTTAGAACTAGTTAAACCTAACTAACCTAAGGACATCACAAACATCCATGCCCGAGGCAGGATTCGAACCTGCGACCGTAGCGGTCTTGCGGTTCCAGACTGCAGCGCCTTTAACCGCACGGCCACTTCGGCCGGCTCTCTATTATTCCAATCACGTACAGCGTGCGGAGAAAACGAACGCCTATATCTTCCCGTGCGAGCTCTGATTATATTATAATGATCGTTTCTCCCTATGTAGGTCGGGGTAAAAAAAAATTTTTCGCATACGGTGGAGAAAGAGATCGAAATTCCTTGAGAAGATTCCACCGCAACGAAAGACACCCTTGTTTTAATGACATCCACCCCAAATCCTGACCGAGCGAGGTGGCGCAGTGGTTAACACACTGAACTCGCTTTCGGGAGGACGACGGTTCAAACCCGCGTCCGGCCATCTTGATTTAGGTTTTCCGTGATTTCCCTAAATCGCTTCAGGCGAATGCCGGGATGGTTCCTTTGAAATGGCACGGCCGGCTTCCTTCCCCATCCTTCCCTAATCCGATGGGACAGATGACCTCGTTGTCTGGTCCCCTCCCCCAAATCAACTAACCAACTCAAATCCTGTATCATTTCAGTTACACTCTCTTCCCTATTTCGCGATAGTAAAAAACCGTTCTTTGATCTTTGTCGATGAACTCCGCCTGTCCTACCTGGTAAGGATCCCAAACCGTGCAGCAGTGTCCTAAAAGAGGACGGACAAGCGTCATGTAGGTAGTCTCTTTAGTAGATCTGTTACATTTTCTAAGTGTCTTGCCAATAAAACAGAGTCTTTGGTTAGCGTTCCCAACAACATTTTCAATCTGTTTCTTCCAATTTAAGTTGTTCTTAACTGTAATTCCTAGGTATTTAGATGAATTTACGGCCTTTAGATTTGACTGATTTATCGTGTAATCGGAGGTTAACGGATTCCTTTTAGCACTCACGTGGATGGTCTCACACTTTTGCATCATACAGGTATCTTTTCTAAATAGTTTTGATCTTCCGATGTCTAAATCTACATCTACGTGGTTACTCTGCAATTCACACTTAAGTCCCTGGCAGAGGGTTCATCGAACCATTTTCACACTACTTCTCTACCATTCCACTCTCGAATGGCGCATGGGAAAAAGGAACGCCTAAATCTTTCCGTTCGAACTCTGATTTCTCTTATTTCATTATTATGATCATTTCTCCCGACGTAGGCGGGTGTCAACAAAATATTTTCGCATTCGGGAGAGAAATTTGGTGATTGAAATTTCGTAAATAGATCTCGCCGCAAAGAAAACCTCCTTTGTTTCAGTGACTGCCACCCCAACTCGCCTATCATGTCAGTGACACTCTCACCCTTACTGCGCGATAACACGAAACGAGCTCCTCTTCTTTGCACTTTTTCGATGTCCTCCGTCAATCCTACCTGGTAAGGATCCCATACCGCGCAGCAATATTCCAGCAGAAGACGGACAAGTGCAATGTAGGCTGTCTCTTTACTGGGTTTGTCGCATCTTCTGCCAACAAACCGCAATATTATCTATATGGTCTTCCCAACATAAGTTGCAGGTAATTGTAATTCCTAGGTATTGTCGAATTGGCAGCCCTTAGATTTGTACGATTTATCGTATACCCAAAATTCATTAGATTTCTTTTAGTACCCATGTGGATGATCTCGCACTTTTGTTTAGTGCCAATTGCCACTTTTCGCACCATACAGAAATTCTCTCTAGATAATTTTGTAATTGGAATTGATCGTCTGATTATTTTACTAGATGGGAAATTACAGCGTCATCTGCAAACAATCTAAGGGGGTTGCTCAGATTATCAGGTAGATCATTTATGAAAATCAGGAGCAGCAGAGGGCCTATGGCACTACCTTGCGGAACACCAGATATCACTTCTGTTCTACTCGATGATTTACCGTCAATCACTACGAACTGTGACCTCTCTGAAAGGAAATCACGAATCCAGTCACACAACAGAGACGATACTCCATATGCACGCAATTTGGTTAACAGTCGCTTGTGAGAACCAGTATCAAAAGTCTTCTGGAAATCTAGGAATATGGAATCGACCTGAGATCCCTTGTCGACAGCACTCAATACTTCATGGGAATAAAGAGCTAGCTGTGTTGCACAAGAACGATATTTTCTGAATCCGTGTTGGTTATGTATCAATAAGTCATTTTCTTCAAGGTGATTCATAACGTTCGAGTATAGTATATGACTTTACTAGTCGATAAATGACGACGTCATCTGCAAACAACCTAAGATGGCTGCTCAGATAGTGTCCCAAATCGTTTATATAGATGAACAGCAAGGGGCCTGTAACACTGCCTTGGGGAACGCCAGAAATCACTTCTGTTTTACTCGATAACTTTCCGTCAGTTACTGCTAACTGTGACCTCTCTGACAGGAAATCACGGACCCAGTCACGTAACTGAGACGATGCTCTATAAGCACGCGATTTCACAACAAGCCGCTTGTATGGTATAGTGTCAAAGCCTTCTGGAAATCTAGAAATAAGGAATCAAATTTGATATCCCTTGTCAATAGCACTCAACAACTCGTTTGAGTAAAGAGCTAGTGGTGTTTCACATGACCGATGTTTACTAAATCCTTGTTGTCTGCGTGTCAATACACCGTTCTCTTCAAGATAATCAATAATGTTCGACTACAATATATGACGTTAATGATATGGACCTGTAAATTAGTGGATTACTCCTACTGCCTTTCTTAGATATTGGTGTACGGTTGTATATGATTGTTAGGTATGGAGCTATTGCATCAGCATACTCTGAAAGGAACCTAACTCTGTAATATTTGCGGCATCCATCTATACTCGTTGTCTCAAATGTAATTACGGTAGAGTTTTGTGTAACTTCGCGCGTATCTCGTTTTTTTTTTTTTCAAGGGAGCTCGTTGTATCTATATTATTTTCAGTTATCAGCATTCCATTGCCTTTTTATGAACATTACAACGTTCAGAGCAAAGACCCTTCGATTGTCATAATTTTATCAGTAAACTGTCGAACTATTCATTATAAAGTTCCCAAATTTACTGTCCTCCAGAAAAGTTCTCTCGCTCAAATCTTTCTTGGTGCCAAGAGCGAGCTGAAATCCGAAGTGGAAAGCTCTGAGACATTTTGCGAGTCGTGCAACGTATATCAGAAAGACAGATTAGAAGCTATAGGGGGGGGGGGGGGGCGGTGGGGGAGTGTTCATTGCAGTTGACAAAAGTATTGTGTCTAGTGAGGTCGAAGTTGAGTGTGATAGTGAAGTTATCTGGTCGCGTATAGCAGGTGTAGGTACCTCACGAAATAAGCGTCAAACGAAAAACTTCCAAGAACGAAACTCGTCTAGCTTGAAGGGGGAAACCAGATGGCGCTATGGTTGGCCCGCTACATGGCGCTGCCATAGGTCAAACGGATATCAACTGCGTTTTTTTAAATAGAAACCCCCATTTTTTATTACATATTCGTGTAGTACGTAAAGAAATATGAATGTCTTAGTTGGACCACTTTTTTCGCTTTGTGATAGATGGCGCTGTAATAGTCACAAACATATGGCTTACAATTTTAGACGAACAGTTGGTAACATGCAGATTTTTTAAATTAAAATACAGAACGTAGGTACGTTTGAACGTTTTATTTCGGTTGTTCCAATGTGATACATGTACCTCTCTCAACTTGTCATTTCAGAGGACGCATGCTGTTACAGCGTAATTACCTGTAAATACCACATTAATGCAATAAATGCTCAAAATGATGTCCATCAACCTCAATGCATTTGGCAATACGTGTAACGACATTCCTCTCAACAGCGAGTAGTTCGCCTTCCGTAATATTCGCATATGCATTGACAATGCGCTGACGCATGTTGTCAGGCGTCGTCGGTGGATCACGATAGCAAATATCCTTCAACTTTCCCCACAGAAAGAAATCCGGGTACGTCAGATCCGGTGAACGAGCGGGCCATGGTATGGTGCTTCGACGACCAATCAACCTGTCATGAAATATGCTATTCAGTACCGCTTCAACCGCACGCAAACTATGTGCCGGATATCCATCATGTTAGAAGTACATTGCCGTGCTGTCATGCAGTGAAACATCTTGTAGTAACATCAGTAGAACATTACGTAGGAAATCAGCATACATTGCACCATTTAGATTGCCATCGAAAAAGGGGGGCCAATTATCCTTCCTCCCATAATGCCGCACCATACATTAACCCGCCAAGGTCGCTGATGTTCCACCTGTCGCAGCCACCGTGGATTTTCCGTTGCCCAATAGTGCGTATTATGCCGGTTTACGTTACCGCTGTTGGTGAATGACGCTTCGTCGCTTAATAGAACGCGTGCAAAAATCTGTCATCGTCCCGTAATTTCTCTTGTGACCAGTGGCAGAACTGTACACGACCTTCAAAGTCGTCGCCATGCAATTCCTGGTGCATAGAATTATGGTACGGGTGCAATCGATGTTGATGTAGCATTCGCAACACCGACGTTTTTGAGATTCCCGATTCTCGGGCAATTTGTCTGCTACTGTTGTGCGGATTAGCGGCGACAGCAGCTAAAACACCTACTTGGGCATCATCATTTGTTGCAGGTCGTGGTTGACGTTTCACATGTGGCTGAACACTTCCTGTTTCCTTAAATAACGAAACTATCCGGCGAACGGTCCGGACACTTGGATGATGTCGTCTAGCATACCGAGCAGCATACATAGCACACGCCTATTGGGATTTTTGATAACGATAGCCAAACATCAACACGATATCGACCTTTTCCGCAATTGGTAAACGGTCCATTTTAACACGGGTAATGTATCACGAAGCAAATACCGTCCGCACTGGCGGAATGTTACGTGATACCACTTACTTATACGTTTGTGACTATTACAGCGCCATCTATCTCAAAGCGAAAAAAGTGATCCAACAAAAACATTCATATTGGTTTACGTACTACACGAATACGGAATAAAAAATGGGGGTTCCTATTTAAAAAAAAACGCAGTTGATATCCGTTTGACCTATGGCAGCGCCATCTAGCGGGCCAACCATAGCGCCAACTGGTTTCCCCCTTCAACCTAGACAAGTTTCGTTCTTTGAAGTTTTTTCGTTTGACTCTTATTTCGTAGGATAATTGGCGCGGTCACGATCAATGGACCACCCTGTATAAGGCAGCCAACAATATCTGGAGAGGAGATGTTTGTGTCGGTGCTTGTGATGTACTGCCACCCGTCCTCCACAGCGCCTCGCTCCATTCCCTACAGCGTGTGAGGGCGTCACTGCTGGAGGAAGCGAAAGCGGTGGGCGCACTCTCTATAACCAGGCCGCTTAGTACACAAAGCGTATCGCTGCGTCTCTCAGGAAGGAGACTATAATGCAAATCGGCCGTTTGTAGCGCAGCGAAGTGCCTTTCCGCTGAAGACTGCCAGTTCATTTCCCGTCGGATGCCCCTGGGCACCACTGTTCGTTGGGTCTAGGCTGCAGCCAAAACGACTTGTCGACACACTAACGACATTTCAGCATTTCATCTCTTACAGGTTACTAGGTTACGAGCGTGTACATGTCAAAACATCGCTGCCCACAGAAATCGTCAATAGTGTCATAATAATAAAATACAGCGAAATTGTAGGTTCCAATACCGAGCAAGGTGATGTAGCGATTAAGATACGTGGCATGTATTTTGGAGGAGCGAGGTTTAATTTCCCATCCGGTCGTGCGATCTATGTTTTCGGTGGTTTCCGTTAAACGCTTTTGGTAAATGACGGAATCGTGTCTTTGAAAAGATCACAGACAATCTACCCTTTTATGCGTAACAGAAACATTGTGGTGTAAATATATTGAATTTTCCGCTGTTTTCATAAGTCTGAGGTCGACTTCAAGCACTCATCCTACGTCAAATTAATTGCTTTTTTCACCATAATTTAAATTTGCATGTAATAAAACTAACTTCTGATGTAACATAACAAAAAATTGCGGTTTGAAATGATCCATCGCTTTTCATACCAGACACTGCACTTACATTTACTATGTCAGCTTTCAGCGTGCCATTCAAGTTTTGCGTTTGGTTTTCTACTTAGAAATGATACGTAACACTACTAACTTTTACTGAAAGAACCTCCTGTTACTGTCAGTAATGTAATAGGTTTTGTGGGCGGTGGTTCCATTGAACTGACCCTATAAAGCCTGAAAAGGAGACACTGACAATCTTAATGTTTTGACATATTTAAAAAAAAAAGTTTTTACAAGCAATTTACATATCTTAGTCGAAGTGCTAAGCCAAAATACTTCGATTCATATAACAAGGTTCTCTTAAAAGATGGTATTTTTATTAATACTTACTAATTAAAACATCGATAATAATACATCGGCAAATTTCTAGCCACTTTTCTCTAAAACAGTCCGACATAGATTACCGCTCTTTAATCAGATTAAATACGTACATAACAAACAATATTGTGCTCAATTTTTGTATTGGTGTTTTTGTAGTGATTTCGATTTTTATGAGTTTTCGGCCTCAAGAGAACCTGATTATTTGCGACCGAATAGAGCCAGCTAACAACATTGGGATACGCAGATTTTCTTTTTAATGCCTTCAATCTTGTACAAAGTTGGCCTTCACAGCCACCTGATAATTTAAATTAAGATATTTTGTAATTATTACACATAGCTTGATTGTCGCTATAACAGTGACGTCATAAGCCACCTCTACCGAAGAACTGACGAGGACACAGTACTGGGAGAGTGACGGACGGAGATAGACAGTGGTCGATCTGACAGCAACAGCTGTGTATCGTGACAAAAAATAAAAACACCTACAGCCGTCCTTATGATTTTATTTTATTTTGTCACTACCAGTTTCGACGCTTAATTGCGTCATCTTCAGGCTGTTTTGATGCTGTGCAGGTTGATACGATCACCATGTATAACCCATCAGTTGCCAGCATTACTGGATTCGCAGATGGAGTGGAGTGCTGACACATTATCTGCGAATCCAGTAATGCTGGCAACTGATGGGATATATATGGAGATCGTATCAACCTGTACCGCATCAAAACAGCCTGAAGATGACGCAATGAAGCGTCGAAACTGGTAGCTACAAAATAAAATACAATCATAAGGACGGCTGTAGGTGTTTTTATTTTTTGTCACAATAGTAAACGGCCGTCGTCCCAGAGACGTCCTGCTAAAAGGATGGACATACAGCAACTGTGTATCGTTTCACATGGCGCTCTATTTTCATTTCGAATAACAGTATTGCAGCAAAACACTGGTGGCTGTCATATTGGAGTCACAGAAGTTATTTGTTCTTGATTGTGCTGGAAATAAAGAAAAAACAGACATTCCGTAAAGTTGTTGTTCTTTATTCCAGCCTCCATATTATCCCAGATATCAAATTCAGCCGTGATCCTGTAACTCTGGACGAAACGACCACAACCGAGATAAAAATATGCATGAGAGCTGTGGATTTAGTCATCTACTAATCAGGAAGCTTGATTAGATACCAGAAAGTAAACATAGGTAGATCTCAGGATGTAAAAGGGAGTTTTTCAGGAAGAATTCTCTGAACATTTATATTTGTTGATGTGAGTGCACATACGTAGCTCCAAGCGAGGCGGAACAGCGGTAAGACACTAGACTTGCATTTGGAAGGACTTTGTTTAAAATCACCGGCTGGTCGCTGAGATTTAGGTACTCCTACACTTGCTGAAATCGCTCAAGATAAACTCAGGGGAGATTTCTTTGAAAATGACGCAATCGATTTCCTTCCCTAATCAGAGCATGTGCTTCTTGTCTGATGAGCTCGTCGTCACTGCAGCGTTAAACCCTAATTTTACATCCTCCCTTTATCGACAAATACATAAGCTGTCCGAGAATGCATTTGTCGAACACACAGAAGATAGGTACCAGTGGTCCATGGTATTCTATGTACGCAATATGATGCCTGTCAAAGATAAGTGATGCACGAAGAAGGTGAAGAGGAAAAAGAAATCATCACGGATGAGATGGTATGTCATGTTATTTAAGTGACTGCAGAATCGAGTCTACTTCTCAGTGTGACGTTGCATCCCGTGTGGACTGCATCCATGCATTGATTCGCTTGGGAAGGGTGACATAACGTCGTACATATTCTTCTGAGGCGAGATGGCCCACAGCTGTGCAAATGGTCTCATTACCTAGATACTGCCAGAGGGACGGAGTTGCCGCTGATCTGGTCCCGCACATGTTCTATCGAGGACAGATATGGCCACGGTAGTACCTCGGCATCGTGCAGACAGTTCACAGAGGCACGTGCCATGCATGGACAAGCGTTGGCTTGTTGAAAAATGGCACCACGTTACCCTGGCATGCGAGGTAACTTATGAGGATGCAAGATGTCTGTGACGTAGGGTTGTGCCGCCAAAGTTCCCTCGATCACAATCAGCCGTGACCTGAAGTCGTACGAGATCACTCCCCGCACCATGACGTAACAGCACTGTGCCTCTCCAAAACACCGGAAGAATGGGACACCTCCCTAGGTAGCCGCCGTACTCGCCGACGGTGGTCAGCCCGGGTATTCCACAACGACATTTCATCACGGAACGCAAGGCAATGCCCTTCATCAGCAGTCCATCCTTCCCGATCAGAGCACCACCCCAATGTGTTAACGGCAGCCTATGCATATAACGGTAATTCCCGAGTTAGACTGTTACTAGTTGACGACTCGTGCAGGGAATCCATTCCTTGTTCTCCGATGGCAGGCGTAGTTGTGAAGAGGTTACATTGTGCTTGATGCATAATTTGGGGATCGACTTCCGTATTGGTTAGACATGGTCGGGCAGAATCTTGACAAATACACTCCTGGAAATTGAAATAAGAACACCGTGAATTCATTGTCCCAGGAAGGGGAAACTTTATTGACACATTCCTGGGGTCAGATACATCACATGATCACACTGACAGAACTACAGGCACATAGACACAGGCAACAGATCATGCACAATGTCGGCACTAGTACAGTGTATATCCACCTTTCGCAGCAATGCAGGCTGCTATTCTCCCATGGAGTCGATCGTAGAGATGCTGGATGTAGTCCTGTGGAACGGCTTGCCATGCCATTTCCACCTGGCGCCTCAGTTGGACCAGCGTTCGTGCTGGACGTGCAGACCGCGTGAGACGACGCTTCATCCAGTCCCAAACATGCTCAATGGGGGACAGATCCGGAGATCTTGCTGGCCAGGGTAGTTGACTTACACCTTCTAGAGCACGTTGGGTGGCACGGGATACATGCGGACGTGCATTGTCTTGTTGGAACAGCAAGTTCCCTTGCCGGTCTAGGAATGGTAGAACGATGGGTTCGATGACGGTTTGGATGTACCGTGCACTATTCAGTGTCCCCTCGACGATCACCAGGGGTGTACGGCCAGTGTAGGAGATCGCTCCCCACACCATGATGCCGGGTGTTGGCCCTGTGTGCCTCGGTCGTATGCAGTCCTGATTGTGGCGCTCACCTGCACGGCGCCAAACACGCATACGACCATCATTGGCACCAAGGCAGAAGCGACTCTCATCGCTGAAGACGACACGTCTCCATTCGTCCCTCCATTCACGCCTGTCGCGACACCACTGGGGGCGGGCTGCACGATGTTGGGGCGTGAGCGGAAGACGGCCTAACGGTGTGCGGGACCGTAGCCCAGCTTCATGGAGACGGCTGCGAATGGTCCTCGCCGATACCCCAGGAGAAACAGTGTCCCTAATTTGCTGGGAAGTGGCGGTGCGGTCCCCTACGGCACTGCGTAGGATCCTACGGTCTTGGCTTGCATCCGTGCGTCGCTGCGGTCCGGTCCCAGGTCGACGGGCACGTGCACCTTCCGCCGACCACTGGCGACAACATCGATGTACTGTGGAGACCTCACGCCCCACGTGTTGAGCAATTCGGCGGTACGTCCACCCGGCCTCCCGCATGCCCACTATACGCCCTCGCTCAAAGTCCGTCAACTGCACATACGGTTCACGTCCACGCTGTCGCGGCATGCTACCAGTGTTAAAGACTGCGATGGAGCTCCGTATGCCACGGCAAACTGTCTGACACTGACGGCGGCGGTGCACAAATGCTGCGCAGCTAGCGCCATTCGACGGCCAACACCGCGGGTCCTGGTGTGTCCGCTGTGCCGTGCGTGTGATCATTGCTTGTACAGCCCTCTCGCAGTGTCCGGAGCAAGTATGGTGGGTCTGACACACCGGTGTCAATGTGTTCTTTTTTCAATTTCCAGGAGTGTATAACTGTCCTCACGTTCTAACGCAATGCAACATCGGGCCACTGTCACTTCCGAAGGCCGCAGAAATCTAGGTGCTGCACGATTCGACCAGCCGGCCAAATGGAGACCTATAAGAATATCTCTTTGAAACTTTGCCAGTTGTTGATAAAACTGTCTCATGGGAGAGCGCGACATCTCTGTGTCCTTTACAGTCATCCCTTAACATTTGGAGCTGCCCACACCCCTAATGCACCCTACCAGGCGTGGTAACAACATTATTGCACTCTGGTGGTCGTTCTAACTTTCACAAAGAATCGCAGCTCTCAGAATTTTAAACATGGCTGAAGCAGCAACTGTTGCAAATCTTCACAGCAAATGACAACAGCCAAACAGCTGCAGGATAAAGATTTATTTAAATCCATGACCAAGGTTTCGGTATATCTAAATATACGTTCCTCAGAAGCAAAATACACTAAAATCACATCCTGCAGTGGAGATACATACAACAATAGTGCCAAAGGCGTCGTCAGTAGTTAAAATATCACCTTGGCACGATTGTTTTATGTATCTCCAGTTCAGGATGTGATTTTAGTGTATTTTGCATCTAATGAAGGTATATTTAGATATACCGAAACCGTTTTCAAGGATTTTAATAAATCTTTATCCTGCAACTGTCTGGCTGTTATCATTTACCGTGAATCGCAGCTCTATTTATTTACATTCCCATCGATGGTGTGTACGTGTACAGAGCTACATTAACACCCGACAGTGTCTTTTTTGCTTATGTAACGTCCAAGGTTGTCGCATCTTCTGTCACACCCGTTAGTTTCGGTATCATAATTACTCATTTAGTGTATAGAATGCAGGGGGCTGGCCCAGAAGCGAAAAACCGTCGACAATTCTGAGACTAAACAACTTTCGCATCCACTTTAAGTTGAAGAGACTTTGCAGAGTCTGCGGTTTCTTTGAGTTTTCGATTTAATTTAGCACTTTACATATAGGTGTTTTCAAATTTTTTGCAGAAATCTGTCGTTTGAATAAATGGGTGGCCAAGTGAAATCCATGTCTCTTCAAGGAGACGTCATATTCGTAAAACGAACTGTTATCGCTCCTGGTTGCTGTGATCCAAAAACGTCGCACCAGACACTCAACAAGACGATCAATGAACATATTACCCTGAACAGTGATTCTCTGCTGCTACCAGCGACTAAGGTCGCTCCTCCACAGTACTGCTACAGTGTATCATTGGCACGCGTGGAATTCCATTGAGTTATTTACATGTAAGTTTCTTTCCAAGTGAGGGGAAAAGAATTATACTACTGCCCATTAAGATTGCTACACCACGAAGATGACGTGCTACAGACGCGAAATTAACCGACACGAAGAAGATGCTGTGACATACAAATGATTAGCTTCTCAAAGCAATCACACAAGGTTGGCGCCGGTGGCGACACCTACAGCGTGCTCACATGAGGAGAGTTTCCAACCGATTTCTCATACACAAACAGCAGTTGACCGGCACTGTCTGGTGAAACGTTGTTGTGATGCCTCGTGTAAGGGGGAGAAATGCGTACCATCACGTTTCCGACTTTGATAAAGGTCGGCTTATAGCCTACCGCGATTGCGGTTTACCGTATCGCGATATTGCTTCTCCCGTTGGTCGAGATCCAATGACTGTTAGCAGAATATGGAATCGGTGGATTCAGGAGGGTAATACGGAACGCCGTGCTGGATCCCAACAGCCTCGTATCACTAGCAGTCGAGATGACAGGCATGGCTGTAACGGATCGTGCAGCCACGTCTAGATCCATGAGTCAACAGATGGGGACGTTTGCAAGAGAACAACCATCTCCACGAACAGTTCGACGACGTTTGCAGCAGCATGGACTATCAGCTCGGAGACCATGGCTGCGGTTACCCTTGACGCTGCATCACAGACAGCAGCGCCTTCGATGGTGTACTCAACGACGAACCTGGGTGCACGAATGGCAAAACGTCATTTTTTCGGATGATTTACAGAATCATGATCGTCGCATCCGTGTTTGGCGACATCGTGGTGACCGCACATTGGAAGCGTGTATTTGTCATCGCCATACTGGTGTATCACCCGGCAATGGTATGGGGTGCCATTGGTTACACGTCTCGGTCACCCCTTTTTCGCATTGACGGCACTTTGAACAGTGGACTTTACATTTCAGATGTGTTACGACCTGTGGCTCTACCCTTTATTCGATCCCTGTGAAACCCTACATTTCAACAGGATAATGCACGACTGCATGTTGCAGGTCCTGTTACGGGCCTTTGTAAATACAGAAAATGTCCGACTGCTGCCCTGGCCAACACATTCTCCAGATCTCTCACCAACTGAAAACGTCTGGTCAATGGTGGCCGAGCAACTGGTTCGTCACAAAACGCCAGTCACTACTCTTGATGAACTGTGGTATCGTGTTGAAGCTGCAAGGGCAGCTGTACCTGTACACGCCATCCAAGATCTGTTTGACTCAATGCCCAGGCGTATCAAGGCCGTTATTACGGCCAGAGGTGGTTGTTCTGGGTACTGATTTCTGAGGATCTATGCACCCAAATCGCGTGAAAATGTAATCACATGTCAGTTCTAGTATAATATGTTTGTCGAATGAATACGCGTTTATCATCTGCATTCCTTCTTGGTGTAGCAATTTTAATGGCCAGTAGTGTAGGTCTGCCATTTTACTGTCATTCTAATTTAGGAGAAACACGTAATTATTGAGATTCCTCTGTAAAAGAGGGTTTCTTTTTAGTTGGTACTTGATAATGAGACATGCATTGACACTGCCGCCAACATAACAACTCCGTGGGGCGGCGTGATTGTCGTATTTACTTGACAACTAGTGTATCGAGTATCTGAAATAAAGGTAAAACGTAGAGCGCCAGAATAATTTCCGGGTGATACAACAGAATGTATTCGTCTGTCAAGTCTGTTGATAAGTTCGGACGATATATTACCTTATTCTGTTTAACTGGCATTCACTCAGGAGTTTTCTGCGCAACTGGAGTTAAGCTTCGTTCCACACCGTATACTCAAGAAGTAAATAGGAAATTAGATCGAAGACATAACTAAAAATCTACTTTTAATAAACTTTAATTGCGCATTGACTCTTTCGTGAAGGGAGTAGTCGCTATGCATAAACACGGTAGCTTTAATTCCAGCTCATAAAGGGGGAGGAAGACGGGCAGCTACCACAAAACATCACGCTTAGGGAACGTACAGCCTGTGCCCAAGGCAAAACAAAGGGGGAGAAAGAACGCTGAGAAGTGTTGCACCTGTGCCAACAGAAGGCGGCTTGAAAGCGTTGCAGCTCAGCTTGTCCGGGAACTGTTCGCTGTAAATAGCACTCTGGATGCCAAAAATACAACGTGTTTTTCTATCATGTCGTTAAGTGGACGAGACCGATGAAATACAGTGTAATACTTTTCAGTGGTTGTGGAGAAAAAAACAGATTTATGCAGAAGCTAAGTGATTTGATTTTTGAGATACAAGTACTAGAACAATCTCTCTGCAGAATCAGAACACAGACAAGATACTGACACTGTGGTTGAATAAGGGTACAGCATTACACCTGATCACTAGCCGAAACGTATCTGGCTAGCCTCCAACAGATTAACCAATTAAATGCACAAGCCTGCATTTTTAAAATTTCTTAAAAATAGGCGTTCCAGAATTTATTCTGAAAATTACTTTGCTTTTCTTCAGTCACGTCAGGATTCTTCACCAAATAAGATCTGATATTTTTTTGGAAATTTAAGTAATCGGAGCACAAATATTAAAATAAAATTTAAATAAATTTCTATATTTTTACTGTTATCGTTTTCTTTTTAGGCATGTACTACAATCACTGCAAACAAATGTCTTAGAAACATTATGGATACTCTGCTACATTCAATATTCAGACTTTCACATTTTTTATTTCCTTGCGTTATCTTCACTTTTTTTACTATCCCTCTTGAACATCTAACAATAATCGGCCATCATACTGTCTTTCCACGTTCCCTGGTAACTCTTGACGAGGGTTCTTCCTGTTTTTAACTATAATCTTTCAGCAGTCAATAAGTGACTGTGAAGTGGGCCTTTACTCTCAGTCTACAATACAAGGTCTTGAAATTTTCCAACACAGTGTTGATAATGTTCTTATTATATGGGTTTTTCTATTCCCCAGAATGCTTTCAGTAACAGACCTAAAGCCCTCTATGCATCGTTTTCCCTATCATTCGCTGTATTCTCAAATTCGTGATCCTCCATCAGTTTGTAAATTTGAGGACAAACATAAAATTCCAGGTTTCAATTTTTTTCACTAATGAAGGTGAATTTCGAAGAAAGATGCTTAAAACGCGATGCATCTTGTGGAGGAACCCTTACAAACTGCTCCATCTATTTCAGTTCGATATGTAATTGTGATAGTAATACTTTTGTAATATACAAGCAGCCTGAACTAAGACGCTTTTAGACCCACGTACAAAATGTCTCCAATTTAGCCAGAGGCTTACATTCCAATTCTTTTGCTTTATCCAAATACCCTACTCACACAAAAAAAGGGCATTTTGTGTACCCAGCTGTCCTAGTAAAATTTCTATGATTAAAAATAAAATATATTTTACTTCATTATAAAACTATACGTGATAGGAAATGATTAAGAACAGTTTTGATATCAGCATAAAAAATATTTAGTAACACGTAATTACTTTCGAACATCTGATATCATCAGACTGATGATGGAGGAACATGGACAATAGGATTACAGAAATGACTGTCGGAAAGCGTAGCACCGTCCTTCACCATCACTTCGAACGTCTCCAAAGACAACGGCACCATTGGACTCTCCCTCGGGAAGAGCGGAGTTCAAATCTCTGTTCAACCAATCAGGTTTAAATTGTTCTAAATGGGTTAAAGCAAATGCCGGAACCGTTCCCTTGACCGGAGCGCGGACAATTTCCGCAGACATCATTGCCCTAACGAGAAATGAAGGTCATTAACGATGGAGCTCAGCTGGAGAAAACTAGCGAAAAAAACAGCTTTGATACGTTAAAAGAACAGTCCTGGCATTGTCTAAAATTGAGAAAATCAGGAACCTACAACTGGATCATATGATGAGAATTTCAACCCCTCCCCTTCCACACGCACCACTCTGATCTGTAATTAGCAATCGTTCCTCCGTTATAACAAATCATGGTGTGAAAACGCATCCCGCTTTGCAGGCCGGCGTAGCGTAGAAACAGAGCACCAGATTTTTCGGTGAAAATTATGACAGGATGTTTCGTCATATGAGTGAAAATTTCGATTTTAAATATTTAGCAGCCATTGGCTTAGCATGTGGGAGGAGGCAAAGGGGACGTGGGAGCAAGTAGGCTGAATAATCTTTACCTATAATATCAGGCCATGGCAATTACCTCAGACATTTGTACGTCATAGAGACTACATTGGCACATATGCAGAATTTCAAGGCAATTGGACAAGTGGAAGTGGTTTAGAATATATCTAGATATACTGTAATTTAGGGCTACTTGAGGCTGAGACTTATCTTCTGCAGAAAAAGGAAAAAAAAGTTTGGTCTGTTGTCAGAGGCATCAGTTACTGATGTGAGAGTTAGCACTATGATTTCCCGACAGTTAGATACAGTATTTTTAGTACGGAGAGAGTTGTTAGTTCATATACTCACCACAAGAGGCTAGTTTGTCACAGTGAAAAATTATTGTTTCGTTAACTACGTAAATATTCGTCTGTATACGCACCTTCAAAGGAAACAGATTGTTAATACGTGTTATTTCTCAAATTTCACATTTTTTACAACTTTGTCCATAGTATTGTAAGTTCAATGTTTTTATAGAGTAAATCATATAAACAGGATGATTTAAAAATTTATCAAAATAACACGCTAAAGTGCTCTCATAGCCTCAGATAATCCTGAATCACATGTCTAACCCTCAACTGCAATCTCAATGTGAGCTCAAGTAACTCATGAAATACATTCAGTTGAGTAACCACACTACTGTTTCTAAAATTTAGTTTATTAAAGGTTTTCCTAGTAATCACCAAAGAGATGTTAATTACCAGAAAACTTTTTATAAACTGCAGTTAAGAAACAGCAGTGTAGTTGCTCAAATGGAGGCATTTTATAGCTTAATTAGGTGGTGTTGAAAATTAGATGGTTAGATCACATAACTAATGAGGAGGTACTGAGTTGAATTGAGGAGAAGATAAATTTGTGGCACAGCCCGATTAGAAGAAGGCATCGGTTTGTAGAACACATTCTGGGGCATCAAGGGATCTCCAGTTTAGTATTGGAGGAAAGCATGGGGGATAAAATTCGTAGAGGGACACCAAAAGATGAATACAGTAAGCAGACTCAGAAGGATGTAGGTTGCAGTTGTCACTCAGGGACGAAGAGACTTGTACAGGATAGAGTAGCATGGAGAGCTGCATCAAACCAATCTTTACACGATGAGGGTGCTCTAATCAAATGCTTGGAGGCCACCAACAGAGCCTGAAAATGGTCGACATAAAGGATATTTTGTCTCAGAAATGGGAAGACGTTGTTGGAAAAAATAACTCCAGAACTTGTGAAGAAAGGTCTTTAATAGTCACTTTGAAGGGAAACATACAAATGCTTAAAATATACCTAACTTTTGAAAAATTTCTGTCTCAGTCGTTTCCCACAAATACATGCGCATCATTCATTTGCTGCTATTGATCAACCTTAATAATTTTTTAAAGCAAACCATTTTTGTATTTTTTTTCTTTTGTAAGTGGAAGACGTCCTTCTAATGTTAATTTTCAGTCCTATTTGCTGAATCACTAAGAAAAAGGACTGAGACCAAGTTAGCGAACTGTAACATGGCACAAAGTAAATTAACTTCATAGTAAATTAATGCATGAAAAATAAGTAAGAAATAAGAGATGTTTCCTTGCAAATATTCTGTAGTTTTGGAAAGACTTATTTGATGCCAAAATGAACTTCAGCAACTCATAAACGCGACGGTGAGGAGGCAACATTTAATTTATTCAACTTTTTTATCATTTAGAAGAGCGGTGCAGCGTTGATACTTTTTATTTTATACTTTGATAAAATTTCATGTCGACATAAAATTGTCGTTAGTCATAAACGTCAAGTCTGTTTTATAGGATTCTTAGAATATAGAGGAGTGTTACGTAAAGGTATTTTTTTTTTAACTTTTCAGTGGTTTTACGGTTTTATCGACGTTGAATGTTGTTTATTCGTTTAATGTACTAAACTACAAGTAATTTAATTTTATAAATGCGCAATCCCTGTCGTAATGTTCTTATTTTTCATTTCTATCATGGTTTTGTGTTGTTACAGCCCACCTAAACATGACTAGCGTAAGAGAAAATGGAGCATCGTATCGAAATAGGAAGTATGCCAACGAGGAAAGTATCAGAAAAAATGAAAGGGCTATACTAAAGTTTGTGAAAGTTTCTTTGGAGACACCAGAACCTACACCAAGGCCATCAGTTGTGGGTTCCTGAAACACTAGTTCTGCCCAAAACTAAGAAGAAGCTGAGTCATTACACGTACCCGACACCGATAATTTTCTAGGATCTGCGACTTCAGAAAAACTGTAACGATGTCAATTGGTTCAGACTTTGTCGGAAACGATACAGAAAAAATGGCCTGAAAATATAGTTTCAAACATACGACTGCTATTAGAACGGCGAGGTCTCGAAATCTGTCGGCACGTTAGTAGAGACTCCCGTAATTAGCCAGCAGTGCCACGCACTCTTTAATAAGAGTGAGACATTGAACCTGTCACACAGAAGGTATTGTCAAAGAGATGGCTAATGCGAGAAATGGCGAAAAAATTTCACTGACTAGGATTACTTATTATCCTTTTCTGTGTTGTTTGTCTGAGAACGAAACTCACCGAAAGTTTCATAATCATGAACCATGAGAGATGAATCAAGTGCTACAGACAGCATTTGGTTTTGTAAATTGTAGGAGAATTCGAAAAGAACAGACAACTGATAAGAAAGAGCAAGAAGTCGCGGCAAAAGAAGTAAAAAAGGCATGACATTCTAACCAGAATGAATGACATGAGAAGATCCCTGACAAAAAAAATTCGGCTTTACGTGGGCACAGGTAAAATAACAAGTGCTGGTAGAAGCGAGTTTTTAGAACTCTTGCAGTACCATCTGACTCTCCGACAAAATTGAGTTAGAATAAGAATGGGCTAAAAAATGTCACTTATTTATATGTTATCAGAAATCCAAAGTGAGTTTCCTGAAATTTCAGGGAATTAGGTTCCACAGAAAGTTATAGGCCATTTTCAAAAGTATTATTCCATGATATTCGACAGTATCTCGTATATTTCGCACAGTATTAAACAAGTCAAGTATTACCATACATGATGATTAAGAATCGGATATTCGAGTAGTGGAATCTTCCAGAGATTTCATTGAAACGAAAAACAAAACAGCCGAGGGTATTAGTGAGATGGACTCAGCACTATGAATTGTAGAGGGCAAGCTTAGGATAATGCTTTTGCAGCGGCCGGATGATAGACAGGTGGGCAGCAACGAATAAAATTTATATATCCTAATCCCGAATATGTGCCCTGCTCGAACCGCTCATTGAATCTATCTTGTATGAATCATACACACATCAAAAAAGATTTGCATCACCCCAGTTCCCAGAATTCCTGAAGGCAGACGTTGACCGTCGATATTGTATCACAGACACAGTACATTTGCTGTTCAGAGATGTTACTAAACCTACCCAAAGATGTAAACAACCAAGCATGAGCAGCGCCTATTAGACGGAGGGGATCCGACAGTCGATCAGTTCCAGTCATTCCACCAGGAAGGAGACACATGGCACGTGTTGTCTGTAGTTGAACCATGCCTAGACGGTCAATACCGCGGTTCGATCGCGTCCGCATTTTTACTTTGTGCCAGGAAGGGCTCTCAACAAGGGAAGCGACCAGGTGTCCCGGAGTGAACCAAAGCGGGGTTGGTCCGACATGGAGGAGATACAGAGAGACAGTAATTGTCGATGACATGCCTCGCTCAGGCCGTCCAAGGGCTACTACTGCAATGGATGACAGCTACCTACGGATTATGGGTCGCAGGACCCCTGACAGCAACGCCGCCATGTTGAATAATGCTTTTCGTGCATCCACAGGACGACTTCTTACGACTCAAACTGTGCGCAGTAGGCTGCATGATGTGCAACTTCACTCCAGACGTCCATGGCGAGTTCCATCTTCGCAACCACGACACCATGCAGCGCAGTACAGATGGACCCAACAACATGTCGAATGAACCGCTCAGGATTGGCATGACGTTTTCTTCACCGATGAGTGTCGCATACGCCTTCAACTACACAATCGTCGGAGACGTGTTTGGAGGCAACCCGGTCAGGCTGAACGTCGTAGACACACTGTCCAGAGAGTGCAGCAAGGTGGAGAATCCCTGCTGTTTTGGGGTGGCATTATGTGGGGCCGACGTACGCCGCTGGTAGTCATGGAACGCGCCGTAACGGGTATACGATAGTGAACGCCATTCTCCGACCGATAGTGCAACCATAACGGCAGCACGTTGGCGATGCATTCGTCTTCATGGACGACAATTCGCGCTCCCATCGCGCACATCTTGTGAATGACTTTCTTCAGGATAACACACCGCTAGAGTGACGAGCAGGTTCTCCAGACATGAACCCTATCATGCATGTTTGGGATAGATTGAAAAGGGCTGTTAATAGACGACTTGACCCTCCAACCACTCTGAGGGATCTACGGCGTTGAGGAGTGGGACAATCTGGACCAACAGTGCCTTGAGGAACTTGTGGACAGTATGCCACGACGAACAGAGGCATGCATCATTGCAAGAGGTCGTGCTACTGGGTACTAGAGGTACCGGTGTGTACAGCAATCTTTACCACCACCTCTGACGGTCTCACTGTATAGTGGTACAACATGCAATGTGTGGTTTTCATGAGCAATAAAAAGGGCGAAGTGATGTTTATGTTGATCTCCATTCCAATTTTCTGTACAGGTTCCGGAACTCTCGGAACCGAGGTGATGCAAAACTTTTTTTTGATGTGTCTATAATTGATTGGCCTCGATGCAGAATGAATCCACCAGTTTTATTTCGGATGCACAATTACGTTTGACCTCCGGCGGGAATGTCAAAGTAGCGAGTATGCAGGACATGGATGGGGACTGCGGATAGGGGGCACACGGTGGGAGTGTGGGTTCATGGTTCAAATGGCTCTGAGCACTATGGGACTTAACATCTGAGGTCATCAGTCCCCTAGAACTTAGAACTACTTAAACCTAACTAACCTAAGGACATCACACACATCCATGCCCGAGGCAGGATTCGAACCTGCGACCGCAGCAGCAGCGCGGTTCCAGACTGAAGCGCCTAGAACCGCTCGGCCACAGCGGCCGGCGGCCGAGATACAGGAGATCCCGAGTATGAATCCCAGTCTGGCACCCATTTGTGCAGCTGACACCGATGGTCCCTTTCCTTTCCTTTCCTTTCTCCCCCCATCTACCTACAATTTACATAATAAGAACCTAGTTTGCTTGGATGCGGCTTCGGTGGAAGTGATTTCAGTAACTTTATTCGCCACTCTGGAACGTTGTTATGCTTTCTTCTCCGTGTCCACACATCGATGTGAGATTCTGATTGCTGCTAGAGGCAAAAGTCTGAAGAGGGCTCGGCCGTGGTGGCCAAGCGGTTAAAGGCGCTACGGTCTGGAACCGCGCGGCCGCTACTGTCGCAGGTTCGAATCCTGCCTCGGGCATGGATGTGTGTGATGTCCTTAGGTTAGTTAGGTTTAATTAGTTCTAAGTTCTAGGCGACTCATGACCGCAGAAGTTAAGTCGCATAGTGCTCAGAGCCATTTGAAGAGGGCTCAGGATACACGTTGGGGCTCTAGAAGCGATGCAGTAAACATGACACGAAATCATTACAAGGAAATTGTGACGACGATAGAGAAGCTAACAGAAACAGACGAAAGCTTGAACACATGAACGGACGCAGGTAGTTGATAGTCTTGATAAATTGATTTTAGTTTTTATTTTTCTTGGGTCACTGGCAACTTGTGCTGCCTGAAGTGAAAGATGCACAAAATTAATTGTAGACGGAGTGCTTTAAGGTACGTCAGCGGCCTCAGAAAAGAAGTGCCTGACAGAAGTTGTTGGAAGAGAAACGAAAGGAATTCATAGACGAGGCTAGCTGAAAAAGCTTTAGTGAAGAACTTACCATTTTCATTGATCCTTCAAGACGAATTAGGAGGAGGAGCATTTCTTGCGACGGAATTAGAGAAGCCGGATTATCGTACTCAGCCGATTTAAAACGAAGAATGATTTCTTCATTAAATAGAGTGACTGGTCAAATTCGAGGAAGGTTCCAGAAAGTTCAGAATTTGGTCGAAAAATTTGCCTCCCGAAGGCCTGCAATAATACTGCACATCGATGATGAAGACTGCAACTTCGACCAAGCTGCTCAAGATATTGACAGAGAAAAATTTGCGTGCTTACGTCTGTGGGCTTTGGCAGCTACAATAGACTGTAAGAAAGAACTTATTTTTGATTCGAACTAGAAGGAGGGTTACGTAAAGTAGTTATAATGTATGCGGTGGCTGTTCATTCAGACACGTCCGAAAGAACAGACACCACATATACAGGGAGCTCTAAAACTCCGCTTATAATCTTCCAGGACTTGTAGAGGAGACTGACTAGAAAATAATTTGAATGGAAACCCATGTCCGGGCCGGCCGTGGTGGCCAAGCGGTTCTAGGCGCTACAGTCTGGAACCGCGCGACCGCTACGGTCGCAGGTTCGAATCCTACCTCGGGCATGGATGTGTGTGATGTCCTTAGGTTAGTTAGGTTTAAGTAGTTCTAAGTTCTAGGGGACTGATGACCTTAGAAGTTAAGTCCCATAGTGCTCAGAGCCCATGTCCGGAAACATACGGTTTCCGTGCTGGCCTTTTCAAACCATGTTTGCTAGGTCGATACAGAAGAGGATATTATGGAGGAGAGGGTGTGCTTACGTCGGATCGGCTGATGTCATTTGACGTCTAACCTACGCCTGTGGAGTGGTTCGAGTTTCATTCTCGTGCGTGCGAGTGTTAGAGCAACATGACTGAGTATATGTTTGCAGAACACACCCACATGAGTGTTCTGATTCGGAAGCTCACGGAAATGGAATAGCTGCTCGTCGCCTATATCAAGATTGTTATCCACAACGTCCGACTCCATCGTACACCCTTTTTGCCACAATTACGCAACGGCTTCGAGAAAGCGGTCCTTGGCAGTCAGCAGGCGTGTCTGTGGTGTTCCAAGGAGAGGCCGCACACTCGAATTGGAAGAGGCCGCGCTGCATCACGTTGAAGGCAATCTGTCAATGAGTACACGAGTAATTACACGTCTAGTGGATCTTGTTCCCATCACCGTCTGGTATGTACTGCATTACAAACAACCACATCCATACAACCTCCAAAGACTACAGTCACTAATACCAAGCGATTTTGCACAACGCGTTGAGTTCTGTACGCAGGTTGTCCACCGCTGCATCCACGAGTCCCTAACATTTCCACGGCGCATTCTCTTCACAGATGAACGTAAATGTACTAGGCATTGTGTTCTCAATTCTCGAAACAGCCATGTCTAGCCAGACGAAAACCCGCATGCCATGCATGTCTATTCCAAATATGGTATCAATTTGTGGACAGGTATTCTGGATGGTCACTTGATTGGACCATACATGCTTGCACCCAAGCTCGCGGGTTCCGTCTACTTGACTTTCCTGCAACAAGTATTAAACGTGTTGTTGGATGCTGTTCCATTAGACGTCCGTCAAGGCATATGGTGTCACCATGACAGCGCATCCGTTCACTTTTCACGTCATGCTTGGGAACATCTGGACCAATGATTCGGACACAGGTGGATAGGCTGAAGCTGTCCAATCGCATGGTCTCCACGATCACAGGATTTGACTCCGTTGGACTTTCTCCTATAGGATCGAATGAAGAGTTTGTTTTGTGAAACTCCTGTAGAGACAGAAGAAGGTCTGGTGATACGAGTTGTGGTCGCTTGAGGACATATTCAGAGACACCAAGTGTGATAGAACATGTGTACCGGTTCATCATTCGTAGGTACATTGTGTGCACCGAAATTGGTGGTCGCCACGTCGTGCTTTACTTGTAGTGGATCATATTGCTAACCCTCATTTGAAAAGCACAAAAAGAGTTTAACTGTAAAAATAGTTTTTGTGAAAACTAATTTAAGTTTTCTTTTTGTTTCTTTGGATATTAATGAGTGGAAGTGTGTCCGCCCCCGCTAGCTGAGTGGTCAGCGCGACAGAATGTCAATCCCAAGAGCCCGGGTTCGATTCCCGGCTGGGTCGGAGATTTTCTCCGCTCAGGTACTGGGTATTGTGTTGTCCTAATCATCACCATTTCATGTCCATCGAAGCGCAAGTCGCCGAAGTGGCGTCAAATCGAAAGACTGAACCCGGCGAACGGTTTACCCGACGGGAGGCCCTAGTCACACGACATTTATTTTTTAGTGGAAGTGTAAAGTAAATGATGTATTTGGGTCATGTCTAACAAACTGGTAGCAAAACTGATTACGTTGCCAACATATTGTAGCACCGAAACGGTACCTTTCTGGACAGGTGTTCCAATTCAATTTATCTATGCACCACCCTCTGCAAGTCCTAGAAGTCTGTAAGAGGAATTTTAGAGCACTCTGTATAATTAAAGCGATGATGGCCAGTGATTCAGTCAGTGCAGATGCACACCAAGCTCAAACTCTTGCTGGAATCGGCGAGATGTCGGGAGTAATAAGGCTAATGAGCAGGAGTACTACAACGCTAATATGTGGTGTAAGTTGAGAATTTCCGTCTGACAGGAGGCCTGCTAATATCATTTGTGCCATGGTAGTAACCACTTTGTCCGGGTTGCGCATCTGCCTACTAAGACGAAGACCTGGGTTCGAATCCCAGTCTAGCACAAATTTTCAAGTTGCCCAGCTGGGATAGATCAACGCCCACTGCCAGGTAAAGTCTTTAATTCCTTCGTGCCTTAATAGTTACAATGGTTATTATATATTCCTCACCGCTGCCATAAGTAATGCCAGTTGTGAGAGGAACTTTTATACACTAAAAATGATTAAAATTAAGCTGTATAAATTCCACGTTGAGATTAACGAATCCAGAGATTTTGGCAATCAAACAAGACGTACGCATTAATATTCATGAATGTATTAAAGAGTTTGAGTTGCAAAAGACACACAGAATAAAATTTTAATTCAAGAATCCATTTGAAATATAACAGAGCATCACAGATTTTTTTCTTAATTGTAAAAATAGGAAGGAGTGGCAGATTTAGGGTTCGCACCGAATGGCAGAAATCCACGCTACGCCACTGTTAGTGGGCTACCATTTTAGGCTGTGTGACATAACGCTGGGTGTAAAATCCTACACATACCGACATTACTTTGAACGAACAAACCGTCGTAAAACAAATCTAAAATTTCGCTTTCTTTTGTGTACAGAAAAGCTATCGACGAATAGATATTCTGAAAATAATCGAAAAGTTATGAGCCATTTTTCAAGCAACTCAATATTCACGGAGCTGTCACCACCTTTGTGTTGTCACAAACGACGTGGCAGAAGAACATAAAACTAACTAATTCATCCAAGCATTGGTCACGTAGTAAAGATATCATGCAACTGCTTCATCCAACCGCCAAAGAGACGTAAAAAGCGCGATTCGAATGCGGCGGTTGTGGCGGCAGAAGCAGCGTGACAGTAGCCGCGCGTCTGGCCAATGGCACTCCTTTAACGTAGATGTATGGTGCCGTTTCGAATGGTGCGCCTGATGTAGTGCCACAGCAGAGGCATCAAAGAAGGGCACGATTGGACTTTTCCAAAAGCACCTTGTCTCAGTGGTGAGAGTAGATGGTCGCTCTGCGGAGGATCCAGATTCGATTCCCGTTGCAGCTAAGGATTTTTTCTCGGTGCGGGGACTGTATCGTGGCGCACTCAGCCTCGTAATGCCAAGTACCTGCCTAATTGAGAGATCTAAGCATTGACAAGGGCCGGGAGGGTGATGGGCCAATCCCATGAACCTCCATTTCGCATCCACATGAGGCTGCGTGGCAGAGGATGACACGGCGGACGGTCGAGGGCCTGGTCGCGAAGTATCGGTTTTATTTCTCGTTTCATAGTCGTCAGCATTAACCAGGAAGTGCCCCGTATGGCTGCTTGTTCTTAAATCCGCATGCTGCTGCTTGTTACAGCCCCAGGGATTTCTAGGCCAAGAAATTTCTAAAGGTCGTTCTTTTCTTAAAAAAAAAAAAAAAGTTTGACGTAAATTATTGACTAAACTAATTTCAAGCAAAAGAAATGGAAGAGAAATTTTCGTATACAAAGTATAATCTGTACATTCTGCAGGTGACGTTTCCAAATGCAACGATGTACAGTTATACCGATGCAGCAAATAAGGCGGAATGCATTGTGCCTGTGGATTTGGGAGGAGCTACGTAATTTTGATAGAGTAGCGAAGAAGATGACGCTGGCATAGGACAGGACAGGTCGAATGAAGGCTTTGTAGATGTAGTACAGGGCTTCACAACATACGTGCTCGCAGAGCAAGCTGTGAGCAGCAAGGCGCGAGCACGGAGCAGCGCGAGCACGCTACCCCCACTACCGGACCAGAGCGGAGAGTGGGGAGAGTCACGTGGGGTACACAACAGCTGCCGCCAGTCGATGTAAATCCGCGGCCACCTGCAGGGATATCACTCACGAATTATTACTGCGACAAATGAAACAAATAAAGGAGAATGTACACGTGCCTCATAATTTTATTAGCTTAGTGTATGCCTCTACCATCTGTAGACACTGAAACTAAAGAATTCCACGACAATCCTATATTTTCAACACTTTCTTCAACACTACTTAAAATATCACCTCCGGTTGTAGTGTTCTTCATGGCTACTACATCGAGGAGCTCCTCCCTCACCTGAAGATCTCTATTAACACCTCTAATAAATATGGCAAGCTGCGCTGTTCCAGTGATATCAACTCTTTCGTCCAGAGCTAGAGAATACGCCATAAAATCTTTACAGATATTTGCAAACTGGCTCTGGACGTCGTCTGCCATGTCCTGTATGCGACGCATAATGGTCATGTTAGATAATGGCACAATCAGAAACTGTTCAACTTGAGATGGACACAAATGTTCCGCAGCAGCTACCAAACATTCTTTTATTAAATCGCCATCAGTTAAGAGGCGCAGGGATTTTGCTAAAAGCAAAGCAGTTTTGTAACCCACTCTGAGAGCTGCCTCAGTTGATTTTTCTTCGTCGTCCAGATCTTCTTCGGATAGCTTCCTTTTAAGTTTAATAACTTCCTGTGCACGATCTGGTCAATCACATTTTCCACGTCCGTAGTCTTTCGCGTGGTACGACATATAATGTCGCTGCAAATTAAATATCGTAAAAGAATTCAGCGTTTTCTGACATACTAATCATTTTGCAACACCAACTTTTTCAGTAAACAGATACAATTCCTCCCAATGGGGGTTGAACTGCGAAAGCATGGTTGGGGTTACACAACGGCGACTTCACATGATTCTTAACCAGCGAAGTGACTGTTACGAGCTGATCATAGTACTTTAAACGTTACACAGTCGGCGCGAATTCAATAGGCACGCTGCGGCCCTATTCAAACGTGCGCGCGCATTTCCCCTCCCTCCCCTCCCTCCCCACTCCACGACCTTGCAGCTGCTCGCGAGCAGGTGCCTGAGCAGACGCGAGTACTCGTGCTCAAAACCGGCCAGTTGTTAAGCCCTGATGTAGTAGATGACAGATGAATGAAATTCCACCGTGTAGTTCTTAGTCGTATTTTTATGTGAAATTGCTGTTTCATGGTTATTAGCTGAAGTTGTAATCGATGAGTAGTCCCATGTATCTTCCAAACAACTTCATTGGTTCCCGTTTATTTTACAGTTACTATGTGCCTCTGTGCGTACACCGACACACTTTCCCTCCCGCATCCCCCTATCTGCAGGTCTTAATGATTTTCGACTCAACTGTTGCACACAGTCCACTTCCTCTCTTAACACTTCTGCCCCAGACCCCAAATTCCAGACTATGAAGCCTGTCCTGGCATATTCCCTCTTATAAACTCTTTCCAAATCCTTCCAATCCATTAGCAAATGTGAACTATCTTCCCTCCTTATCCATTATTCTCCTATCCATTTTCCGTCTGTAATGGCGGCGCTTTACTCAGAACGTTAAAGCCTCTCACACAACACATCAACCTCTCCTCTTGTAACTTCTTTCACTGTGGAGTTCCTTTCCGTTTCGCAAATTGCAGTGCTTTTTCCAACATCGTAGCTTTAAAATAGACGGCAGCTACCTAGCGCATTTCTGACACCATCAATGTAAACAACCGCTTTAATAATTTCAAAACACTTTTAATTTTTCATCTTTCTTAAATTTTTTATCTCAGTTTTTATTTTAAATTTGTGTTGGCTGATGAACTGCACTCATGAGGGGCGAGGGTATGATCTAACAATAACTGAAAATGTGTTAATGTATTGGATTGCTACACAGAGGCATAAAACAACATCAAACGGAAATCACAGCTCAGATATGAAACTACTGTGAAGCGTAGCATCTGATGAGTGCTCACCTCAACAGGCAGCGTGCTTATTTATGCTACTCAAGCAGTGCGGCATTCGGTTCACTAGCAGCAAGGACACAGCCAAAGGCGTGTGGGGTCAAGGAGGTCCTGACTTCCCCCTCCCCTATCGCCCTATTGAAATTGAAAGATTCTTAATTTAGGGTCCAGGGTCCGAACCGCCTCTGCCAACTAAATGAGATTACTAGAGATGGAATTATATGAATTTACATGTTGCATATGCATCTGCGTTTTTGGCTCCTTGTCACCGATTACTGCATATTTTAAGTAAAAACTAGTGACGATGCGTATTTTCGCTCTATGTTTACAATACACTCCTGGAAATTGAAATAAGAACACCGTGAATTCATTGTCCCGGGAAGGGGAAACTTTATTGACACATTCCTGGGGTCAGATACATCACATGATCACACTGACAGAAACAAAGGCACATAGACACAGGCAACAGAGCATGCACAATGTCGGCACTAGTACAGTGTATATCCACCTTTCGCAGCAATGCAGGCTGCTATTCTCCCATGGAGACGATCGTAGAGATGCTGGATGTAGTCCTGTGGAACGGCTTGCCATGCCATTTCCACCTGGCGCCTCAGTTGGACCAGCGTTCGTGCTGGACGTGCAGACCGCGTGAGACGACGCTTCATCCAGTCCCAAACATGCTCAATGGGGGACAGATCCGGAGATCTTGCTGGCCAGGGTAGTTGACTTACACCTTCTAGAGCACGTTGGGTGGCACGGGATACATGCGGACGTGCATTGTCCTGTTGGACCAGCAAGGTCCCTTGCCGGTCTAGGAATGGTAGAACGATGGGTTCGATGACGGTTTGGATGTACCGTGCACTATTCAGTGTCCCCTCGACGATCACCAGTGGTGTACGGCCAGTGTAGGAGATCGCTCCCCACACCATGATGCCGGGTGTTGGCCCTGTGTGCCTCGGTCGTATGCAGTCCTGATTGTGGCGCTCACCTGCACGGCGCCAAACACGCATACGACCATCATTGGCACCAAGGCAGAAGCGACTCTCATCGCTGAAGACGACACGTCTCCATTCGTCCCTCCATTCACGCCTGTCGCGACACCACTGGAGGCGGGCTGCACGATGTTGGGGCGTGAGCGGAAGACGGCCTAACGGTGTGCGGGACCGTAGCCCAGCTTCATGGAGACGGTTGCGAATGGTCCTCGCCGATACCCCAGGAGCAACAGTGTCCCTAATTTGCTGGGAAGTGGCGGTGCGGTCCCCTACGGCACTGCGTAGGATCCTACGGTCTTGGCGTGCATCCGTGCGTCGCTGCGGTCCGGTCCCAGGTCGACGGGCACGTGCACCTTCCGCCGACCACTGGCGACAACATCGATGTACTGTGGAGACCTCACGCCCCACGTGTTGAGCAATTCGGCGGTACGTCCACCCGGCCTCCCGCATGCCCACTATACGCCCTCGCTCAAAGTCCGTCAACTGCACATACGGTTCACGTCCACGCTGTCGCGGCATGCTACCAGTGTTAAAGACTGCGATGGAGCTCCGTATGCCACGGCAAACTGGCTGACACTGACGGCGGCGGTGCACAAATACTGCGCAGCTAGCGCCATTCGACGGCCAACACCGCGGTTCCTGGTGTGTCCACTGTGCCGTGCGTGTGATCATTGCTTGTACAGCCCTCTCGCAGTGTCCGGAGCAAGTATGGTGGGTCTGACACACCGGTGTCAATGTGTTCTTTTTTCCATTTCCAGGAGTGTATTTTAAAAATTTAGACGAACAGTCTCTAGCTCTCATCTAGTTTTTTTTATGTCTCACAGATTGATCGCGACCTAGAACTGAGAGACCACTGCCTGGCGAAATCACTACAGAAGAGGAACAGGAACAGGCAGACAGTGAATGCTCCTGCGCCCACGCCCCCGGTTAATCCCCTCCGCTGTCATACTGTACGCGTCGGCAACATTTAAACTACGCAAGCTTATAGTCGCACGTCCATTGTTTCAGTTTAGCTTTCTATTTACTTGTACACAGCTGAACGTGTTTACGACATGTAGTGTGTAACGTGTTGTGCGTCATGGCGCCCGAAAGAAAAACGTCGTTTCGTGGATAGCTGACCATCCTGGAACATTTACATATGAAGGAATTGTTTTATATTGTTGAGTTTGCGAGAAAAACGTTTCGTGCAAAAAAAAAAGTTTTAAATAGAGCAGCTTGTCACACGTCTTCATATCGCAGAGGGGTTGGCTTGGGTTGTTTGGGGGAAGAGACCAGACAGAGAGGTCATCGGTCTCATCGGATTAGGGAAGGACGGGGAAGGAAGTCGGCCGTGCCCTTTCAAAGGAACCATCCGGGCATTTTCCTGTAGCGATTTAGGGAAATCACGGAAAACCTAAATCAGGATGGCCGCACGCGGGATTGAACCGTTGTCCTCCCGAATACGAGTCCAGTGTGCTAACCACTGCGCCACCTCGCTCGGTCATATCGCAGAAATGCAGAAGAAAGGACCACGAGAACTACTTCCGACAACAGCAAGTCGCAGTAGTAGGGATTTGTCCAAAGGTAACCAAAAAAATCGGTTTAACATGGATCTACGTGAAGCATTAATTGCTAGCAATATTCCTCTTCACAAACTTACAAACCCTATTCTCAAAGGCTTCCTCCACAAATATTGTTTAAATCAAAATATACCAGATGAATCAACATTGCGTAAAAATTACGTACCGGCAATTTACGTAAATGTTCCGGAAGAAATACGCAATGAACTCAAGGACAGCCGGCCGCTGGTGGCCGAGCGGTTCTGGCGCTACAGTCTGGAACCGCGCGACCGCTACGGTCGCAGGTTCGAATCCTGCCTCGGGCATGGATGTGTGTGTTGTCCTTAGGTTAGTTAGGTTTAAGTAGTTCTAAGTTCTAGGGGACTTATGACCTCAGCAGTTGAGTCCCATAGTGCTCAGAGCCATTTTTGAACTCAAGGACAGCATTATCTGGACTTCAATTGACGAAACTACAGAGACTTGTGGCGGTTACATTGCAAATTTAATTGTTGGTGCTTTAAAAGAAGAACCTTCTTTTTCCTATTTAGCGGCCTGCAAAGAACTTGAAACAGTAAATCATCCTACGATCGCCAGATTTGTGAATGAGAGTATTAGAAAAATATTTCCAGAAACTTCTCCAGATGAAAGGGTGTTTGTGTTTATTTCAGATGCTGCTCCCTATATGATCAAAGCAAGAAAGGCCCTCCGAGTATTTTATCCCAATTTCATTCATAAGACGCGCTTTGCTCAAGGAGTACATCGCCTTGCTGAAGAAGTGCCTTCCACTTTTGTGAATGTAAATAAACTGATTTCATCCACAAAGAAAGTGTTTCTAAAGGCTCCTGCTCGAATCAATACCTACAAAGAAAAACTACCAAATGTGCTTTTACCTCCTTAACCAGTGGTAACTCGTAGGGGTACGTGGGTCGAAGCTGTGGTGTTTTACAATGAACATTTCGAGGCCATTACAGGAGTAGTACACGACTTCAATAGTGCAGAGGCTTTGGCTGTTTCTCAGTGCAAGAAAGCTTTTGATGATTCCGGTATTAAAAAGACATTGCTTTGATTAGCACTCATTTTTCCCACATGCCTGTAAGTATTAAAAAGCTTGAAACTCAAGTTCTGGCTTTGAATGAATCTATTTAGTTAATGAATAAAATTATTCTAGTGAACTTCTCATTGCAGGAGGTATTCCCAACAAAACTTAAAGAAAAGTTTGAAAACATTTTAAACAATAACTCAGGCTTTGAACCCTTGTGCTATATTAATAGTTCTGTTAATGGCACGGGTGAACTTTTACCAGAAACAGTTAAGTGCCTGCTGGCCGGAGTGGCCGTGCGGTTCTAGGCGTTACAGTCTGGAGCCCTAGCGACCGCTACGGTCGCAGGTTCGAATCCTGCCTCGGGCATCGATGTGTGTGATGTCCTTAGTTTAGTTAGGTTTAATTAGTTCTAAGTTCTAGGCGACTGATGACCTCAGAAGTTAAGTCGCATAGTGCTCAGAGCCATTTTTTGAACCCAAGTTAAGTGCTTACATAGTATCCAAATTCAGGTACTGCCCAGTTACCTCAGTTAATGTAGAACAGTCCTTTTCTGCTTATAAAAATGTTTTGAGTGATCGAAGACAGAATCTTACTACCGAACATTTGGAACAGTACTTGCTCATTTATGTTTACAATAGTAGAAAAATGTAAAATAAATTGTAAATATGCTTTGGTCCAATACTCTTAATTAAAAGTTAAAGTTGTTCAAAAAATTTCATGAGTGTATGTTGTTTTTTTAAATAAAATACTACGGAGTTTTTGAGCGTGCACCTCTGTATGCGATATATATCGAAGTTGTCCCTCTACATATCGACTGTTTCGCTGCGACTCACTCGCATCGCATCCGCTTGTTATCGACAATAATAGCAAAAAAGGAACAATTCTTGGAAATTTTGCAAACTTTTAGAAAATAATCCCAGAAAGGCCCATTCCTAACCTCTATCAGAAAGTATTCAGAAAATGATATCACCGTTCTAAATGTACCGATTTTTCGCGTGGCCGGCGCTCTTCCTCGTAATTGATATGCACAGGATCGACATTTAGATAGAAAGCACTACCATGTTTTTTATTGTTTTATATTGCACATTTCGAAACTTTTCATGCATTTTAAATATTTTCGTGTAAATTTTCATGCATATTTTAAAGTTTTTATGATGCATATAATACGGTCTTTAGAGATTACCCACGACATAGTTTCCGAGAAATGAAATTGAAAGATATTTTGATCGTCAACCATATGACGTAAAGAGGACATTCAACGTCGATACTCAACAAGGCGAAAGATAGATATCGATAGCACTACCGGCCGTTGCCCATCCCAGCCAAGACCAACTACCATTCGTTGTTTGGCCTCAGATGAGCTGAGTTATTGTTATGTTACTCACTTTGGTTCTTACTTGCAGTTGAATTTAATGTAAGTGCCACCGTTTATTGCTTTTCTGCCGTGGGCTGTTGTGATAGTTTCTAACACAGAGGTAAACCGATTCTGATTCGTCCACTAGCGTTATGACAAGTTAAAAATATGTGCATACTACTACTGAGCCTAATTACTTATCTACAGCAGTTTAATGTTAGCACTAGAATCGTTATTTGGAGCATGGTAGAGCTTTGGTGTTGCAGTATTTCAGTACCTCATAAGGCAGCGGAGCATCAAACTTCATTACAAATAACGTCAAATTAATATCACTGGATAAAAATACACTTGGAATTGTCCTAGTCGCCCAAAAGTTGCATTGATCAAGAGAAACAGTGTCTAAACGGCGATAGTTGCATTTCTTTAAAAAGTTTGCTCAGTATTCTATCATTAGTTGCCCAAACGGCAAAATATCACTCAATCTGGTCGCCCTGGCAGTAGTCAGTTATGAAAATCAGTTCGGATATGAAGCGATTGGGAGTGGTTTGTGGAGAGCGGAAGAGGAATGTGATGACAGCACATTCTATAGTTTTTTTCGTTTCTAACAGATTTTTTTCAGCGGACTGCTTGAATTCTTCCGAGCGGACTGCGCCCTGCATCCCTACCCTACAACCCCCCCGCCCCCCCCCCCCCCCCCCCCCAAACTTCTTTAAAGTTTGTTTACTCTCATGTGTTAGTATAAAAACTGAAGCCAGAATTTCCACACACAATTAACTCTTAAAATATGCATCCATTCCGTCTTTTGTTGTGACGCATTTTACATGTATTTTATCTTATTTTAAGTTAATTTACAATAACGAGTTTTTCCAAATTCTATACCGACGAGGGAAGCTCTACTCTTTGAGTTGCTGAGCTATCAGTTCCTGGATTCAGGAGGCGAGGTGGTTCGAATCCTCCGCCGGCAGCTTAGAAAATGGTTTTGCATGCTTTCCCATTTTCAACTGAGGTATATTCCGAGGCTGGTGACTTAGTATAGGCCACAGCCAATTCATTCCGAATATCTTTCTTTCCTGACGGATTCCAATTCCCTTAAACATGCAGTCCCACTGCTTAAATGAAAATAGCCGCATTCAAATCAAGCTGAACAACTTTCCGGGTACTCCCGGCACTAAAACCGATGTTGTTGTTGTTGTTGTGGTCTTCAGTCCTGAGACTGGTTTGATGCAGCTCTCCATGCTACTCTATCCTGTGCAAGCTTCGTCATCTCCCAGTACTTACTGCAACCTACATCCTTCTGAATCTGCTTAGTGTATTCATCTCTTGGTCTCCCTCTACGATTTTTACCCTCCACGCTGCCCTCCAATGCTAAATTTGTGATCCCTTGATGCCTCAGAAGATTTCCTACCAACCGATCCCTTCTTCTTGTCAAATTGTGCCACAAACTCCTCTTCTCCCCAGTTCTATTCAGTATCTCCTCATTAGTTATGCGATCTACCCATCTAATCTTCAGCATTCTTCTGTAGCACCACATTTCGAAAGCTTCTATTCTCTTCTTGTCCAAACTATTTATCGTCCATGTTTCACTTCCATACATGGCTACACTCCATAGAAATACTTTCAGGAACGACTTCCTGACACTTAAATCTATACTCGATGTTAACAAATTTATCTTCTTCAGAAACGCTTTCCTTGCCATTGCCAGTCTACATTTTATATCTTTTCTAGTTCGACCATCATTAGTTATTTTTCTCCCCAAATAGCAAAACTGCTTTACTACTTTAAGTGTCTCATTTCCTAATCTAATTCCCTCAGAATCACCAGACTTAATTCGACTACATTCCATTATCCTCGTTTTGCTTTTTTTGATGTTCATCTTATATCCTCCTTTCAAGACACTGTCCATTCCGTTCAGCTGCTTTTCCAAGTCCTTTGCTTTCTCTAAAAAAAAAACTATAAAATAAATAAATAAAAATCTAAATTCTCCTCATTTAGGCTAATGCATTTGTCTATTCTTGATCACTTCTTCATCTCATATCCAGATTGTAGGAAGAGGAGTGTGAAATGACCTTGGAGGCTGAAGATTGGAACATAACTGCTTCTGAGCGGTTTGTGAAAATACAGCACTCTTGAGCAATGAGGTAATATCTCTGATTAGTGAAAATTCCGAAATCATTGTCGAATGATACGGTTTATAGTTCAGTATGGAAATTTTCAGAATAAATCAAAACCACGATCCTTGTTACTGTTCCCGTTAACAAATCGGACCGCACCCCCCACCACCCCCACCCCCCCTTTGATAAAATTCCGGCTGCATCCTTGCTAGTAGCAGAACTGTGACAGATTATATCGTGTCAGAAGAATTTCTTGAATCACTTGGAGATATCACCTGTTCCCTTTTGTAGTGCTTCCAGTGTGTTGTGAGTGACCTTCCTTTTACATTCCCTCCTAAATATATTAAAGAGAGTCGGCGAACAGGCCAAAGGGACCATCCAATGCTGATCTGCCGCTGTGGCATCCTCTGCTATATGCCCTCGTTTGGATGCCATGTGGAGGGGCATGGTTTCACCACAAGGCTCTCCTGCCCTTTGTCAAATTACTAGACCTCTGAATCGCTACTTCTCATTCAAGCAAGCTCCTTTGGCCTCTCGACGCTAAGTGCATCCTGTTCCAGTCCTCCCACCAAGAAAAATCTCGGGAAGTACCGGGAACTGAACCCGGATCTTCTGCATGGCTATCAGACGCACTGACCACTCAGTTACGGAGGCGAGGCCTTATTTCATTAATTGTTGTTGTTGTTTTTTGGGGGGGGAGGAGACCAGACAGCGAGGTCATCGGTCTCATCGGGTTATGAAAGGACGGGGAAGGAGCTTGGCCGTGCCCTTTGAAAGGAACTATCCCGGCATTTGCCTGGAGCGATTTAGGGAAATCACGAAAAACCTAAATCAGGATGTCCGGACGCGGGATTGAACCGTCGTCCTCCCGAATGCGAGTCCAGTGCGCTAACCACGGCGCCACCTCGCTCGGTGCAATATTTCATTAATACTACGACCTTCAGAACACGTATTTATTTCTAATCGAGACAATTGTGTCTGATTAAATCTGTCTGACTCACGTCAAGTGATGTAGTTATGAGTAATACGGTCTACTATCTACAGTAAGATTAGTCACCAACGGGCGTTAAGGCATCCTGGGTGTGACAGGAAGTCTCTATTGCCCTTTCTGTAATCCTCCCGCGCAAATGTCAGGCAGATGTTTCAAGCGGGTGGGTGACACCACTGCGCCAAAAGTAAGTTTAGTAATGAGAAAGTTACCTCATTGTGACATTCAGTAGCGTTTTGCGTCAGCTGGTTTGAACACGATAAGTACGTGGGACAATGATTGATTCCTCTGTCCATATTAGTTGCCGAGAAATAGACTACTACGTTGCAATCCGGCACAACCTGGTCATATTGTAAATGAAGTAATCAACCAGGAGGCGAAATTTTTATCTAACGGAAACGATGCCAGCAATGCCTTCGTTGTCTACAGCGTGTCGTCGTAGCATCTCCGGCTATCTTCTTATCCTACGACTACATTTACTGTGTTCTGGTCTGATGTACCACGTATCTCTCTTGAACAAGTTTATTTAATTAAGGTGGCTAAATATGACGTCATGTCCTGAAAATTTGCCTGTAATGCGGAACAACTCAGTTATTAAGTCTGTTTTTGTCTTCTAAACAGGAAAGTTAATAAATAATTACACACCTAATAGGAATACGTAGCAAGATGGAGCAATTGTTAAGACACTGAAAAAGTGTTTAGATCGAGTGGTGGATTTAATCCCTAAGCAGTCAACCTAAGTTAGGTCCTGGAGTCCTTTTGGAAAATATTAAAATTGCTGCACCAATGACCGATCTCTACCTGATGGACTTACTTAATGACTCTTTACAGGAAAGGAATATATCTGCCTGCTTGAATACGGTCAATGTAGGAATTATTAAGAAATCAAAGGACGAGGCCTCAACAGACCCAAAATCATACAGACCACTCTGTCTACTGAATGTGCTAGGCAAGGTCCTGAAGAGGCTAATGGGTGACGGACTGCAGTCACTTACACAGCTTTCGGGCCTCAGTCCACATCAGTATAAGTTTAGACGGTACAACTATATCGACGATCCAGTAGATAACTCAGAACACACAGAACAGGTATGTGGTGGTAATACTAATTGACACATCTGGCGCTTTTATCGATCTTAATATACCTGCGCTATTCGCAAAGTTAAGACAAACGCAAATCCCAACACCTTTATAAAACAGCTTTCTCGACTATTGCAGAGACAGAATTGAAGAATGGTGAGCGGGCCACCGAAGGGTTGTCAAGAAAATCACCAACAATACCCACAGGGGTCCGTATGTGGACCCATATTCTGGGACGTTGGCTATTGAGCCGCTGATAGACAACCTAGACAGAGATGATAGAGCTTGTAATTGTATCGGGAAACTCAAGAAAAGGCTACGCAGCTCTTCGTAGACATCAATGAATGGCGTAACAACAATAAATTAATAATTACAGCTAATAAAACGGTGTACGTACTACTGAAAAACGAACTTAGAAGAAACCCCAGCATCAAGCTAGAAAAAACAACCTTTCCACGCAAAGAAGTGACAAGATATGTAGGTTTACACATTGACGACAAACTGAAGTTCACAGACTGATGACGACAAAGCAATGATAATAACGCATAAATTAGCAAGACTAAATACTACAAAAGACATACTACTCATAAAGGCAATCGGTAAATATCGTATCACACTATTTGAATCCATAGTACGCTTTGCAACGAGCGCTTGGGCGCATCGACTGAGGCTTGCAACACATAAAATTATTGTGAGACGTGGCCAAAGGAGCATGCTCAGGATGTCTAGTGCCTTCGGCACAACATCGATGGAGGCACTACGCGTGGTGATGGGAATGTGCCCCATTGACATCACCATCCGTCAAAGAGCACAAGCGTGCTGATAGAAGAAAGGCAGACGCGACAAGGTATTAGAAATTATTGGACAGGACACCACAGAAAGGTGCCAGCTAAACCGCTGGCGAAATTATACCTGGCAGAGAGAATGGGATTTGACAAAAGGGCATCGGTTCTACACCTTTTCCCCAAACATCAAGGAACGAATGAGGCTAAAACATATAGATCGCGCACTTGGCTTGGTCCATGCTCAGAACACCTCCATCGGTTTGATCTCAGACGAAGCGGAGAGCTAGAATCTCCTAAACATGTCACTTTACACCAAGAAAGACTCAAACATATGCGACCCCGAACTGAGTACGACAACATAGGAGAAATTCTACGACGGCCGGACGATTGGTGCGTAATGAATGACACAACAAATAATGCGTCACTCACGTTACACGAATTATCGAAACAAGAACAATCACGCACAGAAGTAAGAGCAAACACACAAACAACGGGGACAGGGTACTTGGAACGACGTACACAGACACAAACACAGGAGACTCAGATCATGAAACATAAACGAACAGTGAGATTAACATTCGGACCTAGATATAAGATAAGACTAAATTAAAGAAAACAGAAATGGATAAAATATTTTAATGTACATAGAAACGTCTTGAATAATAGACGTGATTTAAATGATTACTAACCTTAGATGAAGTAATGCCTGTAATGTAAATGATACGATTGGTTATTAAGTTTAGATAAGGTTTTACCTTGCAGACAATACAAATATCATGCACACAATAAGTAGAAATAAGGAGGTCAAATACACTCCTGGAAATGGAAAAAAGAACACATTGACACCGGTGTGTCAGACCCATCATACTTGCTCCGGACACTGCGAGAGGGCTGTACAAGCAATGATCACACACACGGCACAGCGGACACACCAGGAACCGCGCTGTTGGCCGTCGAATGGCGCTAGCTGCGCAGCATTTGTGCACCGCCGCCGTCAGTGTCAGCCAGTTTACCGTGGCATACGGAGCTCCATCGCAGTCTTTAACACTGGTAGCATGCCGCGACAGCGTGGACGTGAACCGTATGTGCAGTTGACGGACTTTGAGCGAGGGCGTATAGTGGGCATGCGGGAGGCCGGGTGGACGTACCGCCGAATTGCTCAACACGTGGGGCGTGAGGTCTCCACAGTACATCGATGTTGTCGCCAGTGGTCGGCGGAAGGTGCACGTGCCCGTCGACCTGGGACCGGACCGCAGCGACGCACGGATGAACGCCAAGACCGTAGGATCCTACGCAGTGCCGTAGGGAACCGCACCGCCACTTCCCAGCAAGTTAGGGACACTGTTGCTCCTGGGGTATCGGCGAGGACCATTCGCAACCGTCTCCATGAAGCTGGGCTACGGTCCCGCACACCGTTAGGCCGTCTTCCGCTCACGCCCCAACATCGTGCAGCCCGCCTCCAGTGGTGTCGCGACAGGCGTGAATGGAGGGACGAATGGAGACGTGTCGTCTTCAGCGATGAGAGTCGCTTCTGCCTTGGTGCCAATGATGGTCGTATGCGTGTTTGGCGCCGTGCAGGTGAGCGCCACAATCAGGACTGCATACGACCGAGGCACACAGGGCCAACACCCGGCATCATGGTGTGGGGAGCGATCTCCTACACTGGCCGTACACCACTGGTGATCGTCGAGGGGACACTGAATAGTGCACGGTACATCCAAACCGTCATCGAACCCATCGTTCTACCATTCCTAGACCGGCAAGGGAACTTGCTGTTCCAACAGGACAATGCACGTCCGCATGTATCCCGTGCCACCCAACGTGCTCTAGAAGGTGTAAGTCAACTACCCTGGCCAGCAAGATCTCCGGATCTGTCCCCCATTGAGCATGTTTGGGACTGGATGAAGCGTCGTCTCACGCGGTCTGCACGTCCAGCACGAACGCTGGTCCAACTGAGGCGCCAGGTGGAAATGACATGGCAAGCCGTTCCACAGGACTACATCCAGCATCTCTACGATCGTCTCCATGGGAGAATAGCAGCCTGCATTGCTGCGAAAGGTGGATATACACTGTACTAGTGCCGACATTGTGCATGCTCTGTTGCCTGTGTCTATGTGCCTGTGGTTCTGTCAGTGTGATCATGTGATGTATCTGACCCCAGGAATGTGTCAATAAAGTTTCCCCTTCCTGGGAGAATGAATTCAGGGTGTTCTTATTTCAATTTCCAGGAGTGTATGAACAAATAATTTACCGATCATGCCCTGTGTAAAGCACATATTGCCTGTAACAAATGTAGTATAAGAGTAATCCAAATACAGGTCTGTACACACAAATTTATCACATGAATATTAAAGATATATTTTGTACGCTACCTCGAATGAGAATGGCTCGACGAGTTGCCAAGCCTTCAAACCCGAGGAAGCTAGGTGGTGGGATGTCCACTACAAATCTATGTACTTTCTTACCATCTTTCATTTCTCCTTCTTAAATGCAATAATTGTGTTATTTCAGAAAAATTTTCCGAATTGATATGTTACAAAGTTATAATATGCCATAACCCATTTTCTATCTTTCTAAATTCCTATCTTCTGTTCAAAAATCGTTAACTTTAATATTTTCAAATCTTAACTACTTTTAAGTATGTGCTTATTTAAAGCTAAAATATTATTAATCCTTATTACAAATAAGAAATATCAAGGAAGTTTCACATTCTGAACATGTACAATTTAAAATGTGACCTTTCTTTGTTGCAACTACGTGGCGGATGATTTGTAGATGACCGCAAATAAAATAAAAATCATACAGGCGAACTTTTCAACATGTAATTTGCCAATGTTTGACTCGCATCCAGTAGAGGACTTTGGGATTAGCAGCTTCAGTGCTCTGTGACACGTGTTAGAAACTGAAAGGGGACTGTCGTATTTGCCAAGACGATTTTCAAGTAGTTTTGTCTATAAATGAAAATGAAGTTGCAAATTTGATAAATGTACTCAACCTCTGTAATACGGCGTTCTTTGGCCAGAGAGATTACTTGATTTGGAAGAGAGTACTAGTGTGTGTTGGACGGTGGGGCTATGTACTTGTTTTGTTGGAAGCTGATCTGACTTGTAGTGGAGGCTGCATTATTTAAAAAGGATTTTGTAACAATATGTTTTGAGGGAAAACACTGAGGAAATTAGATGATATGAATGGAAGAACGACAAAAGCCAATTTTTAATAATCCAGTCTTTTTGCATTTGTAACTATGTAGATCTTTATTCTTAGAACACTGCGTATGGTAGGAGTTTGCTGTAGAAATTTTATAATGAGACATATGGTTTTGTCTTATTGTTGAAACAAGTGTCAAGGAAGATAACTGTACACGAGAAAGTTATTGAGGAATGTTTTGTTAACTTGTCTAGATGTGAGAACTATATGAAAAGGTGTTGTTTTTATGGCTTCATGAAGCATACTGAAACCCGAAGTCTTTGTTCTCTTTTATCAGCCGTTAAGATCAGTCCCGCATTGGCATGTTTTTTCATTAAACCTTGCCGGCCGAAGTGGCCGTGCTGTTCTAGGCGCTACAGTCTGGAACCGCGAGACCGCTACGGTCGCAGGTTTGAATCCTGCCTCGGGCATGGATGTGTGTGATGTCCTTAGGTTAGTTAGGTTTAACAAGTTCTAAGTTCTAGGGGACTAATGACCTCAGAAGTTGAGTCCCATAGTGCTCAGAGCCATTTGAACCATTTCTTTAATGATTCATTTCCCACACTCGCATTGCACATCGCGAGTTGTGTTCTGAGAAGCATTTTTATGAAAATTAATAAGATACTGTCTTGCATTGCTCGTCGCAAGTACGCAAATGAAATCTGACTTTTGATTGCCCCATCATTATCCTAATAATGACAGGTTGCAGAGCAGACGAGCGTTCCGTGCGCGCAGGTATTCGAATACATTTAATTACCACCAAAGTCCATGTCCCTTATAAGGCGCAGTGATTGTCAGAGCGTTTTTGTGAAAATATCAGCGTCAGTTCTGAGTCTTAACATTAGTAAAAGATTTCAGTAAAGTGGCTATCTTGTGAATTTTGAAGCAGTTTTATCGGAAAGTCAGATGCTTTAATTTTTATGTTCATTTGCACTGAAATTACAATAACAGTTCTGATATAGTGATTGTTTATAAGACTAAGATAAAGATAAGATATATTCAGGGCCAATATTTTAATACGAGTAATTTGTTTTACAGTCAGATGACACATGTAAATTTCACTGAAAACGGATTGTTTTTTCGTGGAAGAATTCTTTGATGTACCGGCTAGCCTGGATTTCGCATCAAGTAGCGTGAGCTCCACATATTTCCGTTCAGAATTAAATTTTCACGTATTTCTGTTGCACTGCACCGAAACTTGGCACATTCTGATATCAAAATAAGTTTTATCAATTTTCCACATACCGACTTCAGACTTACAAACGTGAGTTTACGTTTGACACATTACTTTCGAAACTAATGACAAATAACACTCTTTCGCACAGCAGTTGCTTGTTATAGGCATGCCAGACGTTTATTTATCAAATGCAAGCAAAGTATACAAACTAATTCCACTAGTTTGGCTGGCCACAGCGCAAGTGGAACAGTTCCAAATGTTGCAACGCCAAGTCTGTGTCCTCCCAGTCCACTTATAACAGGTGTGGTGTCCTAGCCAGTAAACAATCGAATCAGCGCTGCTAAACAACAAGCAAGTTTGTGCCACGTTTGCTAACGCATGCGGGGCATTACTGTTGGAAACCAGTTAGAATGCAAAATTGACCATATTTATCATGGAATAACTACATCCTGTGATCAAGGACGACCAAGTGCCGAAAATTACTATTCCTTTCATCGTCATTGTTGTTAGATTGTCTTTAGTGTATAATTCCTGTGCCAGTGTATGGTTGGAGGAAACACAAACACCATTAAAACAGACGACTGGTGTCAGACACGTGGAATACTTAGTATGTGACTGATATCCCTATCTTCATAAATAATGCTATATCAGTATGTTGCGTAACACGCTAGCAGTCGTCTTCTTTTCGTACGCCGGCTGCTGTGGACGAGCGATTCTAGGCGCTTCAATCCGGAACCGCGCTGCTGCTACGCTCGTAGGTTAGAATCCTGCCTCGGGCATGGATGTGTGTGATGTCCTTAGATTATTTAGGTTTAAGTAGTTCTAAATCTAGGGGACTGATGACCTCAGATGTTAAGTCCCATAGTGCTTAGAGCCATCTGAATCATCTTTTCGTACCTTTCAGGAAGGAGCAAAGACAAGATATAATTTGTTATGTACAGATGTGGTAAACTCAGATGCTATTTTCGTTTATATTTTGTAAATCAAGAGTTAAATTCAAAATGGTTAAAATGGCTCTGAGCACTTTGGGACTGAACATCTGAGGTCATCAGTCCCCTAGACTTAGAACTACTTAAACCTAACTAACCTAAGGACATCACACACATCCATGCCCGAGGCACGATTCGAACCTGCGACCGTAGCAGCAGCGCAGTTCCGGACTGAAGCTACTATAACCGCTCGGCCAGAGCGGCCGGCAAGAGTTACGTGTATCACAAAAGTATAGTTATAATACCGATAATTCTCCTTTATCAGTGAGAATTCATTACCATTCATTACCATAAGGGATTCACATTGTCCTTACTTTCCAAGTTCTTACATATTTTTGTTCACCTCAGCTAGGGGTTAGAAACTGTGTGATCTCTGCTTGTGCTCACAAAAGAAGGAAGGAAGTAAGAATTAGCATAGAAATACTACCAGCCTGGGTGGGCAAGCGGTTCTAGGCGCTACAGTCTGGAACCGCGCGACCGCTACGGTCGCAGGTTCGAATCCTGCCTCGGGAATGGGTGTGTGTAATGTCCTTAGGTTAGTTATGTTTAAGTAGTTCTAAGTTCTAGGGGAGTGATGACCTCAGAAGTTAAGTCCCATAGTGCTCAGAGCCATTTGAACCATACTGACAATCACTGTGCTATCAAAAAGCAGCTGCCTCAAAGTCTGGTAACTACTATATATTTCCAAACCGTTTGCATAACTATTTCTATGCTACTCCATCATAAGGAACGAGGTTTGTTTTCGTATTACTAACACGCTTTCCTTCTTTAATTTTATGTAAGTAATGCTTACACTAATTTTTTCATTATATCAGAAAGTGCCCAGATTTTATCAAGATTATTGGCGCACTGACAGAAATTTGTCATGGAAACAGAATGTTTCCTTGGTTTTGTAATGTTGACGGCAAGAATTCAAAAATAATTCGGAAGGGATTATTAAAATTATGTTAGACATGATCTGAGTGTTGTAATATTTCCATGATTATACATTATAAATGTCGTTCAGCATATACTATCAGAAGAAAGGTAACGCTTGTATTTACTTTATGCTGTGATGGGACAGACTGCCTGGTGAGTAATAACGGAGATTTCCTGTGAACTATGTCTTGTGGTCTGGCATAATGTAATGGAGTAGCTTATATCGAACAAGACACAGACTTTGCTCGCAAACACTTGTGCAGGTACCAAGGAAAATATCTTTCTAGACTGGGGCTGTAATGTCCCAGAAAAAAATTTAAATAGGTCTAATCTCCCATTCCGTTCAGCGTTTATCGAATTTTTTCCTTGTTCGCAAGACAAATGCCGCACTAGAAATATCCTCTCAGATATTCCCGATTGGGAATCTCTTTGTCGCATTGGAAAGAAGAGAATACTACTTTATTCATTGCACAGACGTCAGCTTAAAATGATTGATTGTTAGCCACTTACTGAGGCCCACTGAGAGGCCACAACTGCCAAGTAATTCTGTACAACAGCACTACAGTCACGTAGCGTAAGCTTCTCAGATATATTCGAGCGTATCCTGGCAACGTCATCGGAAAGGGTTTTCCACGCGTTGCTGTGGCGATAGGTGTTGCAGCTGCAATATTTACTGTTACATGCAGAAAACAACTGTTATACTGCCTAGGTTAAAAATAAGCAGCTTCTTCGCAATGAACTCACAATAGAAAGTGCCGATATGCAGCTTCATTAAATTGGTATCTTAAAGGGAAAAAACGGAGTCTGTCAAGAAAAATATGACGTCGTGCTGTAAACCTGAACGGTGAGTTGTGAAAAGAAAAGTCGGGACTGGGGCTGATTTTAGTGTTCCGTTTATGAACTTAGTAAGCGGCCTGACTTCCCTCTCATTTGCTGACAATCATAGAGCATTACGAACCGTTTCTGAAGTATTATGCAAACAATAACGTCTTCTCGGCTGAGAGCTGTACAGACAACAGTTTAGATAGATTTTAAACTTCTCATGTGATTTTATTTTTATGGACGATGGCTGTATAATTTGATATTACTGATTATTTGTTTCATGATCAAGCTTAAAATACAACGTTACACATCGCACGAATTCTAAAATGGTCATTTTCATTATGCGCGAGAGTTATTCTTTTCTTCTTTGCTTTCTGTAGCAGCGGCTGTTTGCTACTTCCCACGATGCTATTCACGATTGTCATTAACGCAACAGCGGTGGTTTTCAGAAGTCATTGACCTCGATCGAGGACAGCTGTTCAATATTTTAGCACATCTGTTTGAAATTCTGGCAGGGCGTTCCAGATTCTGTGCACTGGCAAGGAACGCCCATTGCGAAAACGACCACACCCTTCCGCGCAGTTAATGGAGTTATGGGTTCCCGCTGGCAGGAAAATAAACGACGCTTTCTACCCGATTGCAATTCTCTCGTCCGATGGCTTCTTTAGAAAATTCACAAATAGTTAAAAGTATTGTTTAAAAGGAAACGTTCAACTAAAGAATATGCGACTAATATTATAACCCAGAATATCGAACTTAAAAGAATAACACTTTTAACTCCGTAAAAAAAAAATCTAGAATAATTTGAGAGTAAGTAGCTGATATGCGCCCTCATATTCCATTTCCTGTTAGCCGTCGCCTAGTTTGTCTTAGCAAGTAAGAAATCTGCAATAGGTAGTGTTATAACAATCTGTATTGACCGTCCACTGAGAAACGATACGTCTAGTAAAGAATGAGCACACATTTACGAAGCACAATTTTTATGAGACACCGTTCACTTACTTTATACGGGAGCCTCATTAATTGTGGGTAGAGCAAAGCAGGTAGTTTCCATGTACTACAATATCCGATGCTGCACTGCCCTGTCGACTCATGAAACCGGACTACCTCCCAAAAATGTTATTGTTTCTAACATGCTCGTATGTCGGCAGACACAATCCAGCCCTTAATCTAGGAGGGAGAGAGTTTACAATAAACAGTTTTACTGTCGGTTGTGACAAAAGAGTGTCAGAGTAACATCAACAGTGCAAATACTTATTAAATATCTTACAGAGTTACTAAAACTCTCAAATTTTTGACTGATAAAAATTATACATAGAGTACACAATTATAAAGTAAAAAATCTTAAAAACTCGATAAAATATTCATTTAAGGCAAAATTTAATTTTAATCAACATTTTGGCCATTCCACCGGGAATACCAATAAGTAAATAATTGTTGGGTGAATATGGATAGATAACTTTGTGCGTGTTTCTTCCAGCGTAGGACGCCTGGTACAAATAACAGATTACGCCACGCTCTTTCTCGCGATCCTTCCAAAGCCTGAATCTAAAAGTATGTGTATACAGGAAGACGAACGATTTCGCAGACCATAAAGGCCTGAAGAAAGGAGCGGTTCTAGGCGCTACAGTCTGGAACCGCGCTACCGCTACGGTCGCAGGTTTGAGTCCTGCCTCGGGCATGGATGCGTGTGATGTCCTTAGGTTAGTAGGTTAGTTAGGTTTAAGTAGTTCTAAGTTCTAGGGGACTGATGACCTCAGAAGTTAAGTCCCATAGTGCTCAGAGCCATTTTGAACCTGGAGAAAGATTCTACAGTTAGCCAGGTACCTTAACACGACCCGCTTACGAGACGGGGATTTACACCGGCACGTGTTCGAATCCGCCCAGCGGATTAACGACGAGGGTCGGTGTGACAGCCAGCTAGGATGTGGTTTTGCGGCGGTTTACCAGAGCCCACTAAGTGAATAGCGGGCTGGTTCCCATGTTCGGTCTCATATATATGCTACGCAAACATTTAGAGCACTTGCACACTTAATTTACTCTGTATGCAGATAGACTGGGTGCGCTGCTTCTGTCCTGGATGGTGAGGTGGAGACTACCGATCTTCGGCTTTTGCTCTCCTTAAACACTTACTCAGAATCAGCATCACCTAAGTTCCTACAGATTTCTGTTGGACAAACGTGGAACTAAATGTCACTGCAACTGTCACCAATACGTTTAGCGAGCTCCAGCACTAATATCGTTCGTTATCGATTACGAGTCACTCCGTTTCTACTCCCATTTTACCCTCAGAGAATCTGTCATGTGTTACTCCCACAAAAGTTTTTTTTTTCAGCTAGTGCGTCACATGTGTTGCAGGTTTGGTGAAATTGGACCAGACATTCTAAAGTTACCCGTTTCTCAGATTACACGCCATTCCCAATCTCATGCAGTTTCCCAAGAGTTTCGGGATGTCTTACGCTAAAGTTTTTTTTCCGGTAGGGGCTGAATGAAACAGCTCGATGAGCTCGAGAGCTGTGATGGAACATACTCACCCACTCATATCCATGTATAATACATGGTGCAAAATAATAATAATAATAATAACAGATAATGAGATCAGAACCGGCTGGTCCCGGCGGAGGTTCGAGTCCTCCCTCGGGCATGTGTGTGTGTGTGTGTGTGTGTGTGTGTGTGTGTGTGTGTGTGTGTGTGTTTGTCCGTAGGATAATTTAGGTTAAGTAGTGTGTAAGCTTAGGGACTGATGACCTTAGCAGTTAAGTCCCATAAGATTTCACACACATTGGAAAATTTTTAAGATCAGAACAGGTAAGGGGACGTAAACTGAGTAAAATCTACCACATAGCCAAAAGTGTTCAATTTTCCTATTGTGGTACTACGGCAATAGATCGAGAGCGCGGAAGTGTCTTCACTTTCGTTGACTCAATAACACTTTTTATGCTAAATAGTGGAGTTACTGGTTAACTAACAGAAGTTATTTGTTTAAGCTGAACACTGAAAGCAAAGGAAAATCTAAATTCATATCCACGACTAATTTCGTTACTTACGCTGTTAAATGTAAATGTCGTGTGTAGGGCCTCCCGTCGGATAGACCGTTCGCCGGGTGCAATTCGTTCTATTTGACGCCACTTCGGCGACTTGCGCGTCGATGGGGATGAAATGATGATGATTAGGACAACACAACACCCAGTCCCTGAGCGGAGAAAATCTCCGACCCAGCCGGATATCGAACCCGGCCCCTTAGGATTGACATTCTGCCGCGCTGACCACTCAGCTACCGGGGGCGGGCACGTACTCTGTTATACACTGGTTAATATTTGTCTTACTACCTTTCCTGTAAAGGGGTCAGACAGTAGCTTATTTCGGTCTCTTAGAAAATATTTCCTGTGATGATTAAAAAGAGGAAACATGAACAATACAGGTAGCGAAAATAACTCAGTATTCAAACCAACGTGTTGGAATACACCCTGCCTGACCAAAAAAAGTGAAGGACCCAGAAAGGGGGGCTGAACGAAATAAAAAAATTCATTCAGTGATGGAGTCAATTTGAGAAAGAACTTGTCAGTAGGGACGCATTTATCAGTGTTACGTCGCACCCTGTCTGTCCCTGATGCATGCACTGATTTGGCAGCCGGTGTGTGCTCTCCTGAAACAAACTGGTCCACAACGTCCGGATTTGGTTCCACATATTTTCTATTGGGAACAGGTGACGACCTTGCTGGTGGTGGGAGTAACTCAGAACCGCGCAGACAGTTCGTAGAGACACGTGGCTTGTGAACACATTCAGTGTCCTGTACATATGAGATCACGTTATTGTCATGTGAGACGCAGGATGCCTGTGACGTACCACTGAGCCGTTAGAGTTACATTACTACTACCAGCCGCTACCACATATAGTACATAGTGGCTCCCAACACCTTGCTGCCAGGTTCCCAACGACCGCCTCTGACCAATACGACGGAGCATCGCTTTATTGTGCCTTCATGTCTACGCCTACCACACGAGAAAGATTGATGGACACTCTGGAGTATTTTTTGTCATCTCACAGCATTGATAGGAGACTATGACCAGGCGGACTAGGGAATTACCGCCACGCTTAGGCTGGTGTTAATATCATAACACGAACGGCTGCGTTTTTGAAGTGGTACTGTGACTGGGAAGTATGGTCTGCTGATGAATGCTGACGTATTCTTAGCGATGAAAAGCGGTTCTGCACTACCCTGGGTGAACATTGTCGGTGTGTATGACAGCGACCTTTGGAGAGATCCCACTCTTCCAATACACTACTGGCCATTAAAATTGCTACACCAAGAAGAAATGCAGATGATAAACGGGTATTCATTGGACAAATATATTATACTAGAACTGACATGTGATTACATTTTCACGCAATTTGGGTGCATAGATCCTGAGAAATCAGTACTCAGAACAACCACCTCTGGCCGTAAAAACGGCCTTGATACGCGTGGGCATTGAGTCAAACAAAGCTTGGATGGCGTGTACAGGTACAGCTGCCCGTGCAGCTACAACACGATACCACAGTCCATCAAGAGTAGTGACTGGCATATTATTATGAGCCAGTTACTCGGCCACCATTGACCAGACGTTTTCAATTGGTGAGAGTGAAAGGGTATAGTACCGACATGGAAAATAGGTACAACATACTTCGTTATTTTTGTCAGAACAACACATTTTTTTGTAAAATAAATCAATTTCAATTAATACAGCGAAGCCGGATACCAGTGTGGGAAAGAATGACAATTTATTTATTTAATTGATCACATGTGCACTACCTCAAAATAAATCCCTACATCCACTTTGGTGAGATCTATGAAATGAATGAATGTATGGTCGTCTGCTAACCGCAGATAGTGAATGAGAATATATGATCATCTTTGAGACGATCCTTTGGCCACCTTTGGTGGGACCAAAGAGATGAAATTTACCTGAGCTTTGAGCGCCTGAAATGTGGCTGACCAATACGGTAGCAAGGTGCTCCCCCACTTCGACAGAGGTGCGAGAGGACCTGAAGAACGGCCACGTTTCAGCACTCTGCCGCTGGATCTTGTGCAGTTAAGACCTGTCTTGGGTGTGCTCCGTAAAGACAAAAGAGTGGAGACATGGTATGCATGTGGAATATTTAAGAGTAGTTTGAAATAATAATTTCTCTATTTCAGGAACTTTTGTGGGGAGAATTAAATGTCAGGCAGGTAATATTAATGGGATCGTAGTAATCTTCGGAAGTGACCAACGGTCACAATGAAACCACGTGTAGCAATAAGTTGAAATACTTCCGTGTGCTTAAGTTAAGCTGAATTACTAGCGTGTGTACAATAAGTTGAAATATTTAAGAAATAGCGTGTGTACCATAAGTTGAAATATTTAAGAAATGGCGTGTGCAGGACTTGAAATTAGAGACGAGTACTTCCACGTGGTGAGTACTGTGTGAGTCTCAATCTGTGTATGAGAAAAAGGATAAAGAGAAGTACTCGTCCATGGTATCAGTTGAGGAATCGCGTGTGTGATGAATATGCACTTAATTTTACTTTGCATGTTATGATTCCGTGTGTCGCTAGATTCAAACTCTGAGAGAGAAGCAAGGTGAGTCGGCCGTCTATCCAGCAACGCCACTTGGCTTGCATTGCACAGGAAGACGGGAATATATCTCCAGAGTTCATAGTAGGAAAGTAGAATTACAAAGTGAAACTTGGATAAATACTAATTGAAGTGGGAAAGCTGAAAGTGATAATGTTGTGACTATTCCCTGTGTTGTATTTCACGTTGTAGTGTGGTGTATGTCATGTAATTTAAGTATGTGTGGTTTGCATGGGAGAGTAGCAAGGCAGTTTCAGAGGTAGTGGGTTATACGTGTTCCTTTTGTACCGCTCGGTCTGGAGGAAAGTTTCGAGATGATGATTGTGAGAGTCGAAGTGTGAGATATAATAAAAGATCCACCATCCTATCCAGAAAGTGCACTGTAGCGTTAAATAATTACGAGACCATAAGATAGAGAATCACCAATGTAAAGCCATGCCCACTGGGCGGAATTTCTCATGTGTTATTGTTGTAGGTTATAGAATTTGTGTGTTTAGGTTATAGAATTTATCGGAATAAATAAGATAGTGAAAAGAAAAGATTGGTGGACTTTTCCTTCGAATTGTATGTTGTCATGATGTCCCGAATTTAGAAAGTGTGCGCCATTCATATTCAGTGCGGTGGCCACGTGTTGATAAAAGCCGTTAAATAAAAGACAAAAAGAAAATGTGGTATTGCCAGTGCGTAGTGAACAGTCAGAGTTCTGTAAATTACTGATAGTCAGATGTGCGTTTCCGTTGCGTATTATTCATAAAGGAGGATAATTTGTAACTTAATTGAGAGTGTGAGAGTTCATATTACTCGATAAATAAGAATGAATCCACTCGCTTGGCAGACCACTCATCTTGCAGGCCTGACTGCCTGATGCCACAGTATGAGCAAGGCATGTGGGTGCCTGTCAAGAGATATGGAGAATGTGCTAGCCTGGGCAGCAGTCGAACATTTTCTGTATCCAGAAAGGCCCGTACAGGACCTGCAACATGCGGTCGTGCATTATCCTGTGAAATGTAGGGTTTCGGAGGGATCGAATGAAGGGTAGAGCCACGGGTCGTAACACATCTGGAATGTAGCGTCCACTGTTCAAACTGCCGTCAATGCGAACAAGAGGTGACAGAGAGGTGTAATCAATGGCACCCCATACCATCACGCCGGGTGATGCGCCAGTATCGCGATGACGAATACACGCTTCCAATGTGCGTTCACCGCGATGTCGTCAAACACGGATGCGACCATCATGATTCTGTAAACATAACCTGGATTTATCCGAAAAAAAAAGTTTTACCATTCGTGCACCCAAGTTCGTCGTTGAGTGCACCATCGCAGGCGCTCCTGTCTGTGATGCAGCGTCAAGGGTAACCACAGCCATGGTCTCCGAGCTGATAGTCCATGCTGCTGCAAACGTCGTCGAACTGTTCGCGCAGGTGGTTGTTGTCTTGTAAACGTCCCCATCTGTTGACTCAGGGATCGAGACGTGGCTGCACGATCCGTTACAGCCATGCGTATAAGATACCTGTCATCTCGACATAGTGATACGAGGCCGTTGGGATCCAGCACGGCGTTCCGTAGTATCCTCCTGAACCGACCGATTCCATATTCTGCAAACCGTCATTGTATCTTGACCAATGACAGTAGCAATGTCGCGATACGATAAACCGCAATCGCGAGAGGCTACAATCCGACCTTTATCAAAGTCGGAAACGTGATGGTACGTATTTCTCCTCCTTACACGAGGCATCAAAACAACGTTTCACCAGGCAACGCCGGTCAACTGCTGTTTGTGTATGTGAAATCGTTTGGAAACATTCCTCATATCAGCACGTTGTAGGTGTCGCCACCGGCGCCAATCTTGTGTGAATGCTCTGAAAAGCTTATTATTTGCATATCACAACATCTTCTAACTGTCGGTTAAATTTCGCGTCTGTAGCACGTAATCTTCGTGGTGTAGCAATTTTAATGGCCACTAGTGTATTTTGCAAGCAATGCTACTTCTGTCATCATGGTGCCGGAAGCCATCGGGTATGATTTCAGGTCATGCCTGGTAGTGATTGAGGTAACTCTGCACGGACATCCTGCGTACTCATTTAGTAACTCTTCTCTGATAGAATCGGGATGCCACTTGTGTCTACTTGTGTCTATTAACAGTCAGCGTAATGTTGAGGTACTCGCGTGACCACGAAGATCCCCAGATCTGTGCCCAATAGAACATATGTGGAACCGACTGAGACATCAACTACGTGCCAGCCCCCTTATCCAGGATATGAAGGACCGATACACAACTGTGGGCAGTTTGCCTCAGGAAAGGGTACAACGTTTTAATGACACCTTTCCCAACAAAAGGCCAGAAGGGGAGCAACGTCGTGCTGATAAGTGGGCTCAAACTGGCAAATTCTTTGTAATCTGACTAAACTCTGTAATTACTTAAATAACATCACATGCAAGTTTCATTTTGTTTCCTCCTACTCGTCAGGATTTACTTTTCTGATCGAGCAGTGTTGTCTGTTTCGTTCTTGGTTACAACCTGTACGGTACCTGCCACTCAGTACAGACAAGGGCTGGAACATAAGGCGGTGATGGCTGACTGTCTACTGGAATTTTGGTTCCCGCGTCACGCTGGAGATAATTCCTGCATGAAACGCCATGTGCTAGTATTTTTTACGGAATAAATTTTTCTTTGCAGCAGAGTTTGTGCTGATTTGATACTTTCTGAAAGATTAAAACGATGTGCCAGTCTGCGACTCTAACGTGAGACCTTTGCCTTTCGCAGGTAAATGCTCTAACGATTGAGCTCTCCAAGTACTTCTCACGAACCCTCCCCACAGTTTCCCTTCTCACAATACCTGTTCTCCTAATCTTCCAAGCTTCACAGAAATTCTCCTGCACAGCCTGCGAGGCTAGCACTCCTGGAAGAAAGAATATTGCGGAGAAATGGATAAGTCAATGCCATTGTTTTCAGAATGAATCTGCGGCTACCCCGCGCGGTCTAGGTCGCCTGGCCACGGTTCGCGCGGCTCCCTCCGTCGGAGGTTCGAGTCCTCCCTCAGGCATGGGTGTTGTCCTTAGCTTAAGTTAGTTTAGATTAAGTAGTGTGTAAGCGTAGGGACCGATGACCTCAGCAGTTTGGTCCCATAGGAACTTACCATAAATTTCAAAATTTCCAGAATGAATTTTCCAGCGGAGTGCGCGCTAATTCTAAACTTCCTGACAGACTAAAACCATGTGTCCTACCGAGTGTCGCACCTGGTACCGACTGAGATAACCTAAGCACAACTCACAGCAGACACCGCCCCCTTTTCCCCTTTCTCGCAGCTTCACTTCCCCCACTATTTCTTCTCCTTCCTTCCAAACCATATATTCTCCTCCGTAGGCGACAGTGGCAAACTTCGGGAACTCAAGGTTCAAAATGGCTCTGAGCACTATGCGACTTAACTTCTGAGGTCATCAGTCGCCTAGAACTTAGAACTAATTAAACCTAACTAACCTAAGGACAGCACACACATCCATGCCCGAGGCAGGATTCGAACCTGCGATCGTAGCAGTCCCACGGTTCCGGACTGAGCGCCCAGAACCGCTAGACCACCGCGGCCGGCGGTACTCAAGGAACACGACGTCTAGTGGGACGCAGTGATCAACCGTACCCAAGCTTTCATATACGAACTGAGCTAGGATATGCACTACTGGCCATTAAAATTGCTACACCACGAAGATGACGTGCTACAGACGTGAAATTTAACCGACAGGAAGAAGATGTTGTGATATGAAAATGAAAAGCTTTTCAGAACATTCACACAAGGTTGTCGCCTGTGGCGACACCTACAACGTGCTGACATGAGGAAAGTTTCTAAGCGATTTCTCATACACGAACAGCAGTTGCCCGGCGTTGCCTGGTGAAACGTTGTTGTGATGCCTCGTGTAAGGAGGAGTAATGCGTGCCATCACGTTTCCGACTTTGATAAAGGTCGGATTGTAGCCTATCGCGATTGCGGTTTATCGTATCGCGATATTGCTTCTCGCGTTGGTCGAGATCCAATGACTGTTAGCAGAATATGGAATTGGTCGGTTCAGGAGGGTAATTCGGAACGCCGTGCTGGATCCCAACGGCCTCGTATCACTAGCAGTCGAGATGACAGACGTCTTATCGGCATGGCTGTAACGGATCGTGCAGCCACGTCTCGATTCCTGAGTCAACAGATTGGGACGTTTGCAAGACAACAACCATCTGCACGAACAGTTCGACGACGTCTGCATCAGCATGGACTATCATCTCGGAGACCATGGCTGGGATTACCCTTGACGCTGCATCACAGACAGGAGCGCCTGCGATGGTGTACTCAACGACGGACATGTGTGCACGAATGGCAAAACGTCATTTTTTCGGATGAATCCAGGTTCTATTTACAGCATCATGATGATCGCATCCATGTTTGGCGACATCGAGGTGAACGCACATTGGAAGCGTGTATTCGTCATCGCCATACTAGCGGATCAACCGGCGTAATGGTATGGGGTGCCATTGCTTACACGTCTCGGTCACCTCTTGTTCCCATTGACGGCACTCTGAACAGTGGACGCTACATTTCAGATGTGTTACGACCCGTGGGTCTACCCTTTATTCGATCCCTGCGAAACCCTACATTTCAGCAGGATAATGCACGACCGCATGTTGCAGGTCCTGTACGGGCCTTTCTGGATACAGAAAATGTTGGATTGCTGCCCTGGCCAGGAAATTCTCCAGATCTCTCACCAGTTGAAAACGTCTGGTCAATTGTGGCCGAGCAACTGGCTCGTCACAATACGCCAGTCACTACTCTTGAAGAACTGTGGTATCGTGTTGAAGTTGCACGGGCAGCTGTACCTGTACCTGCCATCCAAGCTCTGTTTGACTCAATGCCAGGCGTATCAAGGCCTTTATTACGGCCAGAGGTGGTTGTTTTGGGTACTGGTTTCTCAGGATCTATGCACCCAAATTGCGTGAAAATGTAATCACATGTCAGTTCTAGTATAATATGTTTGTCCAATGAATACCCGTTTATGATCTGCATTTCTTCTTGGTGTAGCAATTTTAATGGCCAGTAGTGTAAAACAGAAATACGAAACAGGACACTGAGGGACAAAGTAACGAGTCAGTTGCTGCAGCAGAGTCCTCAGAGAAATGTGCGGCTCCCCCTCTGCGTAGCTTTTGCGGCAGATCTGCAGCAACAGCCTGCAGAAGCGGCGACGCAGAAGTGAGGACCGACGCCATCCCCCGCGCCCCTCAGCGTCAATATCAGGGCCGCGGCGCGTCACACACTGCGGGGGACGCCTCGATTAAATTCCCGCTCCGTCGACTCGGAGCCACCGTCTCTTCGCCCCTTTCCCTCATCCCCTGCCGAGTGTGCGCTAGCGATCACGCCAGTGTCGGGAAACAGCTCCCGTTGCTTGCTAAACACAAAGTATAGTTTCAGGTGCACGTCACGAGGTGCAGCTGCTTTCGACCGCATTACGACACTCGTGATTGTTTTCCAGTCTTTTGTAGTCATCATGCTTTTGTTTCCAACGCGCAGGGATGTGTGAGGTGGTTTCAAACTCCCTGGCTGATTAAGACTTACTTCTTCATTATTTTGGCTGGTTTGATGCGGCCCGCTATTTTTCCCTAGTTTTCATCTCTACGTAACTATGACATGTTCCTTCCTCCCAGCGGGATGTTTACTACTTCCTTGTTTCTTACTTTACCTTCCCAGTTAGGTCTAACTTCTAACATTTTTCAACAGCACCGTATTTACATCTACGTCCATACTCTCCAAACCACAGTGAAGTGCATGGCAGAGGACAGTTTCATTATTATTATAATTACTATTGTCTTCATTTTTATTATCACCCTATTAGTAATATCGGCACCAGCAGTAATATGAGTATTGTCACTAATAACGTTATTAGGTCTCAGTCATTATTATTTACTCACATTGTCGCTATGGATACTCACCATTTTATTGCTAGTAAATAGTAATAAAATTGATATTACTATTCTGATTATTACTACTAAAAAGTAATAAAATGATTTGAGTATCCATAGAGACGATGTGGGTAAATAATACCGACTATGAACTACTTTAATATAACAAATTTTCTTTTAATAAATCATGTAGAAAATGTACTCTATATGTGAAACTCTGGTCCGATGTAAGAGGGCCTGATGGTCATACTCAGTTCAGGTAAAATAAATAAATAAATAAATAAATAAAAAATAAATAATACTTAACACTTCCCATTGTACCAGTTTACTTACGAATCTATCTCAGCTGAAAATTATGTGCAGAATCTGATGCGGATTACGTCGGGCTCTGAAGCTTGGTACAATATTTATTATTTTAGCTATTTCTCGATGCTGCTGACAGTAATAATACCTTTGCAGTGGTGCGAGAAATGACGTTTGAAAATGGAGTTCACCATTTCTGTTTTTACTTTGTTACCTTAATCCTATGTCAATCGTGAGTATGTGGATCACAAATTGCCGCGCCACTGACTGCACAGTCTAAGAGGATATATGAAGTCATTTCAGTGATTACAAAATCAGTCAGATGTACAAAGAAATTGGCAGATTTTGTCCACTTATCCGTATAACATTGTACCCTCTCTGGCCTGGATCCAAGTACTGATTCGGTTGAAAATGATTTCACAAGGCTGTTGTATCCTCTCCTGATGCCATCTGGACCACTACTGTTGTATCACACCTTGGTATCCTGGAGCTGGCTTTGCACATGCTCTACCGGAGACAGATCTCGAGATATTGATGGCTAGGGGAGTACCTCAATTATTTCAGGTAGACAGTTCATTGAGGCGCGTGGTATGTGTGGATGAGCGTTATCCTACTGAAAAGTGGCATCAAGATACTGTTGCATGAGAAGTAAAGCATGAATACATAGTGTGGTATCGATAGCTACGATGCCACAGCGTAGGTGCGCGTTCTTAGGTTGGCACTACGGGAGCGGAAGATCTTCGCCGACGACAGCGCCCTCTAGCCGGCGCTGTGCAGCTCTACGAGCGCCGCTCCAGATTCAGCCCAGTTGATCACGAGCAGACGACCGACCAACATTGTTTCACTTTCATAGGGGGCGAGCCTGTGTAACTTTTGTGAGCTTTGATACATCCGGCTTCGCACCTACGTGCTCCTCAGTGCAAAGTTATGTATTCACGTATATGATTGTGATGAGATACAGTAAAACCACTTTTACTTTAATTACAGTACCGAGAGTTCTACTTCACCTGCTCCTCCAAGCTTCCTACATTCGGCCTACCCTTCAGTTTTCAGGAGCAGACCCACGCACCGCCTTCCAGGCGGGGTACAAAACATAGGATTTCCATGACGTTTCTTTACTAAAAGCCATGATCTGAAGATATAGTTGATGGGTCCCCACACCCGTCGCCGAGAGTAACATTGTCGTATCTCTCCAAAACACTGGAAGAATGGGGCCTTTCCCCAGCTCACAGCCAAACTCAACGACAATAGCCATCCAGGGTACTGCAGAATTGGAATTCATGGCTGAATACAATGCGAGGGCATTCATCAGCCTTACATGCTTCCCATTCACCATTGCAAACGCAGCCACTTCTGTGCGGTGTCAACGGCAGCCAACGTATGCGACTACAATTCCTTGTAGCCCGATTAAAATTACTTCATAGCTGACGTCTATCACTTGCTGCTAAAGTGTTGCCACATCGGCTACCGGCTGCCACTGCGGTATAGGTGACACACAGACACGAACGGTTACTTCACAAATGATGTAAACGTGTAACGCGGAGCAATGTTGGAAGAACAGATACCATTGGTGATCTTGCAGCTCTCGAAGAATGAAATTACAATGAAATCCAGACCTTTAGCTGCTGACAGGCGTTGATAAGTATCAGCGGGGACAATTGAAAATGTGTGCCCCGACCGGGACTCGAACCTGGGATCTCCTGCTTACATGGCAGACGCTCTATCCGTCTTTTTTTCATTTTGTTCGGTATTTTTCGTTGCGTTTGGTCTGGGCGGACGCCACAAGACATCAGTTTAAGTTGATCGTTGATTCCTATACTCAGTTTTCTTATTACAGAGGGCGGACCGAGCGAGGTGGCGCAGTGGTTAGACACTGGACTCGCATTCGGGAGGACGACGGTTCAATCCCGCGTCCGGCCATCCTGATTTGGGTTTTCCGTGATTTCCCTAAATCACTCCAGGCAAATGCCGGGATGGTTCCTCTGAAAGGGCACGGCCGACTTCCTTCCCCATCCTTCCCTAATCCGATGAGACCGATGACCACGCTGTCTGGTCTCCTTCCCCAAACAACCAACCTACAGAGGGCGGGCAGCTCTCTGACCGAACACGCTGAGCTACCGTGCCGGCAGTTTTTTTTTTACTCTGTATTGTTCGTTGAATTTGTTCATGGCGGACGTCCGATGACACTCGTTCAGGTGGTTCGTTGATCCGTTTACTTAGTTTTTTTATTACAGATGGTAGCTAAACCCTCTGACCGAACACTCTGAGCTACCTTGCTGGCTCCATGTGAGCCACCGAGCACACAGAGGATAGTGCGACTGCAGGGATCCATCTCTGGCACACTCCCCGTGAGACCCGTCCGCACACTACACTTGTAGTGCCACTGCCCACTTCACTCATTACTCGCGGCAGTCAATCTACCGATTCCCGTAAGAGTTCGGGCAATGGGAGTGCATCCGCACTGAAGAAGATCATTGGCCAGTAAGCCTTATTTATATGAAAATGGTATCTGTTCTTTCGGCCATGGTGATATTGCATCTCTGGAAGAATGAAATTACCATGAAATCCAGACCTTCAGCATGACACAACTTGACTAAAAGATGGGGATTGATATCTGGTATCAGTTTGGTCGTAGAGGAAGGTTTGTGTGTGTGTGTGTGTGTGTGTGTGTGTGTGTGTGTGTGTGTGTGTGTGTGGTGTGGGTGGATGGGTTGGTGTGGGGAGGGTTAAAACTGCAGATGGAGACCAAGGTTTGTCTAATCAAGCTCAATTGGATGTAGGTCGCAGTAATCATGTAGACATGAACAGTTTCTACAGGATTTTCAAGTGTGGAGAACTGCACAAAACTAGTCTTCGAACTGAAGGCCACAATAACAATAAATATAATGTATTCTGGTCATCTATAACACAGAGCCATCCTATATGTACTGAGTGGTGCTGAAAGTCTGAGGTCCCTGGGAAGGTGATACTTAAGGAATGCAGTGAGCATGACGTATTTCATCCTGAAACTCTACTTCAGTAATTTGAATTAAATAATTGTGGATGTTAGGACGCACCATTACAAAATGCGAAATGAATTTTGCAATTTTTTTAAGTCCCGACCTAACGGTTCAAAATAACTTGTTCAAATTCACAATGGTCGTGGAATCATACAAACTTATCTTCCTAAATACTTTAGAACGCATATGAGAGTGCTAATTTTTTGTTGCAGGTGAGTGGTTGCCATCCAGAGCTGAAGAATGAACTGCTGTCCCAAGAGTGGCGGTATGCTACAAACATTGTTCTCACAGGTACGTTAACTGCTGTGTACCGGCAACATCCCTCCAGGGATAAGGTCACGATAGTACCATTCCACTTATATCATATTTTATTGGATTGAAAGTGATCCTTGTATAATCAAGGCTTCATAAAATCTTGCTCCAGTGAGCAGCTAACCATACTAGACCTCAGACGGGATTGCTACCAGCAAGCGACTGAGTAATTCCACAACAACTAAGCTTGGCATTTAGGTGCCCGTCGGACTACATACTCTTACATTAGCCAGCCTAGATTATCACGCTAACAAAGGACGAACGCATTGGATCATCGCAACCTCATGGCGCTTAGCTAACAGGTTAACTGGGAGATCACCTGTAACTGGGAGTAAAACAGAATTGCTGCAGCTGAATTTTATGCAGATGACAGGACTCCGGAGTTGTCTGATGCTAAAGTAGAAAAAAAGATATAAGACGGAAAACAACGCGTGACATAATACAGGGTGGCCTCTTCCCAAGTACACTATCTGATGAAACGTATCCAGATACCTATTAGAGGACTTTAACATAGGGTTTGTTCACCTTTCGCCTTAGTGACGGCTTGAATCCTGCTGGAGACACTTCCAGTGATGTGTAATGGCACTCATTCTGTGATGTCGTGAGTCATACGACCACACCGCCGCCTGAGTGATCGTTCCGCCGGATGCGATTCTCTCGATAAACGGAACAGAAGAACGGCTGTGTTAGCCAAAGAGTACACAGCCAGTCGCAGCACTTATGCTCGCCGCGAGGCAACTTTATGTGCAGCAGGAGAGTAGTGTAGTTGTGCCAGTCTACAGTTCGTAGCCGCGCTCAGTGGTCAGCCAGCGCCGATGTTAGTCATCGTCTGCAGCTGTCACTGCTGCCATCAAGTCTTTGTAGCTCCGTTCCAAGTTAGTCTTCAAATTCACCGGATTCGACATTCACGATTACTAGAGATTACTTCGTCACTGCAAGATTTGTGACTTGTAGAATATGTCATTCTACAGACACTTAGTCCAGTCGCGTCTTCTATAATTGTCAACCAACTGATCATGGACTACAGCAAAGTTAAGTAATAAATACTTTCTTATTTCGTACACCTGCTAATTATTGTGTTTTCCTGTTGTAGCTACCAAGCCGTCTTGGCATAGTAGAACCCACGTTTCCACCTCCTTGGCTACCTCATATTTGCCACCTTATGTTGATGGATTCGATTATGGTGGAAGATCGAGAGCCATCACATTCACCCTCAATACCCGAAACCAGAGAACGTAGTGATGTTGCACGCTGGGGACAAGAGTGGAATTTGAGTTCTAATTCATACCAAAGTGTTCCACTGGGTTCACGTAGCGTGTCTTGGCAGGACTGTACATTTCAGGAACGTCATTGCAACTTCCCGGCAGATTAAACTGTGTGCCTGACGAAGACCTCATACTCTTAGCAGCATACAAAATCCAGTTTAGTGGTCGAATTTCTGTATGCGCCTCAGAGCAGTCAGATAGTGGACTTACTGACTTTAGAAGTAGTGAGATCCTTAGCCCTGCCTCATGCGCAAAACGAGACTGGCGATCCTTATTTCAAGTGATTTCAACACTGTAGCAGTGTAGAAAATTAGTCAAGATCCGCCAATAAACGCTTCCGAGGGAGATGTTAAATTGCATAATTCGTTTCGCGCGCCACACGTAGCTAAAGGCGCGTACACACTAGGACAACGAACAGCAGATACTGGATTCAGCCGAACGTTCGTCGCCAATGCATTGACGTCCCGCTTCTCGTCCACCCAAACGAAGGGCTTGGGACCAACGGATACGGCCATGTGAATCGCTGTTGGCTCTGTTTACTTGTCGACGTTTTTTTGTTGTTAGAAAGCAGCGTTTTAATGACAATTTCACCAGCAGATATTATGAGGGAAGAAGAGGCGTTAGCAGTCGTTGCATTTATTTTACTGCAAGAAGCTTATCGTCAGAAAAAGAAAAAGGAGAAACGACGCTGGTCGACGACGTCTCTTTTAAAAAGTAGCAAAAAGTAAGATGGGACAAAATTAATGTCTACGTTAAAGATGAAATGGAATCTATTCTATTTCACAATTTTTCCCTAATGAAAGCTACAGATTTCGGATTGTTAGAGAATTGTGTAGGCCCTAAATTTCTCGAAGATAATACCTCTTTTAGAAAACCGTACCAGCAGCAGAAAGTTAATACAATGTCACAAATTTCCAGACAACCGGTTGCAAATAGAATTTAAAATTCTTTAACTAGTTTTCAACGCCAACTATGGGCGCCTTCTTCATAAGAAACTGTTACCTTACGTGTTAATCACTCTTGTCCTATACCACTGTAGTGTCCTTAATGGCATACTTATATATTGTTTTAAAATATTGACCTTTACCTATTAATGTCGCTCAAATTTCCTTTTAACCACATATAAGGTAACAGTTTCTTCTGAAGAAGGCGCCCCTAGTTGGCGTTGAAAACTAGTTAAAGAATTTTAAATTCCATTTGCAACCGATTGGCTAGAAATTTGTGACATTGTAATTAATTACTGTTGCTGATCACAGCGATGTTCAAAACATTAGAAAGTTAATAGTCACTCGAAGTTTTGTTTGTTACTTTTAGTCATTCACTGCGAATAGATGTCAATAAAGATAACATTTTCTTTTTCACATCTTGCATATCACTTTCTAATATCACTTCCTAATAGCTCTTCTTTTCATGTTGTTTTTACAATCCCAGTTCCTGGGGGTCCATAAACATTACCCGTTCACGATGAAACTATCCGTTCAAATGCTCTATCCATATTCAATCTTACATTCGGTTATTTTTAAACGCAATAAATATGCACCATTATGGGAGCAGACATTGGATGCAGGACAAACAGGGATTGTTGAAACAAACAACCAGCTATAAATTCCATTGTTTTTGATGGTGCTTTTGCTAAATTAAAGAGCAAAACCGATTAATAAAACATACTGAGTGCGACTTGTGTGGCCGAGCGGTTCTAGGCGCTACAGTCTGGAACCGCGCGACCGCTACGGTCGCAGGTTCGAATCCTGCCTCGGGCATGGATGTGTGTGATGTCCTTAGGTTATATAGGTTTAAGTAGTTCTAAGTTCTAGGGGAATTATGACATCAGATGTTAAGTCCCATAGTGCTCAGAGCCATTTGAACTTCTCAATCAAGTAACTCCTTAGTTTGCCTCACAAGGGCTGAGTGCATCCCGCTTGCCAACAGCAATCGGCAGACCGGATGGTCACCCGTCCAAGTGCTAGCCCAGCCCGACAGCGCTTAACTTTGGTGATCTGCACTGAACCAATGAACATTTGACTTGGCGTTCACACTAGAAGAGGGGTACAAACGCCAACCAACCGACAACGCTTTTATGTTAGCGTCAGCAGACCGAACCAATCACCAAGGCGAGCTGCTTCATTGGCTCCCATTTGCCGCCGTACACACTAAGCAAGTCTCGGCCAACGAAGCGGTTGGCAGTCATCCGTTGGCCTGGTCTGTGCGCGCGCCCAAAGAAAATGCGACGTCTAGCCACGGCAACAAGTGGGAGTTGGCGCGTCGCGACAGAAGCTTCGAGGACGAAAGGAGCGTTTCTAAGTACGTTACGACTTCCCGCTCTCGGATAATAAAAGCAACAACAGACAACACGCGGTCAGGATGCAGCTGGTAGAGTGCGCCCGCAGGCGTGGCGGGCAGAGAAGGTGCTTTCACTGCCTGCCAGCGGCCCGGTCTGACATCCGCCCGCCCGTCCCGGAGAAAGTCCGCCGCCGCCGCGTTTAAACCGGTGGCCTTAGATGAGTGACTTTTACGGCAGTAGCGGCCCGCCGCCTGGCTGCTGCCGACACTGACAGTGAGACATGCTTCCATCACGCCGTTTCGCCATCCCGTCGCGTTTCTTGTGGCCCGGGGGAACGGAAGCGTGCGCCGGCGCAACAGGACGAGTCGCGGCGAGAATTACAAGCGACCGAAGTCGGAAGTAAAAGCCGTATATCTGCCTTAGGAGGTGACTCGTCATACCAACAACCACAGAACTCGATTCGCTAATTTGATTGCTACTGATATAGAATCCTAACGAAATGTATTGATGTGTGAGCACTTCTTTATGGAAGCGACAGATGCCTAATGATAATGAAGGATGGTAGATGCTGACAGGTTCAAAAATGGTTCAAACGGCTATGAGCACTGTGTGACTTAACATCTGAGCTCATCAGTCCCCTAGAACTTAGAACTAGTTAATCCTAACTAACCTAAGGATATACACTAATATAATGAATTTCCTTGAGACAGAGAAGTTGCTGTCCATGCATCAGCACGGCTTTAGAAAGCATCGCTCCTGCGAAACGCATCTCGCCCTTTTTTCTCATGATATCTTGCGAACCATGGATGAAGTGTATCAGACAGATGCCATATTCCTTGACTTCCGGAAAGCGTTTGACTCGGTGCTCCACTGCAGACTCCTAACTACGGTCTCGCATTCGGGAGGACGACGGTTCAATCCCGCGTCCGGCCATCCTGATTTAGGTTTTCCGTGATTTCCCTAAATCGCTCCAGGCAAATGCCGGGATGGTTCCTTTCAAAGGGCACGGCCGACTTCCTTCCCTATGCTTCCCTAATCCGATGAGACCGATGACCTCGCTGTCTGGTCTCCTTCCCCAAACCAGCCAACCAACCTAATTCCCTCAGCATCACCCGACTTAATTCGACTAACTACGGTACGAGCATATGGGATTGGTTCCCATATATGTGAGTGGCTCGAAGACTTCTTAAGTAATAGAACCCAGTACGTTGTCCTCGTTGGTGAGTGTTCATCGGAGGTGAGAGTATCATCTGGAGTGCCCCAGGGAAGTGTGGTAGGTCCGCTGTTGTTTTCTATCTACGTAAATGATCTTTTGGATAGGGTGAATAGCAATGTGCCGCTGTTTGCTGATGATGCTGTGGTGTACGGGAAGGTATCGTCGTTGAGTGACTGTAGGAGGATACAAGATGACTTGGACAGGATTTACGATTGGTTTAAAGAATGGCAGCTAACTCTAAATATAGAAAAATGTAAATTAATGCAGATGAATAGGGAAAAGAATCCGGTAATGTTTGAATACTCCATTAGTAGTGTAGCGCTTGACACAGTCACGTTGATTAAATATTTGGGCGTAACATTGCAGAGCGATATGAAGTGGGAAGCATTTAATGGCAGTTGTGGGGAAGGCGGATAGTCGTCTTCGGTTCATTGGCAGAATTTTGGGAAGATGTGGGTCATCTGTAAAGGAGACCGTTTATAAAACACTAATACGACCTATTCTTGAGTACTGCTCGAGCGTTTGGGATACCTATCAGGTCGGATTGAGGGAGGACATAGAAGCAATTCAGAGGCGGGCTGCTAGATTTGTTACTGGTGGATTTGATCATCACGCGAGTGTTACGGAAATGCTTCAGGAACTCGGGTGGGAGTCTCTAGAGGAAAGGAGGCGTTCTTTTCGTGAATCGCTACTGAGGAAATTTAGAGAACCAGCATTTGAGGCTGACTGCAGTACAATTTTACTGCAGCCAACTTACATTTCGCGGGAAGACCACAAAGATAAGAGAGATTAGGGCTCGTACAGAGGCATATAGGCAGTCATTTTTCCCTCGTTCTGTTTGGGAGTGGAACAGGGAGAGAAGATGCTAGTTGTGGTACGAGGTACCCTCCGCCACGCACCATATGGTGGATTGCGGAATATGTATGTAGATGTAGATGTAGATCACACACATCCATGCTCGAGGCAGGATTCGCACCTGCGCACCTGCATAACTGCGGCCGGCTTGCTGAGAGGAAACAGATTACATTACCCTGCTGTGCAAAACTTAAGGAGGAAGGTGACTTTCGCATGATGTGTCACTAGCAAGTAACATAGCTCGATGAAACTTGGACCATACATAGAGAACTGCTACAGTATAGTACAACGGTAACTAAATAAAAAGGCAATCAGGCGAACAGAAATTACGCTTTTATTCAAAGACAATAAATAAACTGAACTTAGCGCGATGTGTGATGGCTCCCTGGGCATTAAAAAAGGCGGGCCATGGATTTAATAGCGTGTATGACCACCACAGACGGCAGTGCATGCTTTGCAAAGCGCTCCCATGCCAGCCACTAGGTTCGTGAGAAGTGCTTCTAGTAGAGCGTTCCATTAGTCCAGAAGTGCGGCTGACAACTGCTGGATCCTCGCTATTGCTCGTGGATGTGCTGCAATACGCTACCCCCACGCTTATCACAAGTGCTCGATGGTGAAGAGGAGTCCAGTCCATTCGCCGAATATCCTCACTTTCCGAGAGCTTCTCCACTTGCGTTGCTGAATCTGATTTCACATAGATGTCCGTAAAAATAAAATCAGAGCCCGATGCACTCCTGAAAAGATGTACATGCGAAAGGAGCACAGTGTGACAATAATTCCTATAGGTGAGTGTATAAATCATTTGGAGGCCAATGCGCCACGACTGCCTCCCCACAACATAACACCTGGACGACCAAAGCGTTAGGCAATAGTCCTAGGTGCACTGCTTTTTCCCACCTCTCACCATGTGAGGCTACGTCCAACATTGTCGAACATGATCGTTTTCGTGGTATAGGACTTGTCGTGTATTAAGGCATAATGTTGCATGAACGTGTGTGTGTGTGTGTGTGTGTGTGTGTGTGTGTGTCTGTGTGCGTGTGATTTTCGGTCCACGATAGTTTTCGTGGTATAGGAGTTGTCGTGTATTAAGGCATAATGTTGCTCTCCGTGCTACTCCATCACGTGCAAGCGTCTTCACGTCCAAATAACTACCGCAACCTACGTCCTTGCGAATGTGATTACTGCGTTCATCTCTTGGTCTCCCTCTGCGATTTTTACCCTTATAGTTCCCTTGCATACTATATTGGTGATTACTTGTGCCCAATGAACCGATCCTTTCTTTTGGTCAAGTTGTGTCACAAATTTGTCTCCCCAGTTATAATCAGATCTTCCTCATTAGTTACGTGATCGACGCATCTAATCTTCAGCATTGTTCTGTAGCACCGCATTTCGAAAGCTTCTATTCTCTTCTTATCCACACTGTTTATAGTCCATGTTTCACTTCGATACACGACTACACTCCAGACAAATACCTCCAGAAAGGACTTCCTAACACTTAAATCTATATTCGATGTTAACAAATTTCTCTTGTTCAGAAATGCTTTTCTTGCGATTGCCAGTCTACATTTTATGTCTTGAATATGCATGAACGTGCTGACCTCCAAATCTGTGAACGCGCCGCACTCGTCGGTCAAGATACTCGTAATTGTAAAATTGCACTCCTTCCTCATGTGTGTCATTTCAGACGAGCATTCGGCCCTGAATTCATTGTTACGGATGACGATGCACAACCGCAGCGAACAATGCAGGTGGAGGAGCTCTTGGAACTAGAGGATATTTGGCGAACGGACTGGCGTGCCCATTCCCTCAACTCAAGTCCCACTGAGCGCATGTGGCATGTGGGGGGGGGGGGGGGGGGGGGAATGTATTGCAGCACACAGCACATCCGCATACACCGACGACCAACCACGCTGCCGGATCAGTGAGACGCCCTTCCACAAAACTCCTCATCAACCTTGTGGTCGAAATAGGAGCACATTGCAAAGCATTCACTGCTGTCCCTGGTGATCACCCACCGCATTAAGAACCATGTCCCACCTTTTCTAATGTCCAGGGGACATTATAAATCGCTATGACTTCAGTCTATTTATTGTCTTTGAGTAAAAGTGTCACTTCTGATGGTCTCATAGAGTATTTATTTCAGTTGTCTTTTGTACTATACTGTAGCAGTTCTTTCTATGTATCATCCAAATTTCATCGAGTTATGTTACTTGACAGTTAGACGTCATGCGAAAGTTACTTTCATCCTTAAATTTTGCATGTCAGTGTGTAGAATGGGGAAGGCTCGCGATCTGTTTTGAGTTTGACCGAGGGCACATTGTGATGGCCCGGCAACTCGGCACGAGCATTTCGGAAACTGCAAGACTTGTCGGGTGTTCAAGGAATGCTGGTGAGTGTCTTCAATACATGGCGAAACCAAGGTGAAACAGCGTCCAGACGTCGCTGGGTTGGGCGGACACCCCTCGTTACAGATGTCGGACGTATAGGCTGGGGAGACTGGTAAAATAGGACAGGCGTCGAAATGTGCCGGAACTAACATCAGGCTGCTCGCACCAGACCACTCGTGTTGACGAGACTACTGACGAGTCATTGCCGACGAGGCTTACACGTTGTCTCTACAGCACGTTTCCGCTGCTAGTGGACGCCCATTACCGTGACACGAGGTACTGGGTAACCCATAGACAATCCGATCTGCCCACGGGTCTCGTCGTGATCCTTAATGGATCTCGGATACGATTGTTGGAACTTTAATAGTTGCAACTATTTATTTACAATTTACACAAAACAGAGGCGTACCTCGAAGTTTTACTGTACCTCACGCTAGCCACCAGCATTCTGTATAATCTGTTGCCAGCGATGTGGAAGTCGTAGGATACCCTCTGCAGCCGCAGTTGTTTTGATAGTTCCACTGGAGTGCTCCATTACCCGACGAATCTCTGTAACAGTTCTGAAGAGAATGCCATGAAGTGCTTCTTTCAATTTAGGAATCAAGTTGTAGTCACAAGGGATTAATTCCGGAAAGTGTGATGGGTGGTACAGCACTTCCCAGCCTCATCGATCAAACAAATCAATCACAATTTGCACCATATGCGCGAACATTGTCCTGCAAAATAATGGACAGATCCTGTAGAAAGCGTCGCCGCATCTTCCTCTAAGCTGGTCGCAGGCTATATTCCAAAAATGAGCAACTTACAGAGAGAGAGACGGCGTCACTTTCTGCAAGACCAGCCCATCATTTTGCATAAAAATGCTCGGGCGCATATGGTGCAAAGTGCGACTTCGCTTTTCGATCGATGGGACTGGGAAGTGCTATACCTCCCACCACACTCCCCGGACTTGATCCCTTGTGATTTCAAATTGATTTCTAAATTGAAGGAATTAGTTGAGCTGTTACAAAGATTCGGCGGGAAATAGACTGCTCCACTCTAACTACCGTGACAACTGGCGCTGCTAACAAGAGAACCTCCCCATCGCACCCCCCTCAGATTTAGTTATAAGTTGGCACAGTGGATAGGCCTTGATAAACTGAACACAGATCAATTGAGAAAACAGGAAGAAGTTGTGTGGAACTGTAAAAAAATAAGCAAAATATACAAACTGAGTAGTCCACGGGTTGTATAGACAACATCATGGACAGAATGAGCTCAGGAGCGTCGTGGTCCCGTGGTAGCGTGAGCAGCTGCTGAACGAGAGGTCCTTGGTTCAAGTCTTCCCTCGAGTGAAAATTTTATTTTCTTTATTTTTGCATAGTTATTATCTGTTCGTTCGTTCATTGACGTCTTTGTTCACTGTAATAAGTTTAGTGTCTGTGTTTTGCGACCGCATCGCAAAACCGTGCGATTAGTAGACGAAAGGACGTGCCTCTCCAATGGGAACCGAAAACATTTGATCGCAAGGTCATAGGTCAACCGATTCCTCCACAGGAAAAAACACATCTGATATATTCTATACGACACTGGTGACGGCATGTGCGTCACATGACAGGAATATGTTGTCGACCCACATAACTTGTACACTTGGCGAATGGGTTAAAAGATTCTTCTACCTTGCCCGATTTAGGTTTTTTTTGTGGATGTGATAATCAGTCCCAAAAAAGTGATGAAAACATAAGAGTTTGTCACATAAACTGAAAATAAAAAAATAAACTTTTCAGTCGATGGAAGATTTGAACCAAGGACGTTTCGTTCCGCAGCTGCTCACGTTACCACGAGACCACGGCGCTCCTGCCTTCCCAATGTCCTTGATGTTGCCTATCTTCCCATGAACTACTCAGTTTGTATACTTTGCTTATTTTTTCACAGTTCCACACAACTTCTTCCTGTTTTCTCAATTGACCTGTGTTCAGTTTTTCAAGGCCTATCCACTGTGCCAACTTATAACTAAATCTGAGGGGGGTGCGATGGGGAGGTTCCCTTGTAAGTATATTCTGCGACTTCCACATCTCTGGCAACGTCTTATACACAATGCTGGTGACTATTATGACGAAGAGTAAAACTTTGAAACACGTATCTGTCTGTACGTATAAGTTGTAAATAAATAGTTGCCACAGTTAATGTTCCAACCCTCGTACTATAAGATGGTGACACCCCAAACGACTGCTCCAGCACTGCACGGCGTTGTGTTCGTGAGAGCGAGATTTCTCCACCGAGTTTGACGAGTCGCTGCCGAGGAATCTAGCGCGTCATCCCTGCCGCACATCTCTGCTGTGAGTAAACAGTTTTTGATACTGCTGAGCAACAGTCATACAATTATTTTTAAATAAACACACTGCCATTTGACTGTGTTGTTGTTTATTTAATTATGACACAGGTTTCGGCCTTTATGCCATTTTCAAGTGATTGAGTTGATGTCATTAAGGGGATACGGAATCACCTATCCCCGCAATGTTAATATATGCCTACTATAGGGAACATTTTCTCACAAACTACTGGAGACAGAGAGGTAAAAATTTTACTGTATGTGCATTCATATGTTACAACAATACTGAAACAACAGTTTATTGTCAAAGTATTTTCTTACAGAGATATTGTACATTTATTTTTAAGTAAATTTTTTCCATCGCTTTTTACTAGACTATCACCCCTAAGTCTTTTGTAAATCAAGTAATTAAAAAATCGTTGTTTCAGTATGTAATAGGGACCTATGTCACTACGTCATAAAAATTTCAGACTTCTAGGTTGACCAGTACCTGAGATAATGTTCCTAGATGAAGTAAAAAGTAAACTTACGGGAAACGGAGAAAGAAGATTAAAACATTCCTGATCCGTAGCTAATACCCCCTTCACAGTCTTCATAATCATCTTCAAGTCTTCTTTTGGCACCCCTCTGCACCTGTCTTGCTTTTTTCACTAATTTCTTGATTATATTATCAGCATGCCTTAGTCTGTGCTGATCTAAAAAGAACATAGCACGTACCGTACAGGAACCAACACACATACCCAACTTTTGAAGGACCTGGCATTTAGTTATATTTCCAAGATTGAAGGTTGCCACAGCATCATACACACCAAAATGTAGTGTATTAATTCCGACAAACACTGTTTTTGGGAGACGATGCCATATCACACTATTCAAGCACTCGTTGGGGTTCTGCGTTTTTCCGTGAAGACATTTCATCAGAAGACTTCTGTCAGCCAGATCTCTGAAAATGGGCTTTATTTCTGCCATGATGGCTGATGGTAGACTGTGGTGGTGAATGTATTTCTCTCCTGTTGTTAGTCCCCTATTGTATTTACACCAGCTGTTTTCACCTTTGGGGCACAAACCATGTTGTGGATGCTCATCCGTGGATGCGGTGTGGAAATATAAAGCCCATATAGCTCTCCTCATTTCTTCAAGATTGCCTGTATTTTGCCTGATTGCAAGGCCATAGCAGTTCTGAATGTGGTCTATTATGGAATCAGTCAATCTTCCTCTGCCATCCAAGGTTTTCCCATCATCTAGTTTTTTCCCTTTCATAACTGATTTTAACCTTCTCAGCCTGGCACCCATTCTCTTCTGCACATGTCCTATACATTCAAGTTTGCTTATATTTACACTGTTCCCATATGGTTTGCTTTCCAAAACTTCTTTGAATGCTTTAGAGTCACCATCTTCCAGATATTTGACATAGCGAACATTATACCACTGTGAAGAGCGATGAAAAATTTTCTTCACCCCAGCAACCTCCATGCCACCACTACTACCATAATAATTAGCAATACAGTCATCACTGTGTTCATTTTTCAGCCTGCCTGTGCACCTACAGTATTTAGACATTATTGCAACATCAATAACCTTGCCAGTATCAACACTAGTTGCTGTTACAACACCATTGTTGGAGGTGTGGCCCCTTTTCTGCCACGTGCCATCAAACGCCACTGTGAGGTCACGACTGCCGTCATTTTCTTCCACTGCTTCTTCCACAGCAACCTGCATTGACTTCTGTGCTACATCTTCAACTGCAGATCCTAGTACATAATTGTAAGCTTCAAACTTTGAAGGTGCACTTGGAAGATTTAGAACACCACATAGCATATCACCAGCTGCTTTGCCCTTACCAATTGCTCGCAATCCATAAACTAACCTAATATTTACACTATAAAGTTCAGTTTTCTTGTATCCATTATTTACAGTTACTGAAACCGAACTTGGAAACTTACAGCTGTATTTACAAACACTGCATATTAAATTAAACTGGGCAGCCAGGCCAACATGGGATTCTACTTTCAGAGAAACGTTTCCATGACATTTTTTGCAGCACAAACTGTTTTCAAGAGCTTCACACAATATATTCGTATCAATGAGTTCAAAAACTTCATTCCCTCTATCAAGTAAATTATATTTCTCTTCCAAATCTCTTAGTTTTTTATGAGAAGCACTGTTTTCATTTGGTGTAAGTTCGTTCGGCAAATCAGTAATAAGTGGATTCACATTTTCCAACAGTGATGATGATGAACTGCTTTGCTTTGCTAATGAATCATTATTTCTTTTCTTTTGCCAGTTCACACGCTTTTTAAATACTTTTGCTTTAGCTCTAGGCATTTTCACTGCGAAAAATGAAGCACTAAATACGAAATAACTCAACAACAACTACTTTCTTATATCACACTGTTTACAAAACAGTCCCGCCACAAAGTCAAAGAGTAACTTGAGGAAACCAGAGAGAAACATTTTCGGGCAACTAGTGTATAAATAGTCGCTGGAAACCGGGATATTTGAATTCATGTCACTTTAAAGGTACTGCCAAAAAGTTCATGGTCAGCCACGAGAGACGTGTATAACTAAAGCGCAATACCCGATCTCACAAATATATAAAAATAAAATAGTTATAATTGTAGTAGAGCTATGTATGATACGTCATTTTAAAGAGGAAACATGGCAGAATATAATACGCCAATAAAAAAAAATTCGATTTTTTAACCCAAAATCCGATTCCGTATCCCCTTAACATATATTGCAGGAGTCTGCTGTGAGTGTATGGCCGCTTCTCATAAGCATGAGACTGAACTGTCTGCAGACAGGTTTAGGTGTGAATGCCATGTGACTTTGCAACGAGTCTGTTTCGGTCCCTCCTTTCATCAACACACTCTCCCTTCCTTGATAAACGAACTAAAGTTCGATAAATTTCTAGTTCTGTCAGGCTGTGACTAGATCTTTGATGCACTGGATTGCTAGAATCTTTGATAGGAGAGTGCTTCGCTGTTGAAAAATGATCTTTGGCGGTTGCTTCAGCCATAAGCCCCAGGGGAAAGCGTAGCATTAGTTGAGGGAGTTTGGTGAGGGTCCACATTTTCCACCAGCAGAGCTGCAGAGATGAACGCACTGACAAGTATTGTACAGAGAAGTAATGTTCCAAGAATTCTATTTCATTCGTAATTGTCTTGAGTCGTCTTTACTAAAATCCATTGAGTAGAACAGTCAGGTGTTATATGCATATTGTTTTGGGGATTATCAGGACCACACAGCAGAGAGATCCGTGTGTATAGGTTTGTCTTGGGCAAGGCGTACGATACAGTTCCCTACAGTCGTTTAATGAACAAAGTAAGAGCATGTGGACTATCAGACCAATTGTGTGATTGGATTGAAGAGTTCCTAGATAACAGAACGCAGCATGTCATTCTCAATGGAGAGAAGTCTTCCGAAGTAAGAGTGATTTCAGGTGTGCCGCAGCGGAGTGTCGTAGGACTGTTGCTATTCACAATATACATAAATGACCTTGTGGATAACATCGGAAGTTCACTGAGGCTTTTTGGGGATGATGCTGTGGTATATCGAGAGGTTGTAACAATGGAAAACTGTGCTGAAATGTAGGAGCATCTGCAACGAATTGACGCATGGTGCAGGGAGTGGCAATTGAATCTCAATGTAGCCAAGTGTAATGAGCTGCGAATACATAGAAAGAAAGATGCTTTATCATTTAGCTACAATATAGCAGGTCAGCAGCTGGAAGCAGTTAATTCCATAAATTATCTGGGAGTAGGCATTAGGAGTGATTTAAAATGGAATGATCATATAAAGTTGATCGTCGGTAAAGCAGATGCCAGGCTTAGATTCATTGGAAAAATCCTAAGGAAAACAAAGGAAGTAGGTTACAGTACGCTTGTTCGCCCACTGCTTGAATATTTCTCACCAGTGTGGGATCCGTTCCAGATAGGGTTGATAGAAGAGATAGAGAAAATCCAACGGAGAGCAGCGCGCTTCGTTACAGGATCATTTAGTAATCGCGAAAGCGTTACGGAGATGGCAGATAAACTCCAGTGGAAGACTTTGCAGGATAGACGCTCAGTAGCTCGGTACGGGCTTTTGTTGAAGTTTCGAGAACAGACCTTCACCGAGGAGTCAAGCGGGATATTGCTCCCTCCTACGTATATCTCGCGAAGAGACCATGAGGATAAAATCAGAGAGATTAGAGCCCACACAGAGGCATATCGACAATCTTTCTTTCCACGAACAATACGAGACTGAAATAGAAGGGAGAACCGATAGAGGTACTCAAAGTACCCTCCGCCACACACCGTCAGGTGGCTTGCGGAGTATGGATGTAGATGTAGATGTAGAATGAGTCTCCTATTCCGATGTGATGACTAATGTCGAACTGATGTAGGATCCTCTTGCCATTTTTGGAAAGACTGTATTTCTATTGTTGGTGTTTATTTCTTCACGCCGATAGAGGACGTGATCTACACTACAGGTTAGCGTGCTAAGCTTTGTCCACCTGGTGTTTCATAAGATTTTTTATTTGTAGTAGTGCAGTTTCAATATTCCGACACAGAGCTGTAGCCTACTACACGCTTTTTTAAATTTCTTTTTACTTTATGTGATTCGTGTTTTGACCGCGTGGGTCACATAATTAACTTGGATATAATACAATAAATGTACATGTAGAGTATTTCTTACAGATGTTACCAAAATTTCCGACAGTTTGTAGATTGCGTCCAAACAATCAGTTGTGTCTTTGAATTACTGATCCGTCAGCGGATCAAAACGGGATTGTGCACTTTTCTAGTATGCAGAATGCTGCAGCCAATTGTAGTGACATGTAACTGTGTATCTGAATGGAAAGTAAGATGTGCCTGCCATTAGTACTTGGTTTGGAGTTCGACTTTCCAGTTGTATTTTTGTAACATTTGGCGAATTTAAACTCAAGATAAGCCGTTAACTGTTGATTGGACGCCCTTGAACGATATGTAATCTTAAAGTGCAAACCATTCGCTGTACGTCAACTACATAATACGTTCCAATCTGTCAATTATAAGTCCAATAAAAGCTGTTAATATGAAACGTGCTACTGGGGCGGAATGGGACGGAACAGAATTGGATTGTGTACCGTTCTGCCCCTTTCTTTTTTGATGCAAGTAGATTTCAAACAATATATTTCTTTTTTCCGTGCTTTTGCAGAGGGCTTGAACTTACCTTAGAAAGACAGACAGACAGCAGAAAGAAATGGCTTACCATACAAATCTGGCAAAGAAACGTGTCTAGCTACGCTTCCAATGTTGTCTATTTGCAAGTCAGAAAGTATATATTCTGCACGAGTGATGGGATTCGATAAATTAGCAATAACAGAAACTTGGTATTAAGCATTAAAAATAAAAATACATTTCTCAAAATGGCATTACAATACAGGGTGTTTCCAAATGAATATATGGGTTTTAAGACTTTGTAGCATTCACTACATTCACCCTACAGTTATAAATAATACATCAAAAGAAAGAGCAACTCCAACAGTTTTGTTTTTGTACCTGAACGCAAAGAGAAGAGAATAGAACGAGCCAAGACTACTGAATAACATGTTGAACGAGTGAGAGCCTTTCAAACGTACCCCCAAGAAATCAATTCGGAAGGCTAATCGTGAATTAGCACTTCCAGGGACACCTAAGGAGACGCCTACAACTATGTCTTTATTGTTTGCAGTTGTTGTACGGTTTACGTGCCAACTTTGCAACCGAAACTTTGCTGCATGGCGATGAAGATTTCCTGGATCGTATCCTCTTCGGTGACGAATCGACATTTCACTGAAGTGCAAATGTGAACACAAGTAACGTGTGCATCTGGGGCTTAACAAATCCCCACGAGACGTATAGTTGGAAAGAGACTAAACTGAATTTTTCTGTGCCATATCCCGGCGGAAAGTTTATGAGGAGCCTTTCTTTTTCGGTCAAGCAACTACAACTGGTGTTTCTTATCTTGATGCTGTAAATTATGGTTGACGAATGGTCGTCACACTGAACACTTGCAAGAAAAACTGTTCCAGCTGCTCTCTCATTTGATGTAATATTTATAGATGTAAGTTGAATGTAATAGATGCTACAGAGCCTTAGAACCCGTACACTCCTTTTTAAACGTTCTGTATTTTCTTATTGTTACCGTTTTTGGATCTTTCTTACTTCATAGTGTAAATTTATCATTAAACAAATGTATGTTTTACTTTTAAGATGATACTCCTAATAATGTCAATGCTTATGCCAAAAGTTTATTGAAAAATTGCCTTATTCCATTCTACCCCGTGCGTGGGGCGGAAGGTGAAATATGCACTCACTTTTTTGAGGTACAGTACAAAATATACACACATCAAAAAAAGTTTGCCATCACATCGATTCAGAGAGTTCCGGAACCTGTACAGAAAATTGGAATAGAGATCAACATAAATATTATTTCCGCGCTTTTTATTGCTCACGAAAACCACACATTGCATATTGTACCACCACACAGCGAGACCTTCAGACGTGGTGGTCCAGACTGCTGTAAACACCAGTACCTCTAGTACTCAACAGCACGTCCTCTTGCTTTGATGCATGCCTGTATTCGTCGTGGCATACTATCCACAAGTTCATTAAGGCACTGTTGGTCCAGATTGTGCCAGTCCTCAACGGCGATTCGGCGTAGATCCCTCAGAGTGGTTGGTGGGTCACGTCGTCCATAAACAGCCCTTTTCTACCCCAGGCATGTTAGATAGGGTTCATGTCTGGAAAACATGCTGGCCATTCTAGTCGAGCGATGTCGTTATCCTGAAGGAAGTCGTTCACAAGATGTGCACTATGGGGGCGCGAATTGTCGTCCTTGAAGACGAATGCCTCGCCAATATGCTGCCGATATGGTTGCACTGTCGGTCGGAAGATGGCATTCATGTATCGTACAGCCGTTACGGCGCCTTCCATGACCAACAGTGGCGTACATCGGCTCCACATAATGCCACCCCAAAATAGCAGGGAACCTCCACCTTGCTGCACTCGCTGGACAGTGTGTCTAAGGCGTTCAACCTGACCCGGTTGCCTCCAAACAGGTCTCCGATGATTCGACGTGTTGTTGGGCCCATCTGTAACGCGCTGCATGGTGTCGTGGTTGTGAAGATGGAACTCGCCATGGACGTCGGGAGTGAAGTTGCGCATCATGCAGCCTATTGCGCACAGTTTGAGTCGTAACACGACGTCCTTTGTCTGCAGGAAAAGCATTGTTCAACATGGTGGCGTTGCTGTCAGGGTTTCTCCGAGCCATAATCCGTAGGTAGCGGTCATTCACCGCAGTAGTAACACTTGGGCGGCCTGAGCGAGGCATCTCATGCACAGTTCCTGTCCTTCTGTATCTCCTCCATGTCCGAACAACTTCGCTTTGGTTCACTCGACACGCTTGGACACTTCCCTTGTTGAGATCCCTTCCCGGTTCAAAGTAACAATGCGGACGCGATCGAACCGCGGTACTGACCGTCTAGGCATGGTTGAACTACAGACCACACGAGCCGTGTACCTTCTTCCTTGTGGAATGACTGGAAATGATCGGCTGTAGGACCCCCTCCGTCATAGGCGCTGTTCATGCAAGTTTGTTTACATCTTTGGACGGGTTTAGTGACATCTCTGAACAGGCAAAAGGACTTTGTCTGTCATACAGTATCCACAGTCAACGTTTATCTTCAGGAACCGAGGTGACGCAAACCTTTTTTTGATGTGTGTATAACACACATTTTACGTGATTTTCCAGTAAGGGTTATACTGCAAGGTGACTTTTTTTATATCTTTAAGAAGTGTTTTATTGTGCTCCTAGCTGACAGCCCGGAAACAAAAAGTGAACTGTGTTTGTAGTGTAATATTGAAGACATTCATTTCCATGTATTTGTGAAAACAACTTTGAAGTTATGAAACATTTGTACAAAGAAATATGTGTACGCACAATGTATAACTACAGCTGCTTCGCCGCGCGGGGAAGCCGTGCGGTCTAGGGCGTCTTGTCACAGTTCGCGCGGCTTCCCCCGTCGGAAGTTGGAGTCCTCCCTCGGGCATGGGTGTTTCATGTTGTCCTTAGCGTAAGTTAGTTTACGTTACATTACGAAATGCGTAAGCCTAGGGACTGACGACTTCATCAGTTTGCCCCATAGTCCTTACCACAAATTTCCGTTACAGCTGCTTCGCATGTCTACGACGTGATTTTGTAAACGTCTCTATGGCAACACCTCTTCATACCTCTATGAACGGCTATCGTTTGTTTTTACCTACAGCCGTTTGCGCTTTGCAGATGAAAGTTGTCAAAAGCGCTGGTAGATACCAGGCATTTCCGTAAGTCGACTCGACTGTAGAAGTGCCTAAGTAGTAAAGAATAAACGTATTAAAGCTTCATGCATGATGCGACATGCGTTCAGGCGTCTCAGTGTTTATGACGTCGTCTCTCCGGAACTATGTATGGTACCATCACATAATGTTGTAGATACAGTACTGGCCATTAAAACTGATACACCAAGAACAAACGCAGATGATAAACGGGTATTCATTGGAAAAATTGAGAGGCACCCACATCACTTGCTCATACTGTGGCATCAAGCAGTCAGGCCTGCAAGATGAGTGGTCTGCCAAGCGAGTGGATTCATTCTTATTTATCGAGTAACATGAACTCTCGTACTCACAACTAAGTTACAAATTATCCTCCTATATGAATAACACGCAACGGAAACGCACATCTGACAATCAGTAATTTACAGAACTCTGACTGTTCACTACGCACTGGCAATACCACATTTTCTTTTTTTTTATTTAACGGCTTTTATCAACACGTGGCCATCGCACTGAATATGAATGGCGCATACATTATAAATTCTGGATATCATGACAACATACAATTCGAAGGAAAAGGCCACCAATCTTTTTCTTTTCACTATCTTATTTATTCCGATAAATTCTATAACCTAAACACACAAATTCTATAACCTACAACAATAACACATGATAAATTCCGCCCAGTGGGCATGGCTTTATATTGGTGATTCTCTATCTTATGGTCTCGTAATTATTTAACGCTACAGTGCACTTTCTGGATAGGATGGTGGATCTTTTATTATATCTCACACTTCGACTCTCACAATCATCATCTCGAAACTTTCCTCCAGACCGAGCGGTACAAAAGGAACACGCATAACCCACTACCTCTGAAACTACCTTGCTACTCTCCCATGCAAACCACACATACCCAAATTACATGACATACACCACACTACAACATGAAATACAACACAGGGAATAGTCACAAAATTATCACTTTCAGCTTTCCCACTTCAATTAATATTTATCCCAGTTTCACACGACACTGCCCCACTTCGTAATTCTACTTTCCTACTATGAACTCTGGAGATATATGCACGTCTTCCTGTGCAATGCAAGCCAAGTGGCGTTTCTGGATAGACGGCTGACTCACCTTGCTTCTCTCTCAGTGTATTATAGTTTGAATCAAGCGTCACACGGAAACATATCACGCAAAGTAATATTAAGAACATATTCATCACACACACGAGTCCTCAACTGATACCATGGACGAGTACTTCTCTTTATCCTTTGTCTCATACACAGATTGAGACTCATACAGTACTCACCACGTGGAAGTACTCGCCTCTAATTTCAAGTCCTGCACACGCTATTTCTTAAATATTTCAACTTATAGTACACACGCTAGTAATTCAGCTTAACTTAAGCACACAGAAGTATTTCAGCTTATTGCTACACGTGGTTTCATTGTGACCGTTGGTCACTTCCGAAGATTACTACGATCCCATTAATATTACCTGCCTGACATTTAATTCTCACCACAAAAGTTCCTGAAATAGAGAAATTATTATTTCAAACTACTCTTAAATATTCCACATGCATACCATGTCTCCACTCTTTTGTCTTTACGGAGCACAACTAAGACAGGTGCCGGCCGCGGTGGTCTAGCGGTTCAGGCGCTCAGTCCGGAACCGCGCGACTGCTACGGTCGCAGGTTCGAATCCTGCCTCGGGCCTGGATGTGTGTGATGTCCTTAGGTTAGTTAGGTTTAAGTAGTTCTAAGTTCTAGGGGACTGATGACCACAGATGTTAAGTCCCATAGTGCTCAGAGCCATTTGAACTAAGACAGGTCTTAACAGCACAAGATCCAGCGGCAGAGTGCTGAAACATGGCAGTTCTTCAGATCCTCTCGCACCTCTGTCGAAGTGGGGGAGCACCTTGCTACCGTATTGGTCAGCCACATTTCAGGCGCTCAAAGCTCAGATAAATTTCATCTCTTTGGTCCCACAACAGGTGGCCAGAGGATCATCTCAAAGATGATCATATATTCACATTCACTATCTGCGGTTAGCAGACGACCATACATTCATTCATTTCACAGATCTCACCAAACTGGATGTAGGGATTTATTTTGAGGGAGTGCACATGTGATCAATTAAATAAATAAATTGTCATTCTTTCTCACACTGGTATCCGGCTTCGCTGTATTAATTGAAATTGAGTTATTTTACAACAAAAATGTGTTGTTCTGACAAAAATAATGAAGTATGTTGTACCTATTTTCAATGTCGGGCGGTACTGTACCCTTTCAAAATATATTATACTAGAACTGATATTTGATTGCATTTTCACGCAATTTGGGTGCATAGATCCTGAGAAATCAGTACCCAGAACAACCACCTCTGGCCGTAATAAGGGCCTTGATACGCCTGGGCATTGAGTCAAACAGAGCTTAGATGGCGTGTACAAGTACAGCTGCCCATGCAGCTTCAACACGATACCACAGTTCATCAAGAGTAGTGACTGGCGTATTGTGACGAGCCAGTTGCTCCGCCACCATTGACCAGACGTATTCAATTGTTGAGAGATCTGGAGAATGTGCTGGCCAGGGCAGCAGTCGAACATTTTCTGTAACCAGAAAGGCCCGTACAGGACCTGCAATATGAGGTCGTGCATTATCCTGCTGAACTGTAGGGTTTCGCAGGGATCGAATGAAGGGTAGAGCCACCGGTTGTAACACATCTGAAATTTAATTTCCACTGTTCAAAGCGCCGTCAATGCCAACAAGAGGTGACAGACACGTGTAACCAGTGGCACCCCATACCATCACGCCGGGTGATACGCCAGTATGGCGATGACGAATACACGCTTCCAAGGTGCATTCACCGCGATGTCGCCAACCACGGATGCGACCATCATTATGCTGTAAACAGAAGCTGGATTTATCACAAAAAATGACGTTTTGCCATTCGTGCACCCAGGTTCGTCGTTGAGTACACCATCGAACGCGCTCCTGTCTGTGATGCAGCGTCAAGGGTAACCGCAGCCATGGTCTCCTAGCTGATAGTCCACGCTGCTGCAAACGTCGTCGAACTGTTCGTGCAGATGGTTGTTGTCTTGTAAACGTCCCCATCTGTTGACTCAGGGATCGAGACGTGGCTGCACGATCCGTTACAGCCATGCGGATAAGGTGCCTGTCATCTCGACTGCTAGTGATACGAGGCCGTTGGGATCCAGCACGGCGTTCCGTATTACTCTCCTGAACCCACCGATTCCATATTCTGCTAACAGTCATTGGATCTCGACCAACGCGAGCAGCAATGTCGCGATGTGATAAACCGCAATCGCGATAGGCTACAATCCGACCTTTATCAAAGTCGGAAACGTGATGGTACGCATTTCTCCTCCTTACACGAGGAATCACAACAACGTTTCACCAGGCAACGCCGGTCAACTGCTGTTTGTGTATGAGAAATCGGTTGGAAACTTTCCTCATGTCAGCACGTTGTAGGTGTCGCCACAGGCGCCAACCATGTGTGAATGCTCTGAAACGCTAATCATTTGTATATCACTGCATCTTCTTCCTTCTGTTAAATTTTGCGTCTGTAGCACGTCATCTTCGTGGTGCAGCAATTTTAATGGCCAGTAGTGTACAGTTAGCGACAGATGTGGATATTATCTGCGAAATTTATGCGAACAGAATCGGTCCAGTGGTTTAGGCGGTGATGTGGAATACACACACACACACACACACACACACACACACACACACTCACACACACACACACACACACACACACACACATATATATATATATATATATATATATATATATATATATATATATATATATATAAATGTGTGTGTGTGTGTGTGTGTGTATGCGGATATATTTTTATATACTAATATACATGAATTGTATTCGCAATTACGATTATGGACTACCATCAGCTGTATAATGGAATGGCGGCACTGAAAATTAGTGCTGCACTGGGACGCGTACCTAGAGTTACCACTTATCGCAACCAGACGCCTTCGCATTTGGCTATCTGAGCATGATTCACGGCCCGACCCTGACTTGCATATGTCGTCAACAACCTGCCTCATGGTGAAGCGACCACTCGCGACGATCGGGAAATCAGAATCGAGTCCCGATGCGGCACAAATTTTCATTGTCGTCATTCCGTTATACAGCTGATGGTTGTCCATATTCGCAATTGCGGATAGATTTCATGTTTTTCATAACGGCTGTTAATGCCTGTCCCTTTGGAAACTTATGCATGTCCAAAAACAGCCGGCTGGTGTGGCCGAGCGGTTCTAGGTGCTACAGCCTGGAACCGCGCGACCGCAAAGGTCGCAGGTTCGAATCCTGCCTCGGGCATGGATGTGTTTGATGTCCTTAGTTAGGTTTAAGTAGTTCTAAGTTCTAGGGGACTGATGACCTCAGCAGTTAAGTCCGATAGTACTCAGAGCCATTTGAGCCATTTTGAATCAAAGGAACATTGCATCGTAACAGAAGCAGTGCAATATCGTATTTTTGTAATACTAATAGGTTTGGGCGTGTGCAGGAGCAACATGAATGCGTGCTGTCGAAAACAGTAACGCATGGAGGCTTTTATCCAGCTTTGGATACCAAATGGCAGATGATGCTCCTGTTGCAGCTGAGGATGGTGACGTACGAAGACGGCACGGAGGGGACAGCAGGTCCAGCGAGAGCCGCTGCAAGTAATGAGGTGCGAGCCCCGTGAGAACTGCGGCGACAGGGCTGCAGCTGCGTGTAACGCGATGCGTGCTGCGTCGCCGGCGTGCGTGCGTGCGTGGGCCGGCAGGCGCCTGCGCGGCCTGTTCGGCGACCACCAAGTGGGCGCTGAGCACGCGCTTTATTACGGCTGCAGGGCAGCTCACTAGCGCCGCGTCTGCACGTGCGCCTGGCACGCTATCTCGCCGAAAAACTGTCAGCGCTGCGTACTTAGCAACCGCTCAGGTGATCATGATGTGGCTGATGTATCACAACATGAAATGTGCGAGGGCTATTCCCCCTCCCCCCCCCCCCTCCCAATGTCCGATCGGTCGCAAAGGTTATTTTTGTGCTCCATAGGTTGACAGCACTGACTCTACAATGATACACCTTAACTCCACTTTTGTTGTTCTTGTGCGCTATCTATGTTGGTTCAGTGAATAACTCCAAACGTAGAGGCTTTCAGTGCATTTTATTACGAGTGCTGCACTGTCTGTATGCATCAAGGAAAAAGTCAGAGGAGAGTGAAAGTGCATCTGTCTGCTAAGAAGATTGTTGTGGTAGGACATCCACTTCTAAAACTGACAGCAGTAACGAGTCGGCCGAGCGAATGATTCATGACTATCATTGTGTCCGAACTGATGAAATTGCTTGTCAGCTGATCATTAACCACAGTTTACAATTTCCAATCGTCTTTGAATCTCTAAAGTAACACAAAATATCTGCTCGAAAGGCACCGTGCAAAACTGACAAACACAAACTTGAACGTTTAATGTGACAATCACAGTGAAGGTATTTTGAAGAAATTGAAGAAGAAGAAGAAGAAGAAGAAGAAGACTTCCTCAGTCGTATATTAACTGTTGATGAGACGTGGACCCATCACTTCTAACGACAAAGTAAGCGGCAGAGGATGGTGTGGAAAATCTGTCTTTGCCTACAGCAAAAGAATTCAAAACCTAAACTTCCGCAGGAAAGTTGATTATGATCGTATTTTTAGATATGAAGGTCAATTGCAGATTCATGTAGACTCCATACGATCAGAGAGTAAATGGCTACAGCTACTGTAAGACAATATGAGATGTATGCCATTTCAGTCTTTCTCGGCGAATTCCAGTGATGAATTCTTCTCGGGTTATCAGCCGAGTGGTGACGTCGTCTTGTCGTAACGTTTCAATGAGTTTCGTACCCAACATCTTCTGACGAAGACTTTGCCAGAAGATGATGGGTACAAAACTCATTGAAACGTTACGACAAGGCGACGTCACCACTCGGCTGATAACCCGCGAAGAATTCATCAATATGGGATTTGAATCCAAAAACAAAACAACGAGGAGCGGGAAGCTTTCAAAAGATGTGATTTTCTCTCAGAATAATGCCCGCTCCCGTACAACTAAGAGAAAAATTCAGTGCATTGAAAATCTTGGTTTTTAGGTGTTGGAGCACCCACAATACAGCCCTGACATACCTCCAAGTGATTTTCACCTTTTCAGTGTGAAGAGAAACACCTACATGAATCCAAGTTTTCATCGGATGATGGCGCGAAATTAGCGCCTTGTTAAGATGGACCTTGTCAAGAGATGGACCAAGTTTAAGAGGGATTACGTAGAAAAATGAATTCACTTCAAATGTTGTTTTTCCAAATAAAGAAAATATGTTTGAAATATCATGTTTTCTTTTGGACTTGTAGTCTTATAATTTGGCTGATAGATAGGCAGGCGGTTAAGCAGGAGGTTGTGAGGAGGGAGCTGTGGTCTGTCTATGCAATAAACGAAATGCTGTTGTTTCGTGCCATACGCGTTTCGCTTCTTTCCGTTTGTGAAATATCTTCAGTGGCGGTTTTACGACCTCATTAACCCATATGTATCGTCCTACAATCACGTCTCAGGAAAAACAGAACACCTTGAACGAGTAGAGAAAGGACATTCATTTTCATAGGATATGTACATTAGCATGTTCTGCAGGAGTGATCTACATTTCAGTCACCTCGGTTCAGCATGTTTCCTGTTGCCTAATAGGCACAGGGTCCGCAATGGGCCCTGATAACGTGTTCCATACGTGATGGCATCCATCGACACATATAAGGCTCGAATATCGTCCTGTGATTTAGCCGCCCATGCTGCATTCAGCTGGTTCCAAAGTTCAAGTATGGTTGTTGCCACTGGGTCACACTGCTGCACCCATCATTTCACCATATCCTACACATTTTCGACTGGCGACGAGTCTGGTGTTCTGGGGGGCCAGAGCAAAAGTCTGACATCCTTTGACACCAACAGCAACTTGTGGTGATGCATTATTTTGCTGAAAAATGGTGTCTGAGGTGCAGTTACGGGTCGCAGGATGTCATTCACGTGGGTCACACTGGTCACAGTGCCCCAGACAAGCACCAACTGTGATTTGTGATTGTACCCAATAGTACTCCACACCATAAGGCCTCGAGTTGGCACTGTATGTCTTGTATGGATGCATTCACTGTGATGCCGCTCCCACGGACAGTGGCGAACCAAAATGCGGCCACCATTTTCAAACAAACAGAACCTGGATTCGTCCGAAAACACTATCTGATGTCATTCCTGTCCTCAGTGGCGTCGTTCCGTATACTGTTGCCGTTTAGCATGCTTCTGTAGATTCGTATAAGGTAGGCGGAGAAGTGGACGACGCGCACCTAACCCATGATGTAATGAACGGCGACGGACTATCAGCCCTGATAGTCCGTCTATTGCGACGGAGCCGAGGATGTAGCAGATCCGTCCTGCAATACCATTCGGATGAGGTGTCGATCTTCTTGGGGAGGGGGGGGAGGGGGGGGTGGTCTGGGTGGTGCGAACTGACTCATCTCGTAGTGTTCTACAGCCCTCCGTGAACCATTCGCCACACACCCGTTGCACTGCCGAAACACTCGTACCACACGAGCAGCAATTTCTCGGATGGATGAGCCGGCCGGAGTGGCCGTGCGGATCTAGGCGCTACAGTCTGGAGCCGAGCGACCGCTACGGTCGCAGGTTCGAATCCTGCCTCGGGCATGGATGTGTGTGATGTCCTTAGGTTAGTTAGGTTTAATTAGTTCTAAGTTCTAGGCGACTGATGACCTCAGAAGTTAAGTCGCATAGTGCTCAGAGCCATTTCCCGGATGGATGCATCACATCCTCTCGTGCCAATAATTCGCCCTCTTCCTTACTCACTGATTTGACGGTACCGCTCCGCATACGACTGCGAGGCACCCTGCACGTTTGCTCGAGTCACACTGATCCATTACCTTCCATTTATAGCGACAACGAAAGCCTCAGACACATTTTACTGGTGGGTGGTATTGGGCTGCGATATCGATGTAGACCTCGAACCCCCGGGCCGACATGGCTCAAATGCTAATCATTTTTGCAGAACATACTAATGTACATGTCCTATTAATATGAACGTCCTGTCTCTAGCCATTCAAGAAGTATATACAGTAAACAGACACAACCAACAAAAATAAACAGTGAAAGTAAAGTGTACAGTTGAACTGTGTTCGAAAACTGCCTGAAATCGTACATCCTGGTGCACGCAGGCTAGCTTCCAGTAGACGACAAAAATTCACATTGCCCGATTGACGGTAGCGTGGGCCCGCGTAAACAGCGGGCTAGCAGAAGAGGAGCGGGTACCCTGGTGCTTCGCGCCGCGGGGGTTAAGCCACCCACTTGGCCGCGGTAGGCGATAGTGGGAAGGTAACGAATGCGGCGGGGACAGCCGCTCTGAAATATTCACTGCACAGATCAAAAATAAAAAAATAAAACCTGTACTTATACCGCCGGGAAATAACGAAGTATATTAATGTAAAGAGAAAATGAAGTTTAATATCTGAAGCGAAGCTGTGGACTTACATTTAATTTTTGATACGTTATTTATTGATTCTCCCGTTACTTCTTGGTAGAACGGTTCTATATTTAAGTCTGAATAACAAGTACACCAATTTTTGTTTATTTCCAACTAGTTTTCGGCTTATTAGGCTATCTTTGGGAAACAACTGACTAGCGTGTGCAAGAAACACTAGTACTTAGGTAACCAAACATTATATATACACTCCACTTCTACAGAATGTCGTGCACCAGATTTGTTCTTTAACATTGAAACTACATTTTACGCGATGAACAATATTAAGTGCAATAAATAATTGAACTATACAGTATTATAAGTTAGATGTCTATAATGCTAAAATTTATAAGGTATTGACCCACTTGTTGAGAACTGTCATACTGAACACGCTTCATTTATGTTGTGCCCCAAACATGCTTTTCAACATTGTAAACTACACTTTACGCAATGGACAGTACTTCAAATGGTTCAAATGGCTCTGAGCACTATGCGACTTAACTACTGTGGTCATCAGTCCCCTAGATCTTAGAACTACTTAAACCTAACTAACCTAAGGACAGCATACACATCCATGCCCGAGGCAGGATTCGAACCTGCGACCGTAGCAGTCGCGCGGATCCGGACTGCGCGCCTAGAACCGCTAGACCACCGCGGCCGGCTGGACAGTACTAATCACAATAATTAGAATAGATAATATTATGATATTATGGGTACATGGTTATGATTCCATAGTTTGTGGGTTCGTGACATTGGTTGAGAACTGTCTGACTGAGCACTAGTCACTGAAATTGTGCAACAAACATATTTCACATTGTGGGATTACAGTTTACGCAATGGCCAATAAGCACAGTACAACTAAAATATACAGTATTACAAGTTATATTGTTGGAACGTTGAAGTTTATGACGTAAGCAAGGTAAGGAATATGAAATTCTATCTTGTCTTCATTTTGTGTCACAGTATGTCAGTGTGACGTTTTCGACGTGTGTCTAACGCTATCCTGGTCGTCTGCTCTTCGTAACTTCTTGTAAAGCCAGTTTGTTGTGTCAACTTGTGAATCAGAAAAATAAAAGCATTTAATAAACTTTAGCTATTTTAAATACAAACTACGTGAATTGTGTACATTATTTAAAGTGATCACCATTCACAATCTTGCCTGGTTTTATTTTAACTATGTTGTCAGCACGTCGTTCTGTTGGTTGATGCGACGAGCGTTCCCCTCTAGACGACACTCACATAGCCAAATAACTTTTGAAATCCCAACCACGTATCTAGTACCCATAACTTTCCAGGAAACTTCGTTTTATGTAGTACAGATACAGGCAAGTACCCCACATCAAAAATATAGAAGCAACAAAGGAAACATAAAACAGAAAACATAAAAAAATGACATGCGTTGCCCTCCACTCTGGCTCAAGTCCTTACTCCTGAGTTCTCTCTTGGCATGCACTACCGCCTCATCTCTGAGAGTGGTCGGGCACAAAAAATTGTCACCCTACAGTCTTTTGACTTTAACCAGTTAGGGAATAAGGATCCCAACAATAAACGGAAAGCTTTCTGACTGCGCATAAAATATATATTGATGCAAGCAGCGAGGGAATTGTAGTAAGTGAAAGAACTAATAGAGACATTGTTCTGAATGAATAGAAAAACTTATTTTACATACAATATTTTTAGACGACTATCCCACGTTTACTAAACAAAGCGAATTACATGTTAGTAGCAGCTATGGAAAATTTTATTGCCCATGTAAATGCAAAGTGCAAATAAATTGATGTCAAATTGTGTGTAAGAAGATAAAGACAACAATTAAATAAAACAGCAATAAATCAAGTATAAGCACAGCTGGAACGTCCTCCTGTGATTCGCTTGTCGATTTCTTCCTTTGGAAATGATACTTTCAAAGCGAGCTGTTTTCATACACATACCTTGACCATTTAAATGAAGTCACTCGCTTGCATCATGAGCTGCACCAGAACTTCGCCATGATAAACACGCCTCGGACAGGGCACCCAGCTTAGTTGAGATGCTAAAGTTTCTGGCAGTTTAACGGGTCAAGTGGCATAACTGCTATCGTAAATGTGACGGCGCCCAAGGACTTCCTAAGTGACTCTGCGTTCATTGGGTGAACTCGTGCTGACTGCATCTCTGCATGTAGATAACGCGCAACAAAAAAAGAATGAATTACAGCACGAAGACTACTGTGAGTACTTTGTGTTTGTGGAGGTCGATATCGAGAGTCTTGGCACAGTTTTACAATGTTTCGAGAAAGAGAAGCCACACTTCAGTACTGTAATAAGCTTGTCATCAGAAAAGAAAAGAAACCGAAGAAGACAAACTCTGGCTCAATAACGAATTCATTTGTTATATTAGTATGGTGTGTGAACAAGTCTTTCGAACGTTCCGTTGGAACTGTGTTACAATCAAATATTAGAGATGCAGGAAATGGTTTGAAACAACGCAAGCGTTCGAAACTGACACCATAAAAGATTATGTGAAACTGTAACGCAAAACTAAAGTTCCCGGTCCATCTCTCGCGTCCGTCGGCCGTCGTAAGTTAATATATTATTATTGTTATTTTGATTTTTTGATTGTTGCCGACTTACGTGGTGGTCCTTAATAAAAATGATATTTCATTTAATTTTGATTTACGATTAAATGCTTTCCTGAAGTTCTCCTTTTTAACAATATTAATCTCAAATTATTTGTTACGTTAATGAATGTTAGACTCGCTGAATCTTAAAAAATGAGCATATAAGTTGAACAATGTAATAAACTTTTCATATTAATTTCCTCACCTAGTCAGTTCACTTCAAAGCAAAAGATCTTTAGTTATTAATTACAATTGCGGCCCACACACGCGCGAGAGTATTTTTCTTACCTCCGTTAACCATTCTATTCTAGTCTGAGTCCTGGCTCTGGCTCTCGGCTATGGTACTGAAAATAAGAGTCTTAAAGCTACGTATTTCTGCAACTTCGTGCGGCTGTGGAGAAAAATTAATATTATGTTAATAGCGGGCGAGTATTTCGCTTCCGCTAATTTTTCATAAGTTAATATCGCCACGTAATGGCGTCGTTGGCTGCATCGGCCGCTGCGAATGTTCAACTGTAAATTACTTGAATGCAGGTTAATTCAAGGAAGGCGGACATGAAATCGGGATCACCTCTTACAAATTAAAAGTGCACAATAATATTAAATGAATATATTATATGCTTAACTCATACAAATATGCTTACATTTGCCAGCACTCGAAAGATGTCCGTCTATACACAATCAAAACAAGAGAAGAAGCGAAGTCGACTAAAAAAATTAACAAAAGAGCGTATCTTGTCGCTCTTTAGATCATTTTGTCATAAATTATTTCTTTGCAATCTAAACCTACACAGAGAAATTATTATTTTACGGCTACATGATAAAAATATATTATTAAATTTTTTAATGTCTCTTCTTTATAAATACTGTTTTTTAAGTCTTTTCGTAATATAGCACTGGGGACGCTATACACCGAAATGTTGCAATTACACAAAAGATGCTGACGTTTTATGGAGCAAACTGTAATAAATGGGGAAACAGAAAAGCAAGTAACAAACTTCTAATACTTAGAATGCAATATATCACATGGAGACGACATTGATTTTCGATATTAGATAGACAATTTGAACTTAATGAACGGTAATATTAGATGAACGTGACAAAAGAAAATAAGAAAAGAAGCACTTCTGAAATTTTATAAAACACTGTCGTTTCTAGTTGTACTGTATGGAAGCAGAACATGAATAGGCAACAAAAAAAGGGGACCAACTAAGAGTCCAGAGTTCAAAAAAGAAATTTCTCGGACGTGAACCAGAATACCCAACACAAGGTCGAAAGGAAAATACATAAAGAACAGCAAAAGTTTGATTACTGTCCACATCCAAAAAAGAGAAGACCATACGAAGGAAAATGAAAGAATACGCCAGTGTGATGGAGGATGAGACTGCAACAATACCATACAAATACAAACCAGCTGGAAAATGATACACAGGGGGAGACAAAGCCATACGCAAGAACTAAGACTATTCTCAGTAGGTAGTCGTAAAAGGTAAAGCATAATAAGTGCAGAAGATGCTGATATAATAAAACAAAACAGGCAGAGAATTAAATCCCAATTCCTACAGATATAGTATTCCTTCTAAAAGCATAAATTGGATCCATTTCCAACAGAAGGATCACGAAGGACACTGTATCCTACTCTCTGTTCATGACACGTCTCAGAGAGATACACATTTCAGCCCTTAATGTAGATGCACCATATACTGATCAGGAACTGCACTTCATCGTCTCATTTACCTTGACATGTGAATTTGGGAGAAATTTGGTTTTCATGATCCAATCAAAACGACGAGGCCATTTCTCTCTTTCGTGACACATAAGTTTTGGCACTTGCATGCTTAAGAATGAACAGCAGCAACGTGAGGAACTACGGAGATAGACACTAAAGAAAATTGTGGGGCTACAACAATAACATTCGAAACCATTCAAATTATGTAGTGATTTTCCAGAAATTGAGACCCATAGAAGACGGAAATACAGGCCACAGAAAAATACTTGGACATCAAAAGGAGAGAAACATTTTCCGTTATGCGGAAGGTGCAGATATAAAAAACTTTTCTAATTTTATGAATAAAACAACCGACACAATGTTTTCGTATTTAACTGTAATTTTGAGTTTCGTCCGAATTGGCCCACCTTCATATCTTAAATCCACGAAGACGGTAGCTACCACTAGTGTTGGCGGGTGTGCCCAAGACGTCATCTTGACGGTGTTACTCACAAAACAATAAAACACAATATCTGTTCCCTCATGCTCAGTCTGAAAAAGGAATGGCAACGTCAATCGAGACGGACAGTAGAAAAATGTAAACAGTGTTCGCTGCTCAGTTCGACGAGTCATTGTCCGTCCTCGCCTTTTTCAACTACGCTGAGTTTGTGTAATCGACTTTTACTATTAGTAACTGAATAATAAAGTCGTGCAAACACAGAGTGCGTCCGCTCGAGCGGGTGGCGGAGTGGGGGGAACCGGTGCGCGGTCGCCCTAAAAAGTGTTAGTTTTTCGTAGTCATTTCGTGATCCCTACAACTTATAAAATCGTAAAAATTATTTAATATTATGATCTCACAACTCTGTTCCAGGAAAATAAGCCTAAAACCATTGCTAAAGGGGCTATCCTCTGATAAGATCTGGCAAATTAGCGAGAGTGCCTGTTTTTTGTAATCGACATATCTCGAAAAATAATTAATGTTTTTTTTATTTTTCAAACAAATACTTATTCGACTTACCGCAGATCTACTTACAGTAAATAGCAAGTATGGGAACGCGAATGTTAACGAGTTAAAGACAATCCGATGTTTAACTTTTTTTTCGATATATCACGCAGCGTAAGAAAGCAATCCATACTTATAAAAAAAAAAGGAATCAATAGATCTTTTTAAGCCCTAAGACTTTCTCGTTTAACATTTTTCGATCGGGACTATAGATTTTTATTTATTTAAGATAAACATTTTTTTGCAGCTTTTCGGAATTTTTAGGCCAAGTTCTCCAACTTGGATTGAGTTTCATGAAACTATTTGAAATTTAATTTCCTTTACGCTCATATTTTATGTGTTCAGGTAATGATTTTTGCAAATTTAACTATGCCGTCTCAGAATGCTTGGACTATACCTCCGAATTCATCGCGATTTTTTTTATTTCAATGTTACTCCTCGGGCCCTTGTATGGACCTTTCTTGATGATTAAACTTCACTGTCAGACAATAGCACTGGCCTTACAGCCGTTTTATAAATTTTGCCTTTGGTTTTTATGGGTATTTTTGAATTACACAGAACCTCTGAAAGCATACGCCACTTTTTCCAACCAGATGTTACTCTTCGACACGTCTGCTTCAACTGATCCGTTCTCTGATATTACTAATCCCAGATACTTGAAATTTTAACCTCTTGCAAGTGTGATGTAATGAAGCTCCATACAGTGACTAGAGTAAGTAGGGAAATTTATAACAGGCATCATGGGCGTGAACGAAAAAAAAAAAAAAATCTGTAATCACAGTGTAGCAGAAGAAAGTGAATGTAGTGACTGCCCCAAAACCATGAATAATCTTAAAAGTTCGTACTGACTGCAAACAAGCCAGACAGACACAGAGCACAACGCAGTCTCCTGCTGCTCTGTACTCAGCTGTAGGCTGTGAAAGGTATCGCAGGGCGGAAGGAGAGGGGAGGGTGAGTTGGGAAGCCTGACCGAGCCAACCCCGGGGGTTCCCCAAACGGTATCGACTTTTTGGGTCATCCCGGGGGCTTCCAGCGTCGGCAGCGGATGGCGCGCTGGCCTGGCTGTCTGGCTGTGAGTGTGCTTAATTGTGTCCAGTGGTTCGGTAGCGCTGTGTAGGAGGGGACGCGGTCAGCCGCTTTGTACGCCAGTAGCAGGGACGGGCGAGCAGCAACCGTCGCTCCGTCTGCAGACGGCGACCACTTTACTCATAACAGGTATGTAAAAAGAGCTTCACTGTTATCTTCTTTACTTCGTTAGGATGGCGACCTGACTGGGTGACCTGGAAAACAGGGAGCTCTCAGGGAAATTAAATTCGCGGAAATAATCCGGTAAATATCGGGGTAATTCTGAAAGATTCACAGAGTTCTGAGAGAGTGTGTGTAAGGAGGATTAATATTCCTTGACAGAAAAAAATGAACTGAATCATTTTGCTTCAAATCACTCCGAGATTCTGCTTCCGAAACAATCGGTTCTGAGGTCGAGTAGGGAAGGGTAAAGAAGTTAACTGAATTAATGTAACTAAATCACACGTTACTTTTATCTAATAATAGTCTTCTTTGTAGCAATAAGTAACAGTTCACAACAAAGCAAATTTACCTAGGTGTTTCAGAAAAAGACTAACATCAAAAATAAATTGGGCGCATATATTTGAGATTTCAATAGGAGGGAGTTGTCTTTTACCAAAATCGAGGTAATTTCCAAGAATGATTGCCTATTGAAGTCGTGGGGTCCAAACGATACATATCGAACGTGCGATTGTAAATCGACCATGCGACTCTGTTAGCGGGCGTTATGATCAATTGTTTGTGATCGTCATTCTTCAGTTACATACCTCCGAGAATTAAGGGTATAGCGTACACATCACATGACCTTTCACATGACGACAACACCGACGACGAGTAAGGTAAGTCATCTCCTTTGTAATTACAAGTATTTTTGTAACGGTCTTCTTTTGTCATTGCTGCAGTGACCACCGTAAACATACCCATAACGCCAGCCACCAGATTCACATGATCGATTTAGGATCGCACGTTCGATATGTATCGTTTGGACCCCGCGGCATCGATAGGCAATCATTCTTGAAAATTACCAAAATCAATTTTAGTGTTCATGAGCTAGTAACCTCCACACAGCATATGACCAGTGATACACACTGTAATTATTTGGGGACTATTAGAAATTTTTTCTGTCATTGTACCCTTTGAGGACTGTAATGTCAATAAATGGTCAGTGTGTAGTTAGAGGTCATCTGTCATTCAACTATCACTGATTGTATTTTACAATCTGGATCTGTAATAGAGTCGGCGAAAGAAATTCCCTGATAGTCGCAGTGAGCTTGAGGCAGCTGCTTCACGCGCCCACGTCAAACAATCACTTAACGCGATTTCGTGTACGTCTCTATGGCAACGCTTCACTGTTATCATGGTTCTACAGAAGACAATTATTTTGTTTCTTCGGCTGCCGTTCGCGCTTCGCAGTTGAAACCTGGTCACAGGGCCGCCATCTGCCAGGGAATTTCTTTTGTTCACTCTACTGTAGGACGTAAATGTTTTATATGTCTCTTGCACCGAACAAAATGTAACGAAGTACTTAGTAAAGTATGTCATTCTTTGTGCTTAGTGGAGAACAGGGTGACACTCGTAACTTTAAAATTACGAAACAGCGTATCCTCTGTACACGAATAGTTCTTGAATACGGGGTTAACTATAGATAACATCCATAAATAAGTTGAGTTACTTAGTTTGAAGGTCTATAACAATTAACCGAGCGAGGACAAAGTCGAGTATAGTCATGTGCTAGATTAGGCCAAAAGTGCCGGAGAGATTACGTCGATAATTATTGTAGACTTTGTTAGCAGCGTGCAGTGGATATAAGATACATCGGTGAGATATCTCACTGAATGTCATGAGTATAATACGAGGGCAGTTCAATAAGTAATGCAACACATTTTTTTTCTCGGCCAATTTTGGTTGAAAAAACCGGAAATTTCTTGTGGAATATTTTCAAACATTCCCGCTTCGTCTCGTATAGTTTCATTGACTTCCGACAGGTGGCAGCGCTGTACGGAGCTGTTAAAATGGCGTCTGTAACGGATGCGCGTTGCAAACAACGGGCAGTGATCGAGTTTCTTTTGGCGGAAAACCAGGGCATCTCAGATATTCATAGGCGCTTGCAGAATGTCTACGGTGATCTGGCAGTGGACAAAAGCACGGTGAGTCGTTGGGCAAAGCGTGTGTCATCATCGCCGCAAGGTCAAGCAAGACTGTCTGATCTCACGCGTGCGGGCCGGCCGTGCACAGCTGTGACTCCTGCAATGGCGGAGCGTGCGAACACACTCGTTCGAGATGATCGATGGATCACCATCAAACAACTCAGTGCTCAACTTGACATCTCTGTTGGTAGTGCTGTCACAATTGTTCACCAGTTGGGATATTCAAAGATTTGTTCCCGCTGGGTCCCTCGTTGTCTAACCGAACACCATAAAGAGCAAAGGAGAACCATCTGTGCGGAATTGCTTGCTCGTCATGTGGCTGAGGGTGACAATTTCTTGTCAAAGATTGTTACAGGCGATGAAACATGGGTTCATCACTTCGAACCTGAAACAAAACGGCAATCAATGGAGTGGCGCCACACCCACTCCCCTACGAAGAAAAAGTTTAAAGCCATACCCTCAGCCGGTAAAGTCATGGTTACAGTCTTCTGGGACGCTGAAGGGGTTATTCTGTTCGATGTCCTTCCCCATGGTCAAACGATCAACTCTGAAGTGTATTGTGCTACTCTTCAGAAATTGAAGAAACGACTTCAGCGTGTTCGTAGGCACAAAAATCTGAACGAACTTCTCCTTCTTCATGACAACGCAAGCCCTCACACAAGTCTTCGCACCCGAGAAGAGCTCACAAAACTTCAGTGGACTGTTCTTCCTCATGCACCCTACAGCCCCGATCTCGCACCGTCGGATTTCCGTGTGTTTGGCCCAATGAAGGACGCAATCCGTGGGAGGCACTACGCGGATGATGAAGAAGTTATTGATGCAGTACGACGTTGGCTCCGACATCGACCAGTGGAATGGTACCGTGCAGGCATACAGGCCCTCATTTCAAGGTGGCGTAAGGCCGTAGCATTGAATGGAGATTACGTTGAAAAATAGTGTTGTGTAGCTAAAAGATTGGGGAATAACTTGGTGTATTTCAATGCTGAATAAAACAACCCCTGTTTCAGAAAAAAAATGTGTTGCATTACTTATTGAACTGCCCTCGTATTTTAGTTCTGTGTAAGTACGAGATGGCAACAGAAAGAAATCTGTAGTTTGGGCTATTTTATAGCGAACATTGCTATCTACAAACTACAGGGAATTCATCTGTCGTTTGCCGCGTGGGGTAGTCGTGCGGTCTAAGGGCGTCTTGTCACGGTTCGCGCGGCTCCCTCCGTAGGAGGTTCGAGTCCTCCCTCGGGCATGGCTGTGTGTGTGTTGTCCTTAGGGTAAGTTAGTGTAAGGTAGATTAAGTAGTGCGTAAGCCTAGGGACCGATAACCTCAGCAGTTTGGTCCCATAGTCCTTACCACCAAGTATCAAATTTTCAGCTGTCGTTAACACATCTTGAAAGCTCTTCGTTCCTCAAAAGGTACGTAATTTCTGCTATACACGCTGAAGTTCCTACAGTGTTGGAGTTCTTGTGATCCTTATTATGCTCTCGATTTATTTAAAAAGAAAACACTTTTCAGCTAGCCGGTAGTCCTACCCCATTGCTCTAAAAATGCACAATACATTTCTCTGTTATAAAATGCATCCTTTACATGGGATCCAAGGTTTTCTTCCCGCCTATCATTCTTGTTACAATGTTGCAGCACTTATTTCATCTGTATGGGTTAACGCCAGTACCAGTCCAGTAATGTAAATGTGCATTTTCCGTTTCCCTGCTCGGTTCTCCAGCAAATTAACATGATTTATTGTACTGGATTTCCGATCCTGCTGTCGCTCTTTCCAGACATCTCTGCACACCACTACTTTGAATGTAACACAAACCTGAAGCTAGCCAAAACAGTCGCCTGAGCTTGGAACATGGGAAGCCTCGGCCATCAGCCTACTCATAACACTTCTTTTGTATCATAACCTGTGTTGGGATTCGTCAAATATTTCGTTAGATCTCCTAATGACTCGAAAATTTTTAAGCCCTTCAAAAGCAACTTTTGTCGAATGTAGCACAATAGTTTTGTTCTCCTAATTTCCGTGAATTAAGGGCAGTAATTCATTTAATGGCAGTGTGAAACGATTAGAGTTTTAATGTGTAAAGTATATGGAAGTTTAAACGAAAGGACTATTAAAAGTCAATTTAATAACGGTCGTCTACTTAGTTGTCCGCCCCGATAGCTGAGTGGTCAGCGCTACGGATTACCGTCCTACGGGCCCGCGTTCAATTCCCGGCTGGGTCGGGGATTTTCTCCGCTCAGGGACTGGGTGTTGTGCTGTCTTCATCATCATTTCATCCCCATCCGCCTCGCAGGTCGCCCAATGTGGCGTCGAATGTAATAAGACCTGCACCAGGGCGGCCGGACCTGCCCCGCAAGGAGCCTCCCGGCCAATGACGCCAAACACTCATTTTCCATTTCCACCTACTTAGTTTAAATGCCACTCCTCAGGCGTGAATTCTGCAAACCATCTTCAAGTAATAACAAACAAGCGGAAAAATGCTCGTACGGGAACACAAAAAACGCTAATATAATCCTGTTTTAAAAGACCGTGACTGAAAAGTGAGGCATCAGCTCCTTCAGTCTATTTTCCTCAGTACCCAGAAACCGATAACGGATAAAGATTTTTGAGAACGAAAGATGGCACTTCTAAATAAATGCCTGGAGAATATACCGTTAAAATTTGTGCAATTTCTTGCGGTTATTTATTATATAGATTCCACCTCACAACGGATTTTATGTTTTCACGTGAGTATTTTGCCTATAGAAGTAGGAAAACTCTGAACCTCTGTATCTCGGAAACGGATAAAGATACCAAGAAAACGTTCCAGTTTTTTTAGATAGGAATCTTAGGAATGTATCGTAAGTAATTCAACCATTTGCTGTGCATAGCCGTCTTGGAATCCGTGGCTCTATTTTGGTACCCAAAAACCAAATTTTTCGGGTTTTCACAGGAATCTACCTTGAACTAAATGATGCCTCCATAAGCTCCTTAAAGAGCATCATAGACCAAATGTAACGCAGAAATAACCAACGGATTTGCTCAATTTCCAAATCTGCAGGAAGTGTGTAATATTCAAACTTTCACGCTATACAATAGGATGGTTAGAGTAAGGGCTATCCAAAACACTTGGACCAAACTTTCTATCACCAATAGAATCCGAGGTATGAGCTCCGGAAAAATCCCGTTTTTATGCGCGGTGTTTTGGAACGTGCACACCGATCTCATACACCCGATATATGTTTACTATTGTATAACTGAATGTAATATTGACGGTACGTATGTTGTCGGGTTCCCACCTGATGCGACGATTCCATTCTTCAGCGCAATGCTCGTACTTCTGCAGCCTCCACCATCGCTCTTAGCATATGCATAAGAGATCTAAATATTGCTTGGAAAAATGATAAAATTAAATCGGCTGGTATTCGAAAACACACCATCAGATAATCATGCCGAGAAAACACATAGAAATACGAGGTGTGGCTAGAAAAAAACCGGACTAGTACTGGTGAAACAATAAAACGAATGCAATAAGGCTGTAAGTCGCGTGGCCTGTCACGTGACTCTCGCTCCGCCTACTGCTCGAGTTTCATCTGCCTCCTGCACTCAGTCTGCCCGTGGCGTCTGTTTTAAGTAGTTGACGTTTTGTCTGTGCGTCGGAAAATGTTGAGTGTACAGAAAGAACAGCGTGTTAACATCAAATTTTGTTTCAAACTAGGAAAATCTGCAAGTGAAACGTTTGTAATGTTACAACAAGTGTACGGCGATGATTGTTTATCGCGAACCCAAGTGTTTGAGTGGTTTAAACGATTTAAAGATGACCGCGAAGACACCAGTGATGACACTCGCACTGGCAGACCATTGTCAGCAAAAACTGATGCAAACATTGAAAAAATCGGTAAATCGGTAATCCTTGTCAACTCCTGTTAACTCAGACACTGCTCTGATTGTTAAACGGCGATCTTGTCGAACAAGTTTACCGATTTTTTCAATGTTTGCATCAGTTTTTGCTGACAATGGTCTGCCAGTGCGAGTGTCATCACTGGTGTCTTCGCGGCCATCTTTAAATCGTTTAAACCACTCAAACACTTGAGTTCGCGATAAACAATCATCGCCGTACACATGTTGTAACATTACAAACGTTTCACTTGCAGATTTTCCTAGTTTGAAACAAAATTTGATGTTAACACGCTGTTCTTTCTGTACACTCAACATTTTCCGACGCACAGACAAAACGTCAACTACTTAAAACAGACGCCACGGGCAGACTGAGTGCAGGAGGCAGATGAAACTCGAGCAGTAGGCGGAGCGAGAGTCACGTGACAGGCCACGCGACTTTCAGCCTTATTGCATTCGTTTTATTGTTTCACCAGTACTAGTCCGGTTTTTTTCTAGCCACACCTCGTATTAGGTAAATTGTAAGTAACAACATACATTCTGAGACTTTTTTTTGCTAGTTTAAATGTGTCCTACGAATACTGCTTGGATGACAGTTACAGGTACATCACTGCATGCTGCTTCATCTCGGTGTAAGAGTTCAACATTCACGGCGGCTGGCGAGTGACGGAATGCCAGTCTCGCGGTAACCTATAACCAGATGTTTTCAGTGTGTAAGAGACCTGGAGAACATGCTTGCCAAGGCAACAGTCAGTCGAACACCCTGTGTACTGAGATTGGTCAAGACAGCAAGGAACACATACGGCCTCATATGATCTTGTTGAAAGACAACGTCATGGAGATCTCAAAGATAGGGCAAGCCACTGAACATAACACATCGGAAGTGTAGCCACTGTTGTCAGAACTGTCGGCTACGTGAAGCAGAGGTGATCAGAGGTGATCGTGTTGTTAAGACAATGACAGCCCATACAGTCATGCATGTAACTGGGTCCATATGACGACGGCGAACGAGTCCTGGCAACGCTTGTTACCTTCGAGACCTACACACGTACGGAGACGTCTATTCTGCTTTAATGCAGAGAACTGGGACTCGTCTGAAAAGACGGCGTGGTACAACAGCTGTCGTTGGGCGCAGCATGGTTGAGGCGCCTGCGTCTTCTGCCGTGTCAAGGAAAACCGCAGTAAAAGTCGTGCTGACAGTTCGTTGTGCTCCTTACGTCGCCGTACTGTCCGTGTGGATACTTGTGCTGCAAAGAAGCCGATTAACTGACCAAAGGCATTTGACATAATTGCACCCTCTCACATGATCGAAGAAACAAAATGTCTTCTCGGCCGCTAGTTCGGTAAGACTTGGGATCTTCCATGCCGTTTAGTGTAGCTCTTCTGAACCGACAGATTCCATATTCGCTTGATAGTAATGGAATCCCGACAAACGTCAGCATCAATATCGCGGATCTAAAAACACGTTCCAGCACGTTCTAGTAGAAGTATCTCCTCCTCACACAAGACAATGCTACCATTAAAATGGGAGGGACAAAACGCTGAACAATTGTGGAAAAGGCTATCACAGGTGACGACATTTTGTGCTATAGAGACGAACCCACCACAAAAACGACAAAGTGCAGAAATTCGCCTGAAGGGTCAGCGATCTGGTGACTTAACCGACATCCAATCGAATCTGCCGTGCGAGTTGGATAACATCTTCTAAGACGGCTTTTTCTGATCTCTCATGTTGTTGTATGAACGTCCTGATGTGTTGTACTCGAGTGGAGCAAGACTGCGTAGAACACCTGAAGCATTATAATTACCATCTTAACTCTCTAATTTTTATTACTCTAGCCTCGAAATTTTTCGAACTGACGGATTGTGATCACTTGCTTGTAAAGCACCACTTATTGCGGTCTTCATTTCGAAGACTGGTTTGATGCAGCTCTCCATGCTGCTCTACTCTGTGCGAGTCTCTTCATCTGCGAATAAATACTGCAGACTACATCCTTCTGAATCTGCTAACTGTATTGATGTCTTGGTCTCCCTCTACGATATTTACGTCCCCACTCTTCCCTACAACACTAAATTGGCGATCTCTTGATGTCTCAGAGTGTATCCTATCAAGCAATCCCTTCTTTAGATCAAGTTGTGACACAAATTTCTTGTCTCCCCAATATGACCCAGTACCTCCATATTAGTTACGTGATCTACCCATATAATCTTCAACGTTCTTCTGTAGCACCACATTTCTATTCTCTTCTGGCCAGAACTGTTTATTGTCCATGCTTCACTTCCATACGTGGCTACACTCCAGACAAATACTTTCAGATAAGACTTCCTAACAATTAAATCTACATTGGATGTTAATAAATTTCTCTTCTTCAAAAATTATTTTCTTGCTATTGCCAGTCTAGATTTTATATCCTCTCTACTTCGGCCATCATCAGTCATGTTGCTGCCCAAATAGGAAAACTCATCTACCACTTTAAATGTCTCGTTCCCTAATCTTGTTCTGCTTTTGTTGATTTTCATCTTACATCTTCCTTTCTAGACAATGTCCATTCCGTTCAACTGTTCTTCCAAGTCCTTTGTTGTCTCTGACTGAATTACATTGTCATCGGCAAATCTCAAAGTTTTTATTTCTTTTCTCTGAACTTTAATTCCTACTACAAACCCTTCTTTGGTTTCTTTTACTGTTTATTCAAAGTACAGCTTGAGTAAGATTGGGGATAGGCTACAACCCTGTCTCACTCCCTTCTCAACTACTGATTCCTTTTCATGCCACTCGACTCTTGTAACTGCCGTCTGGTTTATGTACAAATACCGTTTCACTCCCTGTATTTTACCTCTGTTGCCTTGAGGGTTTCAAAGAGAGTATTCCAGTCAACATTGTCAAAAGCTTTCTCCAAGTCTACAGATGCTATAAACGTATGCTTGCCTTTTCGTAACCTATCTTCTAAGGTAAGTCTTTGGGTCAGTATTGCCTCGCGTATTCCTACACTTCTCCAGTGTCCAAACTGATCTTCCCCGAGGTCGGCTTCTAGCAGTTTTTCCGTTCTTCTGTATACAACTCGTGCTAGTATTTTGCAACCATGACTTATTAAACTGATTGTTTGGTAATTTTCATACCTGTCAGCAGCTGCTTTATTTGGAATTGGAGTTACTACAGTCTTTTTGAAGTTTGAGGGTAGCTCGCTTGTCTCATACATCTTGCACAACAAATCGAAGAGTTTTGTCATGGCTGTCTCTCCCAAGGCTTTCAGTAGTTCTGATAGAATACCGTCTACTCCTGGGACCTTGTTTCCACTTAGATCTTTCAGGGCTCTGTCAAGTTCTTCTCTTAGTATCATGTCTCCCATCTCATTTTATCTACGTCCACTTCTCTATGCATAATATTGCCTTCAGCAACATTTTCCTTGTATAGACCCTCTATACAGGGTTTTTCAAAAGTGATGGTCAATATTCACGGATATGACAGGAATGTTCATTCGAAACAAAAACGTCAAGTAGACATGGGCTCTAAAATGCATACCTTAAAAATTATGAGCACTTGTTCATTAGAAGAGTTGTGTTCCAAAGTACCGAAGATGAACAGGTGCTCATAGCTGTTAAGATATGCATTTTAGAGCACATGTTTACTCGTCATTTTCTCTTGTTTTGGTCCATACTACCACTTCCCAAAGTATGAAAACCAAAGAGCTTGCAGTAGAAGAGATTTGCTTCACAGTATCGAAGATCAGGAACTGCTCATTGCTCTTAAGACATGCGTTTTAGAGCCCATGTTTACTTGGTTTTTTTTTGTTTAGAACGATCATTCCTGTCATATCTCTGAATATTGACCATCACTTCTGAAACACCCTGTATACTCCTTCTAAGTTTCAGCTTTGCTTCTCTTTTCTCCAAAGACCTGTTTAATTTCCCTGTAGGTGGTATGTACCTTCCACCGAGTGAAATATGTCTTTAAATCTTTGCATTTGTCCTCTGGCCTATCCTGCTTAGCCATTTTGCATTTCTTGTCAGTCTCATTTTTTTAAATGTTTGCATTTCCTTTCGCCTGCTTGCTGTACTTTTATATTTTCTCCTTTTCCCAGTGAAATTCAATATCTCTTGTCTTATGCAAGGATTTCTACTAGTCCTTGTCTTTTTACTTATTTGATCCTCTGCTGCCTTCACTATTTCATCTCTTAAAGCTACCCATTTGTCTTCTACTGTATTCTTTTCCCCTCTTCTCTTCAACCGTTGCCTAATGCTATATCTGAAACTCTCAGCAGATACTTCGTACATTCTACACGTATAACTAAGTTCTAATACCAGTTGTTTTTTCTAGCAAATGCGCGGACAACTCAGGAAGCAAGCAATGACCATCACAACGTTATTAAGAGACTGCTTAACAATTAACGTCATTAAGAAGAAAGGAACAAACAAAATTCGAATACCAAACAAACTCGGATGATGATTGCAGTGGTGCCCTGGTTCTGTGATTTCCCTTCAAAGATCCTTCGAACAACATCCATTGCCGACACGGGAGCTGGTGTCGAGAAACACCTTGTGGAGCAGTGATGCATTGTGGCTATATGTGCACTTGAAAAAGCAGCCGTTAGTACTGGAACGCAACTAACAACCGGTCATGATGCTGGTGTGACTGGGCGTACATTAAATGGCGCCTACAAACGTACCGACTTCCGTACACAAGCGAGTGCGGGCAGCGCTCCCGCTAACTTCAGCAGCTAAGGAACAGCAGCCACAGTACGAGAGCAGCGGGTGCGGTTTCGTCTTATACAGTATACCGAGTCACTGCTCACAGAGGCTACACGATTGAGGATAACTACCGAAGCGCTACCCTGCGCCTGTTACGAGTACAGTAGTTGACTCGCAGTGGTTCACTTCTCACAAACAAACAATTTTCAGATGTGGTTTCTGAATGGGAAACTAATCTTTCTTTCTATACAGAGTGTGGGCGGTGTTGCTCTTACCTACCTCTGACAGTTGCGCTGAAATGATAATGATCTCTGCTTATCCAAGCTTATCTACTGCATGCCAGTTTGACATTTTTTGCATATTGTTTTCATGATGTGTCACGTTTAATGCTTGTGTAGCAGAAAATGGATAAAAGTTGTCGGAATGGGCACTGTGGTAGACTTATTCGTTAAGACTTTGAATTATACTCTGGGAAAAGGGACGTAATCTATCATTCAGTTTGCTGCTACAACCAACATAACACCAAAATCAATCTTTCAGTATGTGACGTAGCGCACCGCTGGTGTGAAACTTCCTGACAGATTAAATCTGTGTACAGCCGGAAATATTGTCTCTCGTGAGGAGTGCGCTTATGAATTGAGCTGTTATCACGCAACACTCACGACTGGTCCTCACAAGTGTAATTCCTGATTTCCAATTTTTTAGCTGTGATGATGTATGGTCAGTCGTTCTTGTCTAGCTCAGTCGGTAGGATGGTTTGATCCCTTGTATGGTACATAATTTAATCTACCAGACAATCCCAATTCATCGAGTTATTAAAAAAAATTATTGTAGATGTTATATTATTGAAATATTATTTCTTTAGTGTCATTAACTAAAGTAAAAAACGAAGATTATCTGCTGTCACAATATTTACCGGGCAGTATGATTTACAAGCAACCACAAAATCCTGACTTGTACCGAACGAAATAATAGTCGTGGGCACAGTGCTGGGTAGAAGGAGGAGGCCGAGTTAATACCACAACACATACAAAACAGCAGATCACTTTATTATAGCTTTAACAAGTGAAATCTTAACTTTGAAACAATCCATGTCCACATTTTATTCCAATTGACAAAAATGTTACATTTTTACAGTTTAAGTTTTATTCTTGTGATTATTTCAGTTGGACAAGAGCTTTTTTGCTCAGATGTTTTTCACCAATGGTGTGATTATATGTAAGTACACTGCTTGTACAGTATATGGAAGTAATACTATTAATTATATTGTATTATTGAGCTATATCATTATATTATCTGGGTAATCCCATGTAATTTTTATTCTGATGAAGAATGGTGGAATGACACAGTCAAGGCAGCCTGTAAAAGGAAAAAGAAGGCGTATCAAAAATGGCTACATACTAGAACGCAGGTAGACAGAGAAAGTTATGTTGAAGAAAGAAACAAAGCCAAACAGATAATTGCAGCATCCAAGAAGAAATCTTGGGAAGACTTTGGAAACAGGTTGGAGACTATGGGTCAAGCTGCTGGAAAACCATTCTGGAGTGTAATTAGCAGTCTTCGAAAGGGAGGTAAGAAGGAAATGACAAGTATTTTGGACAGGTCAGGAAAACTGCTGGTGAATCCTGTGGATGCCTTGGGCAGATGGAGGGAATATTTTGAAGAGTTGCTCAATGTAGGTGAAAATACGATCAGCAATGTTTCAGATTTCGAGGTAGAATGGGAAAGGAATGATGATGGAAATAGGATCACATTTGAGGAAGTGGAGAAAATGGTCAATAGATTGCAGTGCAATAAAGCAGCTGGGGTGGATGAAATTAAGTCGGAACTCATCAAATACAGTGGAATGTCAGGTCTTAAATGGCTACACAGGATAATTGAAATGGCCTGGGAGTCGGGACAGGTTCCATCAGACTGGACAAAAGCAGTAATCACACCAATCTTTAAACATGGAAACAGAAAAGATTGTAACAACTACAGAGGTATCTCTTTAATCAGTGTTGTGGGTAAAATCTTCTCAGGTATTGTTGAAAGGAAAGTGCGAGTATTAGTTGAGGACCAATTGGATGAAAATCAGTGTGGGTTTAGGCCTCTTAGAGGTTGTCAGGACCAGATCTTTAGCTTACGGCAAATAATGGAGAAGTGTTATGAGTGGAACAGGGAATTGTATCTATGCTTTATAGATCTAGAAAAGGCATATGACCGGGTTCCAAGGAGGAAGTTACTGTCTGTTCTACGAGATTATGGAATAGGAGGCAAACTTTTGCAAGCAATTAAAGGTCTTTACATGGATAGTCAGGCAGCAGTTAGAGTTGACGGTAAATTGAGTTCATGGTTCAGAGTAGTTTCGGGGGTAAGACAAGGCTGCAACCTGTCTCCATTGTTTTTCATATTATTTATGGATCATATGTTGAAAACAATAGGCTGGCTGGGTGAGATTAAGATATGTGAACACAAAATAAGCAGTCTTGCGTATGCCGATGACTTAGTTGTAATGGCAGATTCGATTGAAAATTTGCAAAGTAATATTTCAGAGCTAGATCAGAAATGTAAGGACTATGGTATGAAGATTAGCATCTCCAAAACGAAAGTAATGTCAGTGGGAAAGAAATATAAACGGATTGAGTGCCAAATAGGAGGAACAAAGTTAGAACAGGTGGACGGTTTCAAGTATTTAGGATGCATGTTCTCACAGGATGGCAACATAGTGAAAGAACTGGAAGCGAGGTGTAGCAAAGCTAATGCAGTGAGCGCTCAGCTACGATCTACTCTCTTCTGCAAGAAGGAAGTCAGTACCAAGACTAAGTTATCTGTGCACCGTTCAATCTTTCGACCAACTTTGTTGTATGGGAGCGAAAGCTGGGTGGATTCAGGTTACCTTATCAACAAGGTTGAGGTTACGGATATGAAAGTAGCTAGGATGATTGCAGGTACTAGTAGATGGGAACAATGGCAGGAGGGTGTCCACAATGAGGAAATCAAAGAAAAACTGGGAATGAACTCTATAGATGTAGCAGTCAGGGCGAACAGTCTTAGATGGTGGGGTCATGTTACACGCATGGGAGAAGCAAGGTTACCCAAGAGACTCATGGGTGCAGCAGTAGAGGGTAGGAGGAGTCGGGGTAGACCAAGGAGATGGTACCTGGATTCGGTTAAGAATGATTTTGAAGTAATAGGTTTAACATCAGAAGAGGCACCAGTGTTAGCACTGAACAGGGGATCATGGAGGAATTTTATAAGGGGGCTATGCTCCAGACTGAACGCTGAAAGGCATAATCAGTCTTAAATGATGATGATGATGAAGAACGCCTTAGAGCTGTCGAAACCATGGCCAGTTTGACAACAATTTTATGCAGCCGAGGTGACTATGTAAGTGAGCTGCTTCTGTGTTGGCAGCGGTGTGTAGCGCTTTGCATTGGATCTCTGACTGCGCTTTGTCTGTAAGAGACTGTGGCTGGTTGGACTCGTTGGAAGTTAGTGGCCAGTAGTGTTGGGCAGTTGGAAGTTAGTCGCCAGCAGTGATGAAAGTACTGTTGGGCAGCTGGAGGTGAACAGCCAGCAGTGATGGATACTAAATGAGAGAAGTTAGCATTAATGGAGGGTAGAGGTCTGAAGCGTTAGCGTAGGCTAACGATCTGTACATGTACGACTTGGAGACTGAATATTATTCACGATTATATACCTTTGTACTAGATGTCAATGACGATTTACATTCGTGTCTGGACTGGATGTCACATTATTAAGGTAAAAAAATACATTATTTGGTTTGCAACAAAATCTTTCCTTTGCTTAACACATGCCTATTAGTACGAGGGCAGTTCAATAAGTAATGCAACACATTTTTTTTCTGAAACTGGGGTTGTTTTATTCAGCATTGAAATACACCAGGTTATTCCCCAATCTTTTAGCTACACAACACTATTTTTCAACGTAATCTCCATTCAATGCTACGGCCTTACGCCACCTTGAAATGAGGGCCTGTATGCCTGCACGGTACCATTCCACTGGTCGATGTCGGAGCCAACGTCGTACTGCATCAATAACTTCTTCATCATCCGCGTAGTGCGTCCCACGGATTGCGTCCTTCATTGGGCCAAACATATGGAAATCCGACGGTGCGAGATCGGGGCTGTAGGGTGCATGAGGAAGAACAGTCCACTGAAGTTTTGTGAGCTCCTCTCGGGTGCGAAGACTTGTGTGAGGGCTTGCGTTGTCATGAAGAAGGAGAAGTTCGTTCTGATTTTTTGCCTACGAACACGCTGAAGTCGTTTCTTCAATTTCTGAAGAGTAGCACAATACACTTCAGAGTTGATCGTTTGACCATGGGGAAGGACATCGAACAGAATAACCCCTTCAGCGTCCCAGAAGACTGTAACCATGACTTTACCAGCTGAGGGTATGGCTTTAAACTTTTTCTTGGTAGGGGAGTGGGTGTGGCGCCACTCCATTGATTGCCGTTTTGTTTCAGGTTCGAAGTTCAAAATGGTTCAAATGGCTCTGAGCACTATGGGACTCAATTGCTGTGGTTATCAGTCCCCTAGATCTTAGAACTACTTAAACCTAACTAACCTAAGGACATCACACACATCCATGCCCGAGGCAGGATTCGAACCTGCGACCGTAGCAGTCGCACGGTTCCGGACTGCGCGCCTAGAACCGTCGATCATCTCGAACGAGTGTGTTCGCACGCTCCGCCATTGCAGGAGTCACAGCTGTGCACGGCCGGCCCGCACGCGGGAGATCAGACTGTCTTGCTTGACCTTGCGGCGATGATGACACACGCTTTGCCCAACGACTCACCGTGCATTTGTCCACTGCCAGATCACCGTAGACATTCTGCAAGCGCCTATGAATATCTGAGATGCCCTGGTTTTCCGCCAAAAGGAACTCGATCACTGCCCGTTGTTTGCAACGCACATCCGTTACAGACGCCATTTTAACAGCTCCGTACAGGGCTGCCACCTGTCGGAAGTCAATGAAACTATACGAGACGAAGCGGGAATGTTTGAAAATATTCCACAAGAAATTTCCGGTTTTTTCAACCAAAATTGGCCGAGAAAAAAAATGTGTTGCATTACTTATTGAACTGCCCTCGTAGTTAGTCGCTTCAGTAGTTAGAATCTTTTATTTAGCTGGCAGTATTGACGCTAGCTGTATTACAGTAGTTCGCGTAATGAAGATTTTTGTGAGGTAAGTGCTTAATGAAATGTATAGGTTATTGTCAGGATTTCTTCTTATTCAGGACCATTCTTTTGTATTAATTATTTGAAGTCAGGTTGTTTTTTTGAGCAGTCAGATTGCCTTGCGCTAGAATATTGTGGGTCAGTGTTGACATGATAAGAAAAACTAAAGAGAAAGTAGGCTCAGTACGTTCAGTTTTACTCAGCTGTTTCAGAATCAAATAACGCAGAAGCTTCATCTTCGCAGTCATTCAGCAATTTAAGTACAGATTCACACATTTAAATAAAGAAGTTTCAACTATACGTACATTCTGTAATTAAGTTAACGCGCGGTTGCTGGACTTCAGTCTGTAACAATGTTTAAAATTGCAACTTAACGTATCATATCGCACAGTAAAAGATAGTAGTTTCTGCTCTCAGTGCTCTGAGCACAATGGGACTTAACATCTGAGGTCTACAGTTCCCTAGAACTTAGACCTACTTAAACCTAACTAACCTAAGGACATCACACACATCCATGCCCGAGGCAGGATTCGAACCTGCGACCGTAGCAGTCGCGCGGTTCCGGACTGAAGCGCCTAGAACAGTTCGGCCACCGCGGCCGGCTCTCAGTGTACATTTGACGATAATTTTTACTACGTAGTTATTGTCTGACACAGCTGTCACAATGCTGGCAATAGTGAGACGATGCTCTCGTCTTCGGCAGTGATTGCAGACTGGTCTGAGCGGCACCCTGTTCTGACGTAAGCAAGCATGCTGCAACGATGGCGTATGGAAACTCTTGAAGGCGTGTCTACGCCGATGTCCCTCATTCATCGTTGCGTTGCTAACATGCCTAAGAAAATTAAGTACCTACAGTCGTCGGCTGAGTGCATAAATACAACACAATTAGCGCGAACTTGTTACAGGCTGCTAAGCGATTTCAACACCAGTTCGTAAGGAACGTATATCCATTAGTAACCGCGATGAGCACATTTTCGCGAAATATCTGACAGCAGTTATTTTCATTCAGTAGTGAGTAATGAGCGTCCCGAAGTCTCGCGCTGTTGTGTGTCGCAACCGGCGGCGTTTGCGTTAATGCTGAGAGAAGGGCCGGAGATGAGCGCAGGAGACAATTTCCGACAGCGAAGGTTGCGAATGCGCAGGCGTAATGACAACTTAAATGACTTTAAGGAGTTATTTTCCGCAGAGCACAGAGGTGATTACAATGCAAAGCGACAGTAGGATATGCGATCTGCTGCATGTACGAGGCCTGTTCAGAAAGTAAGCTCCGATTGATTGCCAAATTGAAACCACAGTGAACATCAGAAATGTTTTACTTGTAACAATTAGCTACACCTTTCAGCTACTTCTCTACGTAGTCGCCGTTCTGACTTAGACTTTTGTCATAGCGTTGTACCAACTTTTCAATAGCATCATCATAGAAGGCAGCCGCCAGTGCTTTCCGCCAATTCTCCACGCTGGCCTACACCTCGTTGTCTGTGTCAAAATGTTGTCTTCAAAGACAGCGGTTCATGTGACCAGGGATGAAACTCAGGGGGAGACAATTGCGGACTGTATTGTGGGTAATCTAACATTTCCATTTGAAAACGATGCAGGAGCATCTTCATTGCCCCTGCAGAATGCGGCTGAGAATTGTCTTGAAGAAGAAACAGCACGACAGTTATGTAATGTTAGCTGCATAGCTTCAGGCGAATTTCTCACCAGGCCCTCGTACTTGGCGGCAGACACTATTTTCTAGACATCTTTACGCACTCACTGCGAGCTCAGAAATGAGAAGAGCGACGTGATGCTAACTGGGGTTATACTAGAGACACTACCCAACACATCTGTGCAAAGCTTTATCGGATTTTCATAGTCGTTTCCATTTCGCGACCGATCGGAGCTTACTTTCTGAACGCCCCTCGTAGTTGCTAGTTAGACGAGCTCCATAGGAAACCATCAACTCATCGGGCGAACAAACCCGCTTCGGTATGTCACCAGGACACGTCTAAATGTAGCTTGTTTGAAGTTCTTGTCGCTCCTCAGCAAATACCATGCGCTGTTCTCTTGTTATGAAATCTGAATCTTCTGTAATATTAAGGTCACAAATATGTCGAAAGGAGAGAAAATATTTAAATCGCTTTTTTACTTACAGCTGTACTAATTTTAAACAAACACAAAAACGCCAACTTCCGGGAAACCTGGAACAGCTATCGGAGATATCTTCGTTAACTGCAGGGGAGGTTGAAGTCATCAAGATTGTTTTTGTTGTTGTCGTTGTCAGTTCGAGGATTGAAGTGATGCAGCTCTCCAGGCTAGTCTGTCATGTAAAAGACTCTTCATCTTTGCGTAAATACTGCAACCGACATTCATTTGAGCCTACGTACTGTACTCAAGTCTTGGTCTCTCTCCAGAATTTTTACCCTCATACTTCTTTCAATCACCAGATTGACGATTCCTTGATGCCTCAGATTGTGTGTCTATAAATTGTTCTGTCTTTAGTTAAGGTCGCCAAATCTTGCTTTCTGAACCAGTCCGATTCACGAAATCCTCGTTAATTATTCGAGCTATCCATCTGTTTTCATCGTTCTTCCGTAACACATTTCTAAAGCTATCCTCTTATCGTCTGAACTGTTTATCGTACACATTTCATTTCCGTACAACTCCACACTCTAGACAAATATTTTCAGAAAACATTTTGTAACATTTAAATTTATAGAGGATCTTACAATATTTCTCTTTTTCAGAAAGACTACTTCGGCCATTGCCACTTATTTTGCTACCCAATTAGCAAAATTCATCGACTACTTTTCGAGCCTCATTTCCTAATCGACTTTCCTCAGCATCATCTGATTTAATTCGACTACATTCCATTACCCTCTTTTACTTTTCTTGATGCCATCTTATAACCTCATTTTCAAGAGACTATCCATTCCGTTCAACTGCTCTTCCAATTCCTGTGCCATCTCTGACAGAATTACAGTTTTACTGGTGAAACCTCAAAGTGGGGGTAGGTGACAACCATTTCCCATTGGCTTCTCAACTACTGCCCCTCTTTCTTGCTCTTCGACTCGTTTAGCTGCCCCCTGTATTTTTCCCCTCTTGCCTTCAGAATATCAAAAAGTGTATTCCAGTTAGTTTTGTCAAAAGCTTTCTCTAAGAATACAAATTCAATAAATGTAAGTTATCCTTTCTTCAGTCTGCCTTTTAATAGCAGTTTTAGAGTCAGAATGAACTAGAGAGTTCCTGCATTTCTACGGAATCCAAACTAATCTTTCCCAAGGTCGTCTTCGAGTAGTGTTTTCATTCTTCTGTAAATAATTCAAGTCTGTTTTTGCAACCATTACATTCGAAGCTGATGGTTCGGTAATAATCAGACCTGTCTTCAAGGTCCTTATCTGGAAAGGGGATTATTACGTTTTTCTTGAAATCTGAAGGTACTTCGCATGTCTGATATATCTCAAACTTCAGGAGGAATGTGATCTATTTTGTTCTTTCAGCGCTCTTTCAAACTTTTCTCACAGCATCCTATCTGCCATCTCAACAACGAAACAGATTAAAAGTCGGCGATCTGGATCAGAAGAAAGGACAGGAATATTTTAGTGGCAGCATTGTTGAAGAACTGTTGTGGAGTGTGCATGCAGTGACTTGAAGAAATCACAGGAAAGAATGAGTAGCCGGGCGGGGATTTGTACCCTGCGATTCCAGTGTGTAACCAGTACGCTACCTCGCTCGATGTTTAAACTCAACTCATATCTTACATTAAAGGCCACCCCATCAATTACAAATACAAGCTACCAAGATCTAGCAAAATCCGCCAAGGTGCGAAACGATATAAGAATTTTCGTTCAACTCATACATGATGATAACCAGGTGGATTTGGTATTTCTATATCAAAAAGCTCTTTATTCAATGGGGCACTGATAGGTACTAAAGAAAGTAACGATCATATAATAAACACAGTCAGATTTGTGATTCCGCTGAGTACGTCTTAGAAAGAACCATGAAGCACGTTGCTATGGACTGACAGATGCCCGGAAAAAACAAGAGTAATTTGGGAAGTCTCCCACAGATCATCAGTACTCACTATTTAGTGGATTGTGTTATAACTGCTCAACCTTGTGCTAAATCTTTGCTGTTATAATGTAGATTCTCGCACTTCAACCCCTTCTCTCTTCTACAATATTGCTATTGTCACTACTGCTGAATGTTTGCTATTCGCTAAATCCACTACTGCCTTCTCATTAGCGAACTGTTGTGCTCGAAAACATTGCTTCTTCAGCAATCTTTGTTTAAACTGCCTAAACTATATATATTCATACACTCACTCATTCATTGACATATACCACAGGTACGTAGACTATGTGGTCAAAAGTATCCGGACACCCCCAAAAACATGCGTTTTTCATATTAGGTGCATTTTGCTGTCACCTACCGCCAGGTACTCTACATCAGCGACCTCAGAAGTCATTATACATCGTGAGAGAGCAGAAAGGGGCGCCCCGCGGAACTCACGGACTTCGAACATGGACAGGTGATTGGGTGTCACTTGTGTCATACGTCTGTACGCGAGATTTCCACACTCCTAAACACCCCTAGGTCCACTGTTTCCGATGTGATGTGAAGTGAAAACGTGAAGGGACACATACAGCACAAAAGCTACTGGCCAACCTTGTCTGTTGACTGACAGAGACCACCAACAGTTGAAGAGTGTCGTAATGTGTAATAGGTAGACATCTATCCAGACCATCACACAGGAATTCCAAACTGCATCAGCATCCACTGCAAGTACTATGACAGGCGGGAGGTGAGAAAACTTGGATTTCATGGTCGGGCGGCAGCTCATAAGCCATACATCACACCAGTAATGCCAAACGACGCCTCGCTTGCTGTAAAGTGTGTAAACGTTGGACGACTGGACGGTGGAAAAACGTTGTGTGGAGTGACGAATCACCGAACACAATTTGGCGATCCGACGGCAGGGGGTGGGTATGGCGGATGTCTGTTGAACGTCATCTGCCAGCGTGTGTAGTGACAACGGTAAAATTCGGAGGCGATGGTGTTATGGTGTGGTCGTGTTTCTCATGGAGGGGGCTTGTTGTTCGCGCGGCACTATCACACTGATGTTTCAAGCACCTCCTTGCTTCCCGCTGTTGAAGAGCAATTCGGGGATGGCGATTGCACCTTTCAACACGTTCATAATGCACGTCCCGTGGCGGAGTGGTTACACGACAATAACATCCCTGTAATGGACTGGCCTGCACAGAGTCCTGACCTGAATCCTATAGAACACCTTTGGGATGTTTTGGAACGCAGAGTTCGTGCCAGATCTCACCGACCTACATCGATACCTCTCCTCAGTGCAGCAGTCTGTGAAGAATGGGCTGTCATTCCCCAAGAAACCTTCCAGTACCTGATTGAACGTATGCCTGCGAGAGTGGAACCTGTCATCAAGGTTAAGGGTGGGCCAACACCACACTGAATTCCAGCATTACCTATGGAGGGCGCCACGAACTTTTAAGTCATTTTTAGGCAAGTGTCCGGATACTTTTGACCACATAGTGTATATAGCATAAACTTCTAGTACTGTTGAAGCATATGGTATGGAGGATCAAAACGATTGTGCCTGGAATTGATGTACTTGAAAGATTCTGAATTAGTTTATTTTGTTTATATAATTTTGATTTAGTACGCCACGCTCAGTATAGCAAAGTTAAGCAAAGAAACATTCAGTATTTACTGTTAAATATCACTTTGCAAAATTCAGATCAATAAAGTAAATGCATTGTTACAATATCCACTTCAAAATTTTCTTATCAAACGAGTGCTTTTTTAAAAATCTTTTCGTTCTCCAGTCCTAGGAGCGGAGCAGGTAGTTCGATATTCGGCCCTTTAAAAGTCTCGGTTCTGTTCAGCCAATTATCAGACAAACTAATAGTAGGGCAGATAGGGGATCCTAACTGACAAGGGGAAGGCCTCAGACACGGCCAACCGTTTCGGCTCAGATTTGGCAGGTCACTTGTGTACAACCTAAAACGAAGGAATCTAAGATATTTTTGGTCAACACCCCCGCGTTTTTAAGAAAATCATCCCTGAAGGTAATGACGAGCAACCCACTCAAAATTGGCGGGATCGGTAGATAATTGTAAATAGAGCATGTTTCATCAATAGGTATGGGGTCCGAAAACGCATACTTTTCCAGAAATCGAGGTAAGAAACCTTTACAACTACCGCTTCTGTACCCACATGGTAAACGCCTTTTCGCCGACAGCACCGATAGCGCAACGGCCAAGGTAACTGACTGAAAATCGGAGAACCCGGGTTCGAATCTCGAAGAAATCTACCGGGTGTTTTCCTTTTCGTTTGTACTTTTCCATATCTCAATTGATAGGGATAGGAGGGTTAATAAGGTAAGTAAATCAATAAGGAATGATAATAATAAGGTAGGCAAATAAATTTCTCAAACCTCTTCGAACAACTAGATGGATGGTACTTGTCGTATAAACATTCGAAACAAATATACTCACGGCACCAAGAACATCTAATGAATGCAATATTTCGACAGCTACACTGTTCCTTCCGAAGAGTCGGCGGAAAACAAACTTGGTTTACATTTAAAAATAAGTCTTTTTCGGTAATTAATTTTGATGCGTACCACGCATACGATATCATTGCCTGAAAAATCGGTGCTGAAAGTTGGTTATGAATTATGCTGTGAATAGTTATTGCATCCGTGCGGTTGTGCGATTCCCGCTGGGTTTCCAGAAGCACATTGCAATTCTGCAGCCTGGAAATAAAGTTTTTAACATGGAGATAGAAATAAACATCACACGGTTGGCATACAGGTGTGCAGTTTGGCATTATTACTTTTACTGTGCACGTCGGCTGACCCGCGCCATCTATAAACATTGTGTCATATATTGTAGTATTAATTTGTCCACTCCAGGAATCCAATATAAGACAAAACTTGGTATCAGAAACGTATGGTTTTAAAACATTCAAGAAATGTTCTGTAAATTGCATTCGTCACATTCCCGGATTTGGAGCAGGTAATGTAAACATTTTTCAACGAGTCGGTTAAATGATTGACCTCTTCTATAACCCGAGGACCAAATGTAAGATTCGTTTCTTGTAAACACAGGAAAACCTTAGGCAACACTTTTCCAGAGGCTGTGATGGCATATTGCGCCGTGTACGAATGTGTTAGTTTGTTTTTACTACCAACTGCGACAAGGGTCCGTTTTTCTCCCTTATGCGATACCGTACGTCGAATGTTCACCCGATATTCGCATTCTGTTTTATCGGTGTTGGTCACATAATCACGATTAAAACCGGTCATAAGTGACGCCGTTTGCGTGCTGAAAAGAGCCGCCACTTTCTGTATATCTACTATATTTTGTACCTCCTTATGAGAGACGTATTTAGTGACGTGTCGTTGACGAATTTTATACTCCGATTTGAAATTTCTTGCCCAAGATAAATGAAGCAGCAAACGTAAAATCCTTGTTGGTCGTATACTGAAGCGCTGCACCTGCAGCCCACTCCTGAAGTATTGTCGTTGTTACATGCTCGTTACGTCAACGAGATTCGACAAATCTGTCGTATGTACACTTATTTATCGCCTGGTATTTGTCGTATCTTGTCCCTCCTTTAACGATATCACTTTCCCACAATTTCAAGTCCTCCTTCCTTTTCAGGGCTGTTGTTGCTCCATTCTTTTGCAGTGTTTGTAAGTTCCAATTTGGATAATTCCTGGCTAGTGCTACTGCCTTTACTTTTACTTCAAGGGGTATAGCGCCGTAGTTCAGTCGTTTAGTAACCGGTTCGTAATACTCATCGGGAACAGATGAAGCACATATTCCCAGTGACGTGGAGATTTCCAAAGTGTTATGACCATTTTGCGATTCACTAGTGGGGATATCTTTCACTGAATCACCTTCTGATTCGTATCATGGTATAGTACTTCAGTATCAACAAAAGTCATTTCGTTCGTCAGCTCCAAAAATCGCTCGTCGATAGCCGCTCCTATCAGACTGGAACGCCGAGAAACAGAACTGCCTGCTTCCGGTAGTGCATTGATAATGCATCTGTCTTGCAACACTTTTACAAACCAAAACACAGCGTCGATAACTTCCCGCTTGCCATCGTCTGTGACAGGCTCCCAACTATATATTACAGTGCTAGTCGAAGGGTGTACATCCTCCATTATTCAGATTATGCACCTGAAAGATATGACACAACAAACAATAACTAGTTCAGATGGTTCTGAGCACTATGGGACTTAACATCTATGGTCATCAGTCCCCTAGAACTTAGAACTACTTAAACCTAACTAACCTAAGGACAGCACACAACACCCAGCCATCACGAGGCAGAGAAAATCCCTGACCCCGCCGGGAATCGAACCCGGGAACCCGGGCGTGGGAAGCGAGAACGCTACCGCACGACCACGAGATGCGGGCCAATAACTAGTTACTACGGCATAAACAGACGAGCTAATTACTACAAACTACATACAGTACTCGTCATATGTTACTTACGGAAGAACACTGTATTCATTCACAAAACGTATTTCATTCGGCTCATTAACGATGGAAAAATCACTACATGTATACATGTATCCACGAGGTTCGCGGCATCCTAATGACGGAAAACAACTCTTTCCGATTGACTTCTATAAGGCTCGTGCTGGACACCTTAACTCTTCCATGTTAACAACTATGATATGACGAAGAGGCAACTGGGACAAAGTAACTCTCCCCGCGTGCATTCCATCCCGTGCCTCGTTGGAAACAAGCGTCGCGCAGTTGGCTGTCTGTGATCCCTCGTGAGGAATTCGCAGCACTCTTATTCGGAGTTGTTTTCATGTGACAAGGCTTAAAAGTTTAATACTTACTAACTCACGGCGTTTGGGAAATTAGTTAGCCTACCTTATTATTATCATTCCTTATTGATTTACTTACCTTATTAACCCTCCTATCCCTATCAATTGAGATATGAAAAAACACAAACGAAAATTACTCACCTTATTAAACCTCCTATCCCTATCAATTGAGATATGGAAAAATACAAACGAAAAGAATAACATCCGCGACGTTTCTTCGAGATTCGAACCCGGCTTTATTGATTCCCAGCCAGTTACCTTGGCCGTTGCGCTATCGCCGCTGTTGCCGAAAAGCGTTTACCATGAGGGTACACAAGCGGCAGTTGTGAAAGTTTCTTTCATCGATTTCTAGAAAAGTTTACGTTTGCGGACCCCATACCTGATGATGAAAAATGCTCTAGTTACAAGTATCCATCGATCCCTCCAATTTTGAGTCGATTGCTCGTCATAACCTTTAGGGGTGATTTTCTCAAAATTGCGGGGGTGTTGACCCAAAATATCTCAGATTCCTTCGTTTTAGGTTGTACACAAGCGACCTGCAAAATTTGAGCCGAATCCGTTGGTCGTGTCTGAGGCCTTCCCCTTGTGAGAATAAATGGAAGGGTCTTAGCATTTGTGGCATTCATCTTACAAGAAAGGGAAATCTCGTGGTCGGAACCCGCACGATTGGAATCACAACAGTACATTAATGGTGCACCGTCCTTCGTTGAGAGCATTAACCCAGCCAAGTATTAAAATATGTGTGTGTGTGTGTGTGTGTGTGTGTGTGTGTGTGTGTGTAATATGGTTTAACCTAATTTCACCTGCGAGAAAGCATTCTGTTCTCTCGATATCTGACCAAACGCTTTAGCTAGTACGTTCCACCACAATAAACTCTATTTATAATTTTGCTTATTACGTTTCGAAATTTCTACAGCATAAGCTACATCTGAATTTTTGTTAATTTAAACAGTAACTTTCAGAACGATAGTCAATAGTAATGACGGAGTTCGTACTGTGCAAATCCACAACGTTTATGTTATTGTTTTGATTCTGTGACCAGCTACGTATCTTCTTACCTCGCCGATGCCGCCAGTTGCTGCGGTAAAACACTGTGTACTCTCTGCTCCTCTTTCACCACCGTAGGTGAATATGGTTGTTAATGCAAATTGCGGTCCTCGGCAACAGTTTTGTAACAGATTACATCGAAAATTCTGAGTCACTAAAATCTTCCTCTTGAAATCCATCCACAAATTTGGTGCAAAATAAAATTTTAAACAATTCCCGGCAACTGCTGCTTGAGATTTTAAACAAGCTCCACCCCAGATCGTAAGGGCCCAAGGTATGTCTACCGGCCGCCGTGTCATCCTCTGACATGCGGTGTCATGCGGATGCTTACGCAGGAGCACTTTGTCAGCACATCGCTCTCGGGCCGTTTCGTAGACTTTCCAGACCTTGGAGCCGTTACTGCTCGGTCAAGTAGGTCCTCAATTGGTATCACGAGTCAGCGTGCACCCCGCAACAATCAAGGGCAAATCCTTGGCAGTGCCGGGAAACGAACACGGCTGCTCCACTAGGCATCATTCTATGCTGACCACTCAGCTATGGAGTCTTGCCGCTGGAGAAAATTTGCTGTGTAATTTTAAAGAAGACTCAGTATTATGGTAGAGAATATCAGATGCATGATCGTGTATTTGTTTCATAACATGGACATTTATTAGCGAAGTCACTTCGCGCAAAACCTCGTATTACACCCTAACTATGTATCTGAGTTTCCTAATTAAGCTGTTATCACGACTGTTCATGTGGTATAGTAAATAATCATATACACAGTTCATCCACCAGCCACAAGTCAGTGCACACACAACCTTTCTCTCCAACAAGATTAATAACACTTAATGCTAACCGTTTCTTCACCACTTCTCCAACTCATTCGCTTTGCTACAATGTCCATCACCTGCAAAACTTCTAGAATTTCACCTGGATGCTGTCCGCCATTACAGTCATCCTGAATGTCAACTATTCATTCTTGTCAACAAATAATCACCAGGAAAGTACCTCTGTCCACTGGTCAGGTGTCGTTGCTCTGGCCCAGCTTCCTATAACACAGGGGTGGCCAAGAACTCGGCTCACAAGCCCTGCCCTGGCACGAGTGCCATAGGGCTCAACCTGGCTGGCACATTCCCCCACTCACCACCGCCTTGGGACGCTGTACCGACACGTGGAGTGGAAGAGGGGAAACTGCAAACGCCCCGCATTTACACTGAGTCTTGGAATACCTTCTAATATCGTGTCGGATCTCCTTTTGGCAGAGCAGTGCAGCAACTCGGAGTTGCATGGACTCAACAAGTCGTTGGAACCCACCTGCAGAAATATTGAGCCTTGCTGTCTGCATAGCCGTCTATAATTGCCAAAGTATTGCCGTTGCGGGATTTCGTGCAAGTACTGACCTCCAGATTATGACCCATAAATGCTCGATGGGATTCATGTCGGAAGATCTGATTTGCGAAATCACTCGCTAAAAATTGTTGAGAACGCTCTTGAAATGAAAAGCAACAATTTGTGGCCCGGTGGTAGAGCACATCGTGTTTGGTAAAATGAAGTGCATGCACGGCTACAAATAGTCTCCAAGTAGCAAGACATAACCATTTACTGTCGATGATCGATTCAGTTGGACCAAAGGACCCGGTCCGTTACATGAAAACGCAGCGCACACCGTTATGGAGACACACCAGCTTGTGCAGTGCCTTGTTGACAAATTGGGTACAAGACTTCTCGAAGTCTGTGACACATTCGAACCCTACCATGAGTCTGGACTCATCTGACCATGCCAAGTCGTCTATGGTACAACTGATTTGATGACGAGCCCAGGAGAGGCGCTGCAGCCGACGTCGTTCTGTTAGCAAAGACACTCACGCCGGCCATCTGCTGCCACAGCCCATTAACGCCAAATTTCACCGCACTCTCCTAACCGATACTTTCGTGGTACGTCCCACACTTATTTCTGCGGTTATTTCACGCAGTGTTGCTTGTCTGTTAGCACTGATAACCCTACGCAAACGCTGCTATTCTAGTTCGCCGGCCACTGCGTTGTCTGTGGTGAGAGGTAATGCCTGAAATTTTGTATTCCCGGCACACCCTTGACACTGGGGTGGAGATATCTTCTGAACAGCACGTTGCTAGGCATCCCAGATATACTCAATAATGCTCCTGTCTGGGGAATTTCGTGGCCATTAGAAGTGTTTAAACTCATAACAGTGTTACTGGAGCCACCCTGTAGCAATTCTGGACATGTAGCGTGTCGCATTGTCTTGCTGCAATTGCCCTAGTCCGCCGGAATGCATAATGGACATGAATGGATGCAGGCGATCAGACAGGATGCTTACGTACGTGTCATCTGTCAAGAGTCGTATCTAGATGTATCAAGGGTCCCATATCACTCCAACCGCACACGCCCCACACCATTACAGACCCTCCATCAGCTTGAAAAGTCCCCTGCTGACATGCAGGGTCCATGGATTCAAAATTGGTCTCCATACCCGTACACGTCCATCCGCTCGATACACTTTGAAACCAGATTCGTCCGACCAGGCCAATGTCGATGTTGACAGGACCAGGCGAGGCGTAAAGCTTCGTGTCGTGCAGTCATCAAGGGTACACGAATGGGCCTTCGGCTTCGAAAGCCCACATCGATGATGTTTCGTTGAATGGTTCGCACGCTGACACTTGTTGGTGACCCATCATTGAAATCTGCAGCAATTTGCGGAAGGATTGCACTTCTGTCACATTGAAAGATTCTCTTCAGTCGGCATTAGTCCAGTTCTTGCAGGATCTTTTTCCGGCTGCAGCGATTTCGGAGATTTGATGTTTCACCGGTTATTCCTGATACTCACGGTACACTCGTGAAATGGTCGTACCGAAAAATCCCCACTTCATCGTTACCTCAGAGCTGCTGTGCCCTATCGGTCGTGCGCCCACTATAGCACCATGTTCAAGCTCACTCAAATCTTGATAACTTGCCATTGTAATAGCAGTAACCAAGGCCACCGTGGCCGAGCGGTTCGAGGCGCTTCAGTCTGGAACCACGCGACCGCTACTGTCGCAGGTTCGAATCCTGCCCAGGGCATGGATGTGTGTGATGTCCTTAGGTTAGTTAGGTTTAAGTAGTTCTAAGTTCTAGGGGACTGATGACCTCAGATGTTAAGTCCCATAGTGCTCAGAGCCATTTGAACCATTTAATATCTGTAACCGATCTAACAACTGCGCCAGACACTGCATGGGGACTTAATTATAATAAAATGCAAATAATTTTTTTTATTTTTGATTTAGTTGCTGTCTGTCCGTTTACGCAGTCTCGTAAACGGTTGGCCCTGACTAGTATTATTACGCAATCTGACTGCATAGAACAACAACAAAGAATGAAATGGAAATTTTCATTAACACAATTAATTAATTAAGTCCCCAGCAACTATAAAACCTACGAAACCAAAGCACAAGTGTAACTGTTCTGTGTGTGGAAGTATGACTCAACGTACGCATCTGGCACGGTTCTTCTTCAACAACACAAGAAATTTTAAATATCATTTATACTGAATTAATTAAAGGAAATAGAAATGCCATAATTACTCAAGAAAACCAGAATTACACTCTAATCCCAGAACACAAGCCAGATGCTTTGTTGACTGAACCTGTAATGAAGCATTATTTACGACATTAAATAATGAAAAATAAATCAAGTTTCGTTACCTTCATATATTGACCAAAATCACTCTAATCATTACAACATATCTCCACACCGACTCGCTATTACCACATCTCAACAAGAACTTTTCAGTATCACATCTCAGCAAGCACTCCCTACTAGCACATCTCAAAAAACACTCTCTGCTACGAGTTCTTAACAAGCACTGACTACTATGAGTTCTCCCCAAGCACTGCCCACTACGAGTTCTCAATAATCACTGCCAGTGGAGGCGGCGGAACAATACTCTCTAGCGCGATCTCTGGCGCTGTGGCTCAGTGTAGCCACCTTTCATATGCCCTTCCTCCACGGGCTAGAATTTGATGGTATTTTTGCCAGCATTGGTGGTGAAAATACCACCAAATTCGTCAAAAAAATACAGACAAAAATAAAAGATAATATTAATGCGTAAATATCATATAACTAGATAAAATTTTGGCTTTGCACTGACCTTTCAATAACCTAATATATAAAATACAGTAAGCAATACAAATTCTTTCATACATGTGACTTTACATAATAGTTTACACAAGTATTATGTGGTTAAACAGTTCAATCAATAGCGTCAGCAATGACGAGTATGTGCAGGTAAGAGTCTCATAACTTTTCACAAACAGTAATACACAAAAAATCAGTTTATACAAATATTCACATAAACGCTTTCCATAGCCCAAGAAACAAGTAGTTGACAGTTCCAGCAGTAGCACCCAGCAATGGTCAACAGGTGCAAAAACCAACAAGTGACATTTTTTCAGTAGAAACAGTCCATCAGTGGCACCCAGTAATGTTGAATAGGTGCAGACACCAACAAGTAACACAATTTCAGTATAAGCAGTTCCATTAGTGGCACCAGCAATGTTGAGCAGGTGCAGACACCAACAAGTGACATCATTTCAGTAGAAGCAGTCCATCAGTGGCACCCAGCAATGTTGAGCAGGTGCAGACACCAACAAGTGACATCTTTTCAGTAGAAGCAGTCCATCAGTGGCACCCAGTAATGTTGAATAGGTGCAGACACCAACAAGTAACACCATTTCAGTAGAAGCAGTCCATCAGTGGCACCCAGCAATGTTGAGCAGGTGCAAACATCAACAGGTGACATCTTTTCAGTAGAAGCTGTCCACCAGTGGCACCCAGCAATGTGGAGCAGGTGCAGACACCAACAAGTAACACCAATTCAGTATAAGCAGTTCCATTAGTGGCACCAGCAATGTTGAATAGGTGCAGACCGCAGTCCATAATATTCACTTTCACTAATCACACTGTTCATCAGCAGAAATTAAACATGTTCTAGTGGCACCAATCATGTAGAAAAAGTGCAAATAACAGTCCATAATATTCCCTATCACTAATCACACAGTTCATCAGCAGAAATTAAACATGACTAAATGTCACACATCATGTTGAAAAGTGCAGCACCATCACTAATCAGACAGTTCAGGCATGAACAATAGTTTGAATACACATACAATGCTTTTACACTAAACATACAAATCATAACAAACACACAAATGATATCAGATAATTGTCCTATTAACTATTACAATACACAAATACCAGTAAACCTATAATATTTATGGGTGTCAGTGCAAGCCACAACAAACAAGTAAAATAATATTTAGGAGATAGGTTGGGATCACTTCTCTGGGATTATAAAAGGAAAACACACAAAACACACTCACTCATCTTTCATCCATATTAGTGCTACTGTGTAATTGAATAGTGTTAACTGTGTGAATGCAATTCGGTCAAAATTTTATGTTCATCATGTGTATCAAGTAGTAGTGGCAGCAATGTATAACAGTCAATAATAGTTAGTCAGCGTCATAGTCATCATGTCAAGACCAATGTTTGCCAAGCCAGATCAAATTGTACGGTTGCTGAACAACTGTCAGTGAGCCAAGATATGCAAATACTTCCTCTCTTCAAAAAAAGTATATACTGCTTAGTGATTTAACAAAGTGTGTGTGTAGACAATCTTCCTTCTACTTGAGTGTTCTAGTCTGCCATCTTTATCCTCCTTGTTCCATATAGACCAACAAAAAAAAAAAAAAATGCTCCTCACTTACTTCACCTCTTATCCACCAAAACTCCAATAATCATCAGCATCACATAATCTCAATACTTCAATAATACCTCTTCAATACGTCGATCATCAATATCATTTACCTTACCTCTTGTCCACGAAAACTCCAATAATCATCAACTTCACATAATCTCAATACCTCAATCATACCTCTTCAATACGTCGATATATATAACCTCATTGCCAATATCATTTCACTTCCATAACAACTCTTTCCTCTAGTCAGTCTCCTCGAACAAGTGCAGACAAAATCCTAATGCAAACCTCAATTCATCATCTCATACAATCCGAAAACACAATGTCAACACACAACCTCTCGTGTAATCCATCTGATCCAAATCTGCTACTCATTATAAATTATAAGATACATTTTGTTTACCTTGTCCATCATTAAATAAAAGAAATGCGTACATGACCTCTAACAGACTTAGTTCGAATAACTCTCAGTAATTAATTACGATTACGGAGTGTGAAAGATCATAATATTTCACAGTGTGTACACCACTTCAAGAATCATGGCAGAAGCAAACATGTGGAGTATTTCTTGTGTCAAGTGTCACTTCCTATTTCAATTACTCACGAAAAATGCAGTGTAATAACTGTCGATGGTCTAAACCTAGTGTTGGTATGTCACGTCGTTAGCTTCCTTCCTATTAGCATAAATTTATACAGCTTCCTAAAAACCTCCAGCTCATGTGACTTCTATGAAGTTTCTTGTACTAATGTCGTTCGTCGAATTATAGCAGTTCATTTTCTTATCTTAAAAATATAAGGCACTGAGCGTAAGCAAAACATGCAATAGCGAGTAAACGTACCAGTAGAGAACAGAATGTCAACAAGTGGATGCAGCACAATCCCTATAACGAGTCTCCGTCAAGCGAACAATCTATAATTAACACCATACTGTGGCCTAAACTCCATGTACGTACACCTCATATCAACATTTCTATATATAGCAAATTAAAGTATATTTATGACAACAAAACAGAAATGTGTAAATATGCAATCCATACGCAAAGCAGCAAATATATATCTTACACAAATAACAGGTCATTAGCATCATATCAGCATAAGCAAATAAATGTTCGTATGTAATCTTAATAAGTAAACATGAAGGCGCTAGCAGATAAATCACAAAGTATAACCTACATACATAACCATATCAGCACAACTAATCAGGTGACAATTATAATTTAAATAAATAAGCACAGCAGGCACATAATAAAAAAATATGACATCAGTGAAAAAGCATAGCAGCCAAGCGATGCATAATATACACAAGTAATAACACTGTTCATTAATAAAACATTGTCAAAATCAGTAAATGTACACAAGCACGTCGCTTCACAAGTAAATTCATAGAACATGAAATTTAGCACAAAGTATGAGTCACGTAATCGCAAGCAGCAAATTACGTCTAAAGTACGTACCTAAGTGGAAATATGTTACCTGAAAAATAAACTCAATTAATAGTTACCCTTTTTAGTTTATTACTTTTTTCTTCGAAATTACATTCTTCCTGAAATTTTCTCCAAAGCAAGTCGTCTTAACGTCGGACACGCACAGAATTTACCTGAAGGTCTTAAATATTTTACACAACCGTATCCTGAAAAATACTGAACGTTAATAACATAATTTATAAAGTCACCATAGCTTTATACTGAATTTAATCCGAGAAATTAGACTGTGTATTTGTTTACGTCTGTCAGTGCATTCGCACTGAGCGCTCGATCAGCTGTAGACGCGTGACGTAGAAGGTGATTGTTTGCGGTCAACGACAGCCTTGTGCGGCGCGCAGACTGAGTGTTGCTTTGAGTATGTGCCGCCGCCAAAACACAGCGCGGTATCCTTGTACTCTCCGCATGTTTACATGTAGCTGTTAGTTTCTCAAAAGTATGTCATTCCACAAAAATTTTTACGTTCTATATGTGATGTATTCCCTTAGAGCGCCGAGATTTAAGAGTTTCTACTTCAACAGTGTTATCATGAATAATTTTGCTAACTCTATACGGACCGTTATAAAGCAGAAAAAATTTGCGACACAATCCCTTTCCTTTGTGAGACAAACGATGAGACTTAATTAATACCTTCTGACCAACTGACAAAGTTTTTAAACGACCAGGACGTTTAGCTGATTTCTCTCTTCTAGCAGCTGCAGATGCAATATTTTGTAGAGCCAGGTTGACAACTTCCGAATGCCGCAGTTTCCGTGAAGGCGGAAAAGGAACGATTTCAGAAATGCGATTTGTTGGTACTTTATTTTTTAATATCAATAGAGGCGGTAAAGAAGTTGAGTCATTAGGAAGTTCATTCAGAATGTTTTGAAAAATATGAAGATACTGATCCCAAGTTCTGTGATTCTGATGACAATAAAGTCGGCACAATTTATTGATTTCCTTCATCCATCTCTCTGAAGCATTAGATTGAGGGTGAAAAAGTGAAATGAAGATTGGTTTAATTTTCCGACGCCGTAGAGTACGAAGCCAAATTTTAGAGCGAAACTGTGATCCATTATCTGATATAACCTTATCAACATGACCCACTTCTTTAAGAAAATGTTTGATGAAAGCATTAGATACTGAACGAGCTGTTGCTTTGCGTAAAGGTGTAAAACACACATATTTTGATGTTAATTCCACTGCTACGAAAATGTACGCAAAACCATTAGTAGAACGAACCACTGGACCGAACAAATCGACTGCAGCCATGTCCTTTAATTTCGCTGGAATGATAGAAAACAACGGTGCTCTGTGAGAAATCGTTGGTGGCTTAGCCTATTGACATAATTTGCGTTTGGCAAGAACAAATCGAATACGCTTTTCCATATTACTGAAGTAGCAATTTTCTCGTAATTTATGAAAGCATTTTGGGACCAAAGTGTGCATAACTGAAATGTGTAAACGAGGTGCGGCCAAATCATCCAATCTAACAAAGCGTCTAAGAAAATTACAGACACCAAGGAAACTACGAACATCACATTTTGTGGTAGGAACAGCATAATTACGAATAGCGTCTAGCTTCTCTGGATCGGGAAGAATACCTTCTGTAGAAATAATGTGACCGAGAAATTTCACCTGAGAACGACCAAATTCAGATTTTTCCAAGTTCATTGTAATGCCAACTCTTGCAAAGATACGTAATAATGAATCCAAAATTTTGTTGTGCTCACTCCAAGAATGTTTAGCAATAAGAATATCGTCAACATATGAAGTAATATTGTCACGAAGATAAACAGGTAAAATTTCATTTAAATTACGAATGAATGCTGCAGACAATATAGTAAGTCCAAACGGTAATTTCCAAAGTCACTTTTGGGTAAAACAGTCAAATCCGGTTATTCTTTACCTACTGTCTAGATAGATGGATAATAGAAGAGTTGTTTTCTATAGATGCAAAGAATAGTGAAAGAGTAGGCAGCGGTGCAGAAAACTAAAAAGGGAAATAGCACCACTACAGCTCGGGGCCCTGTGAGCGCTACGGCACATATTCACTTAGTGTAGTGAATCCCCTGAGGACTTTAATAGCTGCACATAAATTTCAGTTTGTGACTTAGTAGCAAATTTGGCGGAAGTGCGTACGTAAATTGATCTAGCCATGAACATTGCGAGATATCTTAATCTTCCGAACAGTCAAGAAGTGTTTATAGTCAACGTTTTCGCCTCGTGGCGACAAAGACCTACCGCGTCTGTCCCAGTCCCAATGTCGATTATTGTCAAGTTCGCGCGCCTGGCGCTCTCTTGTTGCTTCTCGTAAATGAAATAAATTATTTTCTTCAAACCCCTCTGATATCTGTGATTCTAAATTTCTTTTACTGTCTTTTCCTACGATTTCGCTTTCAATATGTTTGTCTTGCTTTTGTAGTGCCTCAAATTCCCTATTAACGCGATCATTAAATTTTTCCTGATTTTCAACATACCTATTTATGTTCTGGTACTCTTCGGATTCTGCAAATGGCAATAGAGCTGTATCATCTGAATCTCTGTCCCCATGTAAACTAAGATTTGTCAATTTATCTGAAATCTCCTCAACTCTTTCCGATAAGTCACCTAATTGCTCTTTCTGTTTATTTACGTCTTCCGTAAGTGTCGCGACTCGGGTTTCAGTATTGACACATTTAGTAGTTAACTGTTCATATTGTTGTGTTAGATTATTTATTCTGTCATTTGGTACGGATTCCTCAATTCTCTCAAATATTTCCTCCTTATCGTGTACACGTTGTAAATTTAACTCTGAAAATTTTTGTACTATCACGCAATCTCTTTCTTCCTGTTCTCTATCTTGTTCCCTTTGTCTAATCTCTACTGCAATTAATCTATTATTGTGAGAATTCAAAATTGGTTGTACTTCTTCTCTGATTTCTTTCTTTAATTCATCTTTCATATTTTTGAAACATGTCCCTATTCGTGAGTCTAACTGTGTTTCCATTGTTTCCATCTCTGTCTTTAATTCAGATCCAAACCGTGTTTCCATTGTTCCCATATCAGTTTTTAATTCAGATCGTAAAGTTCCCATATCAGTTTTTAATTCAGATCCCAAAGTTCCCATCTCGGTTTTAATTGTTCCTATCTCTGTTTTAATTGTTCCTATTTGTGATCCCAACTGTGATCCCAGTGAGTCTAACCGTGTTTCCATTGTTCCCCTTTGTAAGTCTAACCGTGTTGTCACTGTTTTTAATTCAGATCCCAAATTTAATATTGCACCCATCAACTGCTCCATAATAGCCGGTTCGAAATTCTTTTCGCCCCTAACATTTCCCGCGAAACCAACTTCTTTCGTCATGGCTGTAAAGCTATCTGTGTTCGATACTATTTCAGAATCTTCTATCGTTAATCTCGTATTCTGTGAATTTTCTGATTGAGAAAAATTTTGAATTGGTTCCGGACTATTTTCCCGACTTATTAAATTGTTTTCCACTTCATTATTCATGATACTGTTTTCCTCTGTTGGCGAGTTCGCCATGTTAACAATTTCGTCATTCTCACTATCCATCATTTTTGCCTTTTTCATCGATCGTGTAATCATTTACAAAACATATAAAACTCGTCACTATATGAAAATTACACACAATGACACTTTATCTCCAACAATACCATTCACACGAAATGTTTCCCTCAAACACGATTAATCGAACAATTGAAATAATTGCACTAATTGTCAAACCCGTAGACAAGACAACAGAAATGAAATTTTGCAAAAAAAAATACCATTAGAAGAATGACAATTACCAAATCTACACATGCAAAATAGACTACAATTGCTAAACTACAAATTACTACAACAATATTACTGTCTACTATTTTTACAATCAGAAGATTCCAAGGGACGATCCTGGCAGGGTCGCCACGTGCATGGGGGCTTAATTATAATAAAATGCAAATAATTTTTTTTATTTTTGATTTAGTTGCTGTCTGTCCGTTTACGCAGTCTCGTAAACGGTTGGCCCTGACTAGTATTATTACGCAATCTGACTGCATAGAACAACAACAAAGAATGAAATGGAAATTTTCATTAACACAATTAATTAATTAAAACCCCAGCAACTATAAAACCTACGAAACCAAAGCACAAGTGTAACTGTTCTGTGTGTGGAAGTATGACTCAACGTACGCATCTGGCACGGTTCTTCTTCAACAACACAAGAAATTTTAAATATCATTTATACTGAATTAATTAAAGGAAATAGAAATACCATAATTACTCAAGAAAACCAGAATTACACTCTAATCCCAGAACACAAGCCAGATGCTTTGTTGACTGAACCTGTAATGAAGCATTATTTACGACATTAAATAATGAAAAATAAATCAAGTTTCGTTACCTTCATATATTGACCAAAATCACTCTAATCATTACAATATATCTCCACACCGACTCGCTATTACCACATCTCAACAAGAACTTTTCAGTATCACATCTCAGCAAGCACTCCCTACTAGCACATCTCAAAAAACACTCTCTGCTACGAGTTCTTAACAAGCACTTACTACTATGAGTTCTCCCCAAGCACTGCCCACTACGAGTTCTCAATAATCACTGCCAGTGGAGGCGGCGGAACAATACTCTCTAGCGCGATCTCTGGCGCTGTGGCTCAGTGTAGCCACCTTTCAACACTTGTTGTCTTATATAGGCGTAGCCGACGGCAGCGCCGTATTCTGTCTGTTTACATATCTCTGCATTTGAATACGCATGCCTATACCAGTTTCTTTGGCGCGTCAGTGTATGTGCGTATCGCCATCCCCTTACTTTCGTCACTCCAGTGTAAATGGGTAAATGGCAGAGCAGTAGCACTGCATATTACTTGTTTTCACATTTTTCAGAAACATAGATCGCAAGGAAAACAAATTTTCAGTATTAATTCATTATTTATGGTGCGCTGAATACATAATATTATTTTTCTCTGGCATAAACTGTAGACAAACGGACAGACGCAGACAATTTCACAGATGTTCGCACTCAGGTTTCCACGTAAACGTGACTTATTTAGTTTCGTAAACATAAAAACGTCTTTCACACACACATTTTGGTCAAGACGTTGTAGCAATTTTGCAACCTCATCATGGAAACGTGGGAGCTCTTCCCGAGAAAAGCAATGTATGCGCTCTGAACAGTTTTATCGTTAAAGGGATTCGTCTTTAAAACGGGAATTACATTGCAGATCAGTAGTTACATCTGCATCTGCACAGGGGCGCTTTCGACTTAAACGATGTCGGAAACAGATTGAAAACCGATGTAAAATTGGCAGTATTCTCAAAACGTTTAGCATACCATCCCTGTAATTATTACAAGACCATAATGAATTCTTCGAAGCTCATGTTTTATTTAATGCCAGCAAACAAAACGAACTGGACTGTGTTTGTCGGAGTGTGTCTCTTCTACAAAACGATTTTGTTTTAAAGTGCATCCCCATCAAATCAGGAAAAGGTTTTTCTCACCTTCCAATAAATTACTGTCGGTAGTGTGCAGACAAGTCCACTTAAAACGTGAGGTCTGTAATCTGCGCCGGCCGCTGTGGCCGAGCGGTTCTAGTCGCTTCAGTCCGGAACCGTGCTGCTGCTACGGTCTCAGGTTCAAATCCTGCCTCGGGCATGGTTGTGTGTGTTGTCCTTAGGTTAGTTGGGTTTAATTAGTTCTAAATCTAGGGGACTGATGACCTCAGATGTTAAGTCCCATAGTGCTTAGAGCCCTTTGAACCATTTTTTAATCTGCTCCGGATGTTCTAATTTTCGATCCTGCACTCCGTTTCCTTCATAAATTCAACAATAGCGAATTTAAAATCGGAGAATCGTTCTACGCATGCCCCTTGACTTAACCAACCGACTTTACAGTAATAGATAAAGTCTCCAACTAGGAACAATACCAAAAATTTATCAATCACTGCATTATGAGGATGTTGTAGCTCAATACGCAGCAGCAACGCCCGTCATCGGTGAAGTGTAGCTAACAATTTAATAAGAACTTTTTTTGATCATATTTTTCTGTGCAATCCGTTATTATGGGCCATCATGAATTACAAACTAATCGCCATAAAACGAGAGATAATTAGAAGCAGATGTACCAAACACGTTTTTTTTCCTTTTTTGTAAACTCATGAATTCATTAAATCAAAAATGCTACACTAATGGCCATTAAAATTACTATACCATGAAGATGACGTGCCACAAACACGAAATTTAACCGACAGGAAGAAGATGCTGTGATATGCAAATGGTTAGCTTTTCAGAGCATTCACGCAAGGTTGGCACCGGTGGCGACACCTGCAACGTGCTGACACTAGGAAGGCTTCCAACCGATTTGTCATACACAAACAGCAGTTGACCGGCGTTGCCTGGTGAAACGTTGTTGTGATGCCTCGTGTAAGGAGGAGAAATGCGCACCATCACGTTTCCGACTTTTATAAAGGTCGGATTGTAGCCTATCGCGATTGCGGTTTATCGTATCGCGACATTGCTGCTCGTGTTGATCGAGATTAAATGGTTCAAATGGCTCCGAGCACTATGGGACTTAACATCTGTGGTCATCAGTCCCCTAGAACTTAGAACTACTTAAACCTAACTAACCTAAGGACATCACACAACACCCAGTCATCACGAGGCAGAGAAAATCCCTGACCCCGCCGGGAATCGAACCCGTGATCGAGATCCAATGACTGTTAGAATATGGAATCGGTGGGTTCAGGAGGGTAATACGGACGCCGTGCTGGATCCCAACGGCCTCGTATCACTAGCAGTCGAGATGACAGGCATCTTATGCGCATGGCTGTAACGGAACGTGCAGCCACGTCTCGATTCCTGAGTCAACAGGTGAGGACGTTTGCAAGACAACAACCATCTGCATGAACAGTTCGACGACGTTTGCAGCAGCATTGGGCTATCAGATCGGAGACCATGGCTGCGGTTACCCTTGACGCTGCGTCACAGACAGGAGCGCCTGCGATGGTGTACTCAACGACGAACCTGGGTGCACGAATGGCACAACGTCATTTTTTCGGATGACTCCAGGTTCTGTTTACAGCATCATGATGGTCGCATCCGTGTTTGGCGACATCGCGGTGAACGCACATGGGAAGCGTATATTTGTCATCGACATACTGGCGTATGACCCGGCGTGATGGTATAGGATGCCATTGGTTAGACGTCTCGGTCACCTCTTGTTCGCATTGACGGCACTTTGAACAGTCGACGTTACATTTCAGATGTGTTACGACCCGTGGCTATACCCTTCATTCGATCCCTGCAAAACCCTACATTTCGGCAGGATAATGCACGACCGCATGTTGCAAGTTCTGTACTGGCCTTTCTGGATACAGAAAATGTTCGACTGCTGCCCTGGCCAGCACATTCTCCAGATATCTCCCCAACTGAAAACGTCTGGTCAATGGTGGCTGAGCAACTGGCTCGTCACAATACGCCAGTCACTACTCTTGATGAACTGTGATGTCGTGTTGAAGCTGCATGGGCAGCTGTACCTGTACACGCTATCCAAGCTCTGTTTGACTCAATGCCCACGCGTATCAAGGCCGTTATTACGGCCAGAGGTGGTTGTTCTGGGTACTGATTTCTCAGGATCTATGCACCCAAATTGCGTGAAAGTGTAATCACATGTCAGTCCTAGTATAATATATTTGTCCAATGAATACCCGTTTATCATCTGCATTTCTTCTTGGTGTAGCAATTTTAATGGGCAATAGTGTATATTAGAAGCTATGTACCGTTAAATAATAAACCCTAAATGCGTGATTGTCTCTCGCTACAGTCCTGATTAACCTAGCACTGCATAGTCTGATGCAAGATGTCGATAGGGAGATATAATAATGTTGAAATCCAGCCAGATACGCGCATATGGAGATGATTTTGCAATCCCGACAAGAGAGACAATCACCCTTAAAGAAACACACGAAATATTATATGCATAAGGTGCAAATATTGCATTTACTGTAAACGAAATCAAGACTGAATACATTCCTCCAAAAAATGCAATAGCCTCAAGGACTGCACGGTGTGTTACCAGGGTATACTATATGCGTACTGATGGGCTATATTGTTAGTGATTCATCTGTCACGGTCATTGGCGATCATATGGCGCTCAAGAGGTCTGTCTTTGCGCGCTGTGTTTTGGTTCTCCAGGCAGTAAATTTGCTGAATTTAGAGGTGAACAGTGATTGCAACATTTATCCTAGGAAACTACCATGCTCCGCAGACGAGTACGTTCTCCTGTTGAACACCTTCAGGCATTTGAATTGGATCGCATTGTGAGCCTTTGGGAAGCTGAATGGACTGACTGCTGCACATGTTGAGTACAGTGTATCGGTGTGGTGTCGCTGCTTTCAGCACATTCTTAGACCAGGCTCTGAACTCGTGCGTAGTACAGAGGTCAAGATCGACATGTTATGCGAGCAACTGTGGCCGACCGAACATTATCCAGGGAAGAAATCCAGACACACGTTACACCAGCTGTGTCGCCAGTGACCACAGGGAAGCGTCTGCTCGTAGAAGGACTAAGATCACGTGTGTCTCTCCCTAGGTACCACTCGCACTACGACATCTCCATGCACGGATACTATGGTATCGTGAAAGGGTCAACTGAAGTGTTGAATCGCGCTCCATTCTGTTCAGTAATGATAGTAGACTCTGCAGGTAGGCGAGAGATGGAGGTCCCCGTGTGCGGCGTAGACTTCATGAGCTGCCTATTCCAGAGCGCGCTCGCCAACGATACTTCCTGATGTGCTGGGACATCAGTTACAGTCCGCGTTCACGCCTGGTCTTTCTGCACAGTGAAGTAACCAGTGCCCGAAACATTGCACGTCTTGCGTTTCTGCAGGGTGAATTAAGTGTTTTATGAAGATTTGAGAGCAGTTTCTAGTTTACTTAGCTTATATTGAGTTGGCTCCTGTTCTTCTTGTCCAGGGCTCTGATTCTTGAAGATTTTAATGTCACATCTGGTCCCCACGGTCGGTTTGAACTAAATAAATCTGAAGATTGTTGTTACAGCATTTTTTTGTTTTTTGCGTAAATATATTACCACATTTTAGTACGTTAACAAAGCCGAAATTACATTGTTCGCACAAAAATACGCCCGGTCATATCAGAGGCATGCTTACAACCCTCACACACTCTGCGGAAATAACAATGTTCCAAAGGGTTTACAATTTTTCTTAAAAAATGAATTCTTACTATTTTCTTACGTTATTAATTTCGATTGATATTTCATAAATGAATCCAGAAATAAACATAATAAACATTAAAGGATTGCATCATTAATAATAGAAATTTTAAGTGTGCAATAGTTCGTAATTTTAGATGTTTCTAAAAAAATAATTATAGCTGTACATTCAGAACTAGTACTTATCCATTATAACATCAAGACTAAAATATTTTATAAAATAATTACTTTTCATAAATTTTAACTTGAAATATAACATACTGTGTATAAAGTTATATAAAAGTTTTCAGACAAGCAACTGAGATAGTACTGACCTCTCCAAAATTCGAAAAATATTACCGGTATCGACAGCTACTGTTGAGGAGAAGTAATGCTAGTGGAAGATGACCCGTTACAAGCCTCGTTTAGATATTTACTCAGCGATAAGGATCAATATCACTCCTGCATTTCTTCTAATATTATCTACCTATCTTCCATAAGCTTTTCCTCGCAGTCTTCTCTTATTTTTTGAAATTCCAAAAAGAACTTTCTTCGACCATCTACAATTCAACATCCTGACTTCTATCCAGCCCACATTCACTTTTTGTCATCACTGTCATAGTTACGTCTCCCATTGTAATAATCTGATCTATGCATTTGCTGAATAAAACTACTACTACTGCTACTAGTGCTACTACTACTACTTCCCTTTCTTAGCCCGTAATTCACAAAATACATATTTCCATTAGTCGATGGGCTACCTTCAAATTTTGAATGCTCTTCGTGTTAAAAGGTGACGTCTAACACCATGAGTAGAAACGTTAGTATGAACATTTTGTTAACGTTGAGTTTGATACAACACATGTAAAGCTTCGCTTTAAAAATTTATTTATCCTATTAATACCGCAGCACTCAAGGTCAGCTTTACTCTTCTATTTATTGCTACTGCTGTTCAGAAATAGTTCAAATGGCTCTGAGCACTATGGGACTTCTGAGGTCATCAGTCCCCTAGAACGTAGATCTACTTAAACCTAACTAACCGGAGGGCATCACACACATCCATGCCCGAGGCAGGATTCGAACCTGCGACCGTAGCTGTCGCACGGTTCCAGACTGTAGCGCCTAGAACCGCTCGGCCACCACGGCCGGCGCTACTGCTGTTATCCAGTGGTGCTAATCACTTGCCATCAGTAATGCATTCTAATAGTAAAAAATTCCCAGATTTGGATTACTGATCTGAGTTCCACGACCAGTTTCAGTGGCTAAAGAAATATTTTCAGGAAGTGAAATTTGAACCGAAGTACACTACTGCCCATTAAAATTGCTACACCAAGAAGAAATGCAGATGATAAACGGGTATTCATTGGACAAATATATTATACTAGAACTGACATGTGACTACATTTTCACGCAATGTGGGTGCATAGATCCTGAGAAAGCAGTACCCAGAACAACCACCTCCTGAACCCACCGATTCCATATTCTGCTAACAGTCATTGGATCTCGACCAACGCGAGCAGCAAAGTCGCGATACGATAAACCGCAATCGCGATAGGCTACAATCCGATCTTTATCAAAGTCGGAAACGTGATGGTACGCATTTCTCCTCCTTACATGAGGCATCACAACAACATTTCAGCAGGCAACACCGGTCGACTGCTGTTTGTGTATGAGAAATCGGTTGGAAACTTTCCTCATGTCAGCACGTTGTAGGTGTCGCCACCGGCGCCAGCCTTGTGTGAATGCTCTGAAAAGCTAATCATTTGCATATCACAGCATCTTCATCCAGTCGGTTATATTTCGCGTCTTTAGCACGTCATCTTCGTGGTGTAGCAATTTTAATGGCCAGTAGTGTATAATTTCTTAGACCTTGGAAAGGCAACACAGTATAAACTGATTTTCATACGACTGAACCGACAATGTTTTAGCGAACCGTCTGTCGTTAGCAGCAATTATTACTGAAAGAAGTCTTTCGAATGTCGATTCCATTCACCACAACTGACAGGTGTGATGGTACACTTTCAACTGTGGTAGCAACGAAACCAAAAGTGAATTACTAAATGAACTTGGTACATGTCTTCCGATGTGTAGTGGCGGACCTCAGAGCAAATATTAAAAAGTTTTTAGAAACACCACACTGACACATTATTTTTGTTTAGTCCAAAACTTGGAAAACATGTTGGTTTCAGTTGTTTGAAAATTAACCAAGAATTATAAGTAATTTGCCACTTTAAAAACATTATTTTTCAGCCTAATGTTTAATTAAGTCCCAGACTTTGTCTAGGGTATTGGACGACATCTGATCTCACGCAAGGGTTACGGTCTCGGAAAGATCAGGTCCCGCAGCTGCTAACGCATCTCCTGTACGTTGCTGCGCGCGTATGATAAAGAAACAGATTTCAGGATGAATGAGAAACCCGACAGTAAATCACCGGGAGTTGTTTACGACAGCTTGTTTACATAAAATCAGCGTCATACGCGTGGCGCCATGACGCAGACAGTGGCGCAGGCGGCAAACGAACTCCTGTGTTTGGTGTTCCTCGCGCAGTGCGAACACACAAGGCCGCGAGACCGCATTGTTCATTGTTCATTTGCCTTTCACGCCACAGTGCCACGTCGTCATCGTAATGGCTCCGTTCCGGCACTTCTTAGACCACGCTGTCGTAAAGTGGTTTTAGAGATCCCCTGTGTTACCACTAGAGCTGAAAGTTCTCTGCTTCCCTTTCCAAGAGACCATTGTTCCAGTGGGAAGTTGTGCCAGTTTCCTCAGCAAAAACATTTCACTGCCATATGATAATGAAAGTTTACGTATAGGGCCGGAGTTCGCTTTTCGCTGGCCCCCAGAAGCTTGTGTTTCACAGTCAGGAACGTAGCAGATTGCCCTTGATACGATAAAAGGTCATTGTGTTTTTAAAAGTCAAATGGTTACTGTCATTAACTGTTATTAAATGGCTATGTCATGCTACTACGAGTGAAACTGCTCTGCTCTTCCTGCGAGCTGGATAGAAAAATAGACAATAATCGACTTAAATAAATACAGCTACAGCAGACTATTGGACTTTTCACTCACTTTTATTTTTTGATATGTTTAACACCTGTATGTAAACACTTGTTATACTGTAGGAATTTGTCAAGCAATTATGTATATCTAAGTAAAATGAGTACATGATATATTTAAGCATATATTAACATTGAGGAGTCATGTGGTGCATGGTTAAGACAATGGACGTAAGGGTAGGTGACTGTGTGACATACGGAAGTTTGTGTCGATCCTGGAGGCTTACTCGGATACCCGAAGTGGTTAAAGCGACCCCTCACGAAAGTCGGGAATTCCGGGTTCAAGACCCTGTCTAGCACAAATTTTCATTTGTCACAAACTGGAGTTGTCAATCCTCATTCGCAAAATGCGAATCAACTTCGTAACGAGAGGAAATGACTAATAGTGGTACAAGGCCCCCCTCCACCATGCACCATAGCGCGGCTGGCGAAGTATGTACGAGTGTATAGAAGTAGGTGCAGATGGCGGTCGGACGTGGTCGACCAGAACAGCGACTTAAGTGTATGTCTGCCCCCACGTTCTCAAACAGCCCGTCACTGGAGACTGTCACATCCTAATGACATGATGATGATGATGATGATGATGATGATGATGAAGTCCCATACTCCTTAACAGAGCGTAGGGGAACGATGCGGGAGACGCGCACCGTCGTACTAGACAAGGTCCTAGTGGAGGTGGTTTGCCATTGCCTTCCTCCAAATGACCTACCAATCTGAATATTGCATGATTCGACCAGCCTGCCAATTGGAAAACCAAAATGAGCCCCCTTTCAAACTCTTTTAGGAGCTGCAAACGCGGTCTCACACAAGTATACGACGTCGTCATGAATTAACAGTGATCACTCAACATCTTATGGTGTTCACATCCCGTATACAATGTAGCAAGCTTGGCAACAACGTTCAGCATGACCAACACGAATTCACTCTGGTGGCAATTCTCCCTGTCATAGAGAATTGCGACTGTAATGATTTACATAATTGTCAGAATAAAAATCCGCTTCACCTACCAGTAATTTATTATTTATTGCACGGCTTATTTCGAAGTCTAAAACTTCATCTTCAGGTGCCACAAAATAATTATGGGAATATAAATGTGCGTCAGTCCGGCCAGTCAGTCATGAGGGGTCACACCAATGCCGAATGAATGCAGGGACTGTAAGACCAGCAGCCGGGGCGCGCTACACGAGAATCGACAGGGAAGTCTTATTTACATACTTTTTTACCGGTTGTTTGTACGTTGCAGCTGGGTCATCATGGTCGGAGCGTTATACACATCGTAGAAGGTCACAATGATACTGCAAAGTGGTAAACAAGGAGGTGAGCATGGAGCACCAGCTCCTCGGCCGTCGTGGAATCATTCAGGCAAAACAAATAGCAATAGGTTTATTTAATAGATTTCGTATAGCGGCTGAAGACGTTATGTGGTTGGCAGGTGATGCCTTCAGGCAGCCAAGCTCGCGCGAGCACAACATTGGTGGTTTGCTGGGTGTGTACAGATGCCAGCAGTCGTAGTTGCTTGTGCCAGAGGCCTTGCAGCTGAAGCATCACCAGCAGCTTACCAGTAGCAAATGCGAGTGCTGCTGAACACCAACAACCGCCAGCAGTAGGTCTGGAACAAGGTGTCCTCGGGTGCAGTCTGTGAACCAAGAACCGCTGGGTGACTTCGTAGAGTCAGTCGAAATCAGCCAACAGTAGTCCGCCACCTGGAAGGTACCAGTTCCAGCATCAGGTTTATGTACAGCCCTTAGACTCGTGGCTGGTGGAGGTAGTCCCAAGTAGTAGTTGAGGCCAGCTTAGCAATACACTTACATTTATGTACACTTCCCATTCTATTTTTTCATCTGCTAACACATCCAGTTCACAATGTTCGATCAGTGGCATACTTAATGACTAATGATTTGGTAAAGATGATGTACTCAACTGTTATATGTTTTACAGAGAATTAAGGAGGGTGAGGGGCTTATCTGCCATAAGCTGTAGAGATGAGAGTCCCAGTGGAGATGGAACTTGAAGTTGAAAATTCTATTCCACGACTTTGTGGTGGTAATTTCGCGATATTGTTGCACATGCTGCAGCATTTGCTCCACACTTATATGCCACTTCTGTGCTGCTATCAGCTAGTCCAGGGAGGTTGGTTTCTTAGGTACCGTTCAGATAAGTCAGGTTTTGGGTAGAAACTATGTCTACAGGTTTGGCAGGCCAGTATAGTAATGGATATGTTATGTCTGGCGTCGCAGCCCCTGAATTGCAACAAAATCACAGATCAATTAAGTGACCTACATAAACATCCTCAAAATAATCAGTGATAGATTAACAATTATTTACTGTACACATTATCACTCAAAATACCGAAATTATTTTCTTCGTCGTTTGTAAAATACTCTCATACTTTTGTTCCTATGGTACGTGACAATAAAAACATGCACAAAAAATAACACTACTACTTTCGTGTCCTCAACAGGTACGGCAGTATGCACGTAGCCTACGCAGGTGCGGCTGGTTTCTCCTTCTTCTTTCTGTCGCCTCCACTCTATCGTTGAGTGTGCTGCTGGTACTAGTGACAATGAATCTGGTGTACACCTAAAATGATGTGTGCGTCCGACATGCGAAATGGTCATATATGACGCCGACTACAATTTGACATCCGCAAGTGCAGTGATCTCAATACCGGATGATAAATTTCTTCATTTCCCCTTTTGTCTTTTTGTGTTCTATGGGTTTATCAGTGCTACCTACTGACCTACATGATACTCCTGTAGCTTATCATTCCACTTCCTCATCCTCTTTTGACTTTTGACAGCACTAACATATCACAGTTCAATTTCTCCGCGTAATCATTAAATAATTTCTCTTCGCTCACTCCACGGCGCTGATAGCGTTGTATGCCGGTTGACTACATTGCTCGATGTCTCTGGTTACTTCTGACGTCAGTTATAGGGGGACAGCATGGTCTGAGTGAGTGTTTCAGACGCCGTAGTAGATCGTGATGACGTTTCAAGATTGCAGACAGGGCAGTAAGCACGGAGAACCAGCTCCTCGGCCGTTGTGGAATCACACAGGCAGTGGGAATAACAACAGGTTTATTTAACTGACGTCATCTCGATGGCGTTCAGTTAGCCGACCTCATGTCAGAGCAACACCTGTGGTGTCCTGGCTGTCCACAGACGCCAACAATCGGAATCACTTGCATCAGTGGCATTGCAGCTGAAGCAGTGCCAACAGCTTGCCAATAGCAAAGGCTTGGACGCACCAGACGCTGACAGCTGGCGGTAGTTAGAAAAGATGTGCTCTCAGATGTGGTCTGTGAACCAAGGAACATGGGGTGGTGACCTGGAGTGGGCTGAAGTCAGCCAGCAGTAGACTGCCAGTTGGAAGGCACTAGTTGAGCACCCAGTAGCATCAGGGTAGGGTACAGCTCATAGACCTGTGGGTAGTGGAGACTGTCCGGTAGTGGTCGAGACTGGAAACCCACATCATAACGATGACAGGCATGGAGTATTCTCAGGATAATCTGCGGCTGCCAACAGGTACTGCTTGGTAATATCAGGCCATAATTATGGCCACGTGTTCTGGCCCAATAGTGACAGGACAGCACTTTCGATCACACAGACCACGGAAGCGGTACAGCGCCAGGCCTAATGTTGTAATCCAGGTCACCATTGGAGTGTCCCGACCCTCGTGCTTATAATTAAACTGATGGTGCTCCGACTGCTGAGGTGCGGGTTGCATACATCGTACGATGCTGGAACATCATAAGTACGTTCATTAATCAGTGTGCTCGAAGATTATACTGAAGAAGAATGATAGTTCCACTTCCTGCCACCAGGTGACAGTACGGCGCTGCAAGTAGTCACAGTGTGTTATGGGTGCAGGAAAGAGGAGGAACGAACAAACACATGATGACGGTGGTTCTGCCACATTTATTACGATATACACTCCTGGAAATTGAAATAAGAACACCGTGAATTCATTGTCCCAGGAAGGGGAAACTTTATTGACACATTCCTGGGGTCAGATACATCACATGATCACACTGACAGAACCACAGGCACATAGACACAGGCAACAGAGCATGCACAATGTCGGCACTAGTACAGTGTATATCCACCTTTCGCAGCAATGCAGGCTGCTATTCTCCCATGGAGACGATCGTAGAGATGCTGGATGTAGTCCTGTGGAACGGCTTGCCATGCCATTTCCACCTGGCGCCTCAGTTGGACCAGCGTTCGTGCTGGACGTGCAGACCCGTGAGACGACGCTTCATCCAGTCCCAAACATGCTCAATGGGGGACAGATCCGGAGATCTTGCTGGCCAGGGTAGTTGACTTACACCTTCTAGAGCACGTTGGGTGGCACGGGATACATGCGGACGTGCATTGTCCTGTTGGAACAGCAAGTTCCCTTGCCGGTCTAGGAATGGTAGAACGATGGGTTCGATGACGGTTTGGATGTACCGTGCACTATTCAGTGTCCCCTCGACGATCACCAGTGGTGTACAGCCAGTGTAGGAGATCGCTCCCCACACCATGATGCCGGGTGTTGGCCCTGTGTGCCTCGGTCGTATGCAGTCCTGATTGTGGCGCTCACCTGCACGGCGCCAAACACGCATACGACCATCATTGGCACCAAGGCAGAAGCGACTCTCATCGCTGAAGACGACACGTCTCCATTCGTCCCTCCATTCACGCCTGTCGCGACACCACTGGAGGCGGGCTGCACGATGTTGGGGCGTGAGCGGAAGACGGCCTAACGGTGTGCGGGACCGTAGCCCAGCTTCATGGAGACGGTTGCGAATGGTCCTCGCCGATACCCCAGAAGCAACAGTGTCCCTAATTTGCTGGGAAGTGGCGGTGCGGTCCCCTACGGCACTGCGTAGGATCCTACGGTCTTGGCGTGCATCCGTGCGTCGCTGCGGTCCGGTCCCAGGTCGACGGGCACGTGCACCTTCCGCCGACCACTGGCGACAACATCGATGTACTGTGGAGACCTCACGCCCCACGTGTTGAGCAATTCGGCGGTACGTCCACCCGGCCTCCCGCATGCCCACTATACGCCCTCGCTCAAAGTCCGTCAACTGCACATACGGTTCACGTCCACGCTGTCGCGGCATGCTACCAGTGTTAAAGACTGCGATGGAGCTCCGTATGCCACGGCAAACTGGCTGACACTGACGGCGGCGGTGCACAAATGCTGCGCAGCTAGCGCCATTCGACGGCCAACACCGCGGTTCCTGGTGTGTCCGCTGTGCCGTGAGTGTGATCATTGCTTGTGCAGCCCTCTCGCAGTGTCCGGAGCAAGTATGGTGGGTCTGACACACCGGTGTCAATGTGTTCTTTTTTCCATTTCCAGGAGTGTAGTTACAAGATACATGTGTTCAGATTGCTCTCCCGACTCATCAAAATGCTGTATCCGTAACACAGCGTAGTCGCCAGTTGCTTACAGCATATCCAGTGTAATCAGAGCGATGTGTTTTCATACGCAATCCTTCGGATCAAGAAAAGTCCAGATATGACACTGATAGACACCCCTCATAACCAGAAGTCACATAGGTTAGGATCCGGAAGGCCATACATTTTGAAATTTCTTAGAGATGATGCGATAGTTACCGAAGGTTTTTAGAAGCAAATCTTTCATCTGTCAAGCGACGTGTGATGCATTCTTACAAAGCTGGAATCACATGTTGCACGTGGAAGCCCTTATAAAATTCAAATGTCACTGTACGCCTAACAGACCTGAGAGCTGTCATCTACTCGAAGGAAAACGAACTAAAAATGAAGGAGCGTGTGCAACCACGCCACACAGTAACATAAGTTGAGTGCAGTGGATGTTCCTGTAGAACACGTGGCCGAGTAGAAGCTCATATGCGACAGTTCTGTGCATTCACGGAACTGTGCAGAACAAAATGTACCTGGTCCTCCCAAAGAATATTTCCAGCCACATATCACCCACTTCCATGCATTGCAAAAAACGGAGGGCATAGTCATAGCGTTGTAGCATATCTTGCGGCTTCATTTGGTGCAATTGGTGAATCTTGTAGGGACGCCAGTATAGCATCCGAGGCAAAATCTTTTGAACTGTTGACCAGGGGAAAGACAGTTTTCGTATTGCAACTCGAGAACTGGCTGCAGAATTTGAAGCATTTGCTGCACGATCAGCTATAGCTACATCCACTTCAACAACAACAGCCTTGGGAATGGGCCGCCTCCCTGTCCCTGCTGCACTACCTAAGGTACCTGTTTCTTCAAATTTCTGATCATAATTTTTAGCTCATTTATTGATATGGTGCCTCTTCTGTTTCTGTTGGCGATATTCCCGCAATGCAGCACTGCCATTGCTGGCGTCCTGATAACACAACTTTACCAGTTGTGCATGATCCTCCTTCTCGATGGTTATTGTGTTCGCTACGGAAAACTTCACCCTTCTTAATCCTTACACAATCAGTCACTTCACCGAGCGACGTGGCGCAGTGGTTAGCACACTGGACTCGCATTCGGGAGGACGACGGTTCAATCCCGCGTCCGGCCATCCTGATTTTGGTTTTCCGTGATTTCCCTAAATCGCTTCACGCAAATGCCGGGATGGTTCCTTTGAAAGGGCACGGCCGACTTCCTTCCCCGTCCTTCCCTAAACCGATGACCTCGCTGTTTGGTCTCTTCCCCCAAACAACCCAACCCCCTCCCCCCCCCCCCCAGTCACTTCACAAAAGAAATCAACATACGTTACCAACCGTCAAACAGCATGCTGACATCAAAACAGGAAACATTTCACATTTTGACTGCTTACAGCGCCATATTCTACCCTGTGGGCTGAAAGTGGAAGTTATTTTTTTAGCATACTCCGCGAGCGCGCCGATTAATGAACATACGTTATAATTTTACAGAATACTGCGATGAATACAGGCCGCACTGCAGTACTCGGAGCACCGTCAGTTTAATTACAAATTGTATCGTGATGTGCCACCCATATTCTTGTCGTGGCAGTACTGGTAGGGCTCGCTTTTGTAACTTACTTGATGGCAGACCTTTGTCTCGTCACCTCACCACACTTCTAGCTGATCCCGGCGGATGTTCGAGTCCTCCCTCGGGCAAGGGTGTGTGTGTTTGTCCTTAGGATGATTAGGGTTAAGTAATGTGTAAGCTTAGAGACTGATGACCTTAGCAGTTAAGTCCCATAAGATTTCACACACATTTGAACATTTTTGAACACTTCCAGCGAAATGCGGTGGTAGCTTTCTCGCTCGCCTGGCCGCAAGATACTGACGCCATTTTGGACAGGGTGGCATAACAACATGAACTTAGTCCCCTCGCGTCTCCAGGATGGTTGACTTGTTTTGTCAGGCAGTGCTTTTGTTTTTAGCTATGTCAAAATAGAGACCGGATGTCCGGTAGTTTTTTGAGTTGTAGTGTAGCACCGAAAGGAAGCTGTATCGCCTTCAGTCCGTGGGTAGATATATACGGACTTTAAAAATACACGTCGCGAAATTAATAACTAGTTTTTAGAGCTAAATCGCATCACACTCCTCTTGCAATGCCACTTAGGATGGTTTAAAGATATCACTCAGCAGAATGACAAAGAATGTCTCTAAATGTAGCTACGAAGATTGTACATCACGTACAAGAATCGTGTATAAGAAGTGAAGTACACATTTGTGTGTTTTTAACTGCTTTTTAAAAATTGCATGAACAAGAATCCTAATATGTGTTATCAATTTTTTTCTTCTACCGATTAAGACCTGAAGGACTGCTATGTGCAACATAAAAATTTTAAAGAAAATAAAAATTTAAACAATATAATTTAGCCGGCCGGAGTGGCCGAGCGGTTGTAGGCGCTTCAGTCTGGAATCGCGCGACCGCTACGGTCGCAGGTTCGAATCCTGCCTCGGGCAAGGATGTGTGTGATGTCCTTAGGTTAGTTAGGTTTAAGTAGTTCTGAGTTCTAGGGGACTGATGACCTCAGAAGTTAAGTCCCATAGTGCTCAGAGCCATTTGAACCAATATCATTTAGAACGTAGTTATGTGTAACAACAATCAAACAAATGATGAAAACATTTTTCTTTATTTATTTTATATTACGTACATATAGCTTGTGCGGGCAGTCAGATGCTGCATGTGGAGGAAGAGTGATCTTCACGTTATTTAAAAAGATGTCGTGAAATGTTATTTTAAAGGTGAGGGGCAAAAAAATAAATAAGTGCTGTGTAAGAGCAGCGGAATTCATGTAGAACTATTATTTTGGTTCAACAAAAAGTGCTTTGATTCATTTGACAAAACGCATTTATTACCTGCATATCCATAGTTAATAAGTTTTCGATAACATGCTATTCGCTGTTTTATAAGGCCATAGAGTCTTTTCATTAACTTTAAAACAGATCATTAGTATTTACAGCGTATGAATACTATGAAAAGGAAAGATGCTGTACTCTGTATGGGGGATTCGAGGAAGTGACACTAACTCCGAAACCACGGAGACTGGCTGTTTGAAATTCCCTCGCTCTTGATCAGCCGGAGCTATTCGGAAGCTCCGATTAAAATGGCGTAAAAGCTGGAAAAAACTGCTCGGATACCAATAGCATGGAAAAGTGAATGCTACTGTTTAAATTTAAAAAAATAGTTCAAATGGCTGTAAGCACTATAGGACTTAACATCTGAGGGCATCAGTCCCCTAGACTTAGAACTACTTAAACCTAACTAACCTAAGGACATCACACACATCCATGCCCGAGGCAGAATTCGAACCTGCGACCGTAGCAGCCGCGCGGTTCCAGACTGAAGCGCCTAGAACCGCTCGCCACAGGGGCCGTCCATGGAGACGTTCGGAGGTGCAATTTACCCAGCAGTGGCTGTAAAACGGCTGGTAATAATACTCAACTAACCAATTTCGAATTCACTGCAGAATTTTTAAAAAAGAATTTTCTCACAATTGCGTACACAACCACTACCAGACAGTTGACATGAAAGTTTTATAGATGCGGTGCTCCGTCAAACTATAAAATATCTACTATGATAAAACCGATTCTACGGACACAGTTACAGTGACCTTCTTCTGGGTCTACTGGTATATTTCGTTGTCTACTGTCCGTTATATTTCGTCGCGACTACTCCACTAAACACAGCATTACGTCACAATTTTAAAACCTTTTACATTATTGGTCTCCTATGACGTACCACTATACCTGATGTCCCCTGAGGAAAACAAGAACCAACACACCACTGACTGCACACAAACCGATAGCTGTATGTGGCGATAAACAACAGATCCCCTCTCTCTCCACTACAGGAAACTAGTAGCAATAAAATTTTCCCATTTCTTCCGTCAGAGGAGACAAATAATATCGACCACGGACATCAAGTACACCATTAGACTCAAAGAAAAGGCACTGTAAGCGTGGACGAAACGTCGGTTTTATCCAGTGTTAATTATTTCAGAATATTACGCGGCAGCATGCGCAGAAGACTTTCATGTTATCCATTTTGTTTATTTGCAAACAGTCGTCCATTAGACACACACATTGTAGAAACCATCATAACACGTGCTAACGCCACACAGCAACGTGTGTAATAAAATATCCAAACTTTGATGAAACAGCGTTGACTGTTTACATCACAATACGGCTCTTAATGTCGTGCGTAAGGCCTCTTAATGCTGCAGAGAAGTGGTGTTGCGTAAAACACACATACAATGACGAGGAACGCGATGAAATATAAGCGTGTCAACGAGCAATGAAAAACATACTACACAAGAAAAGCCCAAGAAATAAACTACGTAGTGTACATTACATATGATTGATTGCGTAACAAATAGAGAATGCATCACTGACGGTAATACACAAGTAGACTTGAAACATAAATGGTGAATAACTTACAGTAGTCGGTTTTTAATAAAACTAGTTACTCAGTCACTGGGAAGAGACTGCCAAGGCACTAACATAGTACAGTACAAGTGTGAAATGAACATTTTAATGAAAAATGGGTGCATTCATCGGTAAATGTGTGGTAAGGTAATAGATGTTTCTTATTGAATATCACAGTAGAGGAAAACAAACATTTTACTGTACTGTGGACCTGGACTTCAAATTTTTGTATAAGCTAACATGTTTCAGCGATCTCCGAGTTGCGATATCTCGTGTCGGGTAATAGGAGCGTCTATGAATCATTCGCAATAAGACTGGAGGTGCCGGTATCGGTGTCGACATGTTTTCTCCAGTTCTGCAGCAACAGTCAACCATCAGCTCAACAGAGCATACACAAAAGGGTGATCTGCCGGCCGCGGTGGTCTCGCGGTTCTAGGCGCGCAGTCCGGAACCGTGCGACTGCTACGGTCGCAGGTTCGAATCCTGCCTCGGGCATGGATGTTTGTGATGTCCTTAGGTTAGTTAGGTTTAAGTAGTTCTAAGTTCTAGGGGACTAATGACCACAGCAGTTGAGTCCCATAGTGCTCAGAGCCATTTGAACAAAAGGGTGATCCCTTCCTGTGAAAGAATGCCGTTGTCGTCCTCCAATCAAGTATGTTGTTACATAGCGTCTGACATGAACTAATATAATGAGGAGACCACTCTTCGGATTCACGCCGCCATCTTCCCTGTTTTTAATTTCGGAGAGGAAAGAGAGGGAGGGATACAGCTCCTGAATGGTTTGATTCAGCCCGCCACCATTTCGTATATTGCACCAATCTCTTCTTCTAAGAGAAGTACTTACAGTTAACGTCCTCAGTTATTTTTTGTATTTTCCAATCTCTGTCTTCCCCTACAGTTTTCTCCTGTGTAACGCCCTCTGGTATCATGAAAGTCATTCCCCAGCGTCTTAACATATGTCCTATCATCCTATGTGTAGCGTTTTCCAAAAATTCCTTTCCCCTTCATTTCTTGCATTAGCAGTCTGCTTAATTTTGAGCATTCTTGAGGCAGTTTGATTCTCTTCTCTTTCTTATTTCCTCACAAACTATTATTACATTCTATACAATATTGCACTGCAGATTTGCATTCTCAGACTTTCTTTCCCAACACCTGAGTTATTTTTTTGCTTTGTAGGGTACAGGGATTTGCTTTCGAATTTTAATCACATTTTCTGAGCAGCATGCATTCCTTTTTTAGCACTGGGTGAACTGTTTTCAATCTATACAGTGGTTACAGTAGAAAGATAGTCACAAAACTAAACAACAAAATGTAAAGTAAAACAAAACCAGAAAGCACAAAACCACTGACAATATTATAACAGACCCAAACATAATCACAAACATTCAGTAGCATAGCGACTACACAGAATAATTAGGAAAATATAACAGAAAACACAATGTGATTTACAGTGACTTACAAACACAGACTCACACATAAAATCACCAACATTTTCAAAAACAGGGAGTAAACATAGCATATACAACAGGTATTTCTATCGAAAACTATACCCCAAAAATACAAAAAGCAGAAACGTATACAAGAGAGGAGGTACATATCAATTACATCAGTGATGGCAGATAGAAAGACAAAGAGGCAGAATATTTGATGTTAGGTACAAAGAACACATGAGTGCCTGGAAGTCTGGGCAAACCACACCACATCTGCAGATCACACACTCACAAATCAATCACTAGAGCAGAAGAACATGAAAATAATTACAATCAACAATAAAAAACACCCCCTAACCCTGCAAGAAAATTATCACGTACAGAATACTAAAGCAGAAATTAACACATACAGAATACCAATGCAGAGAGGAAAACCCTGTTGAATGATCAAGCACACATGCCAAACAACTAATTGTTTATACTAACAGATAAAGTAACAGAGTAAACTACAACAGAGGACTGTGATTATAATTAGAATAATACCACGAAACTCTTTTCCACTCATTTTTCCATTAACCTCTCCACAAAATATTTAAACCAAAACTCAAATCAGCTGAACACCAAAACTTTCAACCATTCCCTGACAGATATTTCATTCATATTCAACATGTACAACTCATACTGAATAACCAAAATCAACGCCACCCCACAGAAAATTCATGCATATGTACTTTCTCTCTCTCTCTCTCTCTCTCTCTCTCTCTCTCCCTCCCTCCCTCCCTCTCTCTCTCTCACACACACACACACACACACACACACACACGCACACACTCTGTATCATTCTAGATTCCACTAGTTATGCCTTAAAGTGAAAAACGTGAAAGATGTCTGGGAGAAGTAAAATACAGTGCAGCAAGAAAAGGGTGTTTTTGTTTACAAAAAAACATATATCTGTGCGTGCTGCGGAGGAGGACCACGCAAATTCGTTAATAAAGTTAAATTTTGTACTGGGATACATTTTCACTGGAGGCCACGGTTTTCGAGTTACTGAAGAAAAACGCATTTTCGGTCACTTTTCAACATTTTTCTTGAATGATTCTAAAAATATGGCCTCTAGCAAAAACGCATACCAGTACAAAATTTAACTACAATTTTGTACATGGCTGTTATACGGCAACCGTATACTAGTCTCAGCATAGGATTAAACGCCAACCGGTTGCACATAAGCGGTAGGTACATTGACCTAGGTTTAGACATATACTAGGGGTGTCCTCATCAGAAAGAATGTTACTAAATCAGCAATTTACCTTCCGTTTATGTGCAACCGGTTGGCTTTTTAACCCTACGTTGAAATTTAATTACATTACTTTCCCTATAAAAATATCCTGTTCATTTTTTCTATAGGACTAATAGTTTGCTTGTAGCAGGTCAGAGAATATGACATGTTTGCATGTGGCATTTGAAGGCAATGTGGGTTGCATAAAACCCAGCAGTAGGGCAGCTGAATTATCCCGTATAAGTCATCTGGTGTCCCCCGTCCATTTTATGTAATAAATTAAGATCATTCACAATATCCTGGAATGGGTGACCAATGTACTTATTGTAAGTGATGATTGTTGGTTTAGTATAATTGTTTGTATGGTAGGCACTTTTTTGTTCACTGTGTTTTTTGGAAGTTCCTCCCAGTCTGACGTACATACAGGCCTTTGCGTGTACGACACACTATTTTGGAAACGCGTGATTACGTTGATTTATCTATCCCTGCGATCGTTCGTGCCTTGGTGTGTGTGGCTGTGTGTTATGTGTTGTGAAAGTGATGTTAACGTTGCGCTGTCTGAGGTACCTGTTTTATCCGAATCTACGTACCACTGCCCTCTGACTAAAGTCTGTAAAGGTCGCCATGTTCTATAATTTATATGTAACTTAACGGCCCGCCAAGAAAGTCAGAAAAATCCGCGTTGAACCGAGATTTCCTTCACGTCAGCGAAGGAAGATCTGCACAAGGACTACCACATCAATACGCACGCACAGCGTAGATACCATTTGCGCAGACGAAGTTGATGCTCGGTACGGTGGCTGATGGGAGCTCTGTGCGTTTAGTACGACGCGAAATGCTTTTACAGTTGATCTGGATTATTTCAGTTTTGTCTGTGCAACAGTAAATACACAAATTTTCAAATTTAGTGGATCCACGAACATTCCGGAAAAAAAAATCAGTGATGAATGCCGTGCGTTTAATGAAGAATGAATAAACGGTGTGTTTATCGTGTCGACGATAGCTGTGTTTAAGAAATAAAATCTGAAATGAGATTACGAAATTAAACATAGATAATTTGGCTGCAAGTTTTTCAAGGAAATGGAAGAACGCACAATAAAAAAAAAATCTGCAGAGTGTGTGAAAAGGATGAAGAAGCAACAAAATCATTTACAAAGCAATCAGCTCTTCAGTGTGGTGCTACAGAAGCAAGTTGCACGGTAGCACGTAAGATTGCTGAACGCAACAAAGCCTTTTCGAATGGCGAGTTTATTAAGCAGTGTACAGTAGTGTGTGCAAGCGTATTGTGGCCTGGAGCTACTCAACTTTATCCGTAGAATTAAAGAAAATATTGGCATCACAGCGAAGTTACTTGGCCTGGAATCAATTACAGATAAAATAACTGGTCATAACTGCTGTGCTCTGAATTGTGTGGAGAGAAGAGGCTTGTCCTGGAACGAAATTGTAAGCGTTATAACAGATGGCTCTGAGGTATCAGTGGGAACAATGTGGATATGGTACAGCTTTTAAAAAACTAGTTACAAGCACAAGACAAAGAAATTGATATGTTTTCATTGCATTTTGCATCAGTAGAGCGTTTATAAAGCTGCACTAGTCATAAAGCTTTTGGTAGATTCTGTTGTTGGTGAATTGAAGACAATCAGAATATGGGCACTCCACCATCGACAGTTCAGATCTCTTTTTGAGGATATAAGGGAAGAGTATGACGCTCTAATTTACCACAACAGTGTTATGTAGTCGAGCCTGGGCAAAGTATTAACAAGACTGTGGGTGTTGCAGAATAGTCATTTTATTTCTGGACACGAAGAAATTATCTCATGAATGTATTACAAAAGTAGGGTGTGAGAAGTGGAGATATGAAATGATGCTTGCAGCTGATATATTTGAGAAATTGTATGAACTGGATGCGACATTACAGAGAAAGGGGTTATTTTCGCATGAAATGCAGACGCATGTGAAGCAGGTAAAGCAGAATCAGGTCTATTTGTAAGGCAAGCAGGCGAAGGTAATTTCGTTTCTTTCCTTCTACTACCAAAGCAAAAATGTGCTTGAAACTCTATCTACTAAGATTAGGGGCCGCCTGCAGAGTCTGGAGATGATTTCTGTAGAAGATATTAGGACTTTACGAAAACTAGCCTCAATTCAGTTTACTGTCTTGTCCCATCACTGTTGATATTGACACTGTACCTGTGGAGGGGCAGCTTGAACGTAATGACGGGTTGTCTAATCACACCGTCGAAAAAATGTTTAATGCTGTGACATTAGTTGACTTTTATAAATATTTGTCAACTGATAAATTTTCATGGTTGAAGAATTTTGCTGGAAATATGTTCTCCATATTTGGGCCTATATATGATCGTGAGCAAAGTTTTTTTCCCTTGAAGTCTAGCAAGAATAGATATCGATGCTCTTTGACGGAGACAAACTTTGCAGGCTGTGATGACAATTGCGACCGAAAACTCACTGGTGATTACAAAGAATTGTAGAAAAGTGTGATTGGATACATCTGTCTCATTAAACTGGTTCTAAAGTTAAATGGACTTGCAGATGTGGATGATATGAAATTGGCAAAATTAGTAAACTGAATAAAACTACGACTGTTTAATTTATGTCTATTGGTTTTTATCGTACAGTTTATAATTTTTCTGAAATGCAAAGTTAACTATAGAATGCAAGAATTTTAAAAGGTGGGGCCCTCCGCTAACCTCCGATTGCACAAAGTGCCACCCGAGCCAAAACAACTGCCCACCCCTGTCTTAGATACAATCCCGCCAGGAGCTCAAGACACACTTTAATACTGTTTACGACGTTAGCAGCTCGCCTCGGGTCGTAGTAATTTTCCTGATCATGCCGTTGTAATAGAGGTTCAAAAATGGTTCAAATGGCTCTGAGCACTATGGTACTCAACTGCTGAGGTCATTAGTCCCCTAGAACTTAGAACTAGTTAAACCTAACTAACCTAAAGACATCACAAACACCCATGCCCGAGGCAGGATTCGAACCTGCGACCGTAGCGGTCTTGCGGTTCCAGACTGCAGCGCCTTTAACCGCACGGCCACTTCGGCCGGCAAGTATTTTTGCCACCTAAATGGCTGGCTCTGATGCGACTTAACTTCTGCGGTCATGAGTCGCCTAGAACTTAGAACTAATTAAACCTAACTAACCTAAGGACATCACACACATCCATGCCCGAGGCAGGATTCGAACCTGCGACCGTAGCGGCCGCGCGGTTCCAGACTGTAGCGCCTTTAACCGCTTGGCCACCACGGCCGGCTGTAATAGAGGGTGACTTCGACTTGCCAGGTATAGATTGGGAGTGTTATGCCATCAAAACTGGTGCCAGAGACAGGGAATCGTGTGGAATTGTTCTGGGTGTTCTGTCCGAAAATTACCTTGAGAAGATAGAGAACCAACTCGTGAGGGTAGCGTCGTAGACCTCGTGTCAACAAACAGACGTGAATATATCGAATCAGTTACCGTAGAGGAAGGTATCAGTGATCATAAGGCTGTTATAGCATCTATGACGACGGGTCCTACAAGGAGTGTTAAGAAAGGTAGGAAGATATATCTGCTCAGCAAGGGTGACAGGATACAAATTTCAGAATAACTCAGCAGTCAGCATCAAAGATTCTGTGATGAACGAAGATGTGGAGAACGAATGGAAAGCATTCAAAGGCATCGTTCAATATGCCCTAGACAAATATGCTCCGAGTAAGGTTTCAAGGGATGGGAAAGATCCGCCATGGTTTAATAACCGCGTTAGAAAAGCGCCGCTGCGCCTGATTAGCCGAGCGGTCTAGGGCGCTGCAGTCATAGACTGTGCGGCTGGTCCCGGCGGAGGTTCGAGTCCTCCCTCGGGCATGGGTGTGTGTTTTTGTTCTTAGGATAATTTAGGTTAAGTAGTGTGTAAGCTTAGGGGATAATGACCTTAGCAGTTAAGTCCCATAAGATTTCACACACATTTGAACATTTAGTAAAGCACTACGTAAACAAGGAGTACTTTATCTTGGATTCAAGAGAAGTAAAAACCTAGCTGACAAACAAAAGCTGAACGAAGCGAAAGAGATTTTGTCGTATGTTAAATCAGTAAGTGAGTCAAAATCATCTATTCATTCTCTCAGCGACCACACCGGCACAGAAACGGAAGATAGCAGAGAGAAGCCCGAAATACTGAATTCGGTCTTCCGAAGTTGTTTCACAGCGGACGATCGTAATATGTCCCTCCTTTCAATCGTCGTGCGAACGTCGAAATGGCAGATATTGAGATAACCGATCGCGGAATTGAAAAGCAGCTACAATCGCTTAGTAGTGGAAAGGCTTCAGGACCAGATGAGATACCTATAAGATTCTATAATGATTATGCGAAAGAACATGGTCCCCTTCTAGCAGTAATTTCTCGTAGATCGCTTGAGCAAAGAAAGGTATCTAACGACTGGAAGAAAGCGCAGATCATTCCCGTTTTTAAGAAATGCCGGAAGACAGATCCACACAATTATAGACCTATATCTTTGACGTCAATATGTCGTAGAATCAAGGAACATATTTTATGCTCAAGAATTATGACTTTCTTGGAAAATGAACAGCTCCTCTAAAAAATTAACAAGGATTCCGCAAACAGAGATCCTGCGAAACTCAACTATCTCTGTTCGTCCATGAGATCCACAGTGCAGGTGACAACGGCGCTCAGGTTGGTGCCGTATTCCTTGATTTCAGTGAGGCATTTGACACCGTCCCGCATTGCCGTTTAATGAAAAAATACGAGCTTACGGAGTATCGGAGCAGATCTGCGATTGGATTCAAGACTTCCTTGCAGATAGAACTCAACACGTCGCTCTTAACGGAACTAAATCGACAGATTTAAAGGTAATATCCGGAGTACCACAGAGAAGTGTGATAGGATCGTTGCTGTTTACAATATATATTACTGATCAAGTAGAAAGTGTCGGATGCTCTTTAAGCTATTCGCAGATGATGCACTTGTTTATGCCAAAGTAGCAACGCCAGAAAATAGTAAGAATTTGCAGAACGACCTGCAGAGAATTGATGAATGGTGCAGGCTCTGGTAGTTGGCCCTAAAAGTAAATAAATGTAACATATTGCGTATACATAGGAAAAGAAATCCACTACTGTACAGCTACACTATTCATGACAAACAGCTAGAGACAGCTTCTGCTGTAAAGTATCTAGGCGTAACTATTCAGAGCGACCTTAAGTGGAATGACCATATAAAACAGATAGTGGGAAAAGGAGACACCAGACACAGATTCATCGCAAGAATCTTAAGGAAATGTAACTCATCCATGAAAGAAGTAGCTTATAAGGCGCTTGTTCGCCCGATTCTTGAGTATTGTTCATCTATCTGGGATCCCTATCAGGTAGGGCTGATAGAGGAAATAGAGAAGATCCAACTAAGAGCGGCTCGTTTCGTCACGGGATCGTTTAGCTGGCGAGAGAGCGTTACGGAGATGCTAAACAAACTCCACTGGCAGACGTTACAAGAGAGACGTTGTGCATCGCGGAGAGATTTACTATTGAAATTTCGGGATAGCACTTATCAGGAGGAGTCAAACAACATACACTACTGGCCATTAAAATTGCTACACCACGAAGATCACGTGCTACAGACGCGAAATTTAATCGACAGGAAGAAGATGCTGTGATATGCAAACCATTAGCTTTTCAGAGCATTCACACAAGGTTGGCGCCGGTGGTGACACCTATAACGTGCTGACATGAGGAAAGTCTCCAACCGATTCGTACACAAACAGCAGCTGACCGGCGTTGCCTGGTGAAACGTTGTCGTAATGCCTCGTGTGAGGAGGAGAAATGCGTACTGTCACGGTTCCGACGTAGATAAAGGTCGGATTGTAGCCTATCGCGATTGCGGTTTATCGTATCGCGACATTGCTGCTCGCGTTGGTCGAGATACAATGACTGTTAGCAGAATATGGAATCGGTGGGTTCAGGATGGTAATACGGAACGCCGTGCTAGATCCCAACGGCCTCGTATCACTAGCAGTCGAGATGACAGCCATCTTATCCGAATGGGTTTAACGGATCGTGTAGCCACGTCTCGATCCCTGAGTCAACAGATGGGGACATTTTCAAGACAACAACCATTTCCACGAACAGTTCGACGACGTTTGCAGCAGCATGGACATGTCAGTTCTAGTATAATATATTTCTCCAATGAATACCCGTTTATCATCTGCTTCTCTTCTTGGTGTAGCAATTTTATTGGCCAGTAGTGTATTACTCCCCCCCCCCCCCCACATATATCTCGCGTATTGACCACGAGGACAAAATTCGAGAAATTAGAGCCAATACAGAGGCTTACCGATAGTCATTCTTCCCACGCACTATTCGCGAGTGGAAGAGGGTTGGAGGGATCAGATAGTGGTACCGGAAGTACACTCCGCCACACACCATTAGGTGGCAAGCGGCGTGTGATGTAGATGTAGGCCGGGCGGGTGAGGGAGGGTTGTACGCGCTCCTGAGCAGCGTACTGGCAAGGCGATGGTGGAGAGCGTGCCCGTGACCTGTTGGGGCGCTGCAGACAAGTGCCGGCGGCACGCACAGCCACGCCACGCCGTGGTGTGTGCTGTGGGTGTGGGTGAGGGGAATGCCGAGCAGGCCGAGGTGTGGGAGGAGGTGGCGGGCCGCGTGCCGAGCAGGTGGCCAAGGCCGCAGCTGGCGGCTCTGACGCAACGCCACGCAACGTACGACACGAACGTGCAGCGTACGTGCCGCGGCACACACGGGGCAACGAGCGGCTGTACGCGCCAGTGACGCCCCTTTCGTGTCTGAGGTCGTCAGATGTCAGTTTACCACGGAAGCACCCATTCCGACCCACGTTCGCTGACCAGGTGTCACGAGGTGACCTACTCTGGCCATCTCTACTTTTTTTATTTACGCAGCAGTCGAAGGTCAGTGTCCGGACATAAATTTCCTCAAGCACGAAAAAAAACTCGAAAAAATCTGTTATGAAAATTTCCGAGTGCTGTTAAGTATAAAAAAATTTCGAACCAATAACGGATCCAACAAAAGAAGAATTTAAACGATGTGTTCAAATTATTCTCTGGGCAGCTCTTTTGTAGCTCGCAATTTGATAAGGGTTGATCACAATAAGAGAATTTCAATTTAAAAAATTCGTTAATTAATCTCCAGGTAGCTGGTTCAATTGTCGCTTGACGCCATCTTCTTCTTTATTATTATTTGAATTCTATATTTATTTTCACATTAAAATTAATAAACACTGAATCCAAATTTCTTGCTTATCCGATAATAAATTAAGGTTTGATGTACAAGTTTGAAACGTGTTATTGACTTTCAATATCACGTTTCCGTTTCTTGTAACCTCTGGAAACAAGAGAGTATTCTATTCTCTATTCGATGTTTCGCATTTTTATACCAAATTCCAATTTCCTGTGCTTACTTTTTATTCTCATCCCATTAGTGACTTAAAACAAAACGTATTATTTTTATTAGAAAATTACAATTTTGTCCTTCCGGTCTTTAGTCCAGCGGCTGGTTTGATGCAGCTCTCAAGTAATCCTGTGTAAGCCCTTTCACATCTGATTAACTAATGCAACCATCATACACACATCAAAAAAAGTTTTGCATCATCTCGGTTCCGCGAGTTCCGGAACCTGTACAGCAAATTGGAATAGAGATCAACATAAACATCATTTCCTCCCTTTTCATTGCTCATGGTTAAAATGGTTCAAATGGCTCTGAGCACCATCGGACTTAACATCTAAGGTCATCAGTCCCCTAGACTTAGAACTCATTAAACCTAACTAACCTAAGGACATCACACACACCCATGCCCGAGGCAGGATTCGAACCTGCGACCGTAGCAGTCGCGTTATTGCTCACGAAAACCACACATTGCACCTTGTACCGCCATACAGCGATATCTTCAGAGGTGGTGGTCCAGATTGCTGTACACACCGGTACCTCTAATAGCCAGTAGCACATCGTCTTGCATTGATGCATGCCTGTATTCGTCGTGGCATACTATCCACGAGTTCATCAAGGCACTGTTGGTCCAGATTGTCCTACTCCTAAACATCGATTCTGCGTAGATCCCTCACAGTGGTTGAGGGATCACGCCGTCCATGAACAGCTTTTTTCAGTCTATCCCAGGCATGTTCGATAGGATTCGAGTCTGGAGAACATGCTGGCCACTCTAGTCCAGCGTTGTCGTTATTCTGAAGGAAGTCATTCACAAGATGTGGATGATGGGGGCGCGAATTGTCGTCCATAAAGACAAATGCCTCGCCAATATGCTGCGGATATGGTTGCACTATCTGTCGAAGGATGGCATTCACGTATCGTACAGCCATTACGGCGCCTTACATGACCACCAGCGGCGTACATCGGCCCCACATAATCCCATCCCAAAACAGCAGGGAACCTCCGCCTTGCTGTACTCGCTGGTTAGTGTCTACGGCGTTCAGCGTGACCAGGTTGCCTCTGAATAAGCCTCCGACGATTGTCTGGTTGAAGGCATATGTGACACTCATCGTTGAAGAGAACGAGATGCCAGTCCTGAGCGGTCCATTCGGATTGTTGGGCCCATCTGTACCGCGCCGCATGGTGTCGAGGTTGCAAAAATGGACCTCGCCATGGACATCGGAAGTAAAGTTGCGCATCATGCAGCCTATTGCGCACAGTTTGAGTCGTAACACGACGTCCTGTGGCAGCACGAAAAGCATTATTCAATATGGTGGCGTTGCTGTCAGGGTTCTTCCGAGCCATAATCCGTAGGTAGCAGTCATCCACTGCAGTAGTAGCCCTTGGACTGCTTGAGCGAGGCATGTCATCGACAGTTCCTACCTCCCTCTATCTCCTCCATGACCGAACAACACCGCTTTGGTTCACTCCGAGGCACCTGGACACTTCCCTTGTTGAGAACCCTTCCTGGCACAATGTAACAATGCGGACGCGATCGAACCACGGTATTGACCGTCTAGGCACGGTTGAGCTACAGACAACACGAGCCGTGTACCTCCTTCCTAGTGCAGTAACTGGAACTGATCGGCTGTGGGACACCCTCCGTCTAATAGGCGCTACTCATACATGGTCGTTTACGTCTTTGGGCGGGTTTAGTGGCATCTCTGAACAGTCAAAGGGACTGTGTCTGTGATACAATATCCACGGTCAACGTAATTTCTTGAAATAATTTCCATTAGTTGCCAACAACGATTAACTTTTATTATATAACTAAATCTATGTGATTTGAGCACTGATTTAGCTCACAAAGAAACTAAAATTTTTCACATGAACCTATATTCCACATTTTTTTTGCCATTATTGCTTCGATGCCCACGATACGGAACACGCTGAGGTCCTCCTTAGTACTTTGTACGGCGCTGACAGCCCCTAAGGAGCACCTGCTGTGACATGGAGATACCTGCTGACGAACTGCGTCCTCTGCACCCAAGGAGGAACACCAGCAAATAATATAGTACAAAATAAATACCTGAATATGTACAGATATCATCTAAATATAATTGACATATCTATGTACTAATTAATTATTGTAAAATTAGTTATAGACATGCTTCCCCATATAACGTGGGTACAGAAAATTTCGCATCGCTGATGCTTCTGGGTAACTTCCTGAATTTAGTTCTACCAGATTCTGTACCCTCACAACATCGATTTCAATCTTCTTTTAATAAAGTTGTGCCACAAATTTATTTGCCTCCCAATTCTATTCGGTACCTTCTCATTAATTACGAATCTACCCGTCTAATGCTCAGCATTCATCGAACCACATTTCCAAAGCTTCTGTTCTCTTCTTCCTTGGACTGTTTAAATAGTCGAAAGAAATGTTAAAAATGCAACTGGCGAAAATCGAATCAGCGACCTCACGATAACGTTACGCAGTTTACCACATACTGCTCTGTTAAACAGTTCAGAATTTTTCGCCCTCAACAGTGCTCGAATTTTCAAACCTTCAAAGTCGATTTTTTTCGGGTGATTTTGAGAAGTACACTCTACTGATTTTGGAAATCAACGTCGAGGTATTGACCTTCGAATTCTACAATTATGAAGAAGATCTACGAGAACAGATACTTAACGTCTCGTTATCAGATACGAGGAGTTGTGCCTTCCTTGTCCTCGAGAAGTCTGAAGAATGTTCGTTGCTGTCACCCACGTGGTTCAGGTGATTTGCGAAGCAAATTGACCCATGAAGCCACCGAAGCCCAAGTACACGTTTTTCATGCTCAACAGCGACATTGGAGGGGCACTTCGGTGTTCGTATTTCACACAGAAAGTTCTCCACCCTCCTAAGTAGCTGATCACTGCCAGCCACTGCTACGAATGAATATTTGGTGTAGCAGTTATTAATATTTAGTATTGTGTGGAGAACAACACATTTGATTATGGAGTACAAAGCAAATTAATTAAATGCCTACGTAATTGCCTGTGTCTTCTTCTGCTGCGACCGCCTTTATTTACCGGAACTGAATTCTCAACATCAGTTATAATAATAATAATAATAGTAATAACAATAGCAACACTAATAATTTAGTAGCCTGTGATCATTTTGTACAATTAATGGAGCATCCAGTTCTTAAATACGTATACTGTAGTAGAACCAAGCAATATAACACGAAAAGGAGTTATGTATAAAACCAGAGAAAATCTTATGTTCGCATACCACTTCCATATTCATACATCTATTCCTCTCTCACCATTCTATCAAATAATTTCACTCACAGGATTATTGTTATCTTTCCAGGTACTCAGTTGTATTGACTGTCAGAGAAGCAGCAGGAACTTTTTCTTGAATAAAATGGCAGACTTGTTTTAATGTGAATAATTTATGATTTCCTCAATGCTACAAAAACTGTTAGATATTGGCATCTTTTCGAACTATTTCTTAAATGTACCTGTAATTTTTATATTATTTATTTCTGCAGTCAGTGCAGTGAAGTTTATTTTATTTATATGTATGGTGTTTGTTTTTTTGTTTTTGTTGTTTTTTTGGACTGTCCGAAATAACAGACACTACACATATAAATAAATGCATCTTGACGACAAATAATGATACACTCAGTGCGGATGTTCTCTTCGTTCAACCTCTTGCGGGAATCAGGTCAGGCTGCGAGCAGTGAGGATAATGGACAGGGGATACTACGTATGTAGGTATGTAGTGTACGACATATGGGAATTTGGTTGGACAGGTAACGTGCTCAGATAGGCGAAGTTGTTAAGGCGACCTGTCGTGATAGGCGGGGATTGCAGGTTCAAGTCCCGGTCCGGCATAAATTTCCACTTACCGCTGCTGGATTTATCTTAATGCCGTATTGCAGTTGATGTCGAAATTTCCTTTTGGTCAAGTTTCTTTTAGATTAGCAAAACATACATTCCTCGTAGGGGCCCTTGCTATGTAATTATGCAATATATGGAAATCAATCTTACTTCTAGTTTCATAATTGTGAAACTGCCTGTTTAATGCTGAAAACTGCCTATGTGATTAGACAAAAAACACATTTTCTTATATACATTCAGAGATCGGAGGAAATCAGTGAAAGAGCGACTCCAATAGGGCCGTACCTGATCCGTGGAAGGAAGTAGCAAACAAGGCGCTTGCTTGACGTATTTCTGACTATTGTTCATCACTCTGCGACTATTACCAGGTAGCATTGATAGGAGAGACAAGAAAATTCCCGCGTTTCGTCACAGGATCGTTTAGTTAGCACGAGAGCGTTGCAGAGATTCTCAAGAAACTCCAATAGCATACAGGCGTTGAGCATCACAGAGAGGTTTATTACTGAAATTTGGATAGAGTACTTTCCGGGAAGGCCAACGGCCTTGCCGCTATGGTAACACAGGTTCCCTCAGATCACCGATGTTAAGCGCTGTCGGGCTGGGTGGCCATCCGGTCTGCCGAGCGCTGTTGGCAAGCGGGGTGCACTCAGCCCTTGTGAGACAAACTGAGAAGCTACTTGATTGAGAAGTAGCGGCTCCGGTCTCGGAAACTGACATACGGTCGGGAGAACGGTGTGCTGACCACATGCCCCTCCCTCCATATCCGCATCCAGTGACGCCTGTAGGCTGAGGATGACGTGGCGGCCGGTCGGTACCGTTGGGCCTTCATGTTCTGTTCGGGAGGAGTTTAGTTTTAGTTTTTTGCTTTCCGGGAAGAGTCGGTCAACGCATTGCTTCTTCCCACATACATGTCGCGAAAAGACAAAGATGAAAAAATTCGAGGAAATAAAGCTAATACAGAGGTTTACCGACAATTACTCTTCCCACGCGCCATTCGCGACGGACTGTAGTGTTCAAACAAATCATCAGGCTAATTACAGCAGCATAGACGCAAGAATTAAATTCTATATAAATCTACTGTTAACACCATTTCCCCCTGAATGTCTTTCTTTCTGCTGTAGTTACTTCATTTTCCCTTTCTTTACTTACCTTCATGTAATCTAGAGGAGCTGATCTTGGTACTCAAAAGTTTTTCGCAGCTTAAAGATTTCTAGTTTCTTATTTTTCGCAGTACCTTGCCTTAAGGCTTGTGATGTCCAAGGGCACGGCCGACTTCCTTCACCGTCCTTCCCTAATCCGATGAGACCGATGACCTCGCTGTCTGGTCTCCTTCTCCGAAACAACCAACCAACAGCTTGTGATGTGGACAATACCTGCTTTTTCTTTTTACCATTCGGCATCTTAGAACCACTAATTATTTAAAAAAATCAATAGTAACGTGTTACATTGATAAAAAGTAGCTGAAACAGGAGAAATATGCATGTTTCTCAGACTGACATAGGAAATATTAGGCACGTGTTGGCGGAAGACATTAAGTACACAGATTAATTGATAAATAAGTAAAGCTGTCATCAAACGTTGGCCTAAACCCCCCATGCTTTACTAAGCGCGGTCCTGTTCAATATGGTATGTCTTTCGCGTGTTCTGATCTCGGAGCTTACTTACCCTGCCTGTTAAAGGGACTAAGCTTAATGTGTACTCTGAACCACGACGGAACTCGGGATTTTTCACATACACAAATTATTGGGCATTTTTCACATACACAAATTATTGTCAAAGTTCAAGAAGCGCCCTGTTTTGGTCATCAGTCACAAAATTGGTTGGATGCAGCCAGCCACTAGTTCCTCTCTTGTGCCTACTTCCTCATCTGAGAGTAGCACTCACACCTGAGTTCCTCATTTACTTGCTGCATATACACTGGAATACAAAATTAAAGCAACAAACGGAAATTTTGCAATGTTGCGTCTATTTTGCCAGAGAACAACATAAACAGGTGTTAGCAAAATAGAAACAATGTACATAATACAAGACTTAAACAACTACAACATGCAAAACAGTAGATGAAAATGTCCTTCGTTTCTTCCAACTTAATAGATGTGCACAGACATTCCGACAACTGATCAATGTGCTCACTGTGGGGCGTGGCCATCTCTGGCACCAATACAGGACTGACAACGACGGAGCATGCTGTGTATAGCATCACCAATGTTATGTTGAGGCAATAACACCAATTCTTCCTGCAGAACTACTCGCAAGTCTCGGAGCATGGTTGGTAGGTGTTGATGTGATGCTTCCCAGACATGGTCTATGGGATTCAAAACTGGAGAGCGCGTAGACCGCGCCATGCGTGCAGTATCTTCCGTTTCGAAGAAAACATCAACCACTCGTGCTCTATGAATTAAGCATTATCGTCCATCAATACGACGTCTGGGTGCACAGCATCTCACAACAGCCGTACATGAGGTCCCAAGACCTCGTCACGGTGCCTAACAGCAGTTAAACCTTTACGATTCACCCGTACAATTTCGTGAAGAACTGTTCGAGTAGTCAACATAATCCATGCCCATACCTCGATTCTGGTCTCTTTCCACAGCGTTTGGGTCCCGAAATCGTGTTCCACGTTCTCTCCAGATGCGATTCCGTCAAGAATCACTCCCCAAATCGAATAGGGACTCATCTATGATAAGAACATTGGCCGACCGTCCACGTGGCATGCCGGCCGGGGTGGCCGAGCGGTTCTAGGCGCTACAGTCTGGAACCGCGCGACCGCTCCGGTCGCAGGTTCGAATCCTGCCACGGGGATGGATGTGTGTGATGTCAGTTAGGTTGAAGTAGTTCTAAGTTCTAGGGGACTGATGACCTCAGAAGTTAAGTCCCATAGCGCTCATAGCCATTTGAACTATTTGACCCAGGTGGCATGTTGACGACTCCTCTCTGGAAGTTCCTTTCTGTGAAAATGTGTTAGGGGTACACCTGCAGCAGGTCTCCGTCAATAAAGGCAACTCTGCCGAAGCCTTCCGTACGCAGTTTGCTTCGATACAACACGTCCAGTGGATGCTGCGATGTCAGTTGTCAGTCTCTAAGGCGGTACCGTCGTGCCCTTACAGCCAATAACAGTCCTCTCTTTCTGACGTCACACGTGGTCGGTCCTGCCCTGGTCTTCGGGACACAGTTTCGGTGTCCCGAGTTTGCTATTGTCCTGCTTCTATTCTTCCCATGGCCCCCACGATAGCGAGTCTGGTAGACGTGTTCTCCAGGTCCTACTGCATCGTCTGCAACTGTGTACACAACGGTTTTGGACGTGGAACTACACGGCAAAAACTACTCCGTTTGATAGGTGCCCTGACGTCATCGTTGGCGTGGTTTTCCGTTGACTGAAATGCGATCTTCCTTGCAGAACACGATAGTACGGACATCTGTTGACAGTTTGTATGATTATATCGAAAATTAGACACAGGACGAGGAAATAGCGGTTTATTGCTTTGATTTTGGACACCAGTGCATTTCAGTACCTGTCTTACCCTAAAATTTTTCCGCTACAGCTCTCTCTAGTATCATGGAAGTTATTGGTTGGCTCTGAGCTCTATGAGACTTAACTGCTGTGGTCATCAGCCCCTAGAACTTAGAACTACTTAAACCTAACTAACCTAAGGACATCACACACATCCATGCCCGAGGCAGGATTCGAACCTGCGACCGTAGCGGTCACGCGGTTCCAGACTGTAGCGCCGAGAACCGCTCGGCCACTCCAGCCGGCATGGAAGTTATTCCCAGATATCTTAACACGTGTCCTTTCATCCTGTTCCACTCCTTGCAAATATTTTCCTCATATTTCTTTCCTCGCCTATTCTGAGGAGAGCTTCCTCTTTCCTCGTCTTACCAGTTCTGTCCCATTTCCAACATCCTTCTACGGCGTCACATATCAAACACATCGAGTCTCGTCATTCCCAGTTTTCCCACTGTTCAGGCACGTTCTCAGAAATTTCTTCCGCGAATTAAGGTCTAAGGTTAATACTAGTAGACTACTTTTGACCAGGAATGCGCTCTTTGCCCGGGCGGGTCTGTCTGTTTTTTTTTTTTTTTTCCATCCTTGTTTTGTCCCTCATACGCTATTTTGCTTCCAAGCTAGCAGAATTCCTTCACTTCGTCTACTCCTTGGTCCCCTATTTTGATGTTAAGTTTCTCATTAATCTCATTACTGCTACTCCGCATTACTTTGGTATATCTTCATTTACACTTAATCCATATTTTATGCTCAATAGCCAGTTCATTCGTTCAGTATGTCTGTTGGTTCTTGCTAGCTTCCATTGAGGACAGCAATGTTGTCAGGGAATCTTATCACTGATATCCTTTCGACCTTAATTTTAATCCCACTCTTGATCCTTTCTTTTATTTCCGTCATTGCTTCTTCGATGTATAGGTTGAACAGTAGCGGAGAAAGGCTATATCCCTGTCCCACACCATTTTTAATGTGAACACTTCGTTCTTCGTCCTCCACTCTTATTGTTCCTTCTTGGTTGTTATATATATATTTCATATTCCGTTTTTAGCTATAGCTTACACAAATTTTTCTGAGAATTTCTAACATTTTGCACCATTTTACATTGTCAAACCCTTTTCCTAGATTGACAAATCCTATGAATGCGTGTTGATTTTTCTTTCATTTTGCTTTTATTATTAAGCGCGATGTCAAAACTGTCTCTGGTTGCCTTTTCGATTTATGAAGTCTAACTGATTGTCACCTGAGAGATTCAATTTTTTTTCCATTGTGCTGTATACACTGAACTGAAACAAGCCATGGGATACCTCCTAATATCATGTCGGACCTCCTTTCCCCCATCGAAGTGCAACAAATCGACGCTGCATGGTCTAAACAAGTCGTTGGAAGTCCCCTGCAGAAAAATTAACCCATCTTTGTAGTTGTTAGCGGTGTGAGATTTTGTGCACGAACTGACCTCTCGATTATGCCCCATAAATGTTCAATAGGATTCATGTCAGGCGATCACGGTGGCCAAATTATTCGCTCGAACTGTAAGTTGGACCCTAGACGAATGGAAAATCGTTGCCTTGTCAGATGAGTCCCGATTTCAGCTGGTGAAAGTTAATGATAGGGTTCGAGTGTGATGGAGACCCTACGGAGCCACGAACCCAAGTTGTCAACAAGCCACTGTGCAAGATGGTGGTGGCTCGAGAATGGTGTGGGCTGTATTTACATAGACTGGGCAGGGTTCTCTGGCCGATCTTTGACTGTAAATGGTTATGCTCGGCTACTTGCAGACCATTTGCAACTATTCACGGACTTCATGTTCCCAAACAACGATGATATTTTTATGGATGACAATATGTCATGTCACCAGGCCACAATTGTTCGCGACTGGATATATCTTCTTTAAATCAACACGTGTCACTGTGTTACATGTGATGATCTTCTACAAATTAAAGTCTTTTATGGATAAAAACCTGATGTCAACGTGATACTCTCCAGTGTGTCAAAATGACGTTTCGTCATTTGCTCTTTGTTAATTTTCATTTCTTAATAGAAGTGGTGGGTAATATTCAAAGTTTCCCGTGCTAACATTTCATGCGCGTCATGCGCGTCTACCAATGAAGCCGAGATTTGCTATGCGCCGATGGAGTACCATTTGTCAACGAATTTTCCAACGGAAGGTTTGCCGCCCGAGTAAGTAATTCAGCACTGCCATCCACGGTAACGAATGAAGATTGGGTTAGCAGTTAACGGTAAACCTCCGGTAAGCGCTGAGAGTGGATTTCAAAACAGTCCAATGAAAAGCTTCTATCATTCCTGCTCCGTCCTTTCTCTGCGCATCCCCTACTTGCGGGCAACATATTCTCTGCACCCCCTGTTGCGAGAGGATTACAGATTCGGCTTCGTTGGCCTCTGGCCAGACTAGACGTTGGCCGCTGGCCAGCAGCGTACCCCCATTTCCCAGATAATGCGTAGCCTAGGAATGCACCCATTCACCAGTTGTGTGTACGCGTATTTGTTTTTCATTAGGTAACGGAAGTGACTGGAGTCTTTACTTTTATAATCTCTAGTCCTACCAGTTTCATCGAAATATACCAGGCTATTGTCTGTGGAAGTGCTTGCCGTTTTGCATCCCAGTAAACTTACCAGCTTCTCCGAACCACAGGTTATTCTATCTTCGCACCAGTATCTGTATTTGCCCGAGTATAAGGTATAACAATTTTAAGGATAAGTCAGAATTGTAAAAAAGCTAAGCTTCAAACTCAAATGACGAGGAAAACAATAAAAATAATAACAAGTAAAGGTGGCCTCAGCTGGGTTGAAAACCACAATATTATAAGAGGCATGGTTGACGACCAAATGTGCCCTAAGACAGTTGATCCTATTGACGGTTTAAGGCATTGCCTTCCTCTGGCTCACCGAGCTGCTGAAACACGGACTACAGTGATCTTGACGTAATTCTACGCACAAAACATTGCCAGAAATAAAAGTAGTAGTAAGTGACATAGAGATAGTAGAACTGAGCCTCAGGATTTCATCTTACAAAGCTTTATAATGTGCCAGTATCTGATAACAGAGTCCGACATGAGCTATCAATATGAAGATCTGAAGAAAAAGAGATGGAAAACCATATTAGCATACCTCACGAAACAAATCATTCTGAAATCTTTTCACATAGTGGTGCTCTTTCCCTACTTCATTGCAATATATTTTAATTACCGTAAAACACTGAAGCAAACCTATATATTCCTACTTAAACTATGTATTCTTATTTTTAAATAATTTCAGTGAATCACAACTACAATAACACATTAAAGTGGACCTTAGTTATTCGGATGTGAACTGTATTTACTACTTTTGCGTTCATTTTAGTGAGCTGATTATAAGTAAGTTAAGTGGAGCTAAATAACCCATTGGGGGAATGGAAGGAGTTAAGAGAAAAGCGTTCCACTAACAACAAATACGCTATCCGAACGGTATCTGATGTAAGTGACAGTTAGACACGAAAAGTAGTCTACATTGCTTCTTTTCATTCACTTATGACGTTTCGTATTATATTTTGTGGTAAGCCCATTCCCATTCTCAAAGGATATTTTTGGCTCAGAAACGGGCGGTTCGGCCAATAACATTGGCCCCTCAATATATATATATATATATATATATATATATATATATATATATATATATATATATATAGTATTTGCTGTCGTTTCTTGTTAACAGTATCAGTTTATTCCCAGGAATTAGCAGCTTTCGCTCAGTTAATATTAGGCAGAAATCCAATCTGCATTTGGATCACACTTGTTTGACTCTTGTGCAGAAATGGGTGCAAAGGTACCACAAGAATTCAAAAATATTAGCAGTAATACATGCGCTTTCAAACCGAAACTGAATAGTTTGCTCATGGGTCGCTTCTTCTATTCTGTCGAGTTACTTGAAAAATTATGCCGATTCCTGTATTACATTGTTGATTGCGTTTACGTAAACTTACGACTCGTCTTTTATTTTTTGTTTCAAAAACATTTATTTTATGTGTTATCAATTTAATGCTGCAATTTCATGTACTGACACGTTCCATGACATTGGAGATTTGCTCCTCAATTTGGTTCTACTGCGTTCTAGACGTGTAAAATAAAAATAAATAAATAAAAACGCGTCAGTTTTTCAGCGCACCTGACGACGGCGACAACTCTGATCACCGAAATTTTGTGCCCGTTGAACACTAAGAACTGGCAATACACCCGTGGGCTGTTCGACCAAGGAATCTACAGTTTATCGCTAAAGCGTCCAGCTGTTACGGAGGACTGTTGTACACGTGTATTGTAGACTGTTGAACATTTTTTGAATAGTACGTAGAGAAACACTCATTCACAAACTTTTCCTAATGGATAAAAAAAAATTTTGAAGTATTTTGGGGTGGCCACTTTACGTGGAACACACAATACTTCTGGCAACCGAGCGAGGTGGCGCAGTGGTTAGCACACTGGACTCGCATTCGGGAGGACGACGGTTCAATCCCGCGTCCGGCCATCCTGATTTAGGTTTTCCGTGATTTCCCTAAATCGCTCCAGGCAAATGCCGGCATGGTTCCTTTGAAAGGGCACGGCCGACATCCTTCCCCAACCTTCCCTAATCCGATGAGACCGATGACCTCGCTGTCTGGTCTCCTTCCCCAAAACAACCCCCCCAACTTCTGGCAATCAGTCGATTCCGTTAGTGTCGCGGAAGCCAGCGGATTTGAAAGGCTGTAGCTGTGCAGTTTCCAGTTCCTGGAAGTGAGTCTTTGACACGCAGTTATCCGAGCTGCTGGGACGGCGGCCGATCACTGCAGTGCGGACTGCTTTGTGGCACAGCCTGCAGAATTGGGTCCGCCTGCTCACATCCGGCGCGAGGCATTTACGTAACGGAGCGGGCAATTTGCAGCGTGCACCAGCTAACACAAGGCAAACAGGTGTACGTGCTGACAGCGCGCTCACGGATTCGGCTGTCCTTTAAATCGTTTTGTTATTCAGCGGCTTCTCCATGTCTCTGGTAGGGCGGACCCGGAGACTGATACGGGATCTGTCGCTGTTCCGATTGCTCACTCGCTGCGACTGTAGTTGTCACCTTCGACAATTAAATAACACAGCTAAGCATATACCTGCTACAGATTCATTGCATATTACTTTTCTCTTTCTACTGCTCCTAATTACTTTCATCTTTCTTTTCTTTGTCGTTAAGCCAAATTCCTTAATAAGTAGGCCGGACACTGTGCTTAATATGGCTTCTAAGACTCTCATGCTTTCAACGGGTTATTGCGTTCCATAACGTAGATTCGGAAGCATTGGCTATGCGTCTTGCGTCAGTCAGCTGTCAGCTTAAGAAACCGCAGCAAAGCTCTACGTTGCCACTTGGCCCACACGAGATTATATTGCCTCGAATTTTGGCAGCGATCACTCAGTGAGACAGAATGCTGTGGTAACAAAGTCACGATTTACTAGCTCCTTTTTTTTATGAAGGCTTGCAGACGTCATGCTTGAAACGCAGATTCTCCACTAAATAGATCTGTTTTAGTTGTGTGCTTATTAAAGCTTTCAGCGTACTTTTGAAGTCATGTTATACAATCACGAAACCTTTTTCTGGTGAAATCGCAAGGAAATGCGATGCGCCGGCCGCTGGTGGCAGAGCGGTTCTAGGCGCTTCAGTCTGGAACCGCGCGACCACTGCGGTCGCAGGTTCGCATCCTGCCTCGGGCATGGATGTGTGTGATGTCCTTAGGTTAGTTAGGTTTAAGTAGTTCTCAGTTCTAGGGGACTGATGACCTGAGATGTTAAGTCCCATAGTGCTCAGAGCCATTTTGTAATGCGACGCGCGCATCTGTATCAGTTACGAGTATTGCCTAGGTTATCTCGTCTGCATACTACGCAGTACTGAAAGGACTATCAGTGACCTGTCGTTTAGGCTTCCGAAGAAGTCGGTAAACAGCTACAATTTTAAATAGTAATGAATATGGTTTCTGTTTTTAATTTATTTTATTTTATTTTATTTATTTTTTATTACGTTATAGACGTCGAGAGGTTTTCAAGACTACTGAGAACATTAAAGGGACTCGGAGTCACTAAAAATAAACTTAAATCAGTTGTTTCTTCTTCTATGCTTGATGCTCATTCTGTTCCGGTAGGAAGTGTATTTAGTTTTTTAATGTCAGTAGCAATGACATTTTTAGTACTGGTAATGGCTGGTTGACAGTTACTATTTTAAGGACTGGTAAAGATTTGTATTCAAAATGAAAAGCAGCATCCTTGTGAAAACGAGACAGGGACCGCGCGACTACAGCGCTCGCAGGTTCGAATCCTGCCTCGGGCATGTATGTGTGTGATGTCCTTAGGTTAGTTAGGTTTAAGTAGTTCTAAGTTCTAGGGGACTTATGACCTCAGATGTTAAGTACCATAGTGCTCAGAGCCATTTGAACCATTATGTCAGAGCTTACTGAATTCGAACTTGGGCAAATTGTTGGCGGTCGTACAGTTCATGCTGCCTTAGCAAAGGGAGCCGAAGTATTCAAATGGTTCAAATGGCTCTGAGCACTAAGGGACTTAACATCTGTGGTCATCAGTCCCCTAGAACTTAGAACTACTTAAACCTAACTAACCTAAGGACATCATACACATCCATGCCCGAGGCAGGATTCGAACCTGTGACCGTAGCAGTCGCGCGGTTCCGGACTGAGCGCCTTGACCGCGAGACCACCGCGGCCGGCCCGAAGTATTCCATGGTCCCCATGGGTAACCTGCAAGATCGCTTTACTGCCAAGAATGATGTGACCATTTTGGCCGATCAGGTCCATGGGCTGGTGATGCTGTGTTCGAATACGAAAGGGCCCCTGTTCGCACAGATCGATCGTCCAGAACTGGTTTTGTGGGCACTAGGATCAGTTATCGCATTTCTCCTGGCCACGAGGGAAGCCATGTCTCAGTATTATTGAACTTATACAGTCCGCTTTGGAGAGAAGCGTGCGTGAACGCTATCCACCTCTATCATCATTACTTGAAGTTGCTCCTATTTTACAGGAAGAATGGAGTAAGATTCCCTTGATAACCATATTGGGCCTGTATTTATACGTTTCGAGATGAGTGGAAGGTATTTTTAATGCCAAGGGTTTTCCTACAAGTATTGGGCATGGTAATATGTGTATTTTGGGGTTTCCATATTTTTCTCCATCCCTGAATACATGTGCATATTCCAGACCTGTTAGTTTGTATGCCAATGTATCTTATGTACATTGATTTACTATATGCTGATCCGCGTGTTTGGAAGATGTTTAATATCACGTTTATTTTAAGGTATTTTTTGTCAAATAGAAGAGGTACGTTTGTTAAATTTGTGTTTGTAATTCGGTTTTCATGTCTTCTTTTCATCTACATCTACATCGTTACTCTGTAATTCGTGCTTAAGTGTCTGGCAGAGGGTTCATCGAACCATTTTCATACTACTTCTCTACCATTCCACTCTCGAATAGCGCGTGGGAAAAAGGAACACCTAAATCTTTCCGTTCGAGCTCTGATTTCTCTTATTTTATTATGATGGTCATTTCTCCCTACATAGGTGAGTGTCAACAAAATATTTACGCATTTGGAGGAGAAAGTTAGTGATTGAAATTTCGTAAATAGATCTCGCCGCAAAGAAAACCGCCTTTGTTTCAATGGCTGCCACCCCAACTCGCATATCATATCAGTGACACTCTCACCCCTATTGCGCGATAACACGAAACGAGCTGCCCTCCTTTGCACTTTTTCGAGGTACTCCGTCAATCCTGTATGGTAAGGATCCCATACCGCGCAGCAGTATTCCAACAGAGGACGGACAAATGTAATGTAGGCTGTTTCTTTAGTGGGTTTGTCGCATCTTCTAAATGTTCTGCCAACAAAGCGCAGTCTTTGTTTCGCCTTCCCCACAATATTATCTATGTGGTCTTTCCAATGTAAGTTTCTCGTAATTGTAATTCCGAGGTATTTAGTCGAATTTTCAGCCCTTAGATTTGTGTGATTTATCGTATACCCAAAATTTATCGAATTTCTTTTAGTACCCATGTGGATGACATCGCACTATTTTTTTGTTTAGTGCTAATTGCCACTTTTCGCACCATACAGAAATTCTCTATAGATCATTTTGTAATTAGAATTGATCGTGTGATGATTTTACTAGACGGTAAATTACAGCGTCATGTGCAAACAATCTAAGGGGGCTGCTCAGACTATCGCCTAGATCATTTATGTAAATCAGGAACAGCAGAGGGCCTATGACACTACCTTGCGGAACGCCAGATATCGATGATTTACCGTCTAGCACTACGAACTGTGACCTCTCTGAGAGGAAATCACGAATCTAGTCACATAACTGAGACGATACTCCATGTGCACACAATTTGATTAATAGTCGCTTGTGAGGAACGGTATCAAAAGCATTCTGGAAATCTAGGAATATGCAATCGATCTGAGATCTCTTGTCGACAGCACTCGTTACTTCATGGAAATAAAGAGCTAACTGTGTTGCACAAGAACGATATTTTCTGAATCCGTGTTGGTTATATATCAATAAGTCATTTTCTTCAAGGTGGTTCATAATGTTCGAGTACAGTACATGCTCCAAAATCCTACTGTAAATTGAGGTCAGTGATATGGGTCTGTAATGCAATGGGTTACTCCTATTTCCCTTCTTGAATATTGGTGTGACTTGTGCTACTTTTCAGTCTTTAGGAACAGACCTTTCGTCAAGTAAGCGGTTGTATATGATTGCTAAGAAAGGCGCTATTGCGTCTGCATACTCCGAGAGGACCCTCATTGGTATACCACCTGGACCGGAAGACTTTCCTTTCTTAAGTGATTTGAGTTGTTTCGCAACACCTAAGATATCTACTTTTATGTCACTCATGCTAATAGCTGTTCTGGTTTCGAATTCTGAAATATTTACTTCGTCTTCTTTCGTGAAAGAATTACGGAAAACTGTATTTAGTAACTCCGCTTTAGTGGCACCATCATCCGTAACATTTCCATCGCTATCGCGCAGTGACGGTATTGACTGTTTTTTGCCACTTGTGTATTTCAAATGGTTCAAATGGCTCTGAGCACTATGGGACTTAGCATCTGAGGTCATCAGTCCCCTAGAACTTAGAACTACTTAAACCTAATTAACCTAAGGACATCATACACATCCATGCCCGAGGCAGGATTCGAACCTGCGACCATAGCGGTCGCGCGGTTCCGGTCTGAAGCGCCTAGAACCGCTCGGCCACTACGGCCGGCGGTGTACTTCACATACGACCAGAATCTCTTTGGGTTTCCTACCATATTTTGAGACAATATTTCATTGTGAAAACTATTAAAAGCATCTTGCATTGACTTCCGCACTAAATTTCGAGCTTCCGTGCAACTTAGCCAGTCTTGGGGGTTTTGCGTTCTTCTGAATTTGGCATGCTTTTTTCGTTGCTTCTGCAACAGTGTTCTGACGTGTTTTGTGTACCATGGTGGATCAGTCCCGTCTCTTACTAACTTGCGCGGTATGAATCTATCTATTGCTGTCGATACTGTATCTTTGAATTTGAGCCATATCTGGTCTACACTTAGATAATTAGCTTGGAAGGAATGGAGACTCTCTCTTAGGAAGGCATCAAGCGAATTTTTATCTGCTGTTTTAAATAGATATATTTTGCGTTTATTTTTAGTGGTTTTGGTTGATATGGTTTTGAGCCTCGCTACAGTGACCTAGTGTTCACTAATCCCTGTATCCATCCTGACGCTCTCTATTAGATCAGGATTATTTGTGGCTAAGAGGTCAAGTGTGTTTTCGCAACCATTTACAATTCGTGTGGGCTCATGAACTAATTGTTCAAAGTAATTCTCAGAGAAAGCATTTAGTACAATTTCGGAAGATGTTTTCTGTCTACCACCGGCTTTGAACATGTGTCTTCGCCAACAAATCGAGGGCAGATTGAAGTCTCCACCAATTATAACTGAATGAGTGGGGTACTTATTTGTAATGAGATTCAAGTTTTCTTTGAAGCATTCAGTTATTATATCATCAGAGTCGGGGGGATCGGTACAAGGAGCCAGTTATTATTTTGGTACGGCTGTTAATAATTCGCAGGAACTATCTATTTCAACTTCACTACAAGATAAACTACTACCAACAGACACAAACACACCACCATCTACTTTATTTAATCTATCCTTTCCGAACACGGTTTGCGCCCCTGTAAAAATTTCGGCAGAATTTATCTCCGGCTTTAGCCAGCATTTTGTTCAGAAAATAAAATAAATGATGATCATCTCTGGTTGTAAAAATTTTGGCGTTACAGTTCCTGTTCGGTCATCTCTATTCCTCTTCACCGGTACACCCCGTAGGAGCCGTCGGCTCGTTGCGGAGTTTGATCTGGGGGTTTTGCGGACCTTTATGGGCGCAAATTTCACTTGGCGCAGTTTTCAGGGCACCGAAACAGGCGATCCTCCAGCCCTGGTGCGTTTGCAAATGAAGTAGTTACCGTCTGCCTGCTGTTTGGGCCGCATCTCACGGCGCCTGCCATTGTACAGCCTGCTGTGGAATGTGCTTGCCGGGCGCAGCGTATTTGTCGCCCTGAATACCGGCGGTGTCGTCCTCTGCGGTCGTTCCTCCGGCACCCAGGTGTCAACCCGACACCGCAAACAACACTCGTTACCCGTAGCGACGAGTGTTCCGCGCCAGATACTTCGGTAGTGGACCCTACAAAGCAACTTTCTCTTGTGATTTGCGAGAAGAGCTACTTGGAGGCAAACTGTAATCTTTCTAGCATAGAGCACCTTAATATACATATCGAGATCTAAATAGCTCCATTAATTGATCTATTGCCTGTGATAATGGGATACGTTGCCATAAGTGGGCAATGAACGTGCCGACAAGCTTGCCAAAAGCGTTTAACAACTCACACCCACTGTAGTATGAGTTCCGCACTGTCAGTACTATTGACGCCTTGAATGAATGAACGAACGGCTGGCAGTAAAGGCAAGAGAAGAATGGTCATCGTTATTAAACAAGATCATTAACTTAACAGCATCATGGTTCTGAGCTATCCAACGGCACATGCCTCAAAATTCTTAATTCTGGCCTTGAGCAGAAGGAACTTGTCACCACTGGTAGATGATAGAAGAGCAGGACGCATGGCCAACAATATGAAGATTATGAACCTGCCCCACCCCCCTAAAAACAGAAGTACTGTACTAACCACTGATGTAACAAACTATTATTGTCATATTAAAATATTTTAATTTTTTATTGTTATTACCGGTAAAAATCATACACATCTGTGGCACAAATATGCAGGCTATATTTCGTTTGACGAAATAGTTTACTGGTAAACGACCGGAAGTCATTGTCCAATGGGCTCTATATTTCGACAAGCGATCACTATGCCATCGTCAGGTGTACTGGTAAATTGACAGCTCAGGTTTTTTTCACAGTGTTTGCGTTGCGTTTGGGTTGGTTGTTTGTTGCGGTACTTTTTATTTCCGTTCTGAGAACACTGTCATGACCGTTCCGACTTTCGCTAGCTGTCTAGTAGTAACCCTCAGTAAGTGTAGTTTGTTGTACATACTTGTGGTAAACTTTCGTATGGTGTACCGGGTGATCAAAAAGTCAGTATAAATTTGAAAACTTAATAAACCACGGAATAATGTAGGTAGAGAGGTAAAAATTTACACACATGCTTGGAATGACATGGGGTTTTATTAGAACAAAAAAAGGTATTGCTAGACGCGTGAAATATCTCTTGCGCGAGTCGTTTGGTGATGATCGTGTGCTCATCCGCCACTTTCGTCATGCTTGGCCTCCCAGGTCCCCAGAACTCAGTCCGTGCGATTATTGGCTTTGGGGTTACCTGAAGTCGCAAGTGTATCGTGATCGACCGACATCTCTAGAGATGCTGAAAGATAACATCCGACGCCAATGCCTCACCATAATTCCGGACATGCTTTACAGTGCTGTTCACAACATTATTCCTCGACTACAGCTATTGTTGAGGAATGATGGTGGACATATTGAGCATTTCCTGTAAAGAACATCATCTTTGCTTTGTCTTACTTCGTTATGCTAATTATTGTTATTCTGATCAGATGAAGCGCCATCTGTCGGACATTTTTTGAAAGTTTGTATTGTTTTGGTTCTAATAAAACCCCATGTCATTCCAAGCATGTGTGTCAATTTGTACCTCTCTATCTACATTATTCCGTAATTTATTCAATTTTCAAATTTATACTGACTTTTTGATCGCCCGGTATTTTAAGGTGTCTCACCCTACTTTCCCCAGGATTTTTTCCGTTGTTGTCCATGGCGGTGTATCCAGGAACCAACGTAAGACCTTATTTTGGACAATCTATAGCTGGTACAGATATGTTTTGCTTGCTGTTCCCCAGAAAATGTGACCAAAAGAGTGTTGGTAGGACTATCGCCTTGAATATTTTTGCTTATTTTCTATATATATTTTCTTACTTAGCAAAAACTGAATGAAGAATTTTGGCTTGCCCAGTGCCTCGTATTTTCTTTTCCTGGATTTTGTGATGGAAAATGAGTTTTTTTTGCCTATCTGTACTGCACTAGATATTTCACCACGTCTCTCCAAAGGAGATCTTAGGCATTTAATACAAGGGGATCATTCAACATTGACCGTTTTCTGGTGAAGTAGACTGCAATTCTTTTGTCTGCATTCACAGTTTGAGCTTGTCGTTTCTACACTAGCTTTCAACTACCCCAGGTATGCGTGCTGGCAGCACTTCTGTTGTTGTTCCGCGTGCCCTGCCCCTGATGTTTGTTGTGGGATAGCTCCTTGATTTTCATAATCAAACGAAGTACGGTTCCCATGCTAAATACTAAGGATGTAGCCGCTGTCACGACTGATCAGTGGTTCCCTTAGTCAAACCTCGGTAAGTTCTTTAATGAAAGAGAACAAACGTTATGCGTCTCTGTCAGAATCTTAATATGCTATATAATCGATCCCGTGTGATTCCGATAAGCGACTGTCGACTTGTTTTGCTGCTGCAATCTGGTGTGCCGTTTGCGTTGTCGACAGCGTGCACCGTCTGACCTGTATGTGTCTTACCCCAGTGGCAGGTTATCTGTCACACCCTGGATTTCCATAGTCCAAGGGGACCGTGTTTTAACTGGTGGGCAGAAGACTTTCTTCACTTCGTATTTCCGGAGAATTCTTCCTATCTTTCCGGATAATGAACCACAAAATGGTCGCACCCTACTGAGGTTCCTCTTCTGTTTCCACCTGTTGTACACTGAGTGTTGGACAAGGGGCTCACCGAATTTGCCACTCACAAGGGGAGGCCGCCAATTGTGAAATTCAGATATGATTCATACTGCGCATAATAAAATCTCATGGCCAGAGGTGTAATGTGGCAAAGCACCAAGATGCACTTCTCAGCCGTTGTCGAGAAAATCGACAGTTAAAAGAAACCGTTGCGGTGAAATACTCTCTACGATTCACAAACCGGTTATGAATGCCTATGTTAGTTATATCTGTGATGTTTGAAGCTTTGCTCTTACTTCACCATCATATCCACAGCTATTCTGGCTGCTTGCAGACAAGCGTAGAATTTTCCATTCTTTCTGTCTTCTTTACTGTTTTCCCAACGAATGCTGTCCCTCATACCTCTCCTCGACCTTAACGCTCTCGCCTGAACAACACAGCAGAAACACCCATTCCCATCAGAGCAAAATCCTTTCTGTCTCACTCCGTAGTTCAGCCATTTCCTCGAAGTCTACTCAGTAACAGGAAGCCGACTCTGGAACAACCTGCTGCATTATATTATCTACCAAAGCAACAACAAGGATTACCATTGTTCGTCTACACACTCGGTATCCTTGTACATCCTTCTTTCCAAATAGATCTTCCTCATTACCCAGTATTCTTGGCTGGTGCAGTCTATTTAAATTTACTTTCTCCAGGACTCACTATGGCAAAAAACATCAGTTTGTACACCTGTAAATTCTTTTTATATCTGCTACTACCATTATTGTTATTGTTATTATTATTATTATTATTATCACTATTAGTGGTAGCAGCAGAAGTACAAGAAATGCTAATATTAACTTTATTTGTTTATAGTCAGTATTATTTACTCGCTTTGCCACTTCAGATGCTCAAATCATTTTAATACCATGTGTTTAATACTAGTTCTCAAATTAAAATTGTTATTTCTTAGATAACTAAAATGTAAAGAAGGTACTGCGTATGTGAAGTCCTGGCCCGATGTAAGCAGAGCAGATTAAATAAATAAAAATCAACGTAATTGGATGGCCAGTTCTAGACAGTTTGTACAGTTTTCTGTTCGCCGAGTCCAAGCACCAGCGAGTAAAGCATACTATTAGCCGTATCGCGGCTAGGCTGGAACGTTTCTTGATTCTTCTGGCTGCCGCTAAGTCGATGTGGTGCATTACCTCGGCGAAGTTCGACGTCACTCGTTCTTCAAGAATCTCATAAGAAATGCAAAGGCAATCAGCGAACGGCAGCTCGCTGTAATACATCTCCCCGTAGAGATGTGTGATTCTTCAGCATCTTCCAGCGTAATTAATATTTTTTTGGGACGACGGGAAACAGCGAAAAACTGTGACCTCACCTTACCCAGAACCGAAACCTGAATGAAGCAAAGGCACAAAATATGTGTTAGCACCTTAAGAAAGGTAATAGAATAACGGCGCGATCAGCTACGATTCTCACGCAGGCAATCATGGTTGACACAGGTATTAAGTAACAGGTCCCATGAAACCGTACGACTGCTGAGAAGGAAACACGTGACATTCTCGGAATTACTGTAAGCAACTCCAGTGGAACGTCGTAATATTACAATGAGATATCAGTTCACTCTTCTGCAAACCTTCCTCGAAAAAGACTCGCTGCGGTGTTGAGAATTTTCCTGGTAGGCTTAGCGCACTTTTTCCTCACGCACTGGTGAACGCTGTGGAGGATATCTGACAAAACTTCTGAAATAACCAGCATCACGCTCCAACAATTATATGTCGAGGATATATGACAAAACTTTTGAAATAACTCCGACCACGCTCCAACTATTGTAAATTATGTTATAAACGTGCCCAAGTAAACTGCTAAAACAAAATATTTGATCAGGCGAACATTCTTAACTGAGGGACATATTAATAGAATAATATATCCGCTTAAGTTGTTAGTAATTTCTCATTTATGCGACCGGTTTCGAAGCGTAAAGTTTCATCTTCAGGCGCCACCAGATAATTGTGGATTTACGCATGGGAGCATAGGACCAGCAACTGTGGCCCCTGCCTCGACAGCACGACACGGTGCTAGTCGTGCAATAAGAAAGACATTAAGAAACAGAAACGGATTTTTCGTTCCGTTAATCTGTTAATGATTATACACTGAAGCGCCAAAGAAACAGGTTATCAAATACAGAGATATGTAAACAGGTGACTACGGCGCTGCGGCCGACAACGCCTTCATACGACAACACGTTTCTGGAGCAGTTATTGGATCGGTTACTGCTGCTGCAATGGCAGGCTATCAAGATTTAAGTGAGTTTGAACGTGGTGTTATAGTCGGCGAAGCAATGAAGTGGGGATTTTTCCGTTCGACATTTCATGAATGTACCGTGAATACCAAGAATCCGGTAAAACATCAAATCTCCGACATCACTTCGGCCGGAAAAAGATCCTGCAAGAACTGGACCAACGACGACTGAAGAGAATCTTTCAATGTGACAGAAGGCCAACCCTTCCGCAAATTGTTGCAGATTTCAATGCTGGCTCATCAACAAGTGTCAGCGTGCGAACCATTAATCGAAACATCATCGATATAGGCTTTCGGAGCCGAAGCCCCACTCGTGTACCCTTGATAAGTGCACGACACAAAGCTGTACGCCTTCTGGCCCCGTCAACACCGACATTGGACTGTTGATGACTGGAAACATGCTGCCTGGTTGGACGACTCTCGTTTCAAATTGGATCGAGCGGAAGGACGTGTGCGGGTATGGAGACAACCCTATGAATCCATGGACCCTGCATGTCAGCAGGGCTGTTGAAGCTTATAGAGGGTCTATAATGGTGTGGGGCGTGTGCTGTTGAAGTGATATGGGACCTCTGATACGCCTAGATACGACTCTGACAGGTGACACGTACGTAAGCGTCCTGTCTGATCACCTGTATCTATTGTGCATTTCGACGGACTTTGGCAATTCCCGCAGGACAACCTGATACCCCACACGTCCAGAATTGCTGCAGGACGGTTTCAGGAACAGTCTTCCGAGTTTAAACACTTCCGATGGCCACCAAACTCCCCAGACATAAACATTACTGAGCATATCTGGGATGCCTTGCAACGTACTGTTCAGAAGAGATCTCCACCCTCTCGTACTCTTACAGATTTATGGAATGCCCTGCAAGGATTCATGGTGTCAATTCCCTCCAGCACTAGCTTCAGACATTAGTCGAGTCCGTGCCACGTCGTGCTGCGGCATTTCTGCGTGCTCGCGGGGGCCCTGCACGATATTAGGTAGGTCTACCAGTTCTTAAGGAGGGTGTTTTTCATATCATGAATTGTGCCCAATTATTTATGCTATCATAAGCATGGAAATTGAAAATTTGTGGTAAGGTCTTACGGGACGAAACTGCTGAGGTCATCGGTATCTAAGCTTGCGCACTACTTAACCTAAGTTACGCTAAGGACAACACTCACACACCCATGCCCGAGGGAGGACTAGAACCTCCGCCGGGGGGAGCCGCACGGGCCGTGACAAGGCGTCTTGACCGCACAGTTACCCCGCGCGGCCATCATACGCATGGAGAGGATGTCTGATTCAACATTCACTCTGGCCAACTATTGTTCTCCTCTTTCTATTTTTATTTATTTTAATCTTCTTTCGTAGGGCTCCGACCCAACGATCCTTATATTCAACTACATAAAAATTTTGTTCAGCTACATAACAATATTGGGCGAAACATTTACCACGCACCTAATAAAAATCTCACAACATGAAAAGGTGCTGATGTATTGTAATACAGATACAAGTTTTTGTGTTATAATGATTAGTTCATAATTAAATTTTAAACAGCCCGCCCGGTTGGCCGAGCGGTCTAACGCACGGCTTTCCGGAGCGGGAAGGAGTGCCTGGTCCCCGGCACGAATCCGTCCGGCGGACTTGTGTCGAAGTCCGGTGAGCCGGCCATTCCGTGGATGGTTTTTAGGCGGTTTTCCATCTGCCTCGGCGAATGCGGGCTGATTCCCCTTATTCCGCCTCAGCTACAACGGTAGGTTTACAAGGATTCCTACAGATACTAGACAACATGCTTCATTGATATTAATTCATAGGCTTCTACGGCCAGCGTCATTTTGAATAAAATAATTTTGAATATTAGGCTGCGTCATTATAAAACACTGAAGCAACTAAACTGACGACGTTTCCATTGCACTCTTCAGGGCGCTCTGAAGGGACCGCTGCAAATTCAATCTAAACGTCGTCAATTCAGCTGTTTTGGTGTTGTATAACGACGTGGCTTAATATCCAAAATTTTTGTAATGAAAACATCCTTCTTTGTTACAAAAAAGAACAAAATATTATTTGCAATGACTTTTGAATTGTAACCTGTATAAACATGTGATTATAATGAAAATGAAATGATCGTATGGCATTGCTGACCGAGAGGCCCACCTGAGGAAGTTCGGCCGCCGAGTGCGAGTCTTATTTCAGTCTACGCCACACAGGGCGACTCGCGTGCTGGTGATGAGGATGAAATGATGATCAGGACAACACAGCAGCCAGCTCATAAGAGGAGAAAAATCTCCAACGCGGGCGGGAGTCGAACCCTTACCCGCTTTGTGGGAGGCAAGCACGTTACCATTCAGTTAATCAGGCGGACTGTGATTGTGGTATTTATGATGTATCACAACTTCATGTTGTATTACTTCCGCAGTTTGTGTTTATACTGGTCACTGGATGTCTTGTGTGGATAATTGACGAATTATTGTGTTGGCTAAGTAAGGAAGTTCGCAATAAAATCTTTCAAATGGCTCTGAGCACTATGGGACTTAACTTCTGCGGTCATCAGTCCCCTAGAACTTGGAACTACTTAAACCTAACTAACCTAAGGACATCACACACATCCATGCTCGAGGCAGGATTCGAACCTGCGACCGTAGCGGTCACGCGGTTCCAGACTGAAGCGCCTAGAACCACACGGCCACATCGGCCGGCAAAATCTTTCAAAAGTGGAGCAAATCTCTTCTGAAATAGTTTTAATTTTTTCAGTCATTGCAGATTGTTGAGTTTCTAAAAAACCATGGAGCATTTAAGGAGGGAAGGGAGATTAGGATTAATCGCCTCGTCGAAGTCGATGGCTCTAGAGACGGAATACTAGCTCGAACTGATTCAAGCAGGGGCAAGGAAATCGGCCGAGCCTGTTGAAAAAAAAAATCCATCCCAGCATTTTCCTGGAGTGATTTGGGGAAATCAGGGGAAACCCAAATCTGGATAATCGGACCCGGATTTGAACCGCCGTCCTCCCGAATACGAGTCGAATGTGCTAACCACTGCACTGCCTCGCTTGGCAGAGGAACATTTAATATTGTTCCTTACTAGCGAACCCGAAAATGCTTCGCAGTTGGTAAATAGGTATGGGAATTGGATGTATGTCCTCATCTCCTTGTCACCCGTTTCTCTATCCATCTCCTCTCCTCATTCTCTTTATCCTTCTCCTCATCCTCCCCCCCCCCCTCTCCTTGTCCATTTCCTCTTCCCCTGTGTCCATCTTCTCGTCTCCCTCTCTCTGTTGTTTATTATTATTGCAAATCCAGTTCCGCTACAGTATTCTAGGTGATAAGCTGTAAATACAACTTTTCTGTTTCTTTGTGAAAACCGACTACGAGCAAGAAAAGAAAACAGGCCATTGCTGTGTATACAGCTTTTCTTTAATATATATATATATATATATATATATATATATATATATATATATATATAATATATATATATATATATATATATATATATATATATATATATATATAAAACGAGAAAGAATATGTATGGGGAGAAATAAGTTTTAATGGCTTAAGCGCCATACTATCCTAGTTAAAGAAGATAAAACCGCACATATTCACAAAAGCGCAAAACACAGCATTTTCTTTCTCGCAGCGGGTGTTAACAGAAAATCTGTAGGGCTACATTGCTGTTTAAAAAAATATATATAGCCTACGTCCACATGAATATTTATTAGGTTGTAAGGTAAAAAATTGAAGTAAATTGATCAAGAACTTTTCGAATTTTGGTAACAACATTGCCTATATGTGTCCTATGTCGATCCGGATATTCAAAAAAAAAAAAAAAAAATGGCTCTGAGCACTATGGGACTTAACATCTTAGGTCATCAGTCCCCTAGAACTTAGAACTAGTTAAACCTAACTAACCTAATGACATCACACACATCCATGCCCGAGGCAGGATTCTAACCTGCGACCGCAGCAGTCGCGCGGTTCCGGACTGCGCGCCTAGAACCGCGAGACCACCGCGGCCGGCCCGGATGTTCATTGGAGTATCATGTAAAAACATGAATCAAATACGTTAAGAACTTTTGGAGATCTTTGGTAACAAGGTTTTCCTATATATATTTATATACTAAACGTATATAGGCTGTTTTCGTCCGAATATTCATTCTAGTATCGAGTAAAAATTTGAAGTAAATCGGTCAAGTGCTTTTCGAGTTCCTGGTAACAAGGTTTCCCATTTCTAACAAGGTTTCCCATTTCTATTAGGTTGGTGCGTAAGTTAGCAGCGTTTTAGGTTTGCATGTTGTCTATTTGTAGTTCATTGCTGCTATTTGAGTTTACATGTTCTTATTTTCTCATTTGGAGATAGTGAGCGGAGCTGTGGACGCTACAATATGGAGTACCAAATGGAGAAATCGGGACAATCCGACATATTCTTCTGAGTTCAATAGAGCGCATGCTCTGAGCCAAAATTACCTAAATATATGCATCTCTGCTTGAGTAGTCATCAATTGTCCCGGGAACAACACCGACCATTCCTTTTAAGTGGTGATCCTCCCACACTCTGTCCCACTGCTCTCAGCTGTGGACGGTGAGACACCTTTTACTTGAGTGCCCTATTTTACTCCGTTACGCGTCCGTCTACAGCTGTCGCCTGATATATCTTCCATTTTAGCATATGACACGAGCTCAGCCGATCGCGTTCTCGAGTTTATTAGTGCCAGTGAGATGACGTCAGTCATTTGAAGCTCTTTTTGGGGACAACCAACCCCCTTCTATAGTGGTTTTTTAAGCTTTCCTTCTATTTTCAGTTTCTCCAATTTCTTGAGTTTCGTTCCCATTTCTGCCTTTTCCTAAGTCACAGACTGGGCGCTAATGACCGTAGCAGTTTTGCGCCCTAAAACCATAAAAAAAACCGACCATTCCTATCCTGTATCGTTACTGGTTCAAATGGCTCAAATGGTTCTGAGCACTATGGGACTTAACTTCTGAGGTCATCAGTCTCCTAGAACTTAGAACTACTTAAACCTAACTAACCTAAGGACAGCACACATATCCATGCCCGAGGCAGGATTCGAATCTACGAGCATAGCGGTCGAGCGGTTCCAGACTGAAGCGCCTAGAACCGCTCGGCCACTGCGGCCGGCTCGTTACTGGTGTCTTTATGCTAACATAAAGGGAAAAAAAGGAGTGGTCGGGCCCAAACAAAGCAGCAACTCCCTGTACATAGACCTGCACGCATCCACAAAACATAATGTTATACATCTGGTGGAACAGTCAAGGTTGGGCAACAAGTGAGACGTCTTGCAGAGTGAGACGTCTTGCAGACGCAACCAAGAACATCGACCAGGAATATTGCGTGAAGTGATGCTACTCCCCGGTAACGCCCGCCCACATTCTACTAGACTGACAAAAAACACTTTACAGTAGTTAGGTTGCGAAGTCATTCCACACCCACCTTATTCACCTGATCTTCCGCCCTTAGATTTTCACATTTTCTGCTCTCTGTCGAACAACCTTCAAGGAACTTTCTCTCCGGACGAAAATGCGCTCCGAACATGGCTCGACGAGTGCTTCGCCTCAAAACTATGTGATTTCTACAATTTCGGAATCGAAAGGTTATCCCAGCGTTGGCAAACTCTTGTAAATAGTGAAGAAGAATATATTATTTATAACCAAAGTCTCTGTTATGTTTATTAAATTTGTGGAAAACGCTACGAACTTATGCATCAACCCAATATATAAAATATGTGTTCAAATACTCGTATTGTAATATAGCACTCCAGTACATATATAAAGCACACACGTATTCGAATGCAACGTTCTGTCAAAACATCAGAGCAATCGGTGAAAAACTTTCGGAAATTAAGATTTTGAAAAATATGGATGTCTTATTTTGAACAACCTGAAGTTCGTTAATATATGTAGACGCAGAGTATCCCCATACGGAGCCAACTGTTGCAGTTTTCCCAACCTCATAAATAGAGTGGCAGCAGCCGTGTTCATTTGGTAAGTTCCTGGTTTGACGAACACTACAGCATCCTATTGCACCTGCACTGCGCTGCTTAATCAGCCTGCTTTAATCCCATGGAAACTGAGACCATTTCGAACAGAGGTTGAAACGTAGCAACCAGCATCCGGGGCGTTCGGTACCTGTGCGGCATCTAATCACTAATGAATGTCTTCAGCTGGACATGACATGCATGAAGAAACTTGTCGACTCTTCCTCGCCGAGTTGAGGACGTTATGAATGCTAGAGGCGGTGGTGCACGGCTTAAGCGCGATGTCTACTGGGGATGACTAGTTTTTAGGCCGCTTACTTCTTTTACTGGCTGCCATCATCGGTGTGCGGACATTTGCCACGCCGGACATTTCCCACGATTTCACCTGCTCCGAAGGGTTGGGTCCCTTGTCTACCCCTCCCCCTTCCCCTCCTCCTCCTCCTCCTCACCTGCCGCTCGACCCCTGGAATCCCCGTGGACTGTGTCCAGTCACCGAACCTGCACAATGGTCCTCACGCTCAGTTTGTTTTCGAAGTTCCTAACGTGACCATCAGTATGGAAGTTATTACAACGAACAAGGGCAGGCCTTCTGCTCATTACAATGGTTACGCGTATCTTAAGGGGAGCCGGAGGTGCCTATGCTGCCCATGTTAAAATCACTAAGTTTGAGGAACATTTATGAATAAACTACCAAATAGAAAAATTTGAATTTTTTTTTTTACATATAGAGTGGTTTAGTACTGCAGTTATGACAGAGGGATTTTGGAGTATCTTTTCTAGTTTCCTTCCAATTATTTTTTTTTATTAATGACCCAAATTTTTTTACAAATAATTGCTTCATAATTAAACTGAAATGAAACTACTGAACATATTGCCAAATGGCTGTGTTACAATGTAAGTTTGACTTTACACAAGAAGTGTAATACTACCAACAACAGGCGCAACACTGAACTAATTCGAAACGGTAAACAGCAGAGAGACGATGTTCTGCGCTCTTATTCATTGTAGTATCGCAACTTGATATTAGTGTTAATTTTCTTTTCCCTACGTTCTTCCTCTTCTTATACACACGGTTACTAAAACGTGGCATCGTAACCAGAACAAAAGTGTACGACAATATTAAATGGAGCAAGATGTTCGAAATTCTGAGGAAAATAGGAGTAAGCTGTAAGGAAATACGGGTAATATTTGTTACAGAAAACGATGTAGCCAACCCTTGCACACTCGCTGTATGCGTAACATAAGGCGCTGTATGCGTAACAGGCCGAGAAAATCCCAAGCAGTTCGCCAGCAAGTCACGAGAGGGTGTTAGATGCATTCAGCGGCCGCCCATTTCCTCTGCAGGCGGGGGGAAAATGGTAATAACTCCACTTCTAGGGCGAGTAGAACAATAATTCAAAGTTTACATTAAAGAGGAATGTTGCAATTAATTTTCGGTAGCAAAAAAAAAATTGTAATTTTTTGGATTTGACCACCTCCGGCTCCCCTTAAACAGAGGGAATCTAAAGAAGGTGTTGTTACGTGGATGTGCTTACGCCGAAAAGCGGATCACTGCAAGGGAAAGCTGCTTTCGAAGAACGGAGAAGTGTTAGAGGTATTAGAACATCTCTGTGGACCACCTGACGATGCGGCTCTGGAAGTGAGAAAGCAAGTGGAAAGGGCGAAGAGAAGGTCTCGAGAAGAAACTACACAGTTATCGGAGATATACGCGGATGAAATGGTAAATCTACATAATAAAGGTTATGACTTTGTTATAGTGATGCCTGATTCAGAATCTATGAAGAGAACCATGCGTCGTCAACGGAGTCAAGCGCAGGGGAACCAACAAGAGCCTAAGAACTCTTATGAAATTAATCTTCATGAAGATCTATTAAAAATGGGAGATGGCAGTAGTTTTCTTCTAGAAGACGATAGATTAGAGGAGAGAATAATGATTTTTAGTGGAAGCAAAGGAAAAGAAAGTTTAAAAACATGTTCCCATTGTTTTATGAATGCAACATTTAAGAGCTGCAGCAAGCAGTTTGCACGAATCTACACCATACACGTAGACTTAGGACGCCCGATTAAAGAAACAAACATTCTTCCTACTGTATTTGCACTGCTCCCTAATAAGAAGAAAAACACATATGTTCGTTTGTTTCGTCTGATAAAACAGGCATTCCCTGAGTGGTCTCCTAAAGAATTGAATGTCGATTTTGAGGCAGCTGCGATATCGGCCATTCGTCGAGTTTTTCCCACAATTGAAACAAATGGATGCTATTTCCATATGAAGAAGAGTTTGTGGAGAAGAATTCAAGTTCTCGGTCTAACTGAGAGGTACCGCCAGAACGAGGATTTAAGACTTCACGTCAGCATGTATGCAGCGCTGGCATTTGTAAAACCGGAGGACGTAAGCAATGGATGTAATGAGATTCATGCAGAAGCTCCATATAACGGAAGGCTCTCTCAATTTTTTTACTACTTTGTGGACAACTGACTAGAGAATGAGGATGTCCCAATACAAATGTAGAACTGCTACGGAAAAAGGAACCGAACGACGAATGGTGTTGAAGGGTGGCACAACAGAATAAATAGTATTATTGGAAACCCTCATCCTAGAATCACCTATTTGGTGGAGTGCTTGAAAAAAAGGAAGCAGAGCTCACAAACTGCATGTACATGAAATTGGAAATGAATCTGGAAGGTAAGAAGAGGAAGAAGAAGTACTTGAAGCTGGACGACAGAATAGAGAGAATCGTAATGAATTATGAAGAGACTGGCAACATTAGGCCTTGCTTGAAAGCCATTACCCTTTTTGTTTCTGTTGTAGTGCAGATCATTACAATTACGGCTTTTCCTTCCAAAACCTAGGATGCTCTCTCTATGACCCCGTAAATACCAGGGCTAAACAATATAGAACAACAACGTACGTTACAAGCACAGCATTCTGTGTTACTTCATTTCCTTATTTCTAACATTTTAAAAGTGTACGTCGACTTTAGAAGACATGTAAATCAAAGATGTTCTTATCTCTATTTAGTGAACGTATTTTCAGTCATTTTTTGAACATTGTCCCGCTACACTTTATTAACTAATGTTTCGCCGCAAATGATATCGGATTTTAGAGAGTAAATTAATATGGAGTATGTAGTTCTTCTTTCCAAACGTTCACATACCCATTTCTTCTTTCCTTATTGTCTTTTGAGCATGCAGTTGTAGTAATCAAAGTAGGCACAAATGCAGTGATCAAAAAGAAATGATTAGCGTACATTCGCATTCTCTTTACATCGTTCCTTTCTTGTTGCTCTCATGGCGATGGACTGTTTCTATCGCAACCAGTAAGCGAGAAAGGAAGCTACCGTACAGAGGGATCTATATTTATACTTGGCAGAACTAATTACATACTGTCATAATCATCGGTATTGCTTTCGTTTCCCGAATTTATAAATGTTTCGATTTCGAAAAAGAAGATGTCGAAGAAGAAGGTCCATTACGTACTGGTTGTATCGAGTAAGATGTGGAGACGGCGGTTTGAAAGCGGACAGAAGTACGAGGAAGGGCGTCCCTTACCTGAGGGATCGCTACCTGGCGAAGGGGCAAGTGTGACAAATGTCCGGCATTCGCCATCACCACCTCGGTAGTGACGTAAAAATCCTGATCTCCAGGCACTGAGATAGTCTCCACGGTGAAGTCGCAATATCTTGTGGAGTGAGAGCGGATGACACTGTTGACGGAAATATGTCCGCCGAGAGGGAACGTTAATCTCTGCAGCGACCTTGCTGCAGTAAGTTAGAGGCGGTCTCTCCCTTGCATTCATTTCCATAATCCGCTCTAAGAACGTAAACACAATCCTACACACACTACAGACAGCCAAGCGTCACAGACGCACAAATGAAATACTACACCACAGTAAAGTGAGAACAGCGTTCTCAGTACGTTGAAAATGAAAATGGGTGACAACCGTAGAGTTCGAATTAATGGCTAGGCATTGGAAGTAGACGATCCAACAGGTACAACACCCGCTCATGGCAGTTATTCAAAAGCATAATCTCTCTGAAGGTGTGTTTGAACAAAACATCGCTCAGCAAAATATGGTTATTATGACTGTGGTGTGCCCATGGCTTCATCGAAATTGCAAACGTTACCAGTCAGTTATTCAAATCGTTGTGCGGATAAATGTGACTAATACGAAACACAGGAAATTTAGCATAAGAAACAGAAAACGGTCACAAATATCTAGCTAGTTGATGTTCTCGCAAGTTAATCATCTTACACAATTAGTAGGACCTGTCATGTGCACCAGCAACATGATATAATTCTGCTATTTTTAAACGAACTTACCTTCAATTGTCATGTGAAGCGCAGCAAAAAAAAAAAAAAAAGTATAAATGTTCGATGAGCTTTTGGGGCTGTACTGCAGAAGCAGTGGAGAAATTTCGTGGGCTTAAATTACTGTATGTTTTGCTTATATTTACACGTGCAGATGACTTCCTCAGACATCGTGTCTGCATTGTTGGAGTATCATTTCTGCCCTTGCTGTTTCATTTTCGAATGGTGTACGGGGGCACATACTATATGCGTGCTACTGTACACGTTAGAATGTATGATATTTTACCGTGGTTTTTATTATTCAGAACGAGTTGTTACCCGCTGCTTCCCTCGCACATCAGAAATTTTGTTATGATGAGTGATGGCGAGTAAGTAATTTAGTAATTTTACGAGATGTCTGAGTATACAGTGATGTAGAGACGTCAGTATAAAAAATGTATGCAGCGCCGATATGTAGGTACATAATGAATGGATTCATGTTACTTTGCTGTATGTCGAATCTGAAAGCATGCATTACATTTCCAAATTATATTTAAAAAATGTCTCGATTCATTACATTCGTACAGAAGTAGAGCTTTTAGGGGTTGGCTCATGTAAGACCATCTTCGTTCCATTTTAATTTATTACATTACCTACATTTTTGATCCATTTCTGTATGAAGACTAATTTATGATTAACGTAGTCACAATCCGCTGCAGAGTGAAAATCTCATTCTGGATTAACATAGTCAATTAATAGATCATAATCAAATGTATCATCACCAAAAGCCTCTCACGTTCCATATGTGAAGGTACGACTGTCTCTTTGTCGTACAGCCTTTAAATGAAGCAGTCGTTGCGAGTCTTCAACCATCTTGGAAGCCACAAGAGATGCACGACGCTCAGCGTATAAAATGCGATTGATTTGTGACTGTTCTATTGGCGCTGACCTTCTGCATCCAAGTTCCGGCGGACATGAGATTGCTCTGAGGTTGTTGGATAGAGTAACTTTTGCAACTGGGACTCTCTTAGAATCATGCGCTAAATCAGATTTACGTTTGCAAGGATTACTGCAATAGTTTTAACTTCTCGTGCTTACCATCCGATTTTATTCTTCTATCTGCTCCAAAACTCTCCAGCAATGCCAGGTTGTGTAGTAACTCAATATCTTAAAGCACTCTCAAAACAACATTGTATTTGTAATGCTAGGGAATAATCTATAAACGCTAAGAGTCGCCGACCATCGCGCTAGCATCATGTGCATACCACTCATGTATACCACATTAAAAAACATCTACGTCATATTAAAAATGTTAATAATACCCAAAAGGATACCACTTTCTAAGGTAGCCTCTGCTCTTCCTCAGGATTCAAACTACCCCTTCAACAAATTTCAACGGTATCGTTTCAGCGGTACAGTCGTGAAAACGTGACAGAGTTACTTTCGCAATGAATAATACGGGTATTAGTACGGAAGTGTGGATTAAACAAGTTGAGAACTGAATAAGCATTGTACTTGTGGTGTCACCGCCAGACACCACACTTGCTAGGTGGTAGCCTTTAAATCGGCCGCGGTCCGCTAGTATACGTCGGACCCGCGTGTCGCCACTGTCAGTGATAGCAGACCGAGCGCCACCACACGGCAGGTCTAGAGAGACGTCCTAGCACTCGCCCCAGTTGTACAGGCGACTTTGCTAGCGAAGCTACACTGACCAATACGCTCTCATTTGCCGAGATGATAGTTAGCATAGCCTTCAGCTAAGTCATTGGCTACGACCTAGCAAGGCGCCATTACCAGTGTATAGTGAAATGGAGATTATATCTGTACAAGAGCGATGTACACCGATTATGGATTAAAGTTAAGTATTACAAGATTTTCGTACTTTATTGCAATTCTCAAGACATTGTCCTGTTCCAGACTTCACGACAATCTGCGTGAGCTTAACGCGTGCCTTTCGGCTACCTCCGAGTGGCGTGGCTGTCTTGTTACGCCACTACAGTACTGATAACGTTGAATCATATTTTGTAGAGCATATCAACCAATAAAAGCATTTTCATAGATATGATACACTTCAAAAGTGAAAAAGTAAAGAGCTTTTTCAAAGAGTATATATTTTTCCTTAATTTGCGTAATATTTTTCAAATCAGTAAAAATCTTGTACTACGCACTTTGTAAGGTAGCCTATTTTCTTCCTCAGAGTTCAAACGATCTCACGGCAAATTTCACGGATTCCGGCTTCAGCGGTTCAGTCGTGAAAACATACCAGAGTAACTTTCTCATTTATAATATTAGTGTGGGAAGTATTGGCTGGCATGGATTAAACTTATTGAGGATTATATAAGTATTGTATTCTAGCTGTTACCCACGGATGCGCTCACGTGTTAGTAAAATGAAGTAAAATGTACATATGGTTTTATTGGCTGGGGAACTGGCTGCAATATGCGGGGAGCTTGGTGCAAGTCTTTTTATTTGACGCCGCTGGTTGACTTGTATGACACATCCAGACGCTAGCAGAAGAAAAATAAACCGATGCGGACGGGAATCGTAGCCTGGAACCGATGACTGAAAAAGCAGCATGGCCATTTTTTTCCTCTTTTTTTTTCAAGTTGGTTTATTTGTCAATACAGATTACAATACAGTACCACGTATTACAAAACATTCAGTAGTGCAAAACTTACATATAAATTGTATCGTGGCAAAATGTAACTAATTACAGTTTACTATTCAATCATTCATATACTACTCATTTTGTCTCTATGAATAATCATAACCGTCTCATGGCGCGTAAAGGCTTCGGGCTCCTCCTTGCGTTCACCGTCGCCCAGGTGAAGGAGAATTTCGCGCGAAGAACAATCGTTAGCTTGTGTATCAGTTGTCCTTCCGAGCTCGAGCTGTCAAAATGTTTCCTCTGGGCTGGATTCGAACCGGCGACCTATGGATTTCTACTTACAGAGCCTCTATAGCCCATGAGCTATTCACGCAAATGAAAATGCAACAGTGAAGTGAACAAGAGACGTATGACACTCATCAGTTGAAATGTGATGGGCTTTTGACTGATATTAATGGAGAAGTATGGATTAAACATATAGAGGGCTGTATAAGCGTTGTAATCTTTACATTGGCTCGTATTATGGAGAACATGTTAAACATTAAAAACATTTTCACAGTTAACATGATAAAGTTCAAAAGTCAAAGAATAAGAAGTTTTTTCAAAGAGTAATTATTGTTCCATATTCCGCGTTATATTCTTAAAATCAATAAATATGTTATACTAAACACTTTCGCAAGTAGCCTATGTTCTTACTCAGCGTTGAAGCTATCGCCAAACCAAACTTTATCACAATCTGTTGTGAAAGCGTAACAGACAGGACTACTTTAGTATGTATAATAAAAGTATTGATTACTCCGAAGGAAAACTTCTTATTCCATTTGTACACCGATACACATTCCGCCTTTTTTAGCGATGCGTCTCCAAGCTGGTGTCCACGAATGTTACATTAATTTTGACGTACCGCCTTTTTAGGTTCACGATTCACTGAAATATTTTATACAGTACGTGATGAAATGAAAATGTACTTACAGTGAAATGTCTAATTCGTTATTTCAAAATAATGTAGCTTTCCTTCATGTGGAAAACTGGTTCAGTGTTTCCATCTGTGTCTGTAATTTCATAACATAAAATTTCACCACCGTTTTCGCCATCTAGCGGTGTTTTTTTGACGCACTATCCAGTCTGTTGTTTTCCACTGCTTTTGTCCGTCTCTACATGTGTTTATATAAGAGTGTGTGTGTGTGTGTGTGTGTGTGTGTGTGTGTGTGTGTACGTTTGGAGTGCGTGTAAAATAACTTAGCCCACACCACCGCAGACGGCGCGGGAGGCGTGGGAGACAATTGCAGTGGTGCGGGCACTTTTGTGAACGATTACGTTGCAGTACATCTACATACATACACCCCAAGCCACTGTTCGCTGCGTGGCGGAGGATACTCTGTACCGCTACTAATCATTTCCTTCCCTGTAGAAAAATTTCCGCTACCAATTACAGTAAAAGAGTGTTTATTCGTCACACGACCGGTTTCGGGCTTGTGCCCATCCTCAGGTGTTTATACATTCATGAAAAACTGTCACAACAGCGTAATTATAATAATGATGCTTCTTCTTTGTTGATCTCCAGCAATATAAACATGTACATGAATGTACAAACACTTGAGGATACGCACAAGCCCGAAACCGACCGTGTGACGAATAAATAATCTGTTATTGTGACTGGTAGCGGAAATTTTTCCACATGCTATAAAGGAACGGTCACGGAAATCAACAGCATCCACTATGGATGAAATTCATTTCCTTCCCCGTTCCACTTACAGACAGAGCGAAAGAAACACGACTGTCTATATGCCTCCGTATGAGCGTAATTTCTCGTTTCTTATCTTCGTGATCCTTAAAAACCAAACCCGCCCCAACAGGCCACGAAGGCCCACCGGTACTGACCGGCCGCCGTGTCATCCTCAGCCCACAGGCGTCACTGGATGCGAGTATGGAGGGGCATGTGATCAGCACACCACTATCCCGGCCGTATGCCAGTTTACCAGACCGGAGCCGCTAATTCTCAGGTAAGTAGCTCCTCAGTTTGCCTCACAAGGGCTGAGTGCACCCCGCTTGCCAACAGAGTTTGGCAGACCGGATGTTCACCCATCCAAGTGCTAGTCCAGCCCAACAGTGCTTAATGTCGGTGATCCGACGGGAACTGGTGTTACCACTGCGGCAAGGCCGTTGGCTTTCGTGATCCTTACACGAACTGTATGTTGGCGGCAGCTGATTTGTTCTGCAGTCAGCTTCAAATGCCAGTTCTCTACATTTTTCTCAATAGTGGTCCTCGAAAAGAAAGTCGCCTTCTATCCGGGGAATCCCATTTGAATTCCCGAATCACGTCCGTAATACGTGCGTATTGTTCGAAACTGCCGGCAACAAATCTAGCGCCCCCCCTCTGAGTTGCTTCGATGTCTTCCTGTAATCCGATCTGTTATGGGTCCCAAGCACTCGAACAGTACTCAAGAACAGGTCGCACTGGCGTCCTATGTCCGATCTTCTCTACACATGACCCGCACTTTCCTAAAATTCTCCCAATAAACCTAACTCGACCATTCACCTTCCCCACTACAATCCTTATATGCTCGTACCATATCATATCGCTCTGCAACATTACGCCCAGGTATTTAAACGACATGACTGTCTTACCTACTCATTTGCACAAACTTACATTCTTCTACATTTAGAGGTAGCTGCCAATTATCACACCAACTATAAATTTTATCTAAGTCATCATGTATCCTCCTACAGTAGCTCTGTTTCGACACCTTTCCGTATACAACAGCATCATCAGCAAACAACCACAGACTGCTGCCCTCTATGTCTGTCATATAATTTATTTTTATAACAAATAATAACGGTCCTGTGACATTTCCCTGGGGCACTTCTGACGGTTCCCTTGTCTCTGATGAACACTCGGCGTCCAGGACCACGTACTGGGTTCTATTACATAAGAAGTTTCCGAGACACATATCTGTGAACCTATCCCTTGTGCTCTTACCTTCGTTAATAATCTGCAGTGCCGCACCATGTCAAATCTTTCCGGAAATCTAGGAGTATGGAATCTGCCTGTATCGCGTGAGGAAAGGGCAAGGTGAGTTTCGCAGTAGAGCACGTGCAGTTCGACATATGAAGCCTATTCGCAAACTTATGCCTCGCAAAACTTGCAAGCTACAGCTAGGAAGTCTACAAACCATAATATTAACAGATTATGTCAGTAAAGCCAGTAATCTCACAAATTTTTATAAGTCAATAGTTTCTCACGACAGTACTAAAAAAAAAAAAAAAGTTCCTTAAACAAAGGATCAACCAAAGCAAAATCAGATCGATCACAAACTGACAGAAGAAAATTTTATAAAACAGAAAAGGGGTAAAAATGTAGTGTAGTGGACGATGTCACTTACTGTGCCATTGACTATTTAAATTTAAAAAAAAAAACACGTATCACGTGGAAATTGTCAGTCCCCTGAGAACGTGTCCGGCAATATCGCCGACTGGCAAGACTCAAAGTAGGAGCAGCACATCTGAAGATATCCAGCGCAGTTCTGGACGAAACGTTAGGAACGGAAGAGTTTCGTGGTTCAAATGGCTTTGAGCACTATGGGACTTAACATCTGATGTCATCAGTCCCCTAGACTTAGAACTACTTAAACCTAACTAACCTAAGGACATACATGCCTAAGGCAGGATTCAAACCTGCGACCGTAGCAGCAGTGCGGTTCCAGAATGAAGCGCCTAGAACCGCTAAGCCACAGAGGCCAGCAGGGTTTCGTGGACCACCATCTTCTACACCGAAAGGTTTACCAGGAGCACTGTCATCCGGTCATGAAAGACTTCAGTCTACCAATATTACCTAAAAATTAAATTTTCTTCTCCTTCTTCCAAGTCTTTCCGAAGTGGTGACGTCTTTGAAAGTAGTCGTAACTATGCTTTATTCTCCTTATTGAGCGACTGGAGTTGATAATGGTTCCTGAAATCCTCTGAAACCAGTTTTTAAATATGGCTTTTGCTTATCCGTTTGTCCCTCCCGACAGAAGATTAATGGAACTGCATATAATCACACAAACCATAATATTAACAGATTATGTCAGTAAAGCCAACTTTACCTGCTGCTATGGTATCTGAAGGCTGCGGTGCCGTGCTATGTACCAGGTCGTTCATAAGCAATGCAACACTTTTTTTTTTTGTGAAAGCAGATGGGTTTTCTGTAGGGTCGCAGTACACCATATTATTCAGTAATCTTTTGCCTACGAAATCACATTTTTTCAACGTAATCTTCTTTCAATGCGACGGCTTTCGCCACCTTACTTGGGAGGGCCTGTATGCCCGCATGGACCACTCTAATGGTTGACGTTGGAGCCAGCGTCTTATGGCATCAATAACCTCCCCATCAGCCTTCATTGGACCAAACTGATGGAAGTCGGAAGATGCGAGATCCGGGCTGTACGGTAGATGAGAAAGAACAGTCCTATGACGTTTTATGAGGTATTCTCGGATGCGCAGACTTGTTTGAGGCCTTGCGTTGTCATGAAGAGGAAGAAGAAGTTTGTTTGCACTTTAGTGATGGCGAACACGCTGAATTCGTTGCTTCGAATTCCTGAGGCTATCACAATATACTTCCAAGTTGATTGTTGCACCATGAGGGAGTCCATCAAATAGTGCCAGAACACCGTCGCCATGACCTTATCCGCTTTGGGCACGGCTGTGAACATTTTCTTCGGAGTAGAGGTAGTGTGGCGCCACTCCATGGACTGCAGTTTTTTCCCGGTTCGAAGTGATGAACCCATGTTTCATCGCCTGTGACGATGTTCGACGAACAATGTCACGAGCAGCCTTGTAATGCGCAAGCAATCCCGCACAAATGGTCCTTATTTGGTCTTCATGATTTTCTGTTTGATGGCAAGGAACCCAGGGGGCACACACCTCTAAGTACCCCAACTGGTGGACGAGTGTGTCAGCACTACCAACAGAGACGACCAGTTGAGCAGCGAGATGTTTGTGATCCGTCGATCACCTCAAATGAGTGTGTGCGCACGTTCCATCATTGCAGGAGTCACAGCTGTGTGTGGCCGGCCGGCATGCGGCAGATCGCACAGGTTTGTGCTACCTTGTTACGATGTGACATACGCTGCGCCCAACGACTTTCCATGCTTTTGTTCATTGCCGGGACTCCGTAGACATCCTGCAAGAGCCTGTGAATATCTGTGATGCTCAGGTTTTCCGCCAAAAGAAACTCAATGACAGCTCTCTGCTTGGAATGCCGCTCCGTTAAAGACGTCATTTTGAAGGCTACGTATAGTGCCTCCATCTATTGGAGCGTCATGAAACCACAGGGGCTGAAGCGGGAGTATTTCACGATGTCCCCAACAAATTCCGTATTTTTTAACCGAAATCGACCGAGAAAAAAATGTGTTGCATCACTTATTGAATGCCCCACGTAGCACATAGATAGTAACGAGAATGCTCAAAGCGCGGAGAAGAGCGTCTAGTATTATTATTTGGAGAGTAATGGGATTTGTGAATACATACTGCAATGTCTGTCTCCTACGTAATTGCGTACCGTAAACGGTGAATTGACTGTCATAGTCACTTTGTCGTTTAGTAACAACTTTTTCATTTTCGGTCCTTGAAAATCTTTGATATCGTCAAATCAGGCAACTACCTCTAGATCAACATCAGTCGAGTTGTTCTCAGTAGGATTTACGCATACAGAAGCAAGCTGAGCGGAAGTACAAGTCCTCTCTTTCCAGCGTAGGTGACGAATAGATTTGTTACGTCGCTGTGGTTGATGAAAAATAATGCCCAATCAACATATTCTATTCATCTATACAGCGTCATGCTATAACTTGCTTGCTTGCAGAACAACCGTCGACTTTCGTAACATGAAATTTTACAAGCACAGGTTTCAAAAACCTGTTTGAAGGCGTTTCTGAGCCAACAAATTCTAGCAGCGACCTCGAATAAAACTGCATATTTTTCACCTACTACTTGGCAACTGTTAGATTCCTTTTTGTTAGAAACATTTACAGTCGGTTAATCAATTACTGTATTTCTTCTCTCTAGACTGTCATCAGTTACTCTACTTGTGACTTTTTAATATGACATTGAAAAGACAGCACACTTTCACTTCGTGAAGCGAACAATGCGGTGCTGCTTCGTCTTCGTCTTCGTCTGTGAATATAAATTTATCTTCGTTTGCAGTTTCGACTTTCTACAGTGTGAGAAGAAAAAGAAATTAGAACACGTAGAGCAGAGGTGACTAGTGTTAATTTGTTTAAAATTGTTTTCTGAGGACTTCCTCTGACTTTGCACCTTGTAAAGACAAACATTTTACTTGATAAAAATGGTTTCTCTTATCTCAGTAAATTCACTCGATTTGAATAATCTATCACCAACTCTCGCTAAGCGTAACCTTTACTCTCCCCAATGTTAAGTTGACAAATATTCAAGAACGCCACATTAATAACTCAACTCAAAGTTATCCAGTTCCATTAGCATTAACGATAAAAACGTCTCGCGGAAATAATAGGGACCATATGTGAACGTTGATCCGAGAGACGATGACCTTCGGCACAATGCAATGTGTGTGAATCCCTAAGGGACCAAACTGCAGAGGCCATCTGTCCCTTGACTTACACACTACTTAAACTAACTTATGCTAAGAACAACAAACACACACATGCCCAAGGGAGGACTCGAACCTCCGGCGGGAGGTGCCTCAAACCGCGCGGCACAATGCGTCTTGTGACGAGATATTTGACGGCGCGACGCGTCCTCTAAGGCGTCACTCGTTCCGCCCCTGATCATCCGTTACATGAAAAAAGAAAACAACAATTTCGGTAGTCAAATTACAAACACGTATCGAACATACAAAACAAGTTGTAACAGGGGTTGTACATCCATCGGGTCGACAATTACAGGGAGCGAGTATCACTGACTATATCGCGAAACTAAAACTAGTTTGAATTTCCCTACAGAAATAATAAGGTGCTGTCTTTGTACCAAATAGATATTTTGTCAAGATCTAACGATATTGTTTACTTTTAGCGTTCATAATTTCCTCGTCGATAGCTGCATCCCCTGTGGAAAACTTGAAACAGCAACTGGTACTATTCGCTAAGTTGTCTTTGTATAACATGAACAGCGACGGTCCTCTTACAGTCCCCTGAGGCACACCAGATATTATTTTTGCCGATAGCTATCCATCCAGGATAACGCGCTGCGTGCGGCCTGTCAAGAAATTTTCGATCCAGTCACAGACCAGGTAGACGAACGGGCGTAAAAGTTGTCAACGATACTGCCCTCGGAGAGTCTCAAAGACGAATCCATTGCCTGCAACACTGTACTACTTCACCCGACGGGAAGAGAAGTTGTGTCTCGTGCATCAGCGCGCGGATCGCATTGTCCCGGAAGGCCTCCGTCTCCCGGAGGGAAGACTGCGATTGACGACGCGGTGGCATAATTAGCGATTACAGCAGGCACGGCGTCCTTGCACGCCGCGGACTTTGTTTACCGCCGCTATCAGCACCGCCGGTGACTGCTTGGCACCGCGTACAGCTTTGCCACTTGGCTCTGCTTCACTGCGCCGTGATTAAAATTGCAACACCAGGAAGGGTAGGAAACAACGAAGATTTACTTACTGTGCGTACACTGTTTAGTGGGAAGAATGCGTGTATAAATTTGTAGGAGAATTGAGAGTAATTACACTCGTGCTCATAAATTAAGGATAATGCTGACACATGGTGAAACAACGCTCTGGTGGGCGGTTTGCGGGTTTAAATCACCTCGGGGTATGACCATGCGGTGCATTTGACCTGCGGTCGTCGCATGGTGGCGCTGGCAGCAGTCCACATACGCAGAGGTGTGTTGGTGAATCTCAGAGTACGGTGCAGCGAGTAAGTGTGCAGACGTTTTCAGACGTGCTAGTGCTGACTGTGTGTTGAAAATGGCTCAAAGAACACATATTGATGACGTTATGAGGGGTAGAACACTATGGCGACTGAAGGCTGGTCAAACACAGCAGGTCGTAGCACGGGCCCTCCGTGTGCCACAAAGTGTGATCTCAAGATATGGCAACGATTCCAGCAGACAGGAAACGTGTCCAGGCGCTACAATACTGGACGTCCAGATTGTACAACACCATAAGAAGACCGATATCTCACCATCAGTGCCCGCAGACGGCCATGGACTACTGCAGGTAGCCTTGCTTGGGACCTTACCGCAGCCACTCGAGCAGTTGTCTCCAGACACATAGTCTACAGACAACTGAATAGCCATGGTTTATTCGCCCGGAGCCCTGCAAGGTGCATTCCACTGACCCCTGGTCACAGGAGAGCCCGTAAAGCCTTGTGTCAAGAACACAGTACATGGTCATTGGAACAGTGGTCCCAGGTTATGTTCACGGACGAGTCCAGGTATAGTCTGAACAGTGATTCTCGCCGGGTTTTCATCTGGCGTGAACCAGGAACCAGATACCAATCCCCTAATGTCCTTGAAAGGTACCTGTATGGGGGTCGGGTGGTTTGATGGTGTGGGATGCGATTATGATTGGTGCACGCATACCCCTGCATGTCTTTGACAGAGGATCTGTAATAGGTCAGGTGTATCGGGACGTCAGTTTGCACCAGTATGTCCGCTTTTCAGGGGTGCAGTGGGTCCCACCTTCCTCCTGATGGATGATAACGCACGGCCCCACCGAGCTCCCATCGTGGAGCAGTACCTTGAAACAGAAAATATCAGGTGAATGGAGTGGTCTGCCTGTTCTCTAGACCCAAACCCCGTTGAGCACGTCTGGGGTGCTCTCAGTCGACATATCGCTGCACGTCTCCTAACCCCTACGACACTTCAGGAGCTCCGACAGGCACTGGTGCAAGAATGAGAGGCTGTGCTCCAGCAGCTGCTCGACCACCTGATCCAGAGTTTGCCAATCCGTTGTGCGGCCTGTGTACGTGTGCATGGTGATCATATCCCATATTGATGTCGCGGTACATGCGCAGGAAACAGTGGCGTTTTGTAGCACATGTGTTTCGGGACGGTTTTCTCAACTTATCACCAATACCGTGGACTTACAGATCTGTGTTGTGTGTGTTCCCTATGTGCCCATGCTATTAGCGCCAGTTTTGTATAGTGCCACGTCGTGTGGCACCACATTATGCAATTATCCTTAATTTATGAGTATGAGTGTATTTATTAGTATTTTCTGCTACTTTTCTTTGTTTTATGTTTCATTTAACATATTGCAACGCCTTTCGAGCATGTTCTGCTCGTCTTCAGGCGTTTATACAGACAGAAAATTGTTACTTAAAAATAAAATGTCTTAAACTAGATAAACACAGTACTTTTTGTTTATTGTTCACTGTTGGTGTGGCTGTTCGGAGGGAGGGGGAACAGTGGTTGGCCAGAAATTGATGTCCAGTAATTTCTCATGCAGATGTGGAGCTGCGTCTCGTTGTTTGCTATGACTGACACCGATAAACAACGAGACAGTTCCATACCAGCAGAAGGTATCAATGGACATCAGCTCCAGGACTTCCCCCACCTCCCTCCCCCCTCCGCCGCCCTCCCTCCATACTGGACTCGCATTCAGGAAGACGGCGGTTCAAAACCCGCGTCCGACCATCCTGATTTAGGTTTTCCATGATTTCCTTAAATCGCTTCAGGCAAATGCGGGGATGGTCCCTTTGAAAGGTCGCGGGCGACTTCCTTCCCCATCCTTCCTGAATCCAATGGGACCGATGAGCTCCCTGGTTGGTCCCCTCCCGCAAATCAACAAACCAACCAACAAAATGTCCCTCCAAATACCCCAACAGCTACTCCAGCAATTAACAGTAAACAAAAAGTCCTACATTAATTTAGCTTAAGACATTTTATTTTTAAGTAACAATTTTCTGCATTAAGATGAGCAGAACACGCTCGAAACCCGTTCCAGTATGTTAAATGAAACTTAAAACAAATAAAAGTGTCTGGCAGCAGACAAAGTTCCCAAACGTAGACAGTATGGCCACTGAGAGTGAAATAGTACACAAACCTGTTGCTTCTGTTAGTAAGGAAGGCTCCAAGCGGCTGGATATCGATTCCAACTAACAATGGGAACGTCTCTGAAACGGCCAACCGATTAGGCTCCTATTTGGCAGGTCGCCTGTGTATAGTCTAAAATGAAATACTCTACGGTATTTTGGTTCAACAACCCACACTGAAGTTCATAAAGCGCATTCGACTTAAAAATTGACGAGATCGATAGGTGGTGGAAAACTCACCATTTTTCATCCCCACATATTGGATCGGCAAACGCATATTTTTCTAGAAATCAAGGAAAGAAAACATTTTTTTTTTTTACTCTCGCTGATGTATCCATAAGGTAAACGCTCTGCAATGAAGGCGCTGCTGGTGTAGCGATCAAGGCATCTGATTTAGGAGCGGGAAACCTGTAATCGATTCCGAAGTGCAGTTCCTTTTCCCTTTTGTATCTTTTTCTGTTTCAAAATTGGTAGAAACTGTAGGGTTAATAAGGTAAGTGGACTAAATCAGTGAGAAATAACAGTAAGGTGGCAAATAAATTTCCAAGTTTCGGTTGAAAATAAACTTGGTTTACATTTAAAAATATTTATTTTCAGGCAGTTTATCTTGATGTGTACCGTGCTTACGGGAACATTGCCTTACAAATCGGTACTAAAAGTGATCACGAAGTAAGATGTGAATTGTTATTGTATCCGCACGGTTGTGCAAATCGCCTGCTGTGTTTCCCGAAGCAAACCGTTATTTTTACGCCTCGTAATAAAGTTTTTAATTTGGTGACAAAAGTAAACATCACTTGTCTGGCACTCAAGCTTGCAGTTCGGCAGTGTTACTTCCACCGTACAAGTCGGTTGATCCTGGCCATGCTGTCATACAGTTTGCCCGTGCCAGGCATACAATATCACACAAAAACTGTTATCAGCGACGTACTGATTTAAAATGTTATCAAGATGGCGCTGTCGTTTATCGACTCATAAAGTCATCAGAAGATCAAAACAAATTGCAAAACGATTTAGAAAAGATATGTGAATGGTACGAAAATTGGCAGTTGACCCAAAATAACGAAAAGTGTGAGGTCGTCCACGTGAGTGCTAAAAGGAATTCGTTAAACTTCGGTTACACGACAAATCAGACAAATCTAAAGACCGCAAATTCAGATAAATGCCTAGGAATTAACCAACAACTTAAATTGGAAGGAACACATAGAAAATGTTGTGGGGAAGACTGACCAAAGATTGCGTTTTATTGGTAGTACACTTAGAAAACGTGATAGATCTACCAAGGAGACTGCCTACACATTGCGTGACCGTCTTCTTTTAGACATCTGCTGCGCGGTGTGGGATCCTTACCAGATAGGACTGACGGAGTTCATCGAAAAAGTTCAAAGAAGGGCGGCATGTTGTGTATTATCGCGAAATATGGGAGAGAGAGTCACTGGAATGATACAGGATTTTGGCTGGAAATCGTTAAAAGAAAGGCGTTTTCGTTGCGACGGTATCTTCTCACTAAATTCCAATCACTAACTTTCTCCTCCGAAAGCGAAAATATTTTGTTGACACCGACCTACATAGGGAGAAACGATCACCACGGTAAAATAAGGGAAATCAGAGCTCGCATGGAAAGATATAGGTGTTCCTTCTTTCCGCACGCTATACGAGATTGGAATAATAGAGAATTGTGAAGGTGGTTCGATGAACCCTCTGCCAGGCACTGAAATGTGATTTACAGAGTATCCATATAGATGTAGGTATGTTTTGTAAATTTAATTTGTCAATTTACCGGACTTGTAGCAAGCGACATAAACTTTTTTAAGAGTTGGTCAAACGATTGACCTCTTTTACAGTATGTAATTGCGCGAAGATTGCATTCGTTAGAAGTTCTTGGTGCCACGAGTATCTTTGCTTCAAATGTTTATATGACAAGTACCACCCATTATATGAATGCGTTTCGTCTGTTCTTTTCGACATCACGCATTCGTACACTACTGGCCTTTAAAATTGCTGCACCAAGAAGAAATGCAGATGATAAACGGATATTCATTGGAAAAATATATTATACTAGAACTGAATTGTGATTACATTTTCACGCAATTTGGGTGCATAGATCCTGAGAAATCAGTATCCAGAACAACCACCTCTGGCCGTAATGACGGCCTTGATACGACTGGGCATTGAGTCATTGGATGGCATGTACAGGTACAGCTGCCCATGCAGCTTCAACACGATACCACAGTTCATCAAGAGTAGTGACTGGCGTATTGTGATGCGCCAGTTGCTCGACCACCATTGACCAGACGTTTTCAATTGGTGAGAGGTCTGAAGAATGTGCTGGCCAGGGCAGCATTCGAACGATTTATGTGTCCAGAAAGGCCCGTACAGGATCTGCAACATGCGGTCGTGCACTATCCTGCTGAAATGTAGGGTTTCGTAGGGATCGAATGAAGGGTAGAGCCACGGGTCGTAATCACATCTGAAATTTAACGCCCACTGTTCAAAGCGCCGTCAATGCGAACAAGAGGTGACCGAGACGTGTAACTAAAGGCACGCCGTACCATCAGGTCAGGTGATACGCCAGTACGGCGATGACGAATACACGCTTCCAATGTGCATTCACCGCGATGACGCCAAACACGGATGCGACCATCATGATGCTGTAAACAGAACCTGGATTCATCCGATAAAATGACGTTTTGCCGTTCGTGCACCCAGGTTCGTCGTTGAGTACAACAGCACAGGCGCTCCTGTCTGTGATGCAGCGTCAAGGGCAACCGCAGCCATTGTCTCCGAGCTGATAGTCCATGCTGCTGCAAACGTCGTCGAACTGTTCGTGCAGATGGTTGTTGTCTTGCAAACGTCCCCATCTGTTGACTCAGGGATCGAGACGTGGCTGCACGATCCGTTACAGCCATGCGGATAAGATGCCTGTCATCTCGACTGCTAGTGATACGAGGCCGTTGGGATCCAGCATGGCGTTCCGTATTACCCTCCTGAACCCACCGATTCCATATTCTGCTAACAGTGATTGGATCTCGACCAACGTGAGCAGCAATGTCGCGATACGATAAACCACAATCGCGATAGGCTGCAATCCGACCTTTATCAAAGTTGGAATCGTGATGGTACGCATTTCTCCTCCTTACACGAGGCATCACAACAACGTTTCACCAGGCAACGCCGGTCAACTGGTGTTTGTGTATGAGAAATCGGTTGGAAACTTTCGTCATGTCAGCACGTTGTTTTTGGTGTCGCCATCGGCGCCACCCTTGTGTGGATATTCTGAAAAGCTAATCATTTGCATATCACAGTATCTTCTTTCTGTCCGTAAATTTCGCGACTGTAGCACGTCATCTTCGTGGTGTAGCAATTTTAATGGCCAGTAGTGTATATTAACGCCCGTCAGCTGCTGAAGGTATTATATATAGTTCTAATTTCGCTCTAGACGGCTGCAGGTCATCAATGGTGTCTGTCCTTTCGGACACGTCCGAAAGAACAGACACCATATCCATATAAGCAAACTTCCGTATGTCGTTACCCGTGTGTCGACAACCTGTACTCGTACCTCCATTATGTATATTCACGCACGGGCGAGATATTGTACTTCACAGTCGCTTGCCCGTTGTCGGCGGATAAATACGAAATTGCAGTGCCTGTGTTATTCCGAATTACGATCAAAATTTATTTGGACATGCGTGCATGTTACTCTGAATTACGATGCAAAGTTCCTTTGGAAATGCGGTGACTTCAATGTAATTATTGTCTTTAAATAAAAGTGTAATTTCTGTTCGCCCCATTGCGTATTTCTCTCAATTACCTTCTGTACTATACTGCACCAGTTCTTTCTACGTACATACATCGTTTCATGGAGCTATGGCAGTGTCCGGCAGCTGTGACCGAGCGGTTCTAGGCGCTTCAGTCCAGAACCCCGCTGCTGCTACGGCCGCAGGTTCGAATCCTGCCTCGGGCATGGATGTGTGTGATGCCCTTAGTTAGGTTTAAGTAGTTCTAAGTCTAAGGGAGTGATGACCTCAGATGTTAAGCCCCATAGTGCTTAGAGCCATTTGAACCATTTGAACTGGCAGTGACAAATCATGGGAAAGTTACTCCCGTCTTTAAGTTTTGCACACCAGCGTATCTTATTCGCCAAATAGAGGTGACGACTGAGTCGCGCAACGAAATAGACTGCTGGTAATGTTTCATCGTGTACGCAAGCGGAATGATTCTTCCAAAGGGCTAGAGAGCTGACGCATCATCGGTAACGAATTGAACCCGCTCGCTGCAGGACCACTGCACCCGGCTTGTGGACGCAGTAACCGAACTGAGTTCCGCGTTGAGTGTGGCCGCTCGGCGCTAGTGAAAGTACCGCGGCGTGGAGGGAGCAGCTGTCCACCAGGAAGCCGCGGGCCGTTCCCGTTCCCCCAGCGGCGGCGCTTATCACGGGCTGAGAGGGTCCCACGCCCGTATTGACTCGGCGGGATCGCCCTGACTCACATCCTGTCGCCAGATTTCGCCAACTGGCAGCTGACGGAAGCGAGGGAACCGGGAAGAGGCTTGCGGCGCGACGGTTGTGGGGCGGCAGTGGTTTTCCTGCGTTCGATGACTGCACAGTATAGCTGCCTGACCGAAATGTGCGGGTGCATAATGGGTCAGATGTTGGTTGTGGCATGACTCTGAGTCGGTATTAGATCATCTTGTATTTAACCTTGCAAGTAGGCTGTTTGGGTTTTTATGTTGGTAACGCCACGTAGCGCTCTCTATTAAAATCGCTGACTGCGCTGTGTGCAGTCTGTGGCTGGTTCGACTCGTTGTTGGAACTTATTCGCCAGTGTGTAGTGTTGGGCAGTCCGCCCCCGGTAGCTGAGTGGTCAGCGCGACGGACTGTCAATCCTAAGGGCCCGGGTTCGATTCCCGGCTGGGTCGGAGATTTTCTCCGCTCAGGGACTGGGTGTTGTGTTGTCCTAATCATCATCATTTCATCCCCATCGACGCGCAAGTCGCCGAAGTGGCGTCAAATCAAAAGACTTGCACCAGGCGAGCGGTCTACCCGACGGGAGGCCCTCGTCACACGACATTTCATTTCATTTCAGTGTTGGGCAGTTGGATATGAATAGCCCGTAGCGTTGGGCAGTTGGAGGTGGGCCGCCAGCAGTGGTGGATGTGGGGATAGAGATGGCAGGGTTTTGAGATGTTAATATGAGAGGATGATCTGGACGTGTGTCCCTCAGAAAAAGGAAATTTGTTAAACTGGATGTCACAAATTCATATATATATATATATTATTACTTTCGAACATTAGTAAGGTAAATACATTGTTCTATATCAAAATCTTTCAATATATATATATATATATATATATATATATATATATATATATATATATATATATATATATGACAACATAGTTGTATGGAGATAAACAGCAATTAATTTACTTATAATCAATTATTCAAAATGACAGTCACAATCACATTATTTATTTTGCCGCCAAGCGGTTTCAACGTGCGATGGGGTCATCTTCAGGGCAATTTACACCATTTGGTCGCTCGCTGGAGTCGTCACCCCGCCTGTGCATCCTGCCTGTGCATGGTTGGTAACTATGCTTTCGCATGGTGTAAATTGCCCTGAAGATGACACCATCGCGGGCTGAAACCGGTTGGCGGCAAAATAAATAATGAGATTGTGACTGTCATTTTAAATAATTGCTAACTATATGCCTATCAGTAGTTAATGCCTTCGGTAGTTAGATTCTTTTATTTAGCCGGCAGTATTGGCGCTCGCTGTATTGCAGTAGTTCGAGTAACGAAGATTTTTGTGAGGTAAGTGATTCATGAAGGGTATAGGTTATTGTTAGTCAGGGCTATTCTTTTGTAGGGATTATTGAAAGTCAGATTGCGTTGCGCTAAAATACTGTGTGTCAGTTTAGAAATGATCAGAATAAGTAAAGAGAAAACAGTCTCAGTACATTCAGTTTCACACTGGAGTTTGAAAATCAAGTAACGTAGAAGTTTTACCAGCACAGTCATTCTTTACATTCAGAGCGGAAGTTTCAACCTTTACACTTCTGACTAGGCTATGGTAAACTCACAGAAACTCTAAAAACTAAAAAAAACTAAACTCCATCCGAACAGGCCATTAAGGCCTAACGGTACTGACCGGCCGTCATGTCATCCTCAGCCTACAGGCGTCACTGGATGCGGATATGGAGGGGCATGTGGTCAACACACCGCTCTCCCGGCTGTATGTCAGTTTACGAGACCGGAGCCGCCACTTCTCAATCAAGCAGCTCCTCAGTTTGCCTCACAAGGGTTGAGTGCACCCCGCTTGGCAACAGCGCTCGGCAGACCGGATGGTCACCCATCCAAATGCTAGACAAGCCCAACAGCGTTTTATTTTGGTGATCTGACGGGAACCGGCGTTACCACTGCGGGAAGGCCGTTGGCATAGAAATTCTGTCGCGCTGATAACATGACAGCAGTCAAATAAAACACCTAGAAGCAAGGGGACGCCTTCCAGTAGCAACTCTTTAAAATGTGAATGAGTGTTATAAGAAGGGCTGAAGGTCCGCAAGTACATTCAAAACAGTCAAGCACTCGACCTCCATAAAATGTGTAATCGTAAGTAAGGTAGATAGATGCCGGACTGAGATTCACCAAGATTCCTCAGGAAATGTAGTCAGTCAACAAAGGAAGTAGTTTGCAAAGCCCTCATTTGGAAAATACTTGAATATTACTCGGCAATCTGGGACTGATAGAGGAAATCTACAAGATCCAAAGTAAAGCAGCGCGTTCGTTACAGCATCTCGGAGACGCTCAGCCAACTGCAAGAGAGGCGTTCTGCATCACGTTATGGTCTATTTTGAAGTTGCGAGAACGTAATTCAACCAGAGTACTGCGTTCTCCTACGTATATTTCCATCAACAGATCATTAAGGTAAAATTAGAAAGATTCGAACTCACACGGACGCACACCAGCTATCGTTTTCCCCACGATCTATTTATGTCTCGAGCAGGAAAAGATAGACAAACAAAGTACCCTCCACCACAAACCGTGGATTTAGATGTAGATAATCACTTATCGGACTTAAAGTTGATTGTTTCACTTTGCAACAAGGTAAGAAACCAGAAAAATTATCCAAACTACCTTGGCATCACCATTGACCATTCCTTAGAAAACAAAAAAGAGGGCAAATGGGCAAAAAATAAAGACAAAAACGATTTAATAATGATATAATTAAGAACAACGCACGCTGCGCCACATAGTCTACAGAGCATTCTGTCGTATAGTGACGCTGCAGTATCTCAAGAGTATAGCCAGTCCGCTATGTACAGGATAGCGCTCCACGGTCCCACTGAGCCGTACGAGAAGGTGATTTCTTGCTGCAACGTCAGTATTTTCTCCTGGAGTTTTCATGGGAAGAGAGAGTTTTCTAACAAAGGTTTCAATCGCTACGATATGAACTACCGGAGGAAATTTTCTGCCAGCTAGACAAAGTTCGAATAAATCATGCCGGGAATAGGGCCACTCTACAGAGGTAATGTATGGTCTAGTGCCCAAAATGTCCGTAAAAAAGAAAAGACACCCCAGAAAACGCAATATAAGCTCCAGCTGAACCCGTTAAAAGGATATCTAATACTGATACAGATATGTGAACGTGAAATGCTGCTTCAGACAGATGTTTTTGGTAGAATTTGTGTTCTGTAATTCATTTCATACAATGTGTAATTTATCGATCTCTTTCGTCATACGACAAATAGTTGAAATATGATGACGAGCGCTGCGTTCTCAATTAAGTACACGTGGTTTATGTTCACTTTCTAGGAATACAATTACTACATTTAATCGATCAGCCGCTGTCCCACGCTCCTGAGCCCACATGAAGTTATTTTTTTCTATGGATACAATGTCGTTCAATCAGCAACAGGACGCGTTTAACAGGAGCTAAAGTACGATTTATGCATTCTGAAAATGATCACTCTGTATTTGTATTGCTTTTAAGAGGCAATTCTAGTCTCTGTCGTGGCAAGAAATAGAGTGGTTGGCGTGATAAGATATAGTTTCGTTAAAGTACAAGTAGATGAGCGCTATTAATTAGCAGCTAATGGACAGCTTCAATGGCTTGTCTCTAACGTTATTAATGAAGCGACAAACGGAAGAGGGGAGCAGATGCTACCGATGGAATAGGCGACGGAACGCGCAGCCAAGATGTTATGGAATTGTAAGAGTATGATGAACAAAATACGAAACAGCGGTTACCAAACGACGCTGAGGGAAATTCCAAATTTTTGCTCCTGAGATAAATTAGAAGATATAAAATGAGTAATGTAAGTGACCATACCAAAGCTGTATAAATGCGGTATGAGCTAGCTGTCTCTGCGACATCTCCAACAGTACGAAGATCTACTAATTAATATTGTCTACAATAAGAAAAAAATACTTTGCTAATTTAAGTACGTCTTTGTAGGTTCTAGAACACTCAAGTGGAAGATTCTACACGTAGTCGACACATAGACTTTTATGGTAAAATGGAGCATTGTATCTCAATTTACTCAACTGGATCATTCACTCACACATTAGGTTGTGAATCAGCACTGACAAAGCAGAAGCGTGAAATCCTGTTACCAATCTGCTTGTTCTACGTTCAACTGGGTCTGCAATACATAACACTACACAATAAAATGGTAGCCCTTTTATCATCCAGAATGGACTCACTCGTTCTTTCAGGTCATGTGAACAAGTTTTCGTGATCATTACGCAGAATTCCACCGCGTAGAAATTAGCAAATTTAGCTCCTTACCTTAACTGTCCGCGCAAAGCTTCTCACAACCATCCACTCCTTTTTCCTCCCATCCTCCATCCTCTCTCCCCACCCTCTCCCCCCTGCCACGCATTAAACTCCACCCATAGACCCCTTACCCCCTCCACAGCAATCAATTGAGCACTTCTCTTCCATTTCCCTCTGCTCTCTGTTTTTTTCCTCTTCCTTTCTTCCACCTCTAGCCCCTCTCTTATCCTTCCCACCCCTTTGCTCCCCTGTCCCTCTTTCACCCTTTAATCCCTCTCTCACCATCTCTTACCTACCACCTTACACTCAGCAATCCTTCCTTTTCTCTGCCCCCCTCCTCGCCCATCGTCTCGAATTTTTAGCCTCTCTCTCTCTCTCTCTCTATCTATCCCCCCCCTCTCGAATTTTTAGCCTCTCTCTCTCTCTCTCTCTCTCTCTCTATCTATCCCCCCCTCTCCCCCCGCCCTCTCTTCGCTCTCTCTCTTTTTTCTGTCAGTTTCGTCCACATAGTTATGACTCGCGATTCTATTCGGAATTAACAAGGATATGAAGTGCTCACTTTCAGGTTTTGTTTATGATTCTAAATCATTTAAGGTGAATGCCGATCCCCACCTTATCCAACGCGAAATATTTTTTCATGTTAACGACGACTCTGTCTCCTGTTTTCCTTTCGAAAACAGTTGATACACTTAAAGTGTGAGACATTTAAACAGGACTACGAAATGTGGAACCAAATGAAAACTTAAACTGAACAGTCAGAATTTTCTATATCCGAGCTATCGAGTCCAAGCACTGCCAGATGCGGCAACAGCCAACAATTGAAAATAGCGGCGTCCTCAAGGAGTTGACGCAGTTTGAAATTCAGTATCGCCTTTCAAGGAAAGTTCTTCAGGAACTTGTGAGCATTGGGGAATGGAGAAGCTATCTTGAGCACAATTTGCAAACACGTCATTGCCCCAGCGAGCTCACACACTGAATCATCACAACACACTCTGCTAACTAGAATGGCCTCGCGCAAGGTGTCAAAGGTCTGACAGGCAGTGTAGCGCCTCAATCTTAGTATTTAAACAGAACCCTGCTGCACAGGAGAAACCACTGCGCTGAATGAAGGTATTAGTGCACATTCTAAAAAAAAAAAAAAAAGACGCACCACGAAGGGATTAGCCGAATGGGACGCAAATAGGTAGATGTGATGTACACGTACAGACTAATAGATGATTACAATTTAAGAAAATTTGGTTGATTTATACAAGAAAAAGAGTTTCACAAACTGAGCAAGTCAGTAACGCGTTGGTCCATCTCTGGCCCTTATGCAAGTAGTTATTCGGCTTTCCATTAATTAACAGAGTATTCGGACGTCCTCTTAAGGGATATCGTTCCAAATTCTGTCCAATGGCGCGACAGTTCGTTAAAATCTCGAGCTGGGTGAAAGGCCCAGCACATTATGCTGCAAATGTTCTCATTTGGAGAGAGATCCGGCGATATCACAAGATAGTAAAATGCCTGCAGCATACCGGCTGGACGTCAGAAAAAAGTGTAGCAAATAAGTATTGGCTCTGAGCACTATGGGACTTAACATCTATGGTCATCAGTCCCCTAGAACTTAGAACTACTTAAACCTATAACCTAAGGACAGCACACAACACCCAGCCATCACGAGGCAGAGAAAATCCCTGACCCCGCCGGGAATCGAACCCGGGAACCCGGGCGTGGGAAGCGAGAACGCTACCGCACGACCACGAGATGCGGGCAAATAAGTATTGAACCGCAAGGAAAACGAGATCTCTGAAGACTATGGAAGTTGTCGTTAGACGCAGATCGGAACGGGAGGGAGTGGAGGGGGGGGGGGCGGCTTGAAGTAAAGAAACCATTGAAAAAGTGTGCTTCTGTTGGAGCAAACGAAAGGGGAATACGCTGCTGTTTATTAAAAGACTGATTCCCTTCTTTTAAATCCTACGGATTTTATGTGACGAGAATATTGACGAGAATTTTACATGTGCTTCAGTTCTACAACAACGTGGGGTTCCCAGAACCATTCTGATAATAACGGAGAATTTTTACAGCAAATTTCTTCGTGCTACGTCACTTTATAAACTAGAGTTTCGCCTCTCACAGGATTTTACGTGCGTATTTTACGTGTACAAGTAGGGTACCTTTGAACTTCGAATGTCGGAAACTGATGAAGATATCAAGAAAATTTTCAAAGTTGTTCGAGGCCGTGTTCTTAGGAACATACCGTAAAAATTTCAGCCATTTGCTGTTGCATAGCCGTCTTGGAACCCGCGGCTCGATTTTAGTACCCAAAACTATGTTTTTCTGGTTTCCTCAGGAATAGTCCATATACTAAAGGTGCCTCTGTAGGCCCCGCAAGGCACTGTAAGCCCCATCTAATACAAATGGAACCAGCCGACCTTCTCCATTTGCTTAAGATGGAGGAAGTGTGTCATATTCATACTTTGAGCATGTAATGTAGGACGGTTATAGAAAGGCGAACGTTCTGTTTGGTATACAAATGGTCCCTGGCCCAAGGGCCACCCTAAACCTTTGACGGTACCGTTCTATCACCTTGGGCTGGGGACCATTTGCATATGCAACAGAACAATCGTTTTACTTTAACTATAGTACAGTATAGGCTCGAGTTTGAATATTACACACTTCCTCCAGCTTAGACAAATGCAGAAAATCGGTTGGTCCCTTTTTCATTACGTGAGGTCTACGGTGTTCCTTAAGAGGCTTATGGATGCACTAGTTAGTTCACGGGAGGTTCCTGAAAATACACGAAAACCATGGTTCTTGGGTACCAAAACCGAGCCGCGGATTCCAAGGTGCCCGTGCACAGAAAATGGCTGAAATTTTTACAATACATTCCTAATATCCCGTTGTCGAACAACTTTGAAAATTGGCGTGATATCTTGATCCCTTTCCAGGTTCAAAGTCACCCTACAAAATGGTTCAAATGGCTCTGAGCACTATGGGATTTAACATCTGTGGTCATCAGTCCCCTAGAACTTAGAACTACTTAAACCTAACTAACCTACGGACTTCACAGACATTCATGCCCGAGGCAGAATTCGAACCTGCGACCGTAGCGATCGCGCGGTTTCAGACTGAACCGCCTAGAACTGCTCGGCCACAGCAGCCGGCGGTCAGACGTGTAAAATTATATAGTTTTCCGTTGTTTCAATTTCACGTAAGTATACTATCAAAAATTTACTGGCCAAAACGTTCTTTTATCCGAGTAACATGCCCTGTAGTGGCAGGGAAAAGAGCGGAACCAGCGGAAAGATGCTCCTATCGCAGCGCAAAAGAGGTGACTATACTCCTGTTTATTAAAACACTCTGACAGAAAGGTGGGGTACCAGCTGCCTCATTCTACCTTCTTCTTCACCATTAAAAATGTTCGCAAATATTTTGGCACGTGAAGATATTCGTCCTTTTATATGCTGAGCGAGGAGACAGTGCAGTGGGAAAGAGACAGGGGTTGTGGTATGTAAAGAGCGAATGATACAAGGGCAGTGTCTGGGAAAGAGATACACAGTGGCAGTGGAACATAGTTGACAGGTGTCGAATGCGTACCGTTATCGGATTCATTTTTCACATCCGACATTAAGGACCGAGAGAGGGCGGTGCCCCAGCAAACACTGAAGCGCCGGTCGGTCGACATTTGCAACCACACAAAACTGTTTCCGTGACCATAGGCGTTATTTACGTGTGACAATATGTATCAAATGGTTCAAATGGCTCTGAGCACTATGGGACTCAACTGCTGTGGTCATAAGTCCCCTAGAACTTAGAACTACTTAAACCTAAGTAACCTAAGGACAGCACACAACACCCAGCCATCACGAGGCAGAGAAAATCCCTAACCCCGCCGGGAATCGAACCCGGGAACCCGGGCGTGGGAAGCGAGAACGCTACCGCACGACCACGAGATGCGGGCACAATATGTATCAATGTAATCTACATCTACATCTACGTGATTACTCTGCTATTCACAATAAAGTGCCTGGCAGAGGATTCAATAAACCACCTTCATGCTGTCTCTCTACCGTTCCACTCTCGAACGGCACGCGGGAAAAATGAACACTTAAATATTTCCGTGCGAGCCCTGATTTCTCTTATTTTATCGTGATGATCATTTCTTTCTATATAGGTGGGTGCCAACAGAATGTTTTCGCAATCGGAGGACAAAAAAACTGGTGATTGAAATTTCATGAGAAGATCACGTCGCAACGAAAAACGCCTTTGTTTTAATGATTGCCGCTCCGATTCACGTATCATGTCTGTGACACTATCTCCCCTATTTCGCAATAATACAAAACGAGCTGCCCTTCTTTGTACTTTTTCGATGTCATCCGTCAGTCCCACCCGATGCGGATCCCAGACCGCACAGCAATACTCCAGAACAGGGCGGACAATCGTGGTGTAAGCAGTCTCTTTAGTAGACCTGTTGCACCTCCCGAGTGTTCTGCCAATGAATCGCAGTCTTTGGTTTGCTCTACACACAATATTATCTATGTGATCGTTCTAATTTAGGTTATTTGTAATTGTAATCCCTAACTATTTAGTTGAATGTACAGCGCGCAAATTTGTGTGAGTTATGGCGTAATCGAAATTTAGCTGATTTCTTTTAGTACTCATGTGAATAACTTCGCACTTTTCCTTATTCAGGGTCAATTGCCACTTTTCGCACCATACAGATATCTTATCTAAATCATTTTGAAAGTCGTTTTGATCATCTGATTACTTTACAAGACGGTAAATGACAGCATCATCTGCAAACAATCCAAGACGGCTGCTTAGATTGTCTGCTATGTCGTTAATATAGATAAGGAACAATAGAGGGCCTATAACACTTCCTTGGGGAACGCCGGATATTACTTCTGTTTTACTCGATGACTTTCCGTCTGTTACTACGAACTGTGACCTTTCTGGCAGGAAATCACGAATCCAGTCGGAAAACTGAGGCGATACTCCGTAGGCACGCATTTTGATTAGAAGACGCTTGTGAGAAACGGTGCCGAAAGCCTTCTGGAAATCTAAAAATATGGAATAAATTTGACATCCCCTGTTGATAGCACTTATTACTTCATGAGTATAAAGAGCTAGTTGTGTTTCACAAGAACAATATTTTCTGAAACCGTGCTGACTATGTGTCAATAAATCATTTTCTTCGAGGTACTTCATGATGTTCGAATACAGTATATGTTCTAAAACCCTGCAGCAAATCGACCATTGTGATATAGGCCTGTAATTCAGCGGATTATTCCTAGTTCCCTTTTTGGGTATTGATGTGACTTGAGCAATTTTCAAGTCTTTAGGTACGTATCTTTCTGTGAGCGAGTGATGTGTGGGCGGCAGCAGAGAGAGAGGGAGCGGCAGTGGTGGTAGCAGCGAGCCAGCCCACTGGCCAGAGCGTCCCCCTCTGAGGTGCGCAGCTCCTCCGCGAGGCTGACCTTGCATTGCGCCTGCGTCGCGCCCGCGGCGGCGGCGGCGTTTATCTGTCCGGGCGCTGGGACCCCTTAGTAGTACGCACGCCGCCGGCTCCGGCGCTGCCTCGCTCTGATAACGCCGCGTGTGTCCGGCGCTGCAGTCGCCTTCGATTCGTCCGATACGCTGCACGCGTTTCGTCTCTCCGGTGTGACAGCAAGCTGCGACAGTGGCATCGCCGGGAGAGTCAGCGTGGAGGTCGCGCTTTGCAAGTGGTGACGGTGGACGGTATTGAGTGATTTTCGGGGTGGGCTATTGTGATGAACTAGTGCGACGAGATATCGGCAGAACAGTGTCATCCGAGGTAGGGGCCAGTAGGCAGTGAAGATGCCGGGCCCGACGGAGACGTCGACGACGAACACGACGACGACGACGATGACGGCGACGGCGCTGAGTGCGAGCGCGGGCAACAGCCCGGCGGCCAGCAAGCGGCCCGCGCGGCGCGCCAACTCGGTGCGGTTCAGCTCGGCGTCCGGCGTGGCGCCTTCGCTGGGGGCAGCGGCGGCCGCCGGCAGGCCAGTGTGCCGCGCGCTCTCGATGAGGCAGGAGCGCGAGCGCGACAGGGAGCGCGCCGGCTCGCCGTGCGCGCGCCGCGGCCGCGCCGCCTCCGCCGCCCCCGGCCTGGCCAACGGCGGGCCGTCGCCGCGCCGCGCCGCCCCCGGCGCGGCCAACGGAGCGCCCTCGCCGCGCCGCGGCGCCGCCCCCGCGGTCAACGGGTCGCCCTCGCCGCGACGCACTACCCCTGCCAAGGGGATCGATACCCCAACGCGCACGCGCACCCCCACAAGGTGAGCCCGACAGCAGCTGACTTTTCCCGCCAAATCTCTGGCACGCGCAGCCCGCGCTGCTCCTCTGCCGTGATAACTTCGCAGTGACTCCGAGACGAATATTCGATACGAGTCGACGGCTTTGGCCAATAATGTTATATTACTGCCTGCTGTCGCGTCACCTTTTCGTGCTTGTATCCACAGTTTTGTTATTAGCTGGCGAAGCCAACGAATTTGAAAGCAATATATAAATAAAACTGGTTGTGGTGACACACTGACCTGCAGCTTAGCCCGAGGTATAGGTTAGGTTGGAAGGTAATTATATGGTTATGAGTTAGCAATACCAACGAATGTGATAGTAGGGACTTATGACCACAGCAGTTGAGTCCCATAGTGCTCAGAGCCATTTGAATGTGATAGTAACAAAACCCTGATTGTAGTGACAGATTTCTCTGTATCTTCAACATTTCGCGGCCCTGCCAGCAACTGTATAAATATTAATAATGAACAGCCTCAGTTGCACCGTTTACCTAGAAATTTACCTAGCTTTCACTCGGGATAACCCAACCTTCTTCAGAATAACAGTATCTATCGTTTGTCCATAGTGGACATCAAGCTAAAACTACAAATCCATAAATTATCGTCAGAATGTAAAATTTACCTGGCATTGGGGCCGAGGCAGTGCCAGATAAGTTTTACATTCTGACGATAATTTATGGATTTGTAGTTTTAGCTTGACGATGTCCACTATGGACAAACGATAGATACTGTTATTCTGAAGATGGTTCCATTATCCCGACTGAAACCTACGTAAATTTCTAGGTAAACGCTGCAACTGAGGCTGTTCATAATTAAAATTAAGATTTCTCTGTACGTTACTACGTTCGAAAAAGATCGCCAATAACATCACGTTATAGTCGCCATACTGTTTACGGCAATTATCGCATGTTTCCTATGTCACTGGCCAAAGTCGGCGATTCGTATCGTACATTCCTCTGCATCCGCCACCCCTTTATTTGCTGTATGCAGTTTATTTTGAGCTTAATTCTAGGCCGTAGATTGTAATGAAATGGTGCACCAAACATCTTGATACTGCTGTTCCGTTTGATCAGTGCGGTAGCTACGGCCACTATTATTTCTATTAGATTTCTTAGACAAACGTTGTGATGATGACTTAGCGATCCGTGTTCATATATGCTACGTTATCGGGCGAGAACGTCCTCGGTCTCATTCATTTTGACTCTAAAATTTTTATTTCTTGTCTATATGAGTGTATACTGTTCAGTCGTTATAAAGAGCTCACAATGTCTCTTGGCCGATCGCTGCGTCAGAATACGGTAGGATATTAGACATTTCATCGAGGCGCATACGACACGATTCATGAAGGGTGCACGTGTTTCGTAAGAGGATTGTTATATTATTCTATTTTCCAGAATTTTGGGGTAACAGACTTGTACCCTTGTCTGAGGTCAAGGTTAGGTTGAAAGGCAACATATCGTAAGCCAACGAATATGCACATTATGTTTTTACATTTACGTCTACGATCGAAGCCCCTTTTCTGCGCTGGGGTCAGGTATTTTTAATTTCGATGCAAAGACCCCTGTCTACCAGCTACAAGCAGATTGTTTTGAGAATAACTATAGGTTGTAAACAGGCATACTGAACAGTGCGATACCGCTTGTCCATTTTGGTTACTGGTGTAACCATACGTATTATTATTATTATTATTATTATTATTATTATTATTACTATCATCACTATCATCATCATCATCATCATCATCATGCTTAATGAAGGTCGTAGTGAAATACTGACCCCTGGGGTAGCACGAGATCAAAGTTAGTGTACTGAAACCAACGGATGTGTCACGAAAACAAGCTGCTGCTCTTCCAAATGAAGGTTTTAAGTCTGATCAGTAGCCCGAGGTTTAGCTTATGTTGGAAGGTTATAGTTTATTCTTTAAATGGCACCATATTTTGCTTTCCGTCGTTAGTGTTTTTACTGCGAACAGTAAAAAGTTATACCCGAGAGCGGAATATGTCACTTACAGAATGTATAGAGGTTGTGTCCACGCCCCTACAGCAATTAATGGCAACAGTTTAGTTGTGCATTGACGAAGCCAACCAATGCGTCAATTTTATATACATGATGAATCCGAACTACACCGACAAAAGTTCGGAGTTTGTTCAGGGATATTTTCTGAGTATAAAATTTCACGTGTCATTCACTTTCCATTACATTAATCGCTGTTACGTTCATAAGGACCTTAGTTGCTCAATATTTGCCCGATACAGAAAGCTCCGTGAATATTAAATGTAGCTTTTATCGCTAACTGCGTGACCGCAACTGCTCTGTAAAAGTCTTTTTACGAAGTGGCTGAACTGTTTTACGGCCTGGCAGCACTTTTGGTAACGCCGGCACGTACGTGAAACGACAAAATACTTTCTTATGCACAGATTTTCCTTTTTGACAACTGTGGTGCAGGCATACATTTTTGTTATGAATAATCTGATGTCATGCAGTTCGTAACAATTGGTTGTTTTGGGGTCTCAGTAGTTCAACTTCTTCACTAATTTTCTTGAATTATGTTTAGAGCTTGCTGTTCTCCTATTCTGTGTTTACATCGTACACCTGTCATTATTACCGCTGTTCTCATTAGTGGACTCACTTTATGTTTTGGCGAAGATATTTAAATTAACTTTCAGCAAAAGTTACAACAGACTCTAAGTATGTTGTTTTACAAATAACGTTACGCTACGACTGAACTGGCCAGAATTAAAGTTATTTCAACGTCTATGACAGGTAAATTTACTTTATACTTTCTAAAGTTTTGACGTGGTGAAAATTACAATTCTTTGTATCACGAGCCGTAGGCAACCGTCGAGGTTGGCCTTATTCTGCTCTTCACTGTTCATTTTGTACATCGCGTATAATGTTTCATTATTACGGTTTAATCGCTGCTCGTAATTAACATTTAGCAGCTATTGCCAGCTGCATAAAAATATATAAGCTGCCACGTTACGTCAACGAAACTGGATATTTTCGCAAAGTTGCTTTCGCTCTAGAATATTGTGCAGGAAATACCTGGAGAGCATACATGTATTTACGAAAAATCGTCTTTATGTAAGTCTATCCCTCGAAATGCTCAACTCATTGAGTGGCTTTAAATGCGCCCATGATTTATGGTTTTTGCCGAATTAATGCATCCATATTTTTGCCGATTGAATTTCTTTCTGCGCCCCGTATTCCTGTTTGCAGAAAATATGCCACGTGAATACTTATTTCAATTTTGTCATGAACATTCACTCGGTTTCCTGTCATCCTTACCAACTGTGAAACGTCGCCGGGAAAGTGTAACATAGATACAAACAGGTGGCTATTTTGAGATGAGAATTTGTGCGTGTAGTCACCGACTGCTCCTTACGGTATATTACACAACAAAAGATGATGTGCGCTAGTCATGTTTACATTGATTCAGTACTGCAAGAGAGTGTATGATTAATTGTATATTTGTATTTTTTGCGTTGTTGTTTTCCAATTTTATTGTTTTTGGTTTCTTATCCAAATAAAATAATCCGGCCGGCCGAAGTGGCCGTGCGGTTAAAGGCGCTGCAGTCTGGAACCGCAAGACCGCTATGGTCGCAGGTTCGAATCCTGCCTCGGGCATGGATGTTTGTGATGTCCTTAGGTTAGCTAGGTTTAACTAGTTCTAAGTTCTAGGGGACTAATGACCTCAGCAGTTGAGTCCCATAGTGCTCAGAGCCATTTGAACCATTTTTTAAAAATAATCCGGACGGAATATTTGCGTAGAGTAACTTAATGCATGCCTTACGTGTGCCTTTATTCTCTATAATTATCTTTCAGTTGTTCTTTATGTTTAACAGTGAAGTGGTGCTGTTTTTAAGCCATATACTCTTTGTTTTGTTCCTCAGCAAGTTAGTTCCTCAGCAAGTTAGTTCCTGTCCCTTTAAACTCACGCGCTGTTGTGGTTCGACCTTCGCTACTCCGTCACGCTTCGAAGTCAGCTGTTCTTGTGTCGCGCGTTAACCACGCCTGAACTCATTACGACATTTCACTTATCGTGTCGAGGTAGTCATCATGTTTGTCGCTCAGTCAACATGCTACATTCGCAATCACTTGTTCATCCGCTCCGCTCATAGGATACTTTCATTCTCGTTCTCTCTTCACTATTATAATTTCCAGGTCACGTAGCATACATCTCAGAACGTAAACATCTTACTATTTATTTATTTACCTAGTTCCGTGGAAACATACGAGCCGAAGCTACTCCGTCATCAAAGGAGTCAGTACATAACTTACGAAATCTGATTAGAAAATTTGTACACAAAACAACGAATTAATAAAATTTTGCGAAAGTATACGAATAAATAACCCATTCCAGAGAAAAATTCTCTACTAACGCTATGAACTCACATAAGAAATAATAAGAAATAGGAGTGTTTCTCAAGCAAACATTTAAACTTGGATCTGAATACTTGGCATTTATCACTCCATTTTTGTTCAGTTTTACTGGAAGCCTATGTAAAATGAATGCCGCTAAATAGTTTACACCATCCAGTATAGCGTTTGGGAAAGTGTTGTCCAAGTACATGTTTCTCCGTCTAGTATTCTAGTCTAGTATTACAGTTCCGTCGGAATGCTGTCAACAAATAATCCCATGATGGTATATGAATGGGAATGACAGAATTCAGAGGCATCTGAACAACATCCTACACGAAGTTCGCGAACTGGTGCTGTAGATCAGTCTGACAGTCCTTTTCTGGGCAAAGGGAAATATTCCTGAGTGCACAGAATTGCTCCAGAATAAGTATAACAGCATTCGAGGTAATGTAGTGAATGAAAGGTAATTAAAAAGTCTTCGCGTTTCAATGTCAGAGACAATAAAACCATTCTTTCAGTGAAGGCAGCAGCATTCAGTTTCCGCACAAGAGCATGAAAGTGATAATTCAGGAAAGTCTTCCACCTACCCTCAGTCCTAAGAATTTAAAGTTGTCCACTTCACTGACTGGCCACCACAGGTCAATAAAATTTTCAGTTTACAGGAGTTCCGTTTCAGAAACTGTATGCACTGCGTTTTGTTGTCGTTAAGCATTAACCAGTTATCTGAAAGATACGTGCTGAAGTTACTGTCTACCTTGCAAGCTACATAATTTATACTACGTTCAAAGTCTTTCAAAATAACATTTTTCGTCTGTAAGGAAAAATAGTTCAGTCATTTGCCATACTTAGTAGCATATTAGTCATAGATATCAAGAAAAGCGAACCCAGAATAGAAGTTTGATACTCTCTCTCTCCCCCCCCCCCCCCTCCCACTTTATATGACCCCAGTCAGATTTTAACAGCTCCCTGGTTGTTGCCACTGACACCTTCTGCTAGCTACTTTCCAGAAACGAAGTGAACCAGACTACGAATACTGAGTAAGGTTGTGAATTACACTGCAGGTTAGTTACACAAGGACAGAAAGGAAGCTCACCAGAGTCCTTTTTTCCCCTATGTTCCCATGTTGCATCGTTCGTTATATATACCGAGCATCGAAAGCTAGTAGTGGAAAATGCAGCGTATTACGTCGTCTCGTATGACAAGTGATTGTTTCGTACCAGTGGACCGGATGCTGCTCACGGAAATGCCTGCGTCTTGTCCGTGTGGTGGCGGCTATTGATTACCGTGACCGTAACCTTGCGGGAGATTGCATCTGTCAAGGGCGTACTTCCGACGCGCATCGCGCATCTTTGCCCGGAATAACATGTGTCCGTTTTCAGTTTGGACTGGAGTATATCGAGTTTACTTTCCAGTGTCAGTCAGGGAAAGCGGTGGGAATACATTCGACGTTACACGTGAAGCCGGGATTGGGGCAAGGTTTAACGCAAAACGCGTACGACATAAAATTCTGCTAATAATCGGTACGAGGTGGCACAGTCGTGTAAAATTCTTTCTGTCGCTTAAGGGAAGATTTGGGACTTTTTTGAAGGGGGTTGGTTTGATGCGGCTCGCCACGAATTCCTCTCCTGTATCAGCCTCCTCATCTCAGAGTAGCACTTACGATCTACGACCTCTATTACTTGCTGGATGTATTCCAATCGCGGTCTTCCTCTACAGTTCTTACCTCTAGAGCTCGCTCTGGTACCATGGAAGTTACTCCCTGAGGTCATAACAGCCCCTATCATCTTTTCCCTTCTTCTTATCAGTGTTTTCCCTTATTCCTTTCCTAGCCGATTTTGCTGAGATCCACCTCATCCCTTACCTTATCAGTCTACCTAGTTTTCAACATTCTTCTGCAACACCACATCTCAAATGCTTCGATTCTCTTCTGTTCCGGTTTTCGCACTGTGCACGCCTCACTACCGTAAAACGCCGTGCTGCAAACGTACATTCTCAGCAATTTCTTCCTCAAATTAAGGCCTGTGTTTGTTGATACTAGTAGATTTCTCTTGGCCAGGAATGCCATTTGTGCCAGTGGAAGGCTGCTTTTGATATCCTCCCTGCTCCGTCCATCGTGGTTTATTTTGCTGCCTACGTAGCGGAATTCCATAATTTGATCCACTTTGTGATTACCAATTCTGATGTTAAGTGTCTCACTCTCCTCATTTCTGCTACTTCTCATTACTTTCGTCTTTCTTCGATTTACTGTCAATCCATATTATGTCCTCATTAGACTGTGCATTCCATTTAGCAGATCCTATAATTCTTCTTCACTTTCAGTGTGTGGATAGCAGTGACATCAGCGAATCTTACCATGGATATCCCTTCATCCTTGAATTTTAATTCCACTCTTGAACCTTTCTTTTATCTCCGTTATTGTTTTTTCGATGGATAGTTTGAACAGTAGGGGCGAAATACTACGTCCCTGTCTTACACCCTTTTCCATCCGAGCATTTCGTATTATGTCTTCCACTCCTATTGCTCCGTCTTGGTTGTTGTACATATTGTGTATTACCCACCTTTCCCTGTAGCTTACCCCTATTTTTCTCAGAATTTGCAGCGTTTTACATTGTCGAACGGTTTTTCCAGGTCGACAGATTCTTTGAACTTGTCTTGATTTTTCTTTAATACTACTTCCATTATCAACTACAAAGTTAGAATTGCCTCTGGTGCCTTTACCTTTCCTGAAAGTAAACTGTTAGACATATAACGGATCCTTAATTTTCTTTTCCATTCTTCTGTATATTAGTTTTGCCAGAAACGTGGATGTACGAGCTCCTAAGCTGACTCCTACAGTGCTCAGCCAGAATATTATAACCACATACATAACAGCCACCTAATGTCCATCTTCATCACGCATAACAGCGGCGACGCTTCGTGGCTGTGAAGCAGTGAGGCCTTGGTAGGTTGCTGCAGGGAGTTGGCACCATATCTGCACACTCAAGTCCCTTAATTCCCGAAATTCCGGGGAGGGAGGCGATGAGCTTTGACGACACGTTCAATCATATCTCAGATGTTCTCGATCGCGTTCAGATTTGGCGAGTTGGGGAGCCCAGCACATCAACTGGAACTTGCCACTGTGTTCCTCGAACCTCCACCACACTCCTGGCCTTGTGAGATAGCATGTTATCTTATTGAAAAACGCCACTGCCGCCAGGAAGAGGTGTGCATGGTCTGAAACCGGTGTACGATACTCCTTGGCTCCGCTATACCCGTGTATGCCCACTCGGATGTTCCCCAGAATAGAAAGCAGCCGCCGCCAGCTTGTCTCCGTTCCACACTACAGGTTTCAAGGAGCTGTTGCGCTGGAAGACGACGGGTTTGCGGGCTCTGATCGGCTTGCAGAAGAAGGTATCGGGATTTATCAGACCATCCAGCGCTCTGCCACTGTTCAAACGTCTAGTGCCGATGGTCACGTGTCCATTTCAGTCGTAGTTGCCGATTACGTGGTGTTAACATCGGCACATGCATGTATTGTGGGCTGGGGAGGCTCATCGTTAGGAGTGTTTGGTGCACTGTGCGTTCAGACACACTTGTGCGTTCAGACACACTTGTGCGCTCACACACACACTTGTGCGCTCACACACACACTTGTGCGCTCACACACACACACTTGTGCGCTCACACACACACACTTGTGCGCTCACACACACACACTTGTGCGCTCACACACACACTTGTGCTCTGCCTAGCATTACAGTCTGATGTTAGTTTCGCCACAACTCGCCGCCTGTCCCGTTTTACCAGTCCGCCCAGCCAACGACGTCCGAGGGATGGCCACCAAGCCCCACAACGTCTGGACGTAGTTTCACCTTGGTGTCGCCACGTGCTGAAGACATTCTCCGTAGCACTCCTCGAACACCCGATAAGTCGTGGAGCATCCGAAATGTTCGTGCCGAGCCTCCGGGCCATCAGAATCTGGCCTCGGTCAAACTCAAATAGATCGCGCACCTTCCCCGTTCTACACACGGAGAGCACAATAACTGACATTACATGCACCATGCGTGTGTCAGACTAGCAGTAATTGCTATCGATAGGACAGTGGTCCTGGCTGATAAGTGTATATTCTACACACCAACTTGGATAGTCGTTTCATTGCCACTTTCCCAAATGAGTTCAGAAATTCTGATGGAATCTTATCTATTCCTTCTCCCTTATTTGATCTTAAGTCTTCCAAATCTCTTTTAAAGTCTGATTCTAATACTGGATCCCCTATTTCTTCTATATCGACTCCTGTTTCTTCTTCTTTCACGTCATCAGACAACTCATTTTCTCAAAGAGGCCTTCAATGTACTCTTTCCACCTATCGGCTCTCTCCTCTGCATTTAATTGCCCCATTTCAATTGCAATCTTAATGTTACAACCCTTGCTTTTAATTGCATCAAAGGCAGTTTTGACGCCGGCCGAAGTGGCCGTGCGGTTAAAGGCGCTGCAGTCTGGAACCGCAAGACCGCTACGGTCGCAGGTTCGAATCCTGCCTCTGGCATGGATGTTTGTGATGTCCTTAGGTTAGTTAGGTTTAACTAGTTCTAAGTTCTAGGGGACTAATGACCTCAGCAGTTGAGTCCCATAGTGCTCAGAGCCATTTGAACCATTTGCAGTTTTGACTTTTGTATATGCTGAGTCCTTCCGACAATCATTTCTTTTTCGATTTTTTCACATTTTTCATGCAGCCATTTCGCCTTAGCCTCCCATTTATTTTATTCCTAAGTGACTTGAAATTCTGTATTCCTGAATATCCCTGAGCATTTTTGTACTTTCTTCTTTTATCGATCAACTGAAGTATTTGTTCTGTTATCAGTGGTTTCTCTGCAGTTACCTTCTTTCCAGCGTCTGTGATTGCCCTTTTTAGAGATGTCCATTACTTTTAAACTGAACTGTATACTGGGACTGCACGACAGATTTCCTTCCACTGTCCGAGCGTGTGTTCCATCTCTTGACGGGACCCCAAACCAACCACGTATTAAAGTTTCTTCCTGTTCCAGTTACGGTGCATGAGAACTGTAATACTCACAAGACTGACTGAAGTACACACCACCGATTGAGCCGTTGTTAGTGTAAGTTTATAAGTTTATACTCATGGATCTCAGTGTATCAATTTTTTTTTTTTTTGGTGGTGGGGGGGGGGGGGGGGAGGAGGAAAACATTCGTTTCGTTGGGCTTTCAAAAAATATTAGGCGTACGTGAGTGTCAAAAGGCCTGTGATCATTCACCATGTCTTTCTTTGTATACGCAAAATATATCCTGGTAGCTCAAACTGCTTCTTGTTTTCTCATCAGTCTTCTGCCATGTTTGATGCGGCCTGCCAAGAATGTCTCTTGCGCCAACCTCTTCATCTTAGAGCAGCACTTGCACGCAACGTCCTCAGTTGTTTGTCTTCCTCTACAGCCCCCACAAGTACCGTCGAAATTATTCCTTACGTCTTAACACACGTCCTGTCGTACTGCTCCTCATTCTTGTAATGTTTTCCTCATGGTTCCCTCCTTGCCGATTCTGCAGAAATCCTCCCCTTCTCTTATACACCCACCTAATATTGAATTGAATATCATTCTTTAGTACCGCGTATCAAACGTTTCGATTCCCTTCTCTTGGCCTTTCCCACAGTCCGTGATCCACCAACGTTAGACTCCAAATGTACTTTATCAGAAATTATTTCCTCAAGTTAAGGCCGATGTTTGATTATAGTAACCTTCCATTGATCAGGAGTGACCACTTCCACTGTGATAGTCTTGCTTTTGACGTCCTCCTTTTTTCGTCCGTCATGTGTTATTTTGCTTCCAAGGTAGCACAATTTCTCCGTCTACTTCTCCAATTTTGATGTCAAGGTTATCAGTAATTCATTTCTTCTGCCCATTACTTTGTCTCCCTTCGGTTTATTCTCAAGGCATATTTTGCGCTTGTTAGACTGTTTATTCCATTATACAGGTCCTCTTTCTCATTTTCACTGAGGTCGGCCATGCCATCGGCAATGACAACAGCGAATTATAATCTCACTCCAGAGCCTTTCTTTCATTTTCGTTACTGCTTCTTCGATATATAGATAGAATGGTAGGGGCAAAAGGATACATCCCTACTCTGTACCCTTCCTAATTCAAGAACTTCGTTCTTGGTCTTCCGTTGTTATCGTTAACATTTGATTCTTGTAGACATTGTGCGTTATCCATCTTTCCCTGCAGCTTACAACTATTTTCCTAAGAATTTCGAATATCTTGCACTATTTTACGTTCTTGAACGCCTTTTCTAGATCTGCTAATTTCTGAACGTGTTTCGATTTTTTTAAAGTCATGCTTCCAGCACCGGCACATCATCAGAAGTGCCTCTGCGGTACCGTTGTCCTTCCTAAAGCCAAACGGATGGTAATCAGGGTGTCTCTGTTTTCCTTTGAAATTGACATGGATCTCGAAACCCTGTACACAGTTGCAGTGCATGCCGTAAAACTGTTTTGTTAATAGATTCATTCGTTGACACGTTTCAGCTTCTCAGTAACGTACCAGTAAATAGACACTGGCCATGTATTTACGTGGTGCTTGATCCCTTCCTTCAGTCAGTGCTCAATAGCCCGGGCTGTTCAGTCCGTCAGGAATTGTCACGACAGAAAGACTCCGTTGCAGAGTGAAAAATTAATTGTAATAATAATGCCTATGCCATGACTGAGGCATTTCACCCCGGCAGCCCTCCGTTATGGAGTATTGGTCCAACGACCTTGGAGAGAGAGCTTATATGTAGTTTAGGTAGTAGGATAGAAGTGTAGATGCGTCTGGAGTCGTGCTTCTATATCTCATTCGATAAGGGCATTGGTTTTGGCATACAGTTTTAACTTCACACGGAGATTACATTTCGCATACCAGCGTCCTTGTACTTCCAGGAATTTGCAGGAGAGCACTGAATGCTAACTCAACTGCACAGCTTTCATTAACTAATAGTTGTCTACACTAAGAATTGGCTCTCAGTTTTTCGCATAAAATTATATTTAGTAAATACATGACTACAGGTGTATAACACTATACATTATGAACCTGATGTGTAACTGGAACATTAACGCCCATGACACACTTCCCTGCACCACATCACAAATTACTTGTGTGTCTAAGAACGATCCTCGATCCGGAGCGAAGTGCTGCATTCTACCCATCGACAAGCTGCCAATGCATTCACAGACTGTAGTCAGATTAAAATTACTTGATAGGTGACGTCTGTCACTTGCCACTACAGTGTTGCTACATTAGCTGCTGGCTATCGCCCGGTTATAGGTGACACACAGAGGAGACGGGTCACTTCACAAATGCTGTTAACGTGTAACACGAAGCAATGTTGACAGTGGCCGCCGCGAGGTATGTCGAAAATGAGGTACGCTCTGTAGACAGCTGATTTTAAGCGAACGATGACTGAACTGCGGCAGACGACGCGTTTTGTAGCCCTGAATTTAAATTCACGTCCTAAGTTAATAATAACCTCGTGGTGTGCAATATTTCCGAGAAAACGGCGGTCAAAAATTTGCGGCAGAACTGAAATCACGACCGCATCGTACACGGCGATTAAAGTTAAACCTTAAGACCAAAGTCAAGACAGAAAAAATTCAATTTCGGCGCTAAAAAACAAACTGTGATTTCTCTCTGTCACTGGTTACTTGAAACTATCGTCACACTAGTTACACGGACTGCCGTATTTTCAACCTATGAGCAGTCCTCTTTGACACTTGGTTGCAGGTTATAGGCGGCACAGGCAGATTCCAAACAGAAAAAAGATTGATAGGAAGCAAAATGAGAGCAAATAAGAAAGTCAATACAATGATCAAAAGTGACGCGACAAAGAACTAGAAAAAAAAATTTTTTAAACCAATTAATGGAATAAAAATATCAATTACGTTGTTTTGATTAGATTTAGAAGTAAAAAAATTTGGATTCAGTGGACAAGATCCGAACCTACGACCATCTAAACGTGAAGAAACTACACTGAACATCGCGCTACGCCACAACACTGCGCAAAGTAGTTATCTATAACTGCGTGACCCAATTGCAACGCGTGACTCAAGCCTTCAAAGGCCGGCCGAGGTGGCCGACCGGTTCTAGGCGCTTCAGTCTGGAAACGCGCGACCGCTACGGTCGCAGGTACGAATCCAGCCTCGGGCATGGATGTGAGTGATGTCCTTAGGTTAGTTAGGTTTAAGTAGTTCTAGGGGACTGATGACCTCAGATGTTAAGTCCCATAGTACTCAGAGCCTTTAGAACCAGCCTTCAAAGATTCGGCTTCACACAATGTCGTGTGAAGCTTATCTAGTGTAAACCGATCCCTTTAATATGTGACGCAGAATTGCCTCTTGTGCTGACGTACCCAGCAGTGTTTGGTTAGCGCTGTGAATGAAACGTGTTTATTTCATTAGCATCGTTCTGCGTGGGGGTGTGTATCTCATTAGTTTCTCTCTCTCTCTCTCTCTCTCTCTCTCTCTCTCTCTCTCTCTCTCTGTCGTGTGTGTGTGTGTGTGTGTGTGTGTGTGTGTGTGTGTGTTTTTGAGGAAACCAGCTGCAGTGCATAAAGGCTCAGCTACTAAGTAATTTTAATCGGTCTATAGGCTTAGGTATCCTGCAGGAATTTATTTTCCTTTGTTGCTGCTAGTGTGGTTCTTACAGCCCTTGAGACACTAGGAATGTGTGGTACACTGGCTTGCCACTATCTGTGGCATGTAGAATATAATTAGTGAAGGGCATGGGCTGAGTTCCTTATGACCCCTGTTTTCAGATTGCATGTTGGTTTCTAGGGAGACTGGGACTCATTTGATTCATTACAGTTAAACCTAAAATACATTCTATATGAAGTACAGATGCGTGATACAGGAAGAAAAGTTCATCAAAAGTAATGTTAGTCACCCACTTAAAGGAGCAAACGGTTCATTTAGGAGCGCGGTAGACCATGTGGAACAGGAATAGGTACCAAGCGGTCATGATGACCGAGCACTGCTGACAGTGGTCATGCCAGTGAAGTAATGTGTATGTGCCTCTTCATCGGAAGAAGCGAAGTGAAACTAGTCGTTATGGAGACGTCAAGGAGTGGCAAGAAATAACTCTTTGGACGCACCAATGACCACACCGTCAATGTATTTGACTGATTTCTTGGTGTATCAACGCGTTGTAACCAACGTGACTACAAGGATTGGTGTACCACTCCAGCCGTACAATATCGCGTCAAAGCATTGGTCATTAAAAGTTCATGACCGACAGTGACTGGAGACTAATGTTACGAGGAACGTTCAAAAAAAAAATAAAACACATTTTCTCGGCTAGCTTCGGTTGAAAATTGTGAAATTTGCTGTGGGACATCGCAGAATATTCCTGCCCCAGGCCCTGTAGTTTCATGAAGTTCCGGTAGTTGGGGCGACCTATACGTAGCCTTCAATATGGCGTCTGTAGGAGCGGTGCTTTCCAAGCAGATGGCTGTAATTGGAAAACCAAAGCATCTCAGATATTCTTATGCGCTCCTGGAATGTTTATGGAGACCTGGCAGTGAAAAAAAGCACAGCCAGTCTTTCGGCGAGTCGTGTTGTCATCATCGCAAGAAGGTCGCGCGAACCTGTCCGATCCGCCGCGTGGCCGGCCGGCCTGTCGCACACAGCTATGCCGCCTGCAGTGCTGGAACGTGCGGACAGTCTCATGCGAGGTGATCGACGCACCTGTCAGACATCTCTCAGCACAACTGGTGGTCTCTGTTGGTAGCGCTGACACACTCGTCCACCGCTTGGAGTACTCACAGGTGTGGACTGTCCTTCCTCATGCACCATACAGCCCAGATCTTGCACTTTTCGACTTGGCTCAATAAAGGACGCAATCTGTGGGAAGCAGTACTTCAAAGGTAGGGAGGTTATTGATGCAGCAAGACACTGGCTCCCACGTTGACCCTTAGAGTGATACTATGCGGGCACACAGTCCCTTCCAATAAGGCGGCGTAAGACCGTCGCATAGAATGGAGATTATGTTGAAAAATAGGGTTTTCTAGGCAGTAGAATGGAGAATAATATGGTGCACTGGAATGCTGAATAAGACCAACCTGCGTTGAGGAAGAAAGGATGTACTGCATTACTTACTGAACGACCCTCGTACACCTTCTTAATGAAAGTGTATCTCAAAGAGAGGAATTGCTGCTGCTAGGAAATGCAAATCAATCGGCAACAGTCTCCAACAGAATACGGGGAGGGAAATCCGTGAAGTGAACATTTGACATTCGGTACCTCACGAAAAGCGACTGTTCACAGCGGTATATAAAGTTGAACGCTTTATCAAAGGGGCTAAAAACGTAAACTGGACAGCAGCTGACTGGACGCGTGTAGTCCGTGACTTTGCCTCGTACAAATAGATTCTTAGAAAAACGAGACACCATGAAAGAAGTATCCGATGGGTCAGAAATCGGTAGATATGTCGTAAATTTACAAACAAATGATTGCGTTTTCAGAAACATTGGATCATTTATTCATGAGAAAGAGCTTCACAAATCGAGCAAGCGAATAACGTATCAGTCCACCTCTGGCCCTCATTCAAGCAGTTCTTCGGCTTGGCACTGATTGACGGAGTTGCTGGATGTGTTCTAGAGGGATGTCGTGCCAGCTTCTGCCCAATTGCCGCGATATACTTCTATTTATTTATTCTTCATAATTACAGACTAGTATCCGAAAAGCTAGAATAGGCATACAAATCATACTTCCTTAGATAGTTATAAGTTATGTATTAGTTATTTATTTCTGTTAATTTAAGAAAAGGAGGCAAAAGAAACTATACTTCCACTACCACAAAAACTACATTAAAAACCTTAAACAATTACTCAGCTACTAATCTACGAAAACACTACAGAATTTGTTCTCTGTTTGTTAATTTATTTTGGTGCATTTAACTTGTACATGGTTGTTTCCGCTACTGAACTGGCTTCAGTGTTACCCCGTCAGAAGCTATAGTCTGCTGGATTCTTTGGGCGTCGGGCAGCTTGTCAGCAGCGTTTTCACTGTAGCGAGTAATTCCACCCATCGCTGTTACTTTTTAAGTCCGCACTTCCGTGATCACTTGCACCAACGCAATTTTCGAATGGGCTTCAGTTCCAAGCACCCTTTGTACTTCCATTTGATTGCCTTTCTTTAACCAGTAAAAGGCTCCCATTTTCCTAATTGCCAAGTCCAGAGAACACATTCCCAGAATTACTAACAAAGCATCACTGGGGTAGTGCGGTAGGCGCCTGTTAATCTTAGTAGCACGCCTCGTTGAACTATTCTCACTACTGAGGCTGGCTTCACTAGCTGCAATCTATGAGCCCCGACGGTCGCACCATATCCTATGACTAATGAAAATATACGTTGGTGGTACACACTGATTGTCTTCAAGGGAAGCCGAAATTGTCTATTTGCAATTGTTATAGTTTCATTCATCACATTCGTACCTTTTTGCCTGCTTCCTCCGCGTGATGTGCAAAGTTACGACGTTCGTCCAGAGATACAGCTAGATATTTCGTTACTGCGCTACTCCAAATCGATTCATCATTTAATTTTATTTTAGGGTTTCTTATTAGATTCCCCTTCAGCATGGGGTACGTTGTTTTGAGAGGTGCTGGTGGCAATTTAATGCTTTGACACCAGCCCTCAAGTTCGTGGGCTTGGGTCCGTGGACTTGGGTCCGTGGGACACTCAAAATCCCGAGCTGGTTGGAGGGCCCTGCCCATAATTCTCCACCCACAATTGGGGAGGTTTCCAACGACTTCGCTGGTCTAGGGAGGGTTTTGCAAGCATGAAGACAAGCAGTAGAAACTCTCGCCGTGTGCAGGCGGGCACTATCTTGTTAGGCCCAGGATGGCTTACCTTAAAGAGCAACGTTACAAGGCCTGGAATATCGTCAATACACCGCTGTGCTGTAAAGGTGAAGCGAATAAAAACCTAAGAATACCTGCTATGAAATGAAACTGCGTCCCAGACCATCACTCCATGTCTTCAGTGATGAGATCCTCTTCGCATTGAGCCATGGTGACCAGCGAAGACGTATCTGGAGACTATAGTGACTATGGAAAACGCATAGCACCGTGAACGATTTCAAGACAGTTCTGCATACACTAGCAAGTGGTTCAGTGAGTCTTCCTGAACTGTCGCGAAGAGCACTCACGATATGTCAGGCACAAATATTGTGGTCGGCTACAAACTTCTCCCGTATTGATTATATACTTCATAATGAGGAAACGTTAGTGTGTTACTCTGTATTGAAGCTGCCGTAGTTTATATCAGAAGTACCAGAAGAACTGAATACGGAACCAGATTGGTGACCATTGGTAAATATTCATACCATTATTCACTACTTCGCTGGTATCTCAAGCCTATCGACTTTAGGCATTCAAATGGTATTCATACTTATCAGAGTAACTATCCTGACTATATTAATACCAGTGAAATCGAGTGTTCGTATTAAATAAAATAACAAACAGCATTTAAGACTAGTGGTGTAGATATTTACCACTGTCGCTTAAACGGCTAAGAGTTTGCGAAATCTTGACGGCCAAAAGGGAACTGAGCATTGCTTCTCCTCTGGATTATCCCAGTACCTTAACACTGCGCTTTCTATTTACTTTTATCATATTTCTGAGTAATCGCGCTTTGGCACACAGAGTTGTCTTGTATTTCTAAAGAGATTTCGCAGTTTACGTGAAAAGCAGTCTTCATTGGTTGCTATAAAACTTGCTTCATAAATCGTCAAGTACTGTATTACTAAACCTGCCTCGTCACCCACAACGGCGTCGCAATACCGTGGCACCCAAATTTGTCCGACTCACTCGAGACTGCACGGCGTTGATGTGTGCCGAAAGCGCGCAGATAATCATACGTGACAAAATACAGGCTTCAGTGTGATAACCTATCAGTGCTTGCACGATATATGATCCATTCGCAGTCAAACGAAGAATCAATCCGGAAAGAATGTTTACGGCATAGGCTTTTGATAAGAAACATTCTAAAGTCTGCAGATAAAATACGATAACGAAGAGTCATCGGCGGATCTATGATTCATATTGGCTGACACATTCTTACCGCATGACCGTCGTCGAAAATCAGGGGTTTTCCCTGATGAACGAGGACTGCGTCCGCATTCGAGTTTCAGGAAAAGGAAAAGCTGAAAATGTATTTTGTCGCTCTTTGCTTCAATGCTTGAAATCAGACTATGCAGTTGGTTAGAGCAAGTACTGTATTTTGAGTTACTAATGAGTTTCGAAAACGCTTATTTTCAAGTGCACAAATGGATGTTGATCTATCCTCCTAGTTAAGTATAACGGCGAGGCACCTAAGACAGGTCACTCCAGACATATCCAGAATTAACAAAATACATCGAAGTCTGGTTTTCACCAAGTTATAGTGGACAGTACGACGAATTTCCTGACGTTCACAAGTAATTTTTATCGTTTATAGTGGCCGAAGTACATAACTTTTTCTCTGGCGTTTGAAACAAGCTTTTAAGAGAACTTCAAAGATACGCTGATTGGTCAGACCGAATCACATCTCACCACTCTTACGTCTGGTTTGATACGTAATGCCACGACTTGGGATCATGTGCCAATCACATCTCGGAATAGCGCTGACACCCTATGTTAATTATTTTCAATTCGCTGCCCTCTACTTCGATCCACCCAGTAGCATGGAAACAAATGTTAGCTATGTTAACAAATGACCGTCCAATGTGTCCCTTCTTCCAATTAGTGATCGAATAATATGAAGATAACAGCGTCGAAAACTACTGTTCCGCCGTCAAGAGAATTGCCTCCACATACGTCTTTCCTATTATACCAGATACAAGCGAACCCGTAACTCAGGTGTGGGTCGTGAGTTCACTGTCATGACTGTCATACAACGTGCTCAAAACATTGAACTTGAGTATTTATACACGCTATGAAGTTAATCTGAAGAAACAGTGCTGCACGTTGAATTTCGTTTGGAGTTAACGGCAGCACAAGGCGTATTACACGGCATTTCAGGCCTTCGGGAGTCATTCGTGTGTCCTAATAGAGCTCTTCTTTTAATTTTCGCCACAGATAAAACTATAGAGGTGTGAAGTTTGGTGAGACCGTTTACAGAACGACCGTTCCAGTGCTGTCCAATGGCCGACCGGGGTGGCCAAGCGGTTAAAGGCGCTACAGCCTGGAACCGCGCGACCGCTACGATCGCAGGTTCGAATCCTGCCTCGGGCATGGATGTGTGTGATGTCCATAGGTTAGTTAGGTTAGTTAGGTTTAAGTAGTTCTAAGTTCTAGGGGACTGATGACCTTAGAAGTTAAGTCCCATAGTGCTCAGAGCCATTTGAACCATTTTTTTTTTTGCTGTCCAATGTTCTCTTAAGAGGGTGTGTCATTAAACGTGCGGCGCGGGAGGGGCAGCCCTCATATTGGTGTCACACGGATCACCTTATATCCAGTGGGATGTTTCCCAATAACTGCGGTAGCAGCATGTCTTAGGAACTCGACTTACTTCAGTGTATTTAGATTCCCATCAATTAAAAAGGGATCAATGATGCCAGTCTTTAAAAACATGCAATAAAAGTTGACGAACTGACAAACCAGGAGCGTTCTTTTTGTCCACACCTTTGAGTCAGTGTGGTTTTGCAACTGACGATTAATATATATTTCGAAGACTGGTTTGCGCATGGTTTGTAAATGATTCTTCTTTCTCAAACAAAATTTTGCATAGTTGTGCCGCATCGCTTTGCACTCCTTGTAGATAACATTCGGAGGACTATAACCAATTTTGGAAGTTATTGCCATGAAGCTGTAGAAAGAGAAGAGGATGAAACCTGAAGGAATGTAATGTTGTAAGGTCGTTTGGTTGATCTCTCTCATACTTCCGAGATACCCCTTAGTGACATTTGCGTTGTGTGTTACTGATGCCAAAATGTTAGTTTCATTTCCTTCATCAGTGACTCCTCTTTTTAGTTGGCATATTTTTTCTCCACACTTCCAGCTTCTAGAACTTATTTGTAATGTTTATAAAGACAGATCGTGAGTGCTTGCGCACGATCTAGGTGCTCTTCAGCATAAAACTACACACTGCTCGAGTAATATGGCGATATTCGCGGTAAACGTTATTCACTTTTTCGACTATTGTATACAATCTGAATGTCTCACAAGGGAACCTCCCCATCGCACCCCCCTCAGATTTAGTTATAAGTTGGCACAGTGGATAGGCCTTGAAAAACTGAACACAGATCAATCGAGAAAACAGGAAGAAGTTGTGTGGAACTATGAAAAAAATAAGCAAAATATTCAAACTGAGTAGTCCATGTGCAAGGTAGGCAACATCAAGGAGAGTGTGGTCTCAAGAGCGCCGTGGTCCCATGGTTAGCGTGAGCAGCTGCAGAACGAGAGATCCTTGGTTCAAGTCTTCCCTCGAGTGAAAAGTTTACTTTCTTTATTTTCGCAAAGTTATCATCTGTCCTTTCGTTCATTGACGTCTCTGTTCACTGTAATAAGTTTAGTGTCTGTGTTTTGCGACCGCAGCCAGGGAGTCTCGTTAGCAGGAATACTCTCTCTTCCGTGCGCTGTAGTCGACTGAAGTCGTGTGTTTCGATGTTTGTTTAGGTGTAGCGTCCCCATACTACGGCGCAGTTACCTCGCATCGCACGGACGGACGGACGGACGGACAGATAATTGTTTGAAACACGGCGCTTCTGAGCTCATACTGTCCTTGATGTTGCCTATCTTGCACATGGACTACTCAGTTTGTATATTTTACCTATTTTTTCATAGTTCCAAACAACTTCTTCCTGTTTTCTCGATTGATCTGTGTTCAGTTTTTCAAGGCCTATCCACTGTGCCAACTTATAACTAAATCTGAGGGAGGTGCGATGGGGAGGTTCCCTTGTCAGTAGCTTTACGAGCAAGTTATCTGCTACAACAGCAGAAGACAGACTGACGGGATTCAACCATACCGATAAAAACACAACCATACCTGAGTCACATGTTTACTTACATTTGGTGTAACAGAGCAGACGTTTGTGAAATCTCTTCTCTTGAAGGCGACACTGTGGTTTGCGGCGCTGTTATTCAGATACTATTTGACCAAGTCCCATACATTGTTATGTCGTTGAAGTTCTCTGAGAAGCATTTTTTCAAATGCTACAGAATAAGTATATAGTTCCATTAGAAGAAGAACCTAGTGGAAGTCTCAGTTTGACTACAAAAAAAATACCTGTGAACGTCAGGAAATTCGCCATATTGTCATATAACTTGGCGAAAACCACAGTTCGTTATATTTATTCATTCTGCATATATTTTGGGTGGCCTTTGTTAACTACTTCAGCCCGTACACTAAATCACATGTCGTGCTCATTTGCTGGTGACGTAATTTTTAAAGTATAAAATACATGTTTGACCATCAGCTGCTTCTTTTTATTTAAAACCCAAATAGTGACCGGTTTCAGTCAGAAACCATCTTCACGGATTCTACCCAAAGATATAAAAAAATTACATGTAGTATACAGGCACTGTTACAAATTCTTTTCCAAGGAAGTGCAAAATATACATGAACTCTTACAGTGTTGAAACAGTTTAAGCCACGACATATTCGTAATTTACTTAAATAATGGCCATGTCTCATGTGTAGAGCATGGCATGAGTTCCAGTGTACACACAGAGCTTTTAAAGGTAAACATACTAATAACAAGCGTAAATAGAACATTACCGAAGAGAAGATCAGAAGTATAAGTATTACAATTGTAGAAAATATTGAGCAATTGGTCAAAGATCTTTAGAAAGTATTTTCGTCATATAGTATAAAAACATCTCGATGACAAGTTTCTTGCCAAACGCAGAGGACTGGACCATATTTGGTATAGTTTCACATATAAACAGAAAAACGAATTACCATAATCATTGCTTACACTCGATGAAATCGTATATAAATAAACGTCAGTTATATCATAAACGTAATGAAAATAGTATCCATAACATAAAAACAAGCTAGGTTGAAATGTAATCTAGCATTCATATGCATCCAACAATAAGTTATATAGTGAACAATTACTGTAAAATATCGACTACATTTAGAGGAAAACATCGTTTGTAAATAAAGCTTCGTTAAAATGCTTAATAAGAAGCCTAGTATATCTGTACCGCTAACCATAAAGAGGGAGATAAATGACCACAGCGTAATCAACCATGTTCCCAAATTTGGGCCGGCCGAAGTGGCCGTGCGGTTAAGGGCGCTGCAGTCTGGAACCGCAAGACCGCTACGGTCGCAGGTTCGAATCCTGCCTCGGGCATGGATATTTGTGATGTCCTTAGGTTAGTTAGGTTTAACTAGTTCTAAGTTCTAGGGGACTAATGACCTCAGCAGTTGAGTCCCATAGTGCTCAGAGCCATTTGAACCATTTTTGCACCCAAATTTGGCTTTAAGGAATATTGACAACAAATGTATATAATAGTGGTTGTGATGAGTGACATTCTTTAATAAAAGTAAAACTTTAGCTAGAAGGCATTAGAGGTTCAGCCACTAAGGATATATTTTAGAGTATACTGGAATTCATTAGATATGAAACGTGGCCGTTATTTAAGTAATGAGAGATGCGGTGATGTGGCTTGAACTGTTTTACCTCTGTAAGTATTATTGTACTTCCTTGGAAAAGTTTTTAACGTTTCCTGTATACTACATGGAATTTTTTTTGTATCTTTGGGGAGAATCCGTGAAGATCGTTTGTGACTGGTTGATATTTGGTTTTCAAATAAAAAAGGCAGCTGATGGTGAAACATGCATTTTCTACAATATTTGACGGCTATTAATAGTCACCTTCCAGAAATGTAATTTTTAATCCATACATACTTAGAAGAACGTATTCATTTTCATTAGTGCCCTTGAAAATGAACCAAAGCGCGAAACAAGCCAGTAGTGCTAAATAAAATAGTTGTTCTAAACAGACTAATGGAAATGATGTCTTTCGCAGAGTGCGGTGTTCGAAAATGTGGAAATATTATGGATTGATGTTTTTATCAATGGGGGTTGGCAAAGGGCAACATGTACTAATACTACTGTGGCAACTTCGTTATTTCCGAATTTCGTTGGCAACGGAACACAGTGACCATATTTTGATGCGGCAAAACTACCGGAAGAGAGAACCGAATTTTGGGAATCGTTTTTTGCTGTCGTCTTTACATGTTGAGGCTTGAAGCGGTATTGCTAGAACGGTCAGATATCGCTTTTCTGATCGTCGGTTGTTTTACACAAATGGCATATAGAAGTCGGCTCTTGCGTTTTCTTATTTAGCACACTGGCTGTATCTCTTAAATTAAATATTAGAGATAAATAACTTACTACTCGGTCTAATATTTTGCTTCTCCGTCAGTGCACAAAATCACTCCGTCCACACCAGACGAAGATTTTTAAAAGCCAGACGTAACCTGACAAACCAAGCACATTTCAAAAACGATTGTATGTTTACGTGCGAGCGAAAATCGATTGTGGAAGTGCATACCCGGCACCTAGAACAGCACGTTCAGAATCGATTTTGGATTGTGTGCGTGACCAACCAGAAGCGGTATTGGGAAATCCTTTTTACGAAGTCCAGTTTTAGGAGCCCCATGTAAACATGGTGAATAATTCAAGTCGGAAAACGCTGATTGGTCAGACCGAATCACATCTCACCACTCTTACGTCTGGTTTGATACGTAATGCCACGACTTGGGATCATGTGCCAATCACATCTCGGAATATATTTTCCATTCGCTGCCCTCTACTTCGATCCACCCAGTAGCATGGAAACAAATGTTAGCTATGTAAACAAATGACCGTTCAATGTGTCCCTTCTTCCAATTAGTGTTTTTGACAAACACTTTTCCTCGCAGATTATTGGAGCAATACTTCTTATTGTATCAGTCCACTTAGTTTTCAGAATCATTCTGTAACACAACTACTCCATAACTTTGATTAGTTTCTTTCCCGATACGTATACAGCACCAGTATTAGGATCTCACTATACTATTCCATTCACGTATGCCTCAGTAGACATTCAGTATGGAAAGATCTCCGCTTCTTACGTCAACTGTTGGTTATAACGAGCTTATTTTCACTGTAAAAACTATTTAGCTCTTCCCATAGTTCCACGACATCGCTTTTGATGCGACGATGAAACATAATAAAAACTTTCTTGTATATAAAAAACAAATAAGAAAAGAAAAAGCAGAGGGCTCATACATATGAGGCGCAGACAGACTCCTAGGAATGACTGCAGAAGTAAATTTCTCGGTGAAGTAGTCTTTTTCACCCTGTGACGTCAGCAGCTGGTGGCAGCGCGGTCGTGCCATGCATTAAACATGACGGGTCGTGGCACAGTGCGCTCATCGCTGGACCGTCTACCGCGACGCCGCAAAAGCGTGTCACACAGTGAATGCACCGGATGCGGCGCGCTCACACACACACACACACACACACACACACACACACACACGGTGCACTGTTCAGTTTCGCGTGACTGCCGACAGGTGTCCTTGTCATTGTCACCCTGCTGGGCACGTAGCGAGGACAAGGTGACGGAAAACACTGGCTGTTGCGTAATTTCGCGCCACTGCGCTTCCGGCGACATTTCCGAGCATTTAAGGGGTGCAGGGGACGGTGAAGAGTTAACAGGGTTATTTTTTATTGCAAATTATATTAGGCTGAAATTGCAACAGCGCCCCTAACGCCATGAATATTCAAGTGGTATGGAAGAAAACACCTCGCTGACAAAAGAGCGACTGTTGACGTACAGGTAGGTATAGCGTCAAACAACAGTTCATTACTACGGGTCGACCGCGCGCGCGCCCGCGAGAAAGAGAGAGAGCGAGCGAGCGAGCATGAGAATATAAGAACACTTTCTCACGTTTAATAGGAATCATTCGTCTACCTAATTCACAAGGCAGATTGAGAAGTGATCTACGCTACTCAATGATTTTCCGTAGTAGACTTCTATTTGAATATTTCCTTTTTTGCCGTTATGCAGCTGTAATGTGAGTCCGCCAGAAATGCTTCCCTTACATATTTTTTACTTATTGCCACTGGTTTTTCGAGCATTGCGTATTTTCAAGCTGTACCTAAATGTAATCAAGTTAGTATCAGTACATATATCTGCATATACAGGGGTGGTCCATTGATAGTGAACGCGCCAAATATCTCACGAAATAAGCATCAAACGAAAAAACTACAAAGAACGGAACTCATCTAGCTTGAGGGGGGAAACCAGATGGCGCTATGGTTGGCCCGCTAGATGGCGCTGCCATAGGTCAAACGGATATCAACTGCGTTTTTTTTTAAATAGGACCCCCATTTTTTTATTACATATTCGTGTAGTACGTAAAGAAATATGAATGAATGTTTTAGTTGGACCAATTTTTCGCTTTGTGATAGATGGCGCTGTAATAGTCGCAAACTTATAAGTAGGTGGTATCACGTAACATTCCGCCAGTGCGCACGGTATTTGCTTCGTGATATATTACCCGTGTTAAAATGGACCGTTTACCAATTGCGGAAAAGGTCGATATCGTGTTGATGTATGGCTATTGTGATCAAAAGCCCAACGGGCGCGTGCTATGTATGCTGTTTGGTATCCTGGACGAAATCATCCAAGTGTCCGGACCGTTCGCCGGATAGTTACGTTATTTAAGGAAACAGAAAGTGTTCAGCCACATGTGAAACGTTAACCACGACCTGCAACAAATGATGATGCCCAAGTAGGTGTTTTAGCTGGTGTCGCGGCTAATCCGCGCATCAGTAGCAGACAAATTGTGCGAGAATCGGGATTCTCAAAAACGTCGGTGTTGAGAATGCTACATCAACATCAGTTGCACCCGATCCATATGTCTATGCACCAGGAATTGCAGGGCGACGACTTTGAAAGTCGTTTACAGTTCTGCCACTGGGCACAGGAGAAATTACGGGACGATGACAGATTTTTTGCACGAGTTCTATTTAGGGACGAAGCGTCATTCACCAACAGCGGTAACGTAAACCGGCATAATATGCACTGTTGGGTAACGGAAAGTCCACGATGGCTGCGACAAGTAGAACATCAGCAACCTTGGCGGGATTAATGTATAGTGCGGCATTATTGGAGGAAGGATATTTGGCCCCCATTTTATCGATGGCAATCTAAATGGTGCATGATGGATGTCCGGCACATAGCTCGCGTGCGGTTGAAGCGGTATTGAATAGCATATTTCATGACAGGTGGACTGGTCGTCGAAGCACCATACCATGGCCCGCACGTTCACCGGATCTGACGTACCCGTATTTCTTTCTGTGGGAAAAGTTGAAGGATATTTGCTATCGTGATCCAACGATCCCGCCTGACAACATGCGTCAGCTCATTGTCAATGCATGTGCGAACATTACCGAAGGCGAACTACTCGCTCTTGAGAGGAATGTCGTTACACGTATTGCCAAATGTATTGAGGTTGACGGACATAATTTTGAGCATTTATTGCATTAATGTGGTATTTATAGGTAATCACGCTGTAACAGCATGCGTTCTCAGAAATGATAAGTTCACAAAGTTACATGTATCACATTGGAACAACCGAAATAACATGTTCTAACGTACCTACGTTCTGTATTTTAATTTAAACAACCTACCTGTTACCAACTGTAGGTCTAAAACTGTGAGCCATATGTTTGTGACTATTACAGCGCCATCTTTCACAAAGCGCAAAAAGTGGTCCAACTAAAACATTCATATTTCTTTACGTACTACACGAATATGTAATAAAAATGGGGTTCCTATTTAGAAAAACGCAGTTGATATCCGTTTTAACTATGGCAACGACATCTAGCGGGCCAACTAAAGCGCCATTTGGTTTCCCCCCCTCAAGCTAGGCAATTTTCGTTATTTGTAGCTATTTCGTTTGACGCTTATTTCATGAGATGTTTGGCCCGGTCACGATCAATGGACCACCCTGTATGGACACAAATGTTTGATATTTGATTGCATTATAATTTTTTACAATAAGATCGTAAATGCTCGTGTTAAATATGACGTATTTTTGGCTCGTTATATTTCTGTATAATTGTTACATTATCGATCTATGTGTCAGAGATATGGTTTGCTTTTATATTTTTATCTGTCACAGATAATGCGAAACAAAACACAATCCTAAACTTTATGTATGATATAAATCGATTTTCATGAAAGACTAACATTTAAAAGCAAACCATATCTCTCACATATAACTGGAGAATGTAACAACCATGGAGAAATATAACAAAAGTAAATCATATTTAAAAAAAAAATAGTCTCCCGCCAGTTCAGGGTGCCTGCCGTGAGATTTCGCATGATGTAATGCAACCCCACATAACGTAACTGTCATGCATTTCCTTCTTCATGACAGTTCAAATGGCTCTGAGCACTATGGGCTTAACATCTGAGCTCATCAGTTTCCTAGAACTTAGAACTACTTAACGTAACTAACCTACCGACATAACACACATCCATGCCCGAGGCAGGATTCGAAATTGCGACCGTAGCGGTCGTGCGGTTCCAGTCTGAAGCGCCTAGAACCGCTCGGTCACAGCGGCCGGCTCTTCATGACAGTTCTCGGCCGCAAACTGCACGGGCAATGAGGACGGTCCTGTTTTTCGATCGGAAGTGTTTGATCATCCACCATCCAACCCGGACTTTGTTGCGTCTTATTTTCATCTCTACTTAGATGAACATCTGGCTATGAAGACAACATTTTGGCATCGGCAACGAGCTATAGTCTGCCGTAGAAAATTGTCGGAAACCACGGGAGGCTGTCTTCTATGACGAGGATATTGGAAAATCGGTACAACGCTACGACAGATTTCAAAGTCGGAGCGGTGATTATGTAGAGAAGAAGCTGGAAGGTATAACTAACTGTTGCAAATAAAAGTTTGGATTTACGCTGTGTTTCCATTTGGCGACCGCTCGTTCCTTACTTTCCTCGTAGATATATATGGTGCTAATAGAACTATATTTAGGTACCACTTGAAAATGGGCTCAGTTCGAAACAGTTTGCAATAAATATAAAATATATTTAAAAAAAGTAGCTCTGGTGAAGTAACATCACTATACATCGAATAACATTTGCTTTTGAATTGTTTCTTTTATATTCATATTATATTATGGGCATAAGTTGAGCATCAGACTTACAAGGAGAGGGCGCCTACTCGTCTTTGCCGAATTCGTCCACATTCATGGTACATGCAGGGTGTGGCGATGAGACATGAAAGTGCTCCAAATGGAAACTCCAGATGGCCAAACGTTTTGGAAATAAAAGGAGTTTTGATACGGACCTATCACCACTTGCACCTTACGAATTGTCCGTAAGACAGTGTGTATAGGAAGCGGTGATTGGCTCAGCGGTAGGAGATTGGATTCGCTATCAAAAGGTTCCACTTCACCAGGGGGCAAATGTTTTTGTTCTCCTTGGCAATGCGTACATTGCAGGTGCAGACGGAGTGGAATACGTCTAAAAACGTATTGGTGGCAATGGCTCGAAGTACTGTCTGAAATGAAGAGAATGGCGCAACAGAGGATTACGTGGCAGTCGACATCAGACCAGTCAGAAAACACAGACGACTAAAAATAATTTATAGTACTATAAAGTAGCTGCATATTGCGATGGAACTGGGCAACTGACGAGAAAGCAACGCTGGTGGGCTATGATTCTATAGTTATCTTGTCGAAGTACTCATGAGATTTATTGCTCCCTTGCTGAAAGCAAGTAGGCATTGCAGCATTTTGAATATTGTGGTACTGGGCCCTGGAAATCACTATAGACAGATTTAGAAGACTGTAACGTACCTGAGGCTTTTCACTTGTATTGCATATTTAGGGACCTGTTGCCTAGTATTTTAAAACAGGTCGCACATTTTATATTCTGTGATGTGATAACATAAATTGTTCCTTATTCCAAGCAAATACTGAATTCAGCGTTAAAAATCGAAGTAATAATAATGAGATACAAAGAAAAATTTAAGTTAATGAACGGAAACGGAGGGTATTGCATAAGATTGTTACTAATTTGTTGAGCCTCAAGGAAATTTAAGGATGATAGGAAAGATTGGAGATGAGCTGTAGATTCTCGTGGGTGGTGGGTAAGAGGGAAACACACAGAGCTATATATCCCCCCCAGGGGGTCCACAACTCTTTTGTGGATACGTGCGTAGCGAGCACGGGACCCCGAGCTAATGTGGCCTTCCTTCCTTTCTGGGCTGCATACCTTCCCATTCCGCATCCTTCACCATCCCCCATCTTGCCCCCCCCCCCCCTCACCTCTGGCTCTTTCCTTCCCTTTCTCTCCCTCTGGCAGTATGGTTTGTGCCTACATCCGGAGACGGACGCACGAAACTGTAACAAATTCTTTGCCTTCTCCACTTGCAAGTCTTAGTCCTTCCTCTGTCCTTCTCTTTTCCTTACCTCTTCTCTTTGCCCTTTTCTCCGCTGCGGCGTTTGAGACCCCTCTTCTTTCCTTTCCCTTTCTCTTTTTTCCTCTCTGTGCGTGTCTGAAGGCCGACCCACGCATTTTCGTGCGTAGCCGGTGATGGGGTAACGCGTAATTCCCCGCCCCGGGTAAACAGGTAGGACACGTACGTACCCCCTGGTAACGGCCAGGCCCAGGGAGGGGTGATTACCCGAGCTGATACCTTCCGAAAGTGCCGATTGGTCCATCCGTCCATTTGTCGGGAGGTGTGACCTGAGGTGTGAACAATCACCTAAGGCAGGAGTGCCCTCAGAGAGGGTCCCCACAAGGGAGGAGCGCGCCATCGGAGACGCCGGTAATCATGAGTGATTCTTCCGCAATGGTTTCCTCATCTTCCACTATGTCTGCTCACAAGCGTAAGTTCACTGAGTCTCGGCCACAGACAGTTCTTCCATCGTTGCCACAGTTCCTTGTTGTTTCTCAGTCTGACGAAGGTCACGACTTCTCCACGGTCAACCCTTTCATTATTCAGATAGGTGTGGACGCAATTGCAGGTCCTGTAAAGTTATGTTCCAGATTACGGAATGGCACCTTGTTGTTAGAAACAGTCAGTGCCCTCCAGGCACAAAAATTGCTGCGTACTTCACTGCTCCACACCTTCCCTGTCCGGGTTGAAGCGCACCGCACTTTAAATTCCTCACGTGGAGTCGTTTATACACACTCCCTCGACGGATTGTCTGATGAGGAAATTCAGCACTACCTGTCTGACCAGGGCGTAACGGCTGTTTATAGAGTTATGAAAAGGGTTGACACGAACATCATTCCAACCCGCACTGTCTTCTTGACATTTGACAAAGTTCAACTTCCATCGAAAATCAAAGCAGGCTATGAGATAATTTCCATTCGCTCTTACGTCCCAAACCCTACGCGTTGCTATCGGTGTCAGCGGTTCAATCACACCAGCCAGTCCTGTTCCAATCCAGCCAAATGTGTTACGTGTGGCAAGGATGCCCATGAGGGTGCTTGTCCACCTCCATCCCCTCGTTGCATCAACTGTATGGGTGACCACGCTGCTTCCTCTCGAGATTGCCCCATTTTTAAAGACGAAAAGCTCATTCAGGAAATCAGACTGCAGGAAAAGGTGTCTACCTTTGCTGCTCGAAAATTATTCGCCAGTCGACAGCCCACCATGCCTCAGACAGGAAAATACAGCACTGTCCTTGCTTCTCCTCGGCCAACAAAGGAGGCGGCCACGCAGACTTGCGACCTCACCTTTAGTGCCACGGTCGTCATATCGGCCAGCGCAAAGATCGCCCGTTCAACTTCACCACTTTCGCCAGCCCACTCTATGGCTCACCCTTCATCGGGTTCTGCTAAATCTCGAGCCCAAAAGTCAGACACCAAGACTTCGAAAAAAGAGCATACTCGTGAAGATTTTTTACGTACCCCAACTTCACAACCATCGGTTCCTCCTTCATCTAAACATCGTTTCCAAGAAGGCTAATAAGAAACCCAGTTCATCTCCTTCTCCGCCAAGGCGTGTCTCATCTACAGCACCACCTGGCGGAAATCGCCCTCGGCCATCTTCTGTGTCGCTGAGGCGCACTGCTGGCGGCCGATCAACCGGCCGATCGCTGGTGGCAGGAGCTGCTCCTGAACAACCTATAGATCAGGATCTTCTGCCTTCGGCTGAATGCCATTCCCTGCTGTCGGTCGCAAGCTCTGAGCAGTTGTTGAGTTGACGGCAACCTTGGTCACATTCCGCCATTTTCTGTTCACCCTATGTCCATTATCCACTGGAATATCCGCGGCATTCTAGCCAATCGGGATGAATTGTCGATCCTCTTACGATCCTACTTGCCGGTCATCTTCTGTCTTCAGGAAACAAAAGCTGCGTCCCCATGACCGCTTTGTTCTCCCCCATTTTCAGTCCGTCCGATTTGATCTCTCCTCTGTTGAAGGCACTCCAGCTCATGGAGGACTCATGATTCTTCTCCATGATACTCTCCATTATCACCCAATCCCTTTAAACACTTCTTTCCAAGCTGTCGCTGTCCGTCTTTCCCTTTCTGGATATACCTTTTCTCTTTGTACTGCATACGTTCCATCGTCCACACCAATGGCACGAGCTGATGTCCTTCATCTTCTTGGTCAGCTTCCACCCCCCTATTTGCTGGTTGGGGACTTCAATGCCCACCACCCGCTTTGGGGATCTCCACATCCTTGTCCACGTGGCTCACTATTGCTAGACGTCTTCCACCAAGCGGATTTAGTTTGCCTCAACACTGGGGTCCCTACATTTTTGTCTGCCTCCACGACAAATTTCTCTCATTTGGACCTTTCGGTCGGTACTGTTCCGCTAGCTCGGCGCTTCGAATGGTTCGCCCTTGATGATACACACTCCAGTGACCACTTTCCATGTGTCCTTAGACTGCAGCCTCAACTGCCATATATGCGCCCGCGACGCTGGAAGTTTGCCCAAGCCGATTGGACACTTTTTTCGTCTCTAGCGACATTCGATGACCGTCACTTTCCTAGCGTCGACGATGAGGTCACACATATTACAGACGTTATTCTTACAGCTGCGGAACGTTCAATACCACGCACCTCCGAATTGCCCCGGCGCCCCCCCTCCCCCCCCCCCGCCCCCCCAGTTCCTTGGTGGAACGAGGCATGCCGTGACGCAATACGTGAGCGGCGACGTGCTCTTCGCGTTTTCCGCCACCATCCTACTTTGGCCAACTGTATCCGCTATAAGCAGTTCCGTGCACGATGCCGTCGCGTCATCCGCGATAGCAAGAAGGCAAGCTGGAAATTCTTTACTAGCTCATTTAACACCTTCACTACCACCTCGGAAGTTTGGAGCCGGATTCGACGGTTATCAGGTGCGCCTAGTTTCTCCCCGGTCTCTGGGCGCACTGTCGGGCGTGATACGTTAGTGGACCCCGTCGCAATTTCTAACTCATTGGGTCAACACTTTGCTGGGATTTCGAGCTCTTCAAATTACCCGCCAGCGTTTCTCCCGAAGAAACGTGCAGCGGAAGTGCAACCTCTTGCTTTCTTCTCTCAAAATCGCGAAAGCCATAATACTGCTTTCTCCATGCGGGAACTCCAATATGCACTCTCTTCTTCTCGCTCCTCCGCCCCAGGACCGGATGGTATCCACATCCAAATGTTGCTGCATTTATCAACCCATAGTTTGCGTTATCTCCTTCGCCTTTATAATCGAATTTTGGACCGACAGTACTTTTCCCAGACGATGGCGGGAAGCTATCGTCGTTCCTGTTCTGAAACCTGGAAAGGTCAAACATCTCCCCTCTAGCTATCGCCCCATTTCTCTCACGAGTAGTGTATGTAAGGTTTTGGAGCGTATGGTGAACTGCCGTTTAGCTTGGTGGCTGGAGTCCCGCAGTCTTTTAACACCTGCCCAATGCGGTTTCCGAAAGCATCGTTCTGCAGTTGACCATCTTGTTGCTCTCTCCACTTATATCATGAACTATTTTCTCCGGAAACGCCAAACAGTAGCAATATTTTTTGATCTGGAGAGAGCATACGATACCTGTTGGAGGACAGGCATCCCCCGCACACTGTTCTCTTGGGGCTTTCGAGGTCGGCTGCCCCTTTTTCTTCGCGAATTTATGGCAGAGCGCACATTTAGAGTGCGGGTGAACACTACTCTCTCCCGTACTTTCTCCCAAGAAAACGGGGTACCCCAGGGCTCCGTGCTGAGTGTTGTACTGTTTGCCATTGCCATAAATCCAATTATGGATTGTCTCCTTCCTGATGTCTCTGGCTCCCTCTTTGTGGACGATTTTGCGATCTACTACAGCTCTCAACGGACCAGCCTTCTTGAACGACGTCTTCAAGGATGTCTCGATCGCCTCTACTCTTGGAGCATCGAAACCGGCTTCCGTTTTTCTCCCAGTAAGACCGTTTGTGTTAATTTTTGGCGACGTAAGGAGTTTCTTCCACCCTCCTTACATCTAGGACCTGTCAACCTTCCGTTTTCGGACGTCGCTAAATTCTTGGGTCTTATGTTTGACAGAAAACTTTGCTGTTCCTCCCACGTTTCCTATCTTTCGATTCGCTGTCTGCGATCCCTCAACACCCTCCGTGTCCTGAATGGTACCCCCTGGGGAGCGGACCGAGTGGTCCTTCTCCGCCTCTATCGCGCCTTAGTGCGCTCGAAATTGGACTATGGAAGCATAGTCTACCCTCTCTGCTCGGCCGTCTATTCCTCGGCGTCTCGACTCTATCCACCACCGTGGATTACGTTTAGTGTCTGGAGCTTTTTACACCAGCCCTGTGGAAAGCCTTTATGCTGAGACTGCTGAACCTCCGCTGTCCAATCGGCGAGCAGTCCTTCTGAGTCGTTATGCTAGCCATCTGTCTTCCTTGCCTGCTAATCCAGCCCATGACACTTTTTTCGACGCCTCCTTGGATGTAGGGTATGCAGGCCGCCCTTCCTCCCTACTACCACCGGGGGTCCGCTTCCGTCAACTGCTCCATTCTCTTTCCTTCCGCTTTCCTAAAACCTTCTTGACAACTTGGGGTACAGCACCGCCTTGGCTCTGTCCCCGGATCTGCCTGCTCCGTGACCTTTGTCAGTTTCCCAAGGATGGTACCCCTTCACTTGTTTATCGTTGGGCATTTTCTGCTCTATGTGCACAAATGAAGGAAGCCACATTTATTTACACTGATGGCTCGAAAACATCGTTTGGTGTAGGGAGTGACTATATTGTTGGCGACACCCCAAATCAATTTCGGCTTCCCGACCAGTGTTCGGTTTATACTGCGGAGCTTTACGCTGTTCTCTAGGCTGTCCACTACATCCGCCGCCATCAGCGGATACAGTATGTTATCTGTTCAGATTCTCTCAGCTCCCTCCTCAGTCTCCAAGCTCTTTACCCTGTCCACCCTCTGGTCCACCGGATTCAGGACTGTCTGCGCTTGCTCCACTTGGGGGGCGTCTCGGTGGCGTTCCTCTGACTCCCGGGACACGTTGGTATCTGTGGAAATGAGGCGGCCGATATAGCGGCCAAGGCTGCAGTCTCTCTTCTTCGGCCAGCTATTCAATCGATTCCCTTCGCCGATCTACGGAGCGTTTTATGTCGTCGTGTTGTTCTTTTATGGCACGCACATTGGTCGACACTTCCCCATAATAAATTGCGGGACGTGAAAGCTCTGCCATGTGCTTGGACATCTTCCTCCCGAACGCGTCGTCGGGAGGAGGTAATTTTAACTAGACTCCGGACAGGGCACTGTCTTTTTAGCCATCGACACCTTTTAAGCGGCGCTCCTCCCGCACTCTGTCCCCACTGCTCTCAGCTGTGGACGGTCAGACACCTTTTAATTGAGTGCCCCTATTTTACTCCGTTACGCGCCCGTCTACAGCTGTCGCCTGATATATCGTCCATTTTAGCAGATGACACGCGCTCGGCCGATCGCGTTCTCGAGTTCATTAGTGCCAGTGAAATGACGTCAGTCATTTGAAGTTTTTTTTGGGGGACAACCAACCCCTTTCTGTAGTGGATTTTTAAGCCTTCCTTCTGCTTTTATTTTATCCAATTTTTTGAGTTTCGTTCCAATTGCTGCTGGTTTCCATTTTCGGTTTTTTACTGTTTCCTAAGTCACGGACCGGGCGCTAATGACCATAGCAGTTTTGGGCCCTAAAACCAAAAAAAAAAAAAAAAAAAAAAACCACAGAGCTAGAAGTCCAACGTTGGTTTTTGTTGTTATTACGCGAATATCTACCTACACAGATTTTAGGTGACTCTAGGTACAATAACCTGTCACGGCTAGCTTATATACGTTCTCTCTCGTAAGAATAGTCAGGTGCATTTTCTCTGGAGTTTGGGCAGATATTTGCTATTTAATTTTTGCAGTGTGAAGCTGGAATCAGCCCACACGCATACTGATCATCACGTCTTTCATGCGACACCGGAAAGCATCGGGTTTGTTTCCCGTTACGAGGAAAAGGATTTTTAGAGCAGAATTTTATGGACCCATTCGATAGAGTGGTGTAGTGCGACATTTGTTTTATTGATATTTCTTAAAAGGGAGAGTGAAACACGAAGAATAACTACACTACTGACCATTAAATTGTTACACCACGAAGACGACGTGCTACAGACGCGAAATTTGACAGGAAGAAGATGCTGTGATACTCAAATGATCAGCTTTTCAGAGCATTCACACAAGGTTGGCGCCGGTAGCGACACCTACAACGTGCTGACATGAGGAAAGTTTCCAACCTATTTCTCATACACAAACAGCAATGGACCGGCGTTGCCTGGTGAAACGTTGTTGTGATGTCTCGTGTAAGGAGGAGAAATGCGTACCATCGCGTTTCCGACTTTGATAAAGGTCGGATTGTAGCCTATCGCGATTGCGGTTTATCGTATCGCGACATTGCTGCTCGCGTTGGTCGAGATCCAATGACTGTTTGCAGAATATGGAATCGGTGGGTTTAGGAGGGTAATACGGAACGCCGAGCTGGATCCCAACGGCCTCGTATCACTAACAGTCGAGATGACAGGCATCTTATCCGCATGGCTGTAACGGATCGTGCAGCCACGTCTCGATCCCTGAATCAACAGATGGGGACGTTTGCAGGACAACCACCATCTGCACGAACAGTTCGACGACGTTTGCAGCAGCATGGACTATCAGCTCGGAGACCATGGCTGCGGTTACCCTTCACGCTGCATCACAGACAGGAGCGCCTGCGATGGTGTACTCGAAACGACAAACCTGGATGCATGAATGGCAAAACGTCATTTTTTCTGATGAATCTAGGTTCTGTTTACAGCATCATGATGGTCGTATCCGTGTTTGGTGTCATCGCGGTGAACGCACATTGGAAGCGTGTATTCGTCATCGCCATACTGGCGTATCACCCGGCGTGGTGGTATGGGTTGCCATTGGTTACACGTCTCGGTCACCTCTTGTTCGCATTGAGGGCACTTTGAACAGTGGACGTTACATTCAGATGTGTTACGACCCGTGGCTCCACCCTTTATTCGATCCCTGCGAAACCCTACATTTCTGCAGCATAGTGCACGACCGCATGCATGTTGCAGGTCCTGTAGGGGCCTTTATGGATACATAAAATGTTCGACTGCCGCCCTGGCCAGCACATTCTCCAGATCTTCACCAATTGAAAACGTGTGGTCAATGGTGGCCGATCAACTGGCTCGTCACAATACGCCGGTCACTACTCTTGATGAACTGTGGTATCGTGTTGAAGCTCCATGGGCAGCTGTACCTGTACACGCCATCCAAGCTCTGTTTGGCTCAATGCCCAGGCTATCAAGGCCGTTATTACGTCAGAGGTGGTTGTTCTCGGTACCGATTTCTAAGGATTTATGCACGCAAATTGCGTGACAATGTAATCAGATGTCAGTTCTAGTATAATATATTTGTCCAATGAATACCCGTTTATCATTTGCATTTCTTCTTGGTGTAGCAATTTTAATGGCCAGTAGTTTAGTACTGCAGCAGCGCCCTGGCCCGTGCTGACTTCTATCGCCACGCAGTAGCGCTGCTCAGTCGCTGCTGGAGTACTGGTTATTCTTCATGTCCGTATTAATACATATCGACTAAACAGATATCATCAATCTATGGAAGGACCCCCTAAAATTCCGCTTTAAAATTTTTTGTTTGTAACAGGAAACAAACTGACGCTTTCCATCTACACTGGGTGACACGCGAGAGATGTGATGAGCAGTATTGCTTTGGGCTGAGTGCAACTACACACTGCAAAAACTAAATTGAAAATATTTGCCAAAACATGAGACAAATGCGCTTGACGACTCCTAGGAGAGACACCATGTATTCTAGATCGAAGAAGTTATCATAGTCTATATTGTTACTCTGGTCAGTTTCCTCATCTTCCTTCCATGTGTCTGTTGTGTTGATTATGTGCTGTGTCCTGGGTCTCATGTCAGGTCTGTCTTGTCTATCGTTCACGTGTTGAAGGTGCAGGGCATACGATATCGAGTCTGCCGTGTTGTTGATTTCATGCCATGCTGTTTTGTCTCTAATCGCGTAGTACAAGTCCTTGCTATGGGTGCCTTAGACGTCTGGCTTGTGTAAAAAATGTGCAGAGTATTCCGCTCCGTATATATATTCTTCCCTTTCACTGAGATGCATGCGGTGAAATGCGTTGCGTAAGAGTCGTGTCCAGTCAGGAAGTGGGCCATGCCTCTGCTTCCTCGAGGTCTAGAACGCTGACTTGTCTCCGTAGCAAGGTCGGCGAAAGCCCCGACACGAGTACTTTCAGTTCATAAATCTTTTGATGAGCGCCGACAGCCACGAATTACAACCGCGTGAGCATACCGGAAACTGGCGACCTATGCCGCTTGTCAGTGCGCATGCGCCGCCGCTAAAGGTCACCGCGCCGGCTGTATTAAATCGCTGCGATGACGCAACAGTTCCTCTTGAACCGCCCCGCGAGTCCCGGTGCGACAGCGACAGGTTTCTGTTGGGGGCCGGTATCAATTTACCTGTGCGGCGTCGGCCTGAGGTAAAAGCGATCTGGCCGCCTCACTCAGCGTCGCCCCTGCAGCACCGGCCTGGACACCTCGCGATCAAACGCAGCTGCCACACGTCTCTCGCGTCCCCCAATGATCCAGTCATTTCAGCACGCCGCGAAAGACATATGTCGAGTAGGATTGCAGAAGTAATCACCTCACCTTGCACCGATTCTATTCGGTATTGTCTAGACACCTACCAGCTACAAAGTATTCGTTACTTCGTTACTGTTGTAGCCAATACACACACATACTTTTTTGCTTAAATAAAGTGAGTCTCTTACAGATAAACACAGAGAATTTAACCAAGAAGCCCCTTTGGCTTTTATCGACCGTGAGAAGGCTTCTGGCGTGCGAATCGTGTTTCTTTGGCAGATTACTATTCGCGCAATCTAAATTGACACTCGGTGGCCAATGGGAGTGACTGTAGTGTGCCAGCTTGTTAGCACGAACGGTTCGTCTGAATGCAGACATCCTTACCACCTCATAGAGGTAGCGAAAAGTATAAAAGTAAACGCGTTGTAATAAACAAAGGTAGGAATCAGTCAGAAGAAACCGTTATTAACCGAGGTGTAAGACAGGGGTGTGGACTACCACCAACTTTTTTGATTATGTACATTGACTCCATTCGTCATAAATGTAAAAGTAAAATAAACATAGGAATAACGATAGCGAGTGATGAGACCTGAATGTGCTTCTGTTCGCAGATGATGTCTTTCTTACTCAAAAGAATGAAGATGAACTCCACAGATCAGTTAAAAAAGCTGAACGAAATATGAAAGGAATACTATTTAAAAGTTTCTAGTAATAAAATAAGAATAATGGCATTCCGAGGAAAGTATGCAGTCACATCAAAAATTGTTTTAGGTAATGCACTTTTGGAGTAAGTGTCTCGAATCTATTACTATTACTGTTTTGGTTTAGACTGCGATACTGAGAAGACCACAATGAAATTCCATGAATGGCCGTATCTTACAGAAGTTTAAAGCTGGCTTACCATAAAAAAATAAATTTAAAAAATAAAATAAAATTCAACACGAGATATGAGCTTCCTGGAGACGACGAAAGACAACACAAGAAGAGACACGCTTAGAAATGAAGACATTAGAAGAATTAAATAACGTCAACATGAATAAAAAAAACTGAATATCATCTCGAAAACTGGAGACACCTCATGAGAATGTCAGGTCATAGATTTCCTCAGAATATCCTCATCTATGAGCACAATGGGAAAAAAGACATTGAAGAACTTCGGAAAAGATTTTGTTCGTTATCTCAGAACGGGCAATATCCTAATCCTTGAAAGGAAGGTGAAGATATGAAGATATAGGTATGAAGATGTAGGTATGAAGATGTAGGTATGAAGATGATAATGATGATAACATATGAAATTGTGGGCTTACTCTTGCTCGAGAATGCACCATTGAACAGTTTGTCTTTCTTGAAGAGATACACTACGTGATCAAAAGTATCCAGACACCCCCAAAAACATACGTTTCTCATATTAGGTGCATTGTGCTGCCACCTACTGCTAGGTACTCCGATCAGCGACCTCAGTACTCATTAGACATCGTGAGAGAGCAGAATGGGACGCTCCGCGGAGCTCACGAACTTCGAACGTGGTCAGGTGATTGGGTGCCACTCGCCACACTTCTGTACGCGAGAGTTCCACACTCCTAAACATCCCTAGGTCCACTGTTTTCGATGTAATAGTGAATGGAAACGTGAAGGGACACGTACAGCACAAAAGCGTACAGGCTGACCTCGTCTGTTTACTGATAGAGACCGCCGACAGTTGAAGAGGATCGTAATGTGTAATAGGTAGACATCGATCCAGACCATCACACAGGAATTCCAAACTGCACCAGGATTCACTAAAAGTACTATGAAAGTTAAGTGGATTTCCTGGTCGAGCGGCTGCTCATAAGTCACACGTCACGCCTGTAAATGCGAACGACGCCTCGCTTGGTGTAAAAAGCATCAACATTGGACGATTGAGCAGTGGAAAAACGTTGTGTGTAATGACGAATCACGGTACATAATGTGGCGATCCGATGGCAGGCTGTGGCTATGGTGAATTCCCGGTGAACGTCAACTGCCAACGTGCGTAGTGCCAACAGTAAAATTCGGAGGCGGTGGTGTTATGGTGTGGTCGTGTTTTTCATGGAGGGGGCTTGCACCCCTCGTTGTTGTGCGTGGCACAGCACAGGCGTACGTTGTTGTTCTAAGCACCTTCTTGAATCCCGCTGTTCAAGAGCAATTCAGGGATGGCGATTCAATCTTTCAACACGATTGAGCACTATGGCGGAGTGGTTACACGACAATAACATCGCTGTAATGGACTGGCCTGCACAGAGTCCTGACCTGAATCCTATAGATCACCTTTGGGATGTTTTGGAACGCCGACTTCGTGCCAGGCCTCACCGACAGACATCGATATCTCTCCTCAGTGCAGCACTCCGTGAAGAATGGGCTCCATTCCTCAATAAACCTTCCAGCACCTGATTGAACGTATAGCTGCAAGAGTGGAAACTGTCATCGAGGCTAAGGGTGGACCAACACCATACAGAATTCCAGCATTACCGATGGAGTGCGCCACGAACTTGTAAGTCATTTTCAGCCAGGTGTCCGGATACTTTTAATCACATAGGGAACCTTTTCTACACACTGATGAATAGTCGCCATGGTGATAACAGCTGAAGCTGACTCGTTGTCATATCGAAACAATTCCAGATTGAATCGCCAAGCCACTGCCTCATATACAGGGTGTTCGGGAAACCCCATTACAAGCTCGTGGGACTTGTAGAGGAGAGTGAGCAGAAAATATTTTGTATGGGAACCGATATCCGGTAACATACAGTTTCCGAGCTAAAACCATTGCAAAACATGTTATCAACGCGACCAATTTTATGGGAAATCGTGATTTGGCGCAATACTTGTACGTCATTTTATTAATACAACTCGTTTCGATTAGACAGTTAAACCATCTTAAAATACAAAGAAAATTCCGTTAGTAATAGGACACACGTCCAAACATGACCATTTGTACCAAGATCAATGCTATGCACTGTCTAGTCACGTTATTACATAACCACCTGTCAAAAGACTAAATAACCGTCTTTTGCAGCACGGACTGCTGCGAGAGGTGCAGGAAGACTCAGCGAGGTTCTGAAAGGTATCGACAGGCATGTAGAGCCAAGTCGACTCCAGTGCCGTGGCTAGATGCTCTAGATATCTCCGTTGAGGATCCATGGCGTGAACAGCCCGATACAGGCGGCCTGCAGATTCTCGGCTGGGCTTAAATCAAGGGAGTCTGGTGGCCTGGGGTCTACGGTAGACTTACCCTGCACCAGGACGAGTATACCACGCAAATACGCTGCAGCCTGTGTCACGTTGCATTGTTCTGCTGATAGATGTCAACATGCCGAAGAAAAATAACCTGCATGTAGGAGTGGGCATGGTCGCTGATAGAGGCATATTGAACCAGTATGCCTTCTAGACTAAGGAGCTTACCCAGGGAATACCAAGAAAACATTATCTAAAGCATAACGCTCCCTCCTCTGGTCTGGACTCTTCGGAGGCTGTTTAAGGGGGCGAAAAGTCAATGGCCACGTGTCCGCTGGAGCATAAAACACGATTCGTCTGAGGACGCCATATGTCGCCATTCCGCGGACGTCTAGCAGAGGTGTTGGTGTGCAGATTCCAGGTTTCGTCGGCGATGACTAATAGTTAGCATTGATCCATGAGCCAGGTGCCTGCTGCGGAGGCCTATAAGCAGCCACGTTCGCTGAATGATCCTTGGGGAGACACTGTTGGCAGCCCATTGGTCCATCTGAGCAGTCAGTTGCTCAGCAACTACATATCCATTCTTCCGTACACATCTCCGCTGCCGTCGTTCGCCCCCTTTCATCTATGAAATGATAATTAAATCAAGACCCTAAGCTGCCGACAGGCGTTGATATACATCAACGGGGACAGTTGAAAATATGTGCCCCGACCGGGACTCGAACCCGGGATGTCCTGCTTACATGGCAGACGCTCTATCCATCTGAGCCACCGAAGGCTAGTGCGACTGCAGATATTTATACCTTGCACGCTCCCCGTGAGACCAACATTCCCAATTTAATGTCCACACACTACATTCGTAGTGCCCCTGCCCACTACACTCATTACTCGCGGTAGACAATCTTAGTCCCGTAAGAGTTTGGGCAATGCGTGTGCATCCGCACAGGAGGAGGTCAATGTCCGGTTAGCCTTAACTATATGGAGATGGTATTTGTTCTTTCGGACATGTCCGAAAGAACAAATACCATCTCCATACCTTTCATACTCGTGCTGAATCGCAGCTGCCTCGTCGCCGATTTTGCATAGCGTCTTTTGCCATGCTGGGTGTTCTTCAACCACGGCGATACGCTAACAGTTTGCAACCTTTGCTGTTTCGGAAGTACTTCCACCCTTGGTATGAAAATAATATAAATCGCTGCGTTTCCGCATTACGACAAGCATTGCATTGTTTCCACTTCTCCCCGACGCGCTTTGTACATCCTCCACTGCTAGTGCTGCCATCTGCCGTATGTGAGTGATTGTTGTACGTTGGTGACGAAAATCGGCGTTGGTCACATTACAGTGTGTTAACTGTAAGACGGCAGAGATGTGAGGGGAGTGCGGGGAGAGGAGGACGCAAGCATTGGCTGGCGTGGGAGAGGAGCCCTTTGGGGGGGGGGGGGGGGGGGGACACGGCACGCGGCACGCCTACCAGTTGCAGTGCTGGCACTGCAAATTGCGCGTCATGTTTACACGAAAGCAGACGAAAGGCCTGGAAGTAAAACTCGCTTTTAAAATGTTGTTCGTAAACGAAACTGAAATCGTCATGTACATTAAAATCTATATACATATAAATGAATGTATCTATGTCTGCCCTCTGTGCGTTCCCAAACCATTCATCCGATTGAGATGAAATTGTGATTTGTTCTCCGTACGCTCACGAAGGTTCCTAGCGGAAAAAAAAGAAGTAAGACACATTCTTGAGGAGATATGACGTCATAAACAATGAGATGCCACCGCGGGAAAATGCCCAGATTTATACATCCACTATTTTAGAATGACAGCACTTAGCGACTAGCAACAAACATTACATACAATTTCAAACCTTTACGAAAATTTTTCTCGCTGACACCCCCCACAAATTAATGAAAGGAAAAAGGTTGTCGCTTACTACATTTTCTCAGTACATACCGTAAATCTGCCGCAGTAGGCATGACATTTTAATGTATTATTTCGTTACTATTAACTCTAATCGCAACATATTTCGCATACAGTATCCACATATATCAGTAAATGCGCCGGCAAATTGTCTCTTTACGACATATAATTCAGGAGGTATGACGTGGTAAACATCGAGATGCGTGAAAAAGTGCCGCGTCAGGTAAGACGTTTTGTTCTATTATTTCTTCACTACTAATTTCTTCACTTCCAGTTCTACGCATGCTTTTTCCTGTGCAGGTAGCAGCTCTCACTGAAGATTTGTAAATGGGTTTAAGCAATTTTTTCTGCTCCCTTTCCCTTTCGCAGCATTAAATCACACGCAATACAATTTTGCGAGCATCGCTACGTAATACTGGTCATAGACCTACCGGTAGGGGTTGTTTGCGACTCGCGAGATGGGCCAGCAACTACCTCTTCACTCATTTTGATAATGTTTAGCACAACTGCACAATAAAAACACGCAGAACAGTACAGCGCAAAACAATAACGAAGCAGACGACGATGGTTACCTTGTACAACACAGTCAGCTACGTAATGTTGTGGTCGTGCGGTAGCGTTCTCGCGTCCCACGCCCGGGTTCCCGGGTTCGATTCCCGGCGGGGTCAGGGATTTTCTCTGCCTCGTGATGGCTGGGTGTTGAGTGATGTCCTTAGGTTAGTTAGGTTTAAGTAGTTCTAAGTTCTAGGGGACTTATGACCACAGCAGTTGAGTCCCATAGTGCTCAGAGCCATTTTTTTTTACGTAATGTTGGCAACAGTCGAAACTGCGTGCCTACCGAAGTCTCCCGACGTTTACCGACTTATACCAATTCATACCGATTCAGGACTAGGGAGAGGTCTGCCATCTAAAAGTTTACACACTGTAATGTGACTGGACAATGTACAGTGACACTACGAAAATTATAGAATGCAGGAAAATAGCAGATTTGTACGTAAGACAATATGTTAACAGGCGAAGAACAAGGCCGAGTTGAAAGTCTGTCGTTTGCTTTGTACCTCGAGACGGCCAGTTGTGTGACAGAAACTTCTTATTTTAATACATTGTCAAACAGCTCGGTGATTTTTTCTATCTAAAAGCTGTAACAAATCGCCGCGTTAAATATTTATTTATTTATTTAGCTTATGGCATGTGACACTACATTAGAAACGGCGTAAAAGAGAATATACATTGTTAAAATATAGGATACAAACATAATAAATTAATGTAAATTGAACATTGGCACATAACAATAAATGTAAAACTTGAAACGTCCCCTTAGAAAAATTTATGAATTACTGTGCTGTTAAACCCCTTACGTTATTTGATTTTCAAACAGCTGAGCAAAACTGAACGTAGTCAGATATTTATCTCTTTACTTATTCTGATCATCATTAAACTGACACACACTATTTTTAGCGCAATGCAATCTGACTTTCAATAATCCCTACAAAAGAATGGCCCTGACTAACAATAACCTATACCTTTCATGAACCACTTACCACACAAAAATCTTCGTTACTCGAACTACTGCAATATACCGAGCGCCAATATTGCCAGCTAAATAAAAGATTCTAATTACTGAAGGCACTAACTACTGATAGGCATAGTTCGCAAATGAAAAATTTTGATAGAAAACAAGCAATACGAGGTGTGGCTAGAAAAAAACCGGACTAGTACTGGTGAAACAATAAAACGAATGCAATAAGGCTGAAAGTCGCGTGGTCTGTCACGTGACTCTCGCTCCGCCTACTGCTAGAGTTTCATCTGCCTCCTGCACTCAGTCTGCCCCCCCCAGGAGGTCCACAACTCTTTTGTGGACACGTGCGTAGCGAGCACGGGACCCCGAGCTAATGTGGCCCTCCTTCCTTTCCGGGCTGCATACATTCCCTTTCCGCATCCTTCCCCATCCCCCATCATCACCCCCCCTCACCTCTGGCTCTTTCCTTCCTTTTCTCCCCCTCTGGGGGAATGGTTTGTGCCTACGTCCGGAGACGGACGCTTGTAAATGTACCACATTCTTCGCCTTCCTTACTTGTAAGTCTTCATCCTTCCTTTGTCCTTCTCTTTTCCTTACCTCTTCTCTCTACCCTTTTCTCCGCTGCGGCGTTTGAGACCTCTTCTTTCCTTTCCCTTTCTCTTTCTTCCTCCCTGTGCGTGTCTGAAGGCCGACCCACGCACTTCCATCCGTAGCCGGTGACGGGGTAACGCGTAATTCCCCGCCCCGGGTAGACAGGTAGGACACGTACGTACCCCCTGGTAACGGCCAGGCCCAGGGAGGGGTGATTACCCGAGCTGATACCTTCCGAAAGTGCCGATTGGTCCCTCCGTCCGTCCGTTTGTCGGGAGGTGTGACCTGAGGTGTGAACAATCACCTAAGGCGGGAGTGCCCTCAGAGGGCCCCCACAAGGGAGGAGCGCGCCATCGGAGACGCCGGTAATCATGGGGGATTCTTCCGCAATGGTTTCCTCACCTTCCACTATGTCTGCTCACAAACGTAAGTTCACTGAGTCTCGGCCACAGACAGTTCTTCCATCGTTGCCACAGTTCCTTGTTGTTTCTCGGTCTGATGAAGGTCACGACTTCTCCACGGTCAACCCTTTCATTATTCAGAAAGGTGTCGACGCAATTGCAGGTCCTGTAAAGTCTTGTTCCAGATTACGGAATGGCACCCTGTTGCTAGAAACACACAGTGCCCTCCAGGCACAAAAATTGCTGCGTACCTCACTACTACACACTTTCCCTGTCCGAACCGCACCGTACCTTAAATTCCTCGCGTGGAGTCGTTTATACACGCTCCCTCGATGGACTGTCTGAAGAAGAAATTCAGCACTACCTGTCAGACCAGGGCGTAACGGCTGTTCATAGGGTTATGAAAAGGGTTGACACGAACATCATTCCAACCCGCACTGTGTTTTTGACATTTGACAAAGTGCAACTCCCATCGAAAATCAAAGCCGGCTATGAGATAATTTCCGTTCGTCCTTACGTCCCAAACACTACGCGTTGCTATCGGTGCCAGCGCTTCAATCACACCAGCCAGTCCTGTTCTAATCCGGCCAAATGTGTTACGTGTGGCAGGGATGCCCATGAGGGTGCTTGTCCACCTCCATCCCCTCGCTGTATCAACTGTATGGGTGACCACGCTGCATCCTCTAGAGATTGCCAAGTTTTTAAGGACGAAAAGCTCATCTAGGAAATTCGAGTAAAGGAAAAGGTGTCGACCTTTGCTGCTCGAAAATTATTCGCCAGTCGACAGCCCACCGTGCCTCAGACAGGCAAATACAGCAATGTCCTTGCTACTCCTCGGCCAACAAAGGAGGCGGCCACGCAAACTTGCGACCTCACCTTTAGTGCCACGGTCGTCAGATCGGCCAGCGCAAAGATCGCCCGTTCAACTTCACCACTTTCGCCTGCCCACTCTATGGCTCACTCTTCGTCGGGTTCTACTAAATCTCGAGCCCAAAAGTCCGACACAAAGTCTTCGAAGAAAGAGCATACTCGTGAAGAGTTTTTACGTACGGCAACTTCACCACCATCGGTTCCTCCTTCCTCTAAACCTCATACTTCCAAGAAGGCTACAAAGAAACCCAGTTCCTCTCCTTCTCCGCCAAGGCGTGTCCCATCCACAGCGCCACCTGGCGGAAATCGCCCTCGGCCGTCTTCTGTGTCGCCGAGGCGCACTGCTGGTGGCCGGTCAACCGGCCGATCGCTGGTGGCAGGAGCTGCTCCTGACCAGCCTATGGATCAGGATCTTCTGCCTTCGGCTGAATGCCATTCCATGCTGTCGGTCGCAAGCTCTGAGCAGTCGTTGAGTTGACAGCACCCTTGGTCACGTTCCTCCATTTTCTGTTCACCCTATGTCCATTATCCACTGGAATATCCGCGGCATTCGAGCCAATCGGGATGAATTGTCGATCCTCTTACGATCCTACTCGCCGGTAATCTTCTGTCTTCAGGAAACAAAGCTGCGTCGTAATGACCGCTTTGTTCTCCCTCATTTTCAGTCCGTCCGATATGACCTCCCCTCCGTTGAAGGCACTCCAGCACATGGAGGACTCATGATTCTTCTCCATGATACTCTCCATTATCATCCAATCCCCTTAGACAGTTCCTTCCAAGCTGTCGCCGTCCGTCTTTCCCTTTCTGGATACACGTTCTCTCTTTGTACTGTATACATTCCATCGTCCACACCAATGGCACGAGCTGATCTCCTTCATCTTCTTGGTCAGCTTCCACCCCCCTATTTGCTGGTTGGGGACTTCAATGCCCACCACCCGCTTTGGGGATCTCCACATCCTTGTCCACGTGGCTCCCTATTGCTAGACGTCTTCCACCAAGCGGATCTAGTTTGCCTCAACACTGGGTCCCCACGTTTTTGTCTGCCTCCACGACAAATTTCTCTCATTTGGACCTTGCGATCGGTACTGTTCCGCTAGCTCGGCGCTTCGAATGGTTCGCCCTTGATGATACACACTCGAGTGACCACTTTCCATGTGTCCTTAGGCTGCAGCCTCAACTGCCATATATGCGCCCGCGACGCTGGAAGTTTGCCCAAGCCGATTGGACACTTTTTTCGTCTCTAGCGACATTCGATGACCGTCGCTTTCCCAGCGTCGACGATGAGGTCACACATATTACCGACGTTATTCTTACCGCTGCGGAACGTTCAATACCACGCACCTCCGAATTGCCCCGGCGCCCCCCAGTTCTTTGGTGGAACGAGGCATGCCGTGACGCAATCCGTGAGCGGCGACGTGCTCTTCGCATTTTCCGTCACCATCCTACTTTGGCAAACTGTATCCGCTATAAGCAACTCCGTGCGCGATGCCGTCGCGTCATCCGCGATAGCAAGAAGGCAAGCTGGCAATTCTTTATTAGCTCATTTAACACCTTCACTCCCTCCTCGGAAGTTTGGAGTCGGCTTCGACGGTTCTCAGGCGCGCCTAGTTTCTCCCCGGTCTCTGGGTTCACTGTCGCGCATGATACCTTAGTGGACCCTGTCGCAATTTCTAACTCATTGGGTCAACACTTTGCTGAGATTTCGAGCTCTTCAAATTACCCGCCAGCGTTTCTCCCGAAGAAACGTGCAGCGGAAGTGCGACCTCTTGCTTTCTCCTCTCAAAATCGCGAAAGCTACAATACTGTTTTCTCCATGCGGGAACTCCAACATGCCCTCTCTTCTTCTCGCTCCTCCGCCCCTGGATCGGATGGTATCCATGTCCAAATGTTGCTGCATTTATCAACCCATAGTCTGCGTTACCTCCTTCGCCTTTATAATCGAATTTGGACCGACAGTACCTTTCCCAGACGATGGCGGGAAGCTATCGTCGTTCCCATTCCGAAACCTGGAAAGGACAAACATCTCCCCCTCTAGCTATCGCCCCATTTCTCTCACGAGTAGTGTCTGTAAGATTTTGGAGCGTATGGTGAATTACCGTTTAGCTTGGTGGCTGGAATCACGCAGTCTTTTAACACCTGCCCAATGCGGATTCCGAAAGCATCGCTCTGCAGTTGACCATCTTGTTGCTCTCTCCACTTATATCATGAACAATTTTCTCCGGAAACGCCAAACGGTAGCAATATTTTTTGATCGGGAGAGAGCATACGATACCTGTTGGAGGACAGGCATCCTCCGCACACTGTTCTCTTGGGGCTTTCGAGGCCGGCTGCCCCTTTTTCTTCGCGAATTTATGGCAGAGCGAACATTTCGGGTGCGGGTGAACACTACTCTCTCCCGTACTTTCTCTCAAGAAAACGGCGTACCCCAGGGCTCCGTGCTGAGTGTTGTACTGTTTGCCATCGCTATAAATCCAATTATGGATTGTCTCCTTCCTGACGTCTCGGGCTCCCTCTTTGTGGACGATTTTGCGATCTACTACAGCTCTCAACGGACCAGCCTTGTTGAACGACGTCTTCAAGGATGTCTCGATCGCCTCCACTCTTGGAGCATCGAAACCGGCTTCCGTTTTTCTCCCAGTAAGACCGTTTGTATTAATTTTTGGCGACGTAAGGAGTTTCTTCCGCCCTCCTTACATCTAGGTCCTGTCAACCTTCCGTTTTCAGACGTCACTAAATTCTTGGGTCTTATGTTTGACAGAAAACTGTGCTGTTCCTCCCACGTTTCCTATCTTTCGGCTCGCTGTCTGCGAACGCTCAACACCCTCCGTGTCCTGAATGGTACCTCCTGGGGAGCGGACCGAGTGGTCCTTCTCCGCCTCTATCGCGCCTTAGT